>NW_024037056.1:5268113-6468113 GCF_015706575.1 Patiria miniata | reverse complement strand
GGTTAAGAGGTCTACATCATCTACACAGTGGTTAAGAGGTCTACAACATCTACACAGTGGTTAAGAAGTCTACAGCATCTACACAGTGCTAAAGAGGTCTACAGCATCTACACAGTGGTTAAGAGGTCTACAGCATAGACACAGTGCTAAGGAGGTCTACATCATCTACACAGTGGTTAAGAGGTCTACAGCATCTACACAGTGGTTAAGAGGTCTACAACATCTACACAGTGGTTAAGAAGTCTACAGCATCTACACAGTGCTAAAGAGGTCTACAGCATCTACACAGTGGTTAAGAGGTCTACAGCATCTACACAGTGGTTAAGAGGTCTACAGCATCTACACAGTGGTTAAGAGGCCTACAGCATCTACACAGTGGTTAAGAAGTCTACAGCATCTACACAGTGGTTAAGAGGTCTACAGCATCTACACAGTGGTTAAGAGGTCTACAGCATCTACACAGTGGTTAAGAGGCCTACAGCATCTACACAGTGGTTAAGAAGTCTACAGCATCTACACAGTGGTTAAGAGGTCTACAGCATCTACACAGTGGTTAAGAGGTCTACAGCATCTACACAGTGGTTAAGAAGTCTACAGCATCTACACAGTGGTTAAGAGGTCTACACTCTCTACACAGTGCTAAATAGATCTACAGCATCTACACAGTGCTAAAGAGGTCTACACTATCTACATAATGCTAAAGGGGTCTTCAACATCTCTTTAGCACTGTGCACGTATCGGACCCAAGCCAACTCGGACCCATGCCAATTCGGACCCACTACCAAATCGGACCCACAACCAACTCGGACTCATTATGCACGTTTTCAAACATTCCCCATTCCGTTCAAGTTACATGTGTTACAGTGATGCTGTTTAGTATAATTTTTCATCGTAATTGTAATGCGATAACTCTAGTAAAACTTTTACTAAAATTGTATTTTATTATTTATTAATTTTTTTTTTAAAATTAACACATGTTAAGTGATATCGTTCATGCCATTTTTCTCATGTTATTTCATTTTCAATCCAAACTTTATACGTAACGAAATTAACACATCCAGCACAGATCTTCATAGAAAAATAAAATCGGAAAGCATGAACATTGAAATATAAATACTTGCAAACAAAACATTATTCATTTGTATATAATACTGGATAAAACTAAAGTCAATAAATAAAATATAAGATATAAACCATTCACGGATCTAAACTATAAGCAACTTCAAAACACCCACAAAAGTCAGCATATTTTGAATATGAAATTAACAGCCTAGATGGGTAACAAATAATATAAATAACTATAAAACTACCTTACAGTTTGAATAAACGAAACTTGCCATTTCCAAGTGCCAAAAAAATATGAAAAAAATAAAAAAACGTTTGATTTAAAAGATACATCAACACCATTGCATACACTTTATAAGAAAAACGAAGGTTCCATATGAATCTATATAAAAGTATAAAAAGTTAAACAAATCAGTTAAAAGAACAACAATCAAAGTAAGCATGTGAATAAAAAAAAATAGTCAATTACTTTTTTGCCTAAATAGTGATTTCAAATGAAAAACATCCTCTGACCTCACTGAAACATGTTCACTGCCTCGTAGTACATAAATAATACTGTTTGGTTGCCATTTGTTTCACATCCTAAAATAACAACAAATGTGTAGGTTACCGTTCGTCGTAGTGATCGTATATCAAAGATATATGTACAATGTAGGTCTACATTGTGCACATCTGTAATTGGATGCGAGCAGGTTACCGTTCATCACAGATCAAAAATATAAACAATTTGGTAAGGCCTCTTTCAAATGTGCTTATGCCGTGTCGAATAAAATTGATTTAGAATTACGTTAGCATGGCATAAGCGCGGCAGTGTCTTCAAACATCGAACTTAATTACAAACGCCTAGTCAAAATTAAATACCCCAACATGGCGGACCAACAGTCACAACGAAAAATATGATTTTGTGCTCTTAATCGATTACAGTTACATAATGTTTTGCTTCAACAGGCTTAAGGTTACCATTTTGTAAGGAACCAGGCTTTAAAGGGATTTAAAGTTGGTGTACATGTATACATGTTTTGTTGGGTGAAGCACCTTGAACAAACATTTTCAAATTAAGTTGATAATTTTTAGTAATGAGCTTTCCAATGAATCATCACACAACAAAAACAGCCCATGACAAGTAAATCAACTAATTAATTTCAACTTTGGCGGGACGCTCCTTAAAACATATATACCAGCCTGTACAAAATGATATATGGTAGGCCTAATCTTTGGGCCTAACCTGCTTTACATGTACATGTACACATCTCTTGGTTTAGCTTCATATACAGATATTCCCGCCATGGTTAAGTCACGGTGTCGAAAAGCTAAGCACGTTGAGTTTCATGACGTTCAAAACGATAAGCGTTTAGCAACAACTTCCATGCACATCATAAAGTACCGCTCAGCGACGGCAAAAGAAAACAAAAAAAGCCGAATATAATACAGAATACATCCGACACTGTAAGATGACCTATAATCCATGAAACTAATGATTGAATCATCGTCAGAATTGGTCGTGCTTGGGTCCGAAAGGGTAGTGGTTCCGATTTGGTAGTGGTTCAAAGTTGGCCGTGGGTCCGAAATGGTAGTGGTCTGAATTGGTAGTGGGTCCGAGTTTGCGTGGGTCCGAGTTGGCGTGGGTCTGAGTTGGCATGAGTTTAGTTGATTTGGGTCCGAGTTGACCGGATACCATATGCTGTAGACCTCTTAAGCACTGTGTAGATGCTGTAGACCTCTTAACCACTGTGTAGATGCTGTAGACCTCTTAACCACTGTGTAGATGCTGTAGACCTCTTAACCACTGTGTAGATGCTGTAGACCTCTTAACCACTGTGTAGATGCTGTAGACCTCTTTAGCACTGTGTAGACAGTGTATATCTTTTTGTGTGCATGTGACCGTAAGGGAGGGTACACGATTGGATATTGAACTGTGTGTTCTGGAATTACATGTTCATGACCGATGCGCATGCTTCCATATTAAAGATATGTCACGTCATAAGCAGGTTGTCCGTGATCAATCTAGCTTCATCCCTGCTGCCTTGTGAGGGCGCTTTATTGATGTAGGGTGTAGTGTATCTACACGCACATAGTGCAAAAATTTTTGGTCTCAAATCTTGCGGGGTATAGAATTTTCGAATGCAATTTCGTGGTGATTATTCCAACGTCTTTGCTGACCTTCAAAATGAGTCATTATCAGCTCAAGCGAAATTTATGTAATTCATGAATCATAAATCATGTAAATAAAGGAAAGATTCACATTTCTGGCCAGCACCTGTGCACAAACCGTATTATGAGACTGGTCTGAACAGCTGAAAATAACTTCTATTAAATTTAAAGTCAAGTGTTTTCTCAGTAAATACTTCAATATTTTCCCAGCTCAGTTTTACAGTTTAGGGCATAGGCCTATTATTATCACTTTCTGATGGTTGATAAGTCACTGAAGGGAAAAATTAGTGATGGCCAGATATGGGAATCTTTCCAATGAATTTTGGGGCAGTTTGCCAAAATTTGGCGATATATTTCCATTTGAACCATTTTTGCAATTAATTTTTCAGAAATTTCGAACACAAAGCTTGTGTTACTTGTTCTCTGTATGAGGGTTTGTCTTTGTTAATTTGTTAAAGGATATTTAAAGAAGAAAGATAATTTATGAAGGCCTGCCCCAGTAATTAACATATTAAGTTAACGCAGTGGCTCATCGTTACGACAACCGTAACATGATTTTGAACAGCTATCGTTACGGATTTCACTGACCTAAGAATAGTATTCAACGTCAGGATCTTTGGCTGTTGGAAGTGGAACCAAACTATCAACCGAATGGTTCTTTCCCTTTTTAAAAAAAAATCTTCCAAAGCCATATGGATTACGAAGAAGAAAATAAAGTCGAACGATTTGATTAAAAACATGAAAGTACAGAAAATTATTTTATAAAAACCAAAAAAAAAGAGCAGCGCAGCAGCAGGTTCGAACCTGCATACCCGGAACGGTAGTCTATAACGTCATGAACTTGTAACGAATCGACCTACTGAAGCGTTCTTGATGCATCCGAGTCGATGGACGGGTAGAAATGTGTTAATTTGATATAGATATAGTAGTTAGTTGAACCTTTTGTTATGGCTGCCATAGCCATGGTAACGATAGCCACTACGTAAATGTGAGGTTAAACCTGTTAACCCTAACCGAACTCGGCCCATATCAAAGCCCAACAACAGCAGGTTTTGTTGAAATCTGTTAAGATAGGTACAGTACCCCTTAACAGATGGTCTTTTACATTGGGTTTGGCATATCTCCAGAAACTAAGTCCAATATGTACGGTTTCCCATGTGGGTGTCGGAATTTGCCAGGATGGGTATGGTTCCTAGTAAATTATGCTTGGGAGTTGGGGTCAAGGCCTTTTTGCTAGGATGTTGCCTCAATCCTGCAAATTCCTCCATTATTTCTTGAATATGGTCCGTGAAGGGGTGACCACTGCCTGAATCCTACAAAATACTGCGGCAGTGACTGTCAATATATGTTGAGGCTTGGCCAGTGACATTCTGGAGCAGTACGGAGGATTTCAAGCATAATCCAGGCCTATATTTATGCATGGCTGAGCAAAAACACCACAAGGTCCGGTCCAAGACTTGACAAAGTGCATACTACGAAATCAGTAACGCACTTTTGCCATGTTACCTCAATCCTCAAAATTCCAGTACTTTGGTAAAGAGGATTTTAAAGGATTCAGGGCGGTTAGGGATTAATGAAGTTTTAGCCTTCAAAGTTGGCAGTTACGTGATTCATGATTTAATGATAACATGAGATTCACTTAACATGCTTAAATAATTCTGTTACAGATTCATAGCCAAGTCTAGAACCCATGAACTTCTTCATCTGAGATGCAGCCGCTCTGATAAAAACTCATCGTGCTCCGTGAACTGATCCTGTCGGTCTGTTGACAATCAACTGAATTGACCCACGTCGATAGAAATGGTTGAGCCTCCCAAATACTTCGATCGCGTCCTGGAATTCAGCGGACAAGAACTGACCATCAAGCAATGTTACCAGGGAGACGTAGGATGCGTTGTGTGGGACGCTGCTCTTGTCCTGTTGAAATTCCTGGAATCAGACTCGTTCAGGTCAAACCGTGGGAATTTGGAGCAGAAACGTGTGATTGAACTAGGAGCTGGGACAGGAGCTGTAGGACTAGCAGCAAGTCTACGAGGGTAAAGCTTTTTTCAAATAATCTTTTGAAATTTAGGATAATGAAAAAACATGTCAACATGTTCAAGTTTAATCTGATTGCTTAAAAATTGCTAAATACATCAAGTAGAAACTAAATATAATAAACATAAATAAGTATGAAGGCTGAAATTAAAATCACATCTTACACATTTATTCACTTGAAGACAAAAACATATTAATGTAATGTGGCATGCTGAGGGACAAAGTGAGCATAACCTGTTCCTATGCTATTCTTGACCACCCCTCTAAAATCTGAAAACCGACACAAAGAACAAAATATGTGATCCAACCAATCACAGTACGGAAAGAATTCCATACATAACCATCACTTATTTTGCCCTGCACTGACCTATCAACCATCAGAAAGCAATAACATGTCCTAAAAAGTCAAATTTAGCAGGGAAAATCTCGAAGCGTTTACTGAGAAAACACTTGGAATTTTTCAGACAAGTCTCATAGGGTTTGTGCACAGGGTGTCAAGTGATGTCCAGGTATGGCATTCTTTCCCAACATTAATTTTGTCTTATCTATCCCAGTTCTTGCTCAACTTGCTCCTTGATTTTTCTCTTGAACTTTTATTTTCAGAGCTGATGTGACAGTTACCGATCTTGAGGACTTCCTCCCCCTGATGCAGCTGAACATCGATACCAACAAAAGTCACGTTAAAGGGACCGTGACGGCCAAGACACTCAAATGGTTTGCCCCTTTAAAAGTTTCGACTGAACATCAGGGCCCAATAAGCCATTTTTGCGAGTTAAATTTAAATAAAATCTGGAACGCTGACTAATTAATGCAATGCTTTGCACGTTTTAACTTTGCATTCTCCCGACCAAAGAGACTGTTAGTGTATCACGTGATTCAGGGCAAGCCTTATGCTAGCAACACCCAGCTCCGGCATGGTCTGGTGTCTTTGTGCCATTCTCACCCATTGTGAGTGATGTATTGGTGCTGAGCGTCTCTTACGTAACTATGCAAGAGCTTGCCCCGAATCATGTGATTAGCAACAGTGTCTTTGGTCTGGATAAGTCAAAGTTTAAATGTGCCAAGCATTCTGAGCAAGTCAGTGTACCAGATGTTTTTCAAATGTAAATCCCAAAAGGTATAGGTTAC
Organism: Patiria miniata; assembly: GCF_015706575.1. Lineage (NCBI taxonomy): Eukaryota > Metazoa > Echinodermata > Asteroidea > Valvatida > Asterinidae > Patiria > Patiria miniata. The sequence goes on along the minus strand of NW_024037056.1, from coordinate 6,461,732 downwards.
TCGCAAATGGCTTATTTCATGGCCCTGCTAACCACAGAATTCTGCGCTTCTTCTGCGCTACGATCACCCTTTTGTGCTAACGGTGCTAGCAGAACAATTCTGTGCTAACCCTGTAAGCACAGAATCCTTAGTTACAGGATGTGCGCAAATTCCTCGCAAATCTGTGAAATATGCTTACCGTAAGCACAGAATTTTCTGCTGTAGTAAGCAAGGTTTTTTCGCTAACGGTATAAGCAGAGCCCAGAAATTGGCCGGCCCAGTCCTCAATCACAAGTCAACAGGGCCTAATTTCACGGCTCTGCTTCAGATGCAAAAATAATTAATTGACAAACCTAGTCAAACATTTGCCACAAGTCATATTTGAACAGGTTTTGGGTCATGAAGTTTTTTGGTGAAATTAAAAATTTTCGCGGCCCTCTTAAACCAAATTTATTGTAGAAAACTCTTAAAGTTTTCATGTATTTGTGTTTTTAAATTTGGTCGCCTTTCTCACTTATACACCTGCAGGGGTGCTTCGGTGGCAGACTTTATGCCTCCTCCAGATTTCATTCTGATGTCAGACTGTGTCTACTATTTAGATGTACGTTCTCAAAATTTCATCTCATTGAAACATTCCCTCCCGTTTCCCTTGCCAAAAAAACCCCCCAGCTTCCCAAAGGAACAACAGTCAAAATGTGCTGATCATTTTTGTAATCGAGGTTTAAAGGGAATATATACAACATTTGCAAACATCAAAAAACAAAACTACATGTACCTAATTATTATGAAATACCTTACTGGACTGTTAGTGAATGACAGTCTAAAGCAACCTGTAAAATCATGGCACCTGGTGTGCTGACATTTTTTAAGAAAAGTGGTATTTTGTATCAATATCCAACGCTTGTCAGCCGACCAGCATTGGAAAAAAACCTGCCTTTTTTTTTTTAAACTGTCCCCAATTTACCATAGTCTGAATTTTCTTTGCAATCAAATTCATATATGAAGTGATACAAACCTTTTAGACTAGTTCCCTGACCTTACAATTCCCTGATGTCTACAACTGTGGGGTCAGAGAACCAGACTACAACAACTTGATTTTTTTTCTTGTTTTTTTTCCCCAGCATCTACAAATACAAAACTTCAAGTAAGTCAGCTAGTGTAACACTATTTGCTACAAAATACTAATCCCCCAAATCCATCATTTCTGAAAATTACAGCAAAAGCAAATGCTGTATATTCCCTTTAAAGGGAATATACAACATTTGCTTTTGCTGCAATTTTCAGAAATAAATGGATTTGGAGGATTAGTATGTTATAGCAAATATTGTTAAAATGACTTGTTTCACGTTTTGGGCTTGTAGATGTTGGAAAAACCAAGAAAACCATTCATGTTCTTGTAGTCTGGTTCCCTGACCCCACTTAAGATGAAACGGAGAATTTATAGACTTTGGGGAATTGTAAGATCAGAGAGTCAGTCTAGTAGGCTTGTACCCCTTCACAGTTGTGTAATCAATTGCAAAGAAAACACGGAATAACTAATTATGAAAAATTAGGAGCAGTTTTGAAAAAAAAAACAGTTTTCTTCAACGCTGGTCGGCCGACCAGCGTTGGAAAAATACAATTTTTCTTGAAACTGTCAGCACACCAGGAGCCACGATTTTACAGGATGCTTTAGACTGTCAATCCCTAACGATCCCGCAAGGTATTTTGTGATAATTTGATCATTTCGTTTTGTAATGTTTGCAAATGTTGTATCTTCCCTTTAATGATGAATTTATTTTGTTGACGATTCACATTGCGTTTGTACTATGTTAGCCTTGGCCTGAAAACGTGACACAAATACCACGATCAGCCCTCGATATTGTTTGTAAAAGGTTTTAAATGTTGTTCGTTTGAATTCGATTTCTGTCATTTTATTTGATTATGATAGGCTGTTGATGACCTTGTAAAGACATTAAATGATCTCAGTGGTCCAGAGACGGAGATTCTTTGTAGCTACGAGGAGAGAACCATCGGTCAAAATCTGAAATCTCTCGACAGATTCTTGAAGGTGGGTGAGAAATATTCTTGCATTTTCTGCTCAAAAATGAACAAAAAATAATTTTGGCTTGCTGCATAATTCAGAATTGAGCTCTCCTAAAAAAAATTGTGCTTTGTTTTGAAGTAAATTGTTTGGATACCTTAAAAAAAAAACTCTGTCAAACAATTTTTGAGTAACTATTTATATAGATGTATTAAAGTGGCCCAGCCTGAATAATTTAGCGAAAATTCTTCAACAAACATTTGAGCTGCTTATCAACTAGCTTTTAATATCATTTCCAAAAACAAAAAAAATTGAAAATGTTTATTTATTGTTTTATTTTGAGCAGCAACAATTGTACTTTGTTTTTAAGTGAATTGTTTTGATACCTAAACAAAAACCTCAGTCACACAATACAAGTTTTGAGTAACATTTTGTATAGATGTATTAAAGTGGCCTAGCCTAAATAAATTAGCGAAAATTCTTCTACAAATATTTGCGCTGCTTTTCAACTAGCTTTTAATATCATTTCCAAAAAAAAAATTGAAAAGTTTATTTATTGTTATATTTTGAGCAGCATGTTTGTACTTTGTTTTGAAGTAAATTGTTTTGATACCTAAAAAAAACTCAGTCACACAATACAAGTTTTGAGTAACATTTTGTATAGATGTATTAAAGTGGGCTAGTCTGAATACATTAGCGAAAATTCTTCAACAAACATTTGAGCTGCTTATCAACTAGCTATTATCATTTCCAAAACAAAAAAAGAGGAAAAATTCGAACATGTTTATTTATTGTTATATTTTGAGCAGCATGTTTGTACTTTGTTTTGAAGTAAATTGTTTTTATACCTAAAAAAAACTCAGTCACACAATACAAGTTTTGAGTAACATTTTGTATAGATGTGTGGCCTAGCCTGAATAAATTAGCAAAAAATCTTCAACAAACATTTGAGCTGCTTATCAACTAGCTTTTAATATCATTTCCAAAAAAAAATTGAAACTGTTTATTTATTGTTATATTTTGAGCAGCAACAATTGTACTTTGTTTTTAAGTGAATTGTTTTGATATCTAAAAAAGCTCAGTCACACAATACAAGTTTTGCGTAACATTTTATATAGATGTATTAAAGTGGCCCAGCCTGAATAAATTAGCGAAAATTCTTCAACAAACATTTGAGCTGCTTATCAACTAGCTTTTAATATCATTTCCAAAAAAAAGACAAAAAAAATTCAAAACTGTTTATTTATTGTTCTATTTTGAGCAGCTTGTTCATGAAGACTTCATTGTGGAAGAAGTGCCACTTGACCAGCAGGATCCAGTCTATCGCAGTGAGGATATACACATCCTAACCATGAAGAAGACGTGACACCAGACCCTGTAAGGCAACATTGTGAAGTTCAGGGTACACCTCAGTGAATAGGCATAAAAATCTGTCCGCCGAGCTCATGAATAAATGTACTCTTTTTTTAGCCATGGAATTAGGGAATTGAAGACATTATGGCACTGTACCTCTGGCCTGGACTTGGGGCTTCCAATTCTGAGCATTTTGGATGCAATTGGGTCGGAAAGTGGCGCTATTTAGCCATGTTGTGGAGGGATCCCTTTTACAAAATGGCTACCTTTCCAGTTTTGGAAGCATTGGGTTTTTTTAGGGGAAGTCTTTGGGTGAGAATTTCTCCAAAAAGTCAATGGTCAAGCTACCCAAAATTGAAAAGAAAAAGAAAGATGACATGTTGATCATCATTTTTCTGTGCAGCCTTAATACCTGTGAGAGTTCCGAGTATTTTAAAAAGAATTTTTAAGTATGGGGATTTACCACCGGTCTGTTCAGTGAGTCAACTACTTTGACCAATAGAGGGCGCTGTTTGTCAACTCTGGTTGGCTTAAACTTGTGGAACCAATCAAATAAACAACTTGTCAGGATTTGATAAATGAGCGTTTTTTTCTGTAAAATCTGTTCTTAAATGTAAAAAAAAAAAATCCCAATTATAAAAATACCTTTGAACGGAGCTTAGGCCAAAAAAAAAGTCTCCGGTTTCTGGTATGCGCGCGCATCGCCGTAGCCATGCGCGTCGGCAAAATGAAAAAAAAAAATTTTTCAATGAAAGATGATGTCTCAAAACCGCCAAACTCACTGGTTTGACTGGAATCCTGCTGCTGCACAATTTTAACGTGTTTTTAGATGGGGTTATGGTCGAGAATAAGCTTGATGTGGCCTCTCTGGACTCCCATATATTTGCACTAAGTTTAGTCGGGCACCATTTGCAGTCATCAGCCGACATTTGAAGCAAAAAAATCAGGTAAAACAAAAAAAAAAGCCGCGTCGCCACACCACTTTTTGGGTAAGCTCCATGCCAGAAACCGGAGACTTTTTTTTGGCCTTATGAAACACAGAATCCGATTTCGACCCACGGACATCTACAATGTAGATACCCCTCAAACTAAAAACTTTTTTTTTTAAATCCTATTCATTCGAATAAACAAAGCATGTATATATTGATAGCTTTTTTGCCATGTTTTGATATTTATAGGAAGCAAGAGCTCAAATTGACTGCAAACATTTAAAAAAAAAAAAAAAAAATACACAAAAGGTCATGACGGCCTGGTGATACATTTGGAAACACAACAGTCGACAGAATCGATCTTGCTTTATTGTATCTCTCATTATTCAAACATCAATAAATTTACAACAGTTGTGAAATATCAGCACTAACTAGATTCATACCGAATATTTACAAGAGAGGACCTTATAAGACTCTACAGGGTGGTCCAAAAGAATTTTACACTTTTTCAGAGGCAGATTTCTCCAAATTGAAGAGAAATGTTGAAATTGTTTTAAGATATTTCCGAACTACAAGATTTTGGTGGTATATGTTGGAAACGGTGTTGAAAATAAAGCTCTAAGTAAGGCCAAAAAAAAAACAAGTCGGTCTCTGGTCAGCGCGCGCGTTGATTTTAATCATGCGCTTTTTTTTTTTTTTTTTTTTCAAAATGTTCTGCGGTATCTCCAACAGCGCCCTCTATTGCTGCACCTCCTCAATTTTTTTTACCAAAGAGCACCAAGGAATGGGAAATTGCACCAAGGCAAATTATGGAGGACACCAATGTACATGTACATGAGGACACCAAAAAAGCAAAATAGTACTTCACCTTGTCTGTACAATCCAAGGTTGAAGAAAAAGAAAAAAAAAAACGCGTCAATTCCGGAACATTGGTCTGACCAGAGACCAAATAATTTTTTTTTTTGGCCCAAGAAATATCGGCCATTTTACAGAAAAATGCAAGTTATTTTACGTTAATGCATGTTAATGCCGTTTGTTTTTCCTTCGCAAATTTTCTGATCAAGCCTGCTCAGACATGAATACTGAGGGCCAGGGTCACTTTTGAAATGAGAAGTTCCCCCGCCCCCCCCCCCCTCCTCCCCCCAAACCCATCCTCCAACAGGCATCTCCTCATGCAACCCCTAATTTAAACTTGAGTCCTGGTGCAGCCTTGTAGCGGAATGTTCCAACCCAGACTTGGTGATCGGTGTCTGTGAAATCACCTTCTCCTTCCATTCTAATCAAATCAAATCAACCAGAATATCAAACAAAAATGAGCAAAATGTATTCACAGATTAGCCAATATACCAACTTTGCTATACAAGAACATTGTGTAAATTCCTTCCAATTAAAGGGGCACTGCGTCCTAAAATCCCAGAAAATTTAATGTTTTGGATTGTTTGCTTATCATATTTCTAACATCTGGTGGAAAGAAAACCAACCTTTCCGTTCCTGAGAAAAGACGAAAAGACCCTGATTGTTTACATCGGACACGACGGAGTATGGTATGTGTTTCGTGTCGTTTCCATTGAATGTACGATATACGTTGTGTGTGTCTAGTATTACACACGTACACAGCACCGTGCTCATGAACAGCGACGACCAATCACCAATGCACAGAGTGTGATTTCTTACACGTTCCCAAAAGGCAAACCCTTACGGCTGGAATCACAACTAGCACGAACAGCCCGACTTTTTGGGGTCGCAAAAGTGGACCCTGAAAGTCGTTCTCGCACGATTAAAGGGAATATACATCATTTGCTTTTGCTGTAATTTTCAGAAATGGATGGAATTGGGGGGTTGGAAATATATAGCAAATATAGTTACACTGACTTTTTTGAGGTTTTGGGTTCAAAAATGCTATAAAAACCAAGAAAAACAATCATTTTCCTGTAGTCTGGTTCCCTGACTCCATTTAAGAAGAAACAGAGCAGTTTACATACATTGGGGAATTGTAAGGTCAGGGAACCAGTCTAGCTGGCTTGTACCCGTTCATAGGTGTGTAATCGATTGCAAACAAGTGCGATGGTCAACTGGGGCCAGTATTTGAAAAAAAGCCAGTTTTTTCCAACGCTGGTCGGCCGATCAGCGTTGGAAATTGATACAAAAATACCATGCCATGATTTTACAGGATGCTTTACACTGTCATTCACTAACAGTCCAGCAAGGTATTTCAAAATGATTTGGTAGTTTTATTTTTTGATGTTTGCAAATGTTGTATTTTTCCTTTAACACACGAGTACTATAAAAGCGCCCATTTTTTAAAGGATAGTTGTGTGGATGTTTATATCCTACTTTTAAATGTTCTTTCCAAGTAACACCCTTTTGTTCAAAATGCGTTTTGTAGCCCAATTGGGCGTATTTCAGGACGCAGTGTCCCTTTAATGCAATTCCATACTACATCAAGAGCAAGAAAAAATTCTCTCATATATTCAAGGTATTCAGCAAGAATGGCCAGTGCGACTGAAGACAGTTGAACCGTGATAAGAAGAGCACTGTTAAAGGTATAGTCCATCATTTGTAATTTGTGCATTTTGTTCGTTCGAAGCAACAATCGTGCTCAAAATCTAAAGAAGGGCGCTGAACAACTAACCTGATGAAGTTTCAGCTCAGCTTCAGCTGTATATTTGGAGAAAAACATCATGCTAGGATCTCGATTTCAAATCAAAAGTTGCTGAATCATGTTTTTAATTGGGCCTGAATTCAGCGTCCAAGACACGTTCTCACTGAGACGATTGCATCTACGCGATGTCACGCACTGATCCGACGAATTAAAGCAACCACGCGCGCGTGTGCGTCGTATCAACGCTTGCGCGCGCTTCGCCGCTTAAAAAACAAAAACTACTAACGAAAATTTCCAACGGTGCTTCTTAAGACGCACCATTGGAAATGCCTTCTTTTGTTGATTACTTTAAAATGACAGCTTGCCAGAAAGAATAATTTCACAGGGAGTTTAGTCCCCTAACTATCTTTCAACCAAGTGTGTTTTTCAACAATAATTACGTCAGTTACTTTTTGGATAGCTGCAAATGATGGACTCTAGCTTTAACACAACATCTTGCTTATCACAAGGAAAATGTTGGGTCCCAAGTGTCTGTTTTTCTTTGTTTTCCATTACTGATAATACAAGGTACCTGTTATAACAAGGAATTTTGTTAAGTCCCAAGGACCTTGTTATAAAGGTGTTCCGCTGTACCTGGTTCCTATAATACACTCACCTGTTCTCATTGAAGTTTCCCTGGTAGACCGCTCCATTGGGCCATGTGTATTTCCCCCTCCCGTGGAATTGGTTCTGAACAAACTCCCCTTCGTACACACTCCCGTTAGGGTGCGTCAGACGGCCGTGTCCTGTCATTTTATCCTGGGCCCAATCCCCCTCGTACACCGTGCCGTTTGCTGTTGTGTGCGTACCCTTTCCTGATCGTTCCAACGCACCGTCATCGGTCATAATATACTCTCCGTCTAAACAATTGAAAAAAGATGAAATTCAGTGTATTTTCTGATGAAACATCATCAGAATTTGGGTGGTACAATTACCTTCATTTAAACTTGAAATCTGGCAGAAAATCAATATTTAATTTTGAATTATAAAAATTAAAATGCAAATTATGACTGAAGTGAAAGGGCATATCGTTTCCTTTCTTTCTAAAATGTTAGTACTCAGTTAGAGTCATTCATAGTAGGCTAAAGGAGATCAAGGTTTTGGAGACAAAAATTGAATTAAATAATAATTATTTTTGTCCAAACATTTAGGACTCTCAATACTGTGTTTTACTCTCACACTATGAGAGTTTCAAAACTAAAGGTATTGAAAACACGCAATACAATAAAATAGACTGACATCTGACACAACCAGTAACACCACTTCAGTACTGCATGAGTGCATCAATCAACTGTGCAAAAAAAGGAACGTGGCACGAGCCGGGAACTAGTCTGTTTACTACACATTTCTCCATTGTCAGTCACCAGACTAATGACACTGAATGAAGAGGTCCGTCTTTTCAAATAGTTGGACCATGGTTTGACATGTACCAGTCTAGTCTTTAGCCTCATTTTGAAATCACTTGACTTCCCTCTCATGTGCAAAATATTGAAGAAAACTCTCCTTTAAAAGCGGAATTGAGTCTTCAGACTTGGTTGGTGAAATACTAAAGGACTTTTTCTTTGCCCAGTGGAATTTTTGGAGAATTTTGCTGGCTAAAGAGTGAGTAAGGTTGGCCTGATTTAGTTTTGCACGTTTCAGAGCACTCCAGGTCCCAGTCTGGGGTTGTTTTACCATATTTATCTCCATTAGGGAAGATGTAGACGCCACTTAACGGTGCAGCAGGTGTCTCCTCTTCCTTCTCTACTTTCTTTGTTTTACCTTGAAGATGGGGAAAAATAACAACAAAATTAACTTCAACTTGAGTCAAGTTCAACTATCAGCAGTTCAATCAACATTTTGATTCTCAATCTTATTTCAACATATTTTTTTAAAATATGGAAAAAATATACCATTCTCTCTTAGATGTCTAAGGTCATATAATATTTTAAACGCAAACTTAAATTGTACCTTATGTAATGTGATATATTTTATATGTAATGTGTCTCTGCCCTTGGCCTTTATATGCACGGAGATCCTACTCGTAGCCCGTTATTATTGTTTTTCATAACTTTGTTTACTGCTTAGAAGTATACAATGTCATGTAAGTAATTGTTTTTTTTCTGTTATTATTCGTCTGTTTTGTGTAATATCATGCCTGATACAAGCTATGCTTTAAATTCAAGGTTTTGCCACCTCTAGTGGACTTAATATTTTGTTTCAATACTATATTATTTTCCATTTCAGTCATGACGAGGAAATAAATGTGTTTAAAATAAATAATTTAAAAAAATAAGACCTAGGCCTAAAAAAATTGGGTAACCCAGTCTTTTGGCCAGATGGATGAAAATATTGAAACCAAAGTCACGTTTTTTCGAAAAGGTATGAGTTGCTCTACGACTAAGAACCTTAACTTTGGAAATTTTTGTCCTGGATGGAAAGATAATCTCGATCGAAATCTGTAGCAAAATCGCTACATCAGCGGCCAAAAAAATTCAGTCTCTGTGGAAGCATTGGGCGTCTGGCCGTACTACAGAGCTTGCGATAGTACTGTACGGCCCGGTCCTACTAAAGCGCGTCAACAAGCGTCAACAAGCGTCAACAAGCGTCAACAAGCGTCAACAAGTTTTAGTAGTCGTTAAGTGCGCGTCAACAAATTTTTTATAGGCTTTTGAACAATAAAAACAGCTTTATATGGTAGAAAAAGCAATAATGAACATCTTCTGCATATCAATTTAAGTTAAAATTATTTAAAAAGTGGTTTTCCAGCTCGAAATCTACGACAGGTTTATCGGTTTAGTATTGGCCGCCATCTTGTTTGAAATAAACATACTGCGCATGCGTGGAGTGTACCATTCACGCATAGGGGTTTCTTTATACTATACGCTTTGCGAAACCTCGTTTGGTTTTTGCATTGGGATTTTTTGGCAGACTTTGTGAACAGTGTCAGTCGGCATATTTTTGAAATAATAAGCAAAGTACCGTGACCAAGTTTTGCATAATTTATAATTGAAAAAAACATAGTTTTCCGAATTTCTAGAATTGAATATTTTCGACAACAGAGGGCGCTTCGATTGATCGTATAAAGAAACCCCTATGCGTGAATGGTACACTCCACGCATGCGTAGTATATAGATCTCAAACAAGATGGCGGCCAATACTAAACCAAAAAAACCCGTCGTAGATTTCGCGCTGGGAAACCACTTTTTAAGTAATTTTAACTTTAATTGATATGCAGAAGATGTTCATTATTGCTTTTTCTACCATATAAAGCTGTTTTTATTGTCCAAAGGCCTATACAAAATTTGTTGACGCGCACTTAACGACTACTAAAACTTGTTGACGTTTGTTGACGTTTGTTGACGCGCTTTAGTAGGACCCGTACGGCCAGACGCAGTCGGGCTAGAGTTACTCAAGCTAGTGGTCAAGCTAGTAAATTTGATCGACAAATTAAGATGATAAAGGGGGATCCAATTCATATCAAACCATGTTTCTATGTAGCGCAAACATACCCGGCATTGGTGCAAAAGATTGTTTTCCATGCAAATTAACGACTTCTCTAAGAAATTTGCTAGTTTTTAGTGGTATTTTTGATCATATGCGGCAGCGTCCACTTCTCGCTATGGTAACAATTATGTGAATAGCGCCCTCAATTGGTAAAGGACGACAAGCTTTTTTTTTTGGTGCGAAATACATGTATAGCGCCCTCTCTTTACTTTTTATTTAGTAAATTTTGGAGCGAAATTCAACAAGCATCGCAAGGACAGCTAAAACAGTTCGTCTGTTTTTTTTTCACTTTTTTTGGCATTACATTTGTAAATGGCAGACGCCCTGGATATCGTCGAATTTGCCAGACCACATACCAAGGATAAAAATCTGTATGTGACCGGAATCTCAAATAGGTTGACCGAAGAAGCTGTAATTGTAAGCTCATTTCGGATTTATAATTTTCTGTTTAGCCTACCTGTTTACGTACTGATGCCCTGTGCCATGTGCCACTGCACCGTGTGCGCGCCAGTGCAGTGGTAACTGCTTTTCAACTTTCAACTAATTTTCAACTGCTATCGTTACGGCGTTGCAAAAATACCATTGCGAATCTATGTCAACCGCCTCATTCCCATGTTCCCAGACCTAAATAGTATACAACGTCTAGCTTGAGTAACTCCAGCTGACATGGGGAAAAGATCCATACTCGGACGTCAATTTATCTGCTGCCAAACATATTAATTGTCACCTCACCTTGTCATTTGAACCAAGAGAAATCCAGGAAGCTGTGTTAAGGTGAAAAAAAAATTACTCAAAATGTGTTTTTAGAGCACATTTTGGATGCATACGTCGTGCAGAACTAACTTGAAGCAGCCGGTCCAAACTGATTGTAGTGGCTGAAAGACAGCGGTACGTTATACACGTGACATCAACAACCATGACGTCAATTGAGCCTGCCAATGATAGTGCAATACGTCATTATGAATATTTATTTTCTCATGAATATTTAGTTTATTTCAATGGATACTTCAAATACGTCCAAAGATTGATTATTGCAACAGCGATCGTGCGCGGCCTAGCGGTTAAGAGTCTCGTGTATCAAGCAAGCGTCAGAGGTTCGAATCCCGATGAAGTAACTGACTGATTAATAAATAGAAATTAAGGAAAGGAGAGGGTGAGAGTAGAGGAGGGAAAGTGGAGGAATAACCATAAAAGATGTAACTTTTGGCGCTAGAAAATTAATTGAAAAAAGTGACGTCCGAGTACGGAATTTTTTCCCTGACATGCTCCATAGTCCATATTCATTCACATGTGAATGAATATGGAGCATGTCAGCTGGAGTTACTCAAGCTATACAACGTCAGGATTTTGTCTTGGAAAGATTTCCATATACGAAGTTCACTAATTTTCCTCTGTATTGACTAACAAGCCCCCAGATAGCAATTTCATGTCATTTAAGTCAATTTGAGCAGTGAGAAAATACAAGCATTTTCTTAGAAAACACTTAGAATTTTTCAGTCCAATCTTATAGGGTTTGTACACAGGGTGTTGAGTGAACTTCGTATATGGAAATCTTTCCAAATTCTGAAATCATTCATATTAAGTTTAATTTGTTTCAAAAAGGTTACAAATACAATTCAACGTGGCTAATTACATAAATATGAATTCCAATATTTTTCGTTCACAGGCAAAACTCCACCATATATTCTCTCAGTTTGGTCTGCTGTACGAAGTCCAAGTTCTTGGCAGTGGCCCTGGACATCAACCTCCGACCCCTGACGATAACGTGCAGACAGAGACCATCAATGTGACTGCGTCTAGTCATGTCGGTCAGGGAGGATTGTATGCATTCGTCAAATATTACTCCACCAAAGCTGCTAGCTCTGCGCTACAAGCGATCAGCGGAAAGTATATGTTGGATGGTCGACTCCTCAGGGTAAGGATTAGTCCGAAAATTTGGGACTCTCAATACTGTGTATGAGAGTCCCAAAACTTAAAGGGAATGTACATCATTGGTTTTTGATGTAATTTTCAGAAATGAACTATTTGAGGGGTTAGTATATATAGATCAAATATTGTTACACTGACATTTTTGAAGTTTTGTGTTCGAAAAGGTTGGAAAAACCAAGAAAAACAAAAATGTTTAAGTAGTCTGGTTCCCCGACTCCACAAAAGATAAAATGGATCAATTTATAGATGATGGAAAATTGTAAGGCACGGGAACCAGTCTAGCTGGCCTGCACCCGTTCATGAAACATGTAACCAATAGCAAACAAAATTTGGACTGAAAAAAGGGTTAATTTGGAGCAGTAGTTGAAAAATAGTTAGGTTTTTCCAACGCTGGTCGGCCGACCACCGTTGGAAATGTATACAAAAATACCATTTTCTTGAAAATGACTTCACACCAGGTGCCATAATTTTACAAAATGCTTGAGACTATCATTTACCAACATCCTAGTAAGGTATTTCGTAAAAACTTGGTAGTTTTATTTTTCGATGTTTGCAAATGTTGTATATTCCCTTTAAGGTATTGAAAACATGCAAAACAAGAACATAGACTGGCACCTAAAAACAACCAGTCCAACACAGCTTCAGTACTGCATCAAACAACCATGCCAAAAGAATTTAAGAAACGTGTGGTATGAAGCGGGAACTAGTCTCAATTTACTACACATTTCTCCATAGTCAAGCCACCAGACTATTGACACTGAATGAAGAGGTCAGTCTTTTCAAATAGTTGGACCATAGTTGGACATGTACCAGTCTAGTATTTAGCCCCATTTTGAAATCCCTTGACTTCCCTCTCATGTGCAAAATATGTGCCAACGATGGTCGGCTGACCATCATTGGAAAAACGTTACTTTTTTCCAAATACTGCCCCAAATTTACTAAGTTGAGTTGGTCCAGATTTTGTTTGCGATTGGTTACACATCCATGAGTAGGTGCAAGCCAGCTAGTCTGGTTCCCTGACCTGACAATTCCCCGACGTCTATAAATTTATCTGTTTCATCTGAAATAGGGTCAGGGAACCAGACTGCAAGAGCAGCATTTGTTTTCTTGGTTATTCCAGCATCTATGAACACAAAACTTCAAAAAAGTCAGTATAACAATATTTGCTCTTAAAAACTAACCCCCAAATCCATCCATTTCTGAAAATTACAGCAAAAGCAAATGTTGTATAAGTTGTTATATAGGCCTACTACATCTATGTTTCAAAAATGCTTGTAGAGAATGAAAAAAGAAGAGAAACTGGAGAATAATAGACATTGACATGAATTTTTCATTATTTATTTGTTTTTCGAAAGACCAATAATGCAATGTTTCATACTTTCTTTGATTTTTTTTTTTTTCAGGTGAAGTTTGCCAACAGACAGAAACCAATTGAGAATAGTTCCCAACTTCAATTCCAACGGTGTTGTGAGCTTGCTAATCACTACTTGGGTTTCAATGGCTGGTCCAGCACAATAGTGTCCGTGAGTTCAACTTTTGTCGCGCCTGAACGAAGTTTAGGAAAGAGACCATGCAATCACTATGTCTGTCCGTAGGTGTGGTTATTTTGGTTAAAGTTTGGAAAATTTGTCTCATTTGAAAAGTTGAAGTCCAATTGGAAGTAAACTTGGGTCATAGATGCAACATGGCAACCTTCATGTGATACTGATGTCAAAGGTCACATACAAAGGTCATCTGATGTCAAGTTGTAAAATAGGCTCAAAATGTGCAATTGGTCTCATTTGAAAAGTTGCAGTCCAATTGGAACCAAACTTGAGTCATAAGGGTGCAGACCAGTAAATCGGTCCGAAATTGCCTGCGCCGGCCAAATCACGATTCGCATGCCCTCCAAATCTTCAGTATTTGAGCATGCTGTGGGCCATGAACTTGAGGGTTTGTAAAAAATATGGGTGAAAGCTGTGCACAGGACTGGGAGCTTGCAGTTCTGTGTAATTTGGATGTAATTTGGACCCTAAAAGCGCTCTATTTTGCAATGGAGTGTAGGCATCGTTTTTCAAAATGGCGATGGGCTTCAGGACTATTTTCAGGGGTGATCGTCTTCAGATGGAAATTTCTCCTAAAAGTCATCAGTTGACCCCCCCGAAAATTGAAAAGAAAATGAAAGATGATGAAATAAGCTTTAATTTGATGTGTGTCTCGAACACCTTGGAGAGTTGTGAGTATTTTCCCCGAATTTTTGAAGTCGGAGCATTTACCATTGGGGTCTATGGAAGTTTATTTACTGGTCTGCTACCATAAAGGCAACATGGCAACCTTCAGATGTTAATGATATCAAAGGTCACAAAGCAAGGTCAAAGGCCATCTGATTTTTCTGAGGACACACCACAGTCAGAAATCACTCTTTAAAGATAACCGCGCAAACAGGCAAGGCGCGCGGTTCAAGAACCGCCTTGTTTAAAAGTTGAGTTCAGTTGAAGGCATAAGCAGAAGAGACTAACACAAATTTAGTGTTATATTAGAGTACGGCATGTACGTGCCTGATTGTCATGCGGTATTTTCAATTTTTCTTCCATTTTTTTTTTTTTTTTGAACAGTTGGAGCAGGATAAAGATTGCGAACCTAACACTGCTCGCTTCATTGCCATAGTAAGAATCGACATCAGACGACACAACTTACACAGTGAAGGAGTTGGAGTCGGAGAAGTTGAATTCACCACACAAGGTAAAAAATGAGGTCATGTCATAGGTCAGATGAGGTCAGGTCATAGGTCAAATTACGTCAGTTGATCAATATCTATTCAATAAATGACAACCTCGTCCCCAGGGTGTCGAGCAGTACGCGCCAACCACTACCTGCTCTCTCACCCTGGTATTGGATCATTTGCATGTGCAAAATTTTGAACACATATGCAAATGAAGAATAGTCTGGTGCCTGCATGTGCATTACATTAGCGTTTGTTTTTGTATGCGGTGTCTGGGATCAAAACAGCATCAATTCGTCGCGCCGTGAGTTACGAAAACAAGATTGTTTTTGAAGTTAAAAAATTTACAATCTTATCCTGCCAATATGCAGTATCACATTTCATATTGATATGAGCAAATTGGAAAAGAAAGGAGTATTTTTGAGAAGGCGTGGACTTTTTTATTACAATGATCGCGATAACTCGTACTGCACGTTGGAAAGAACAACACCAAGTACACGATATAAATCCATTACTAGCAAATTGCGGTATCGAATCAGGTTACAGGAAGAAAGTTTCCTATCCAGGGCTTACTATTGGAAACGAGGTTGGAAATAAAGTAAGCACTGGGGACGAGGTTGAATAAATCAGTGAACCGCAACATACAAATGTGCAACGCATAACTTCACAATTTGTACTTTTTGTGTAAAATTGCAAGTGATTAATTCAGTAAGTTGTTAACATGAAGTTTATTTTTTTGGCACCTTCCAGAACCCATGAGTAAAATCACTGCGTTCCTCAGAGCCAAGAAAATTGCCTTTCAGCGGGCCAGCGAGTCCGCTTTCAGCAAACTCTTCTTCGTCGTTCTACCCAACGGCAAAACTGCTGTAGAGGTCAACTGTACTGCCGTGGATAAACTACATTACGTCACCCAGGAGGAACTTAAGAACACAGTAACAGTGAGTGTCGATAAACTTTCAAAGCAGCTTTTAAATTTCAGTTTCTTGTGCAAACACAACTTCACTTCTAGCTTGTAAAACTGAATCAATAGATAGTTTCACTTTCTATGTCACTCTTCTCATGAATATCGGTTACTATCATTTGTTCTGTTGACTTTGGCTTCAAACGTTCAAGCCTGAATGACAACTGGCCATAAGGCACTCTACAAACACTGAACCAAAATGTGAAAGCTTTAATTTATAATCTTAACTGTTGTAGACCTTTCAAAATCGATCAGGATATTTTGAAAGATTTAGAAAGGAGCTATCAAATGTTGTTTTTACATTGGCTTGAATAGCCTTAGAATTTAGAGCATTCTGAAACTCTTGCCTAGTGGTGGATGTTGAAGGTTCCTGACCAAAAAAAAATCTTGTTATAATGCAACTGTAAACTTACTCCAACATCTGGCCAACTATAAAGGTTGTGGGAGTATTACTAATGTGGGAGTAATACTAATACTAAAGAGATATTTATTTAAAATATACTATTAAATAGTATATTTTAAATAAATACATGTATCTCTTTAGTATTGTAAATGGATAGAAAGTATCCAGATGCTATTTTGTTGGTTGCATTCAAAGTCTATGGAGAGTCAAGACAATTTTTGAAGTATTTTCTAACAAAAATTGAAATTGCTTTTCAGTCAGGGGTGTGAAATCTCCGCTTTAAAGCTGATTTCAGCTATTTTTAGTTTTGGATTGCAGCTTTTTTTCAGATTTTCCCTCACTTGCTGTGTACAGGATAGGAGATTTCCAAAGTTCAGCTTTTTTAACACGTTTTTCAGCTGTTTTCAGCTCTTTATCAGTGGTCACTCACACCCCTGTCAGTCCCAGATTCATGTTTTTTTTTACATTTTTGCAATGACTGACCTCCATTTGGATGATACATATATATGATAAAACATGGCGTCAGGATGCAACATTGTGTCCTTGTAAACACTAAACAGATCATTTTGTTACTTTTTTTTTTTTTAGAGTTGAATCATTTTACAATGCTTCATATGTATATGTACTTCACATTCTGTCTATTAAAGGGAATATACATCATTTGCTTTTGCTGTAATTTTCAGAAATGGATGGAATTGGGGGGTTGGAAATATAAAGCAAATATAGTTACACTAACTTTTTTTGAGGTTTTGGGTTCGAAAATGCTATAAAAACCAAGAAAAACAATCATTTTCCTGTAGTCTGGTTCCCTGACTCCATTTGAGAAAAAACAGAGCAGTTTACATATATTGGGGAATTGTAAGGTCAGGGAACCAGTCTAGCTGGCTTGTACCCGTTCATAGGTGTGTAATCGATTGCAAACAAGTGCGATGGTCAACTGGGGCCATTATTTGAAAAAAAGCCAGTTTTTTCCAATGCTGATCGGCCGATCAGCGTTGAAAATGAAAGTATACTAGGTGCCATGATTTTACAGGATGCTTTACACTGTCATTCACTAACAGTCCAGCAAGGTATTTCAAAATGATTTGGTAGTTTTATTTTTTGATGTTTGCAAATGTTGTATTTTTCCTTTAATTTAAAGGTGAACCAAATTGACGAGCCCGCGCACAGTAGTGATCCTGAGCTGGATGTAGAGGGCGCCCTTGAGGCTGACGATACGAAAGATCTTGACGACATCAATGCCCAACTGCTGCTGGATCTTCAGATGGATATGTAGCGGCAGCACGATAGGGTCTGGAAAAAAGGCAGACCAAAATCGTAAAACTATCTCAAAAAGGTATGATAATTTATAATGTAAATAAAATGTATATTATAGATTTATATTATTGTCTGCCTTTGTACAATTCGGGCGATTCACAATGCAGTGCGCCACCAAGAGTTTGCCATTGAGAGTCAACCTTTTAAATTTACGGTCGACAAAACATGGGCCCATTTGAAAGAGTGTCAGTAGACAACTTGAGCTTATTTGTTATAGATTGGGGCATAGCGTTCTGCCGCCTCACAAGAAACACCATATTAATAAAAAAGAAAAGAAAGAGCAAACATATACTCGAATCGTACGCTTATGAAACTACTGACCGGCAAAACGAACAATTTCAAATGTCCCGCGCTGCGAATTTGTCGACCATCTCCCACAATGCATTGGGGAAAATGAACTCTACATGGCAAACTCTTGGTGGCGCACTGCATTGTGAATCGCCCGAATTGAATTATGAGTTCAACATTTCATCAAAGAGTTGCCAAACGGCTGTCTTCACAATGAAAAACTGGATAATTAACAAGATGTTGAAATTATTTCAGTATTAATTACTTTTTTTGGGTCATTCTCACTAGCGGGATGCTGCGCTAGTTGGGTGGAGTCGTGTACTAATGTATAACTTTGACCTCAATTAGCATGTTGACCCCAAGTGGGCGTGGTTAAACCTTGGTGAAGCAATTTTGCCACATTTGTCATCGTCAACTTTACATTTTGCGTAGTAGCGATACGTTTTGGAGAGTTTTCATAGAGATAATGTAATATTTCACTATTCAAAGTCTGAAAGAAAGAAATTTTCCAAAAAAGCAAAGCAAAACAATTTTTTTTGACGTGCCAACCGTGACTTCAGAGTGAAATCGTAGCTAGGACCTGCATACATTGGATACCTCTCCACTAACCCTTGCATTTTGTGCCTCAGCACACTCCTAAGGCCTTAAAAAAAACGTGACACACGTAGGTGTGCATTTGCAGGCAATCGGGGACCCCCTATTGTCCTCTTTTGTTTGTACTCTAACTTTTTAGGAAGACCTCCCATATGTTTTGTACACAAATCCAAATAGAGGACCTCTCGGGAAATGGGGACCCTATTGTCCTCTATTCTTCAACGTCCCCCATTGAATGCAGAAACAAACTCACAGACATCAGACACACAGACGGACAGACAGACATTGTACAGATCTTTTAACATAGGATACCAAAAACAGAAATACAGAACTGAAAGAGACTCCATTAAACTGCTGTAGTCTTTAAGAACCTGAATAATTGTGTCTTGTTTGATGTCATTTTTGTTTTCTGTTTTAATGTTTCCTATTATTTACGGGGTTAAATACTTCCCTGCAAAAGTTTCCTTTTCCAACCCTGATCAATGTCGTTTGTATTTGTCGATAATTTGGTTTTTGTTATGTTATTGTGACTGTTTTTATAAACACTTTTCAGTTGAACCCATAAATTATGAAGAGCATCCCTCATGTCTGTGGTTTGCTGTATTTATAATTTCCTTGTTATTGAAGTTTCGTTTATTTTGTTTTCTACTGCGTTTTCGTAGCATTCATTGCTTTTGTGTTAGTCTCTGTTTTGGTTTGTTGGAGTCGAGTTAAACATAATATAAACAAACGATCTCGAGACCAAATTACTTATTGACCAACGGTCTCTTACAATAACAAAGAGTACTCGCATATAGTGAATTGTTATCAAAGTAAAAATAGTACAATGTAGTAGTATTATTTGGCCCGATTCCAACAATTGCCGACAGAAATAAGTATGCGGAAATTGCATGTCGATATAACTAAAAACAAAAATATGTATATATAATTTGGTTATAATGAGGGAATTGAGGTCAGAATCTATTTTCTGTCCTCATTTCTTTTTTGAGAATTTTGTTTTGGGAAAGAATGTTGCATCCTGACGCCAATTTTTTTTTCATCATCTACAATGAAGGTCAGTCATTGCAGAAATTAACAAGTCAGGTGTGTTTACAAACACAAATGCCCCGCAACCGTGACTGTTCCCATGACATAACACCACTCTTTTAACATCAACTTACATGTACCTTGGTCACATGGAATGTTCATTGACAGCATTAGTGTCTTCTGTAGGTTTTATATGAATTAATCCCTAATCCCTATGATCTCAGAATAAATACAAGATTTCGATTGTTTTAGCCACTGTGACCTTGACCCTTGACCTTTTGGCCCCAAATGCAAAAGGCTTCTTAGGATTACCAAGGACAATCCACAAACCAAATTTGAAGTTCATATGTAAAGTATTTCTCAAGTTATCACGCTGACAAAATTTCTATTGTTTCAGCCACTGTGACCTTGACCCTTGACCTTTCGGCCCCAAATGCAATAGGCTTCTTAGGATTACCAAGAACAATACACAAACCAAATTTGAAATTCACATGTAAAGTATTTCTCAAGTTATCGCGCTGACAAAATTTCTTTTGTTTTAGCCACTGTGACCTTGACCCTTGACCTTTCGGCCCCAAATGCAATAGGCTTCTTAGGATTGCCAAGGACAATCCACAAACCAAATTTGAAGTTCATATGTAAAGTATATCTCAAGTTATCACGCTGACAAAATTTCTTTTGTTTTAGCCACTGTGACCTTGACCCTTGACCTTTCGGCCCCAAATGCAGAAGGCTTCTCAGGATTGCCAAGGACAATCCACAAACCAAATTTGAAGTTCATATGTAAAGTATATCTCAAGTTATCGCGCTGACAAAATTTCTATTGTTTCAGCCACTGTGACCTTGACCCTTGACCTTTCGGCCCCAAATGCAATAGGCCTCTTAGGATTACCAAGAACAATACACAGACCAAATTTGAAGTTCATATGTTAAGTATTTCTCAAGTTATCGTGCTGACAAGATTTGTCCGGACACACACACCCACCCACCCACACATACTTGTTTCACATGACTAGTGTGGACTTTCCATTGCTTTCGTGTAGTTAAGAAAAACCAGTGAAAAAACTCATTTTTCTCAAACTATGAAAACTCTTTCAACCCAATTTTTTTTCTATGATTCCCTTTAGTGTTTCTCTTCATTCTGCTACAGATAAACCTAACCCAAAAATGCCTCTAAACCTGTTTTCCAGAAATGGGGAAACACTGTGTGGACGTGGGGTAAGTCCACACAACGTCGGTGCTACCTACATTATATGGACGTCTTTTGTTCGGAAGTCCACACTGCGTATGTAAGACAAACTCAACCACCCACCCACCCACCCACGGAAGGACAAGGCGGAAACAGTATGCCCCTTCGGCTTCGCCGCGGGGCATAAAAAAGACACGAGTCTGGGACCGAGAAACATTTCCAAATTGGTTAGGAAATACCTTGAAAATGCACTCCACTCTCCATAGACTTTGAACAGGGAGATAAAAAACAAAATGTCCACACTTTGGATAATGGACCGATCCAGTAAGCACCGCTTTATGGTGTACTGACCAATCACCACCGTGATTTATGTCCGACGTGCGTGCACAGAAGTCCGACATGCATGCACGCGCGTATGATGCGCGCGGCAGGAAAATGCAGCGTGGCATTGGAGAGGAGCACGTGGTAATTTGCCCACGTGCGCAGTGGGCGGGGCTTACTGGATCGGTCCATTGCTTGTCTCCCGCAAAAATTGGAAAGGTTACCAGTTTTTTCTCTTCGGCCAACATTCGATCTGGGTATTGACCACAATTTCACTGGTATGCGTCCATGCATGCAAATGATACAAGCCTTTCTTTGTGACGACCCAAAAACGCTACCATGTGTTTCCTAATATTTTTTAAGGGGTATTTAATGCGGTGACTGCGCTATGTTCCGACACCCCTATGTTCCGACAACCCACATATAAGAGTGTGCTACTCCCGGTAAGGGTTAGGGATATGAATATGTGCAGTCGGAACATACAGGGTGAGTCAAAAAAGTGGAACCCAAACCCCAAAAATTATATTTTATACTTAAAAACTTATGTAGCACCAAACATAATAATGACTGGAAAGCCAATTCCATTAGCTACATTTAGATGAAAAAAAATACTGAAATTGCTCAATCCGTTCAAAGAATATCACCATTTAAACGCAATGACTCGAAAACCTCTTTCGCCCAAAAATGCGATTTCAAGAATCGTCGTTACAATTGTCTTCAAACATCACCAGCGATAAAGCCTCCGTTTAAAAGTTAACAATATTCAACAAAGTCCTTTTGAAGGCCCGTCTTTTAAAAAAAAAAGTGGATTTTATAAATCATTTTGTTTGCCTAACCAGGATTGTTAATAATGATACTGTGTAGTCTACTACAGTTGTTGACAGTTGTTGAAACAAGTGTCGTATTCTTTGTTGTTCCAAACAGTCAGAATACACACTAAACTGTTTTTTTTTACGAAACAGGTTTTCGGGTCATTGCGTTTAAATGGTGATATTCTTTGAACGGATTGAGCAATTTCAGTATTTTTTTTCATCTAAAAGTAGCTTATGAAATTGGCTATCCAGTCATTATTATGTTTGGTGCTACATATTTTTTTTAAATACGAAATATATTTTTGGGGGTTTGGGTTCCTTTTTTTTTTACTCACCCTGTACGGGTGTTGGAACATGTGTAACCTTTAATGTAATTTAATGGCGCAAACAAGGACCAGAACAAGGGACGCCAAGATCTCCAGATCGTATCCCCCTTTAATTTGTTTTCTTTGGGGGTACCTCGAGGACTGGGTGTATCGCATTGTGCCAAACACCCTGCAGGAACTTTGCCAACAAATTACTGGTGAAATCAAAGCCCTCAGAAGAACACAGATGGTCCGCAGAGCTATTGCAGACATGAGGACAACTCGGGACATGCATGGGCACATTAACTATGCATTGATCTGAATGACGGACATGTGGAAGGTCGAGTAGCAGGACAGTGAAAATGTGAACCTTATCTGTAATGCAGTGTCAAGTTCAATAAATATAATTGCACTTAATTGATTTCCTGTTCTGTTATTCCATTTATTTCCTTCATTGTCCCGAGGCCTGGACCATTGTTGCCATTGTGTTTTTAGCAAGAGACCTATTCTGATACACCATACTGGAATTTGTATCCTTGTGGACACAATTCTTTGTCCTCGTGTAGTAAAGTTTTCGAGTTTGAAAATGTAGTTTCAAAATGCTCTTATTTTAACCAGAATTAATTTCCTTGGCTAAAATTGGGACTGAATATCCCTTTTCTAAAACTCTTCCATTTGCGACGGATCAACATGCCTTGGAAATTCCTAGTTTTTGAGTAAAATCCATATATTTCGTGATAACCTAGTGGAGACGTATTCATCTATAGAAATTGCCCTGTGGAGACGTATACAATCTTTTGTTCCCTTTTGTGTGCATGTCTCCAGAGGGCACGGTGTATCAGATCATTGTGTCGGTAGTGTTTATAGCGGTAGTGTTTATGGCAAAGAGGCCTATTCTGAACATTTTGTTGGTAGTGTTTTAGGGTGCATAGTCGCAAAGAAAGCCTGTATCATTTTCATGCATGGATGAATATCGGTAAAATTTGTTCCTAATCATGCTAATGTGGTCAATACCCAGACCGAATGTTGGTTTGAAGAGAAAAAACTGGTAACCTTTCCCGTTTTTGTGGGAGACAAAAACTCATCATACGGGAAATTTTTCTACTCGCCCTGTACACAACCGAAAAAAAGTGGCGTCTGGATACTACATTCTTTCCTTGCTTTGTTTCATTTACCACCCGGTACCAATTAATAAGTTCTCCAAATTCATATTTTCACACGTACCGACGGAAGAGAGAAACGAAATCCTCTGCATCGTGGGCGTGTTTGAACGTTTACATGGCCTTGTTTTTATAATGGTTTATCAGGAAGTCTCGGTCTTATTATTTTTAAATTAGCGAACTCGTGAAATGAAAACCAAACTGAAATCGACTCCGGGAAAGTACCTCAGCTGGCTTGAGTTTTGTTTATTCTTGGCATAAGGAAACTTTCGTTATAAAAAAAAAAAATCCTCATCTTGAATTAATAACAGGAAGTTCCCTGTACAAAATATTCCACTTGTATCATTCGGATACGTACACACGGGGTACGCACGCGCGCACACAGTTTCTTCAAATGCGGAAGTAATTCCCAGTTTTGCTGTGAACCGTGGGGCAGATAGGGGAAATATTTGGGGGACTCCTGTGCCTTTGATGATACTAGCATGGAACTTGGCTCACAGAGTATGTCATGAGAAAGATATTTAGCAAAGGGCCATCGCAGATTTATCCTTTGGTAAAAATTTTGCAACAATGGGGGCGTGGCCATTTTATGTAAATAGGACCGTCTGTATAAATTCGAACAAAACGGCAGTTTCCCGAGTTCGCGCCCCGTATATCACTGCGTCGCGAATGTTTACAACCGTCGGGCGAGCCATCCAACCATTTCTCGGTCGCTGATTGGTTCCGTAGACCGTGGGAAAGCTTACGGAGAAAATAAAGAAAAAGTCTAACCGCTGATAGTGATACGAAATGGCCAAGACGTTAGTGCGAGTCGGCCCGCTGGCATAATTGTGCGTTGTGCCATCCACTATCGATCACTAGTGTCTTGGACAAGACTAACTCTGACTCTGTGCCAAATTCCATGCTTGTATCATCAAAGGCACAATCCCATCAACTACATGTCTCTGCCGTACTGATAGTGTTTCTTTCGAACACACATCATTATAAACAAAGTGCCTTCCAACAAGCTGGATGTGTTAAAATACTGTTTCGGTTTGGATCGGCAGTCAAGTTGTTTCGATCGTTTATAAGGAAGTCGTTGTAAGCTATCAGGCCACTTTGTCAGCATGGAGGATTCGCGGCAGGTTGTGCAGGCTAAAAGTCCGGCTTGGCCCAGAGCCTTGCTGGCTTCGTGGACACTTCTCGGCGTCTTCAAAGGACGACAGATTGACGCCACCAAACCATGCATGTTGTGCAGCCCTGCAGGATCCAACGGGGACAAATTGGGTAAGTGTCAACTGACCTGTTCTGTCAAAAGCAGACGCTTCTGGGCAGAGGTTGAAATTGAGATAGAGCCAAAAAATGCTGTGTGGGTGATTTTTTTTCCATTTTCTCATTTTTGCATATTTGTAATCCTGAGCATGTCTAAATTATACTATAAAAGTTTGAAACCCTAATTTGATCTCTAATTATAGTATTTTTGATGATTTGTTAATGTATATCAGTTAAAGAAATGTCTGTTTTGTGACGTTCGTGGCCATTTTCTCTGTTTTCTACTTTTCGACCCAATATAAGATAGCATAATTCAAAATAGCATAACTTTGCGCAGGAATGACCGGTTTCAAAAATTAAACCACCTATTAAAAGGAAACAGAACATATTTTATTAATTTGCAAAAATCTCATTTTTGACCTTTTGCCCAGAAAAGTCTGATTTTGACAGAACAGTTTTTAATTGATACATAACGTGTACCATGCTTTTCAAGGGTGGGCCCGGGTGGGTGCATGGAGTGCCTAGCCGTGCACCCATCCCGACTGACTAGTGTTCATTTTATTGCATTTCTGTACCCAGGGTATGCCCAAACAGTTTAAAACTGGTTTCCATTGGGGCCCTGCATACACTTCAAATGATTATACACACATGTACAAATACAATACATTACAATACAATACAACACAATAAAATAAAGCATGCGTGATTACTGCATAACTATAGGCCTATACACACATGTACAAATACAATACATTACAAATGGAATACAATACGAGATAACTGCATAACTACAAATTAAATACTATACACACATGTACAACTGACATTAATGGAATACAGCACAATGAAATAACATAAAAGCATTCGAGATTACTGCATGGTTGTAAAGCAACTATTATAAATATTGTACACCATTGCAAAGAAGTATGTACAGTTTGAAACGACATCGCTGAGGTGAATTAAGTGTACACGAAGAATTTGGACATTTCTTGTGACATCGGTAAAATATATTTCTTGTGACATCGGTACAATACATTTCTATACATTCGCTGATTACGGGAGGGGCAAAAACCCGTGCAAAACTCGTTTGGGAGAAAAAAACGGGAAATTTCCTATCCGGCTCATTATTATTAAGGAGCCGGATGGGAATTATATAGGCCTGGTTATAATTAACATCCTATAATATTATAGTTTTAATTCTTTACATTTTTATTTATTCATTCCAACTTCAATCAGTTTTGCAAAACGTGACTCCCAGCTTAAGGCCTTTGCAACTTGAACACCTCATCCCCTGCCACCAATCCTAAATCCATCTCTCTGTCTTTTCACGCATGTTTTCCTTTGGGGAGTCGGATTGGCGCAGCGGTACTTTCCTCGCCTTCCACCGCTGTGACCCGGGTTCGACTCCTGCCTGGGCCAATATGTGGATTGGGTTTTTAGTCTCTACCTGTTTCCCCAGAATATTCTTCTGGGGTTTTCCTCCCACCTCTAAAACTGTGATTTCTTCTCGTTTTCTTCTCTCTACAAGTTTCTTCTGGCTTGCGAGCGCTACCTTGGGCACTTTTTAGGATTCCTTGTTTTCATGACCAGAAAAAAATCATTGATTTTATTAAAAATTGTATTATAACAGGCATGCAACTTTTCCTCGGATCAGCTGATTTCCTCTTTTTTTACTTCACATGTGTGCCATTGAAAATAGAAAAACACTGTACAAAGTCTGGGAAAAATTTGAATTTCCTCTTTTTTTGGGATTTCCCAGTTGCATGCCTGTGTATACTTGATTATATAAGCCGTTAAAACCAAACACTGTTATGGACATTCATGGGTTTTCTTCATTCACAATTCACCCTACGGGGTGAGTAAAAAAAAAAGCGGAACCCAAACCCCCAACAATATATCATATTTAAAAAAAATATGTAGCACCAAACATAATGACTGGGAAACCAATTTCATAAGCTACTTTTATATGAAAAACATTACTGAAATTGCTCAATCCGTTCAAAGAATAGTACCATTTAAACGCAATGACCCTTAAACCTGTTTCGTCCAACAAAAAATGACAGTGAATACTTGTTTCAACAACTGTCAACAACTGTAGTACACACTATCTTTATTATCAACCCTGGATAGGCAAACAACATTTATAAAATCCACTTTAAAAAAAGACGGGCCTTCAAAAGGACTCTGTTGAACCTTTTAAACCTTTAAACAGGTTTTATCGCTGGTGATGACGATTCCTGACGACGATTCTTGAAATCGCATTTGACGAAAGAGGTTTTAGGGTCATTGTGTTTAAATTATGATATTCTTTGAACGGATTGAGCAATTTCAGTAATTTGTTTCATCTAAAAGTAGCTTATGAAATTGGCTTTCCAGTCATTATTATGTTTGGTGCTACGTATATTTTTAAATATGAAATGTAATTTTTTGGGTTCCGCTTTTTTGTCTCCCCTTGGCTCCATGTGTATTATGGTCTACCAAAAGAATCTGAAAATTAAGCTTGTCACACTTTGTATACACGCCCTGATGTTCACCATATCGAGTGGATTTAAGAAGGAAACAAAATCTCCTTTTTTTATTCAGATGAGGATGCGCAAGCGCAACGTGACAAGGAAATGGATGAAAACGCCAACCTTCCCGTTAGGGACAACATAACGACTGAAGAGAGTCTAGACAGTAGATGTCCTGTGTGCTTGAGCCTTCTGTGGAATGCAGATGGAATGGTGGTCAGCGATTACACTGACGCAGGTACATTGTTGTAGTCTTCTCCAGTAGCCGTGAATTTAATGTTTCTGGTACATGTGCCCAAATTGGCCTTTAATATATTTTCCATTAGTTTTTTTGACGGGCACAGTTAGTCTGGTTCCCTGACTGACGGTTCCCCGACGCCCTGACGTCTATAAATTGTAGGTCAGGTATCTCGCCGCCACGGCAAAAAATAATAGGCATCATGGCCTTACTCAAAGTTCGGTTTCGTTTCCCGTTTCGCCTTGTCATTAAAATCTTTATCATTAACAATGTTCCGATGAAATTAAAAACCAAAAAACAATCACTTGCTTCATTTATTATACAGTTTGGCATTTCTGTAAGAAAACATTGAATGACGTTGAGCTGGAATCTTCAAAGATAGGGACCCAAATAGCAGTGATGTAGTGCCTTGATGCTAAGCCTTGGCCTTAAGGCTGCCTTAAGGCTGGATTTTAGGGCCTTGGCCTCGAGGCTTGAGGGCAAAAGCCTTGGCCTTGGCCTTGAGGGTTCAGGGCCTTGCAATTTTGAGTCAAGGCTCTTTAAGGCCCATAGATTTTTGCATTTTCCAGATAAATCTGTTCGAAATTTTGCTGTTACCATTTTAATCATATTACCATGGAGGAGGGAAGCACCCTATAGATTTGTGTGTTGGGCACACTTCCACTTTTGTAGCATCACATTTTGTTACCATTGTAGTAGATTTGATGCAACAATATTCCGTACACTTGTGGGGCTAATGAGATGATCACTTTTATTGCATATAACTATGGAATAGATCTGATTGGTTGTATAGGCCTACATGTATGTCTCCCTGATAAGTGCTAAAGATTTGCATGTATCTGTTTTAGATAATACTGATATTTCTGAGCATGCTGGGCCAGCAAATAAAAATTTCCCAAATTAGTTTCTTGGATCCCCCTTTTGTTACACTTGGGAGAATTGTGTGTCAATATAGAAGTAAATCATTATTTTGTTTAGTTAAACCATATTGAAGACCTGAACTTATACTTTAATAGATACAGTGCAGTCATAAAACGGTGTAGGCATATGCGAGCATGTTGATTGCAATTAAAGAAATGTTGTTCTTCGTAACGAGCAATTCGTGATGATAAGGGCAGATCCAGGGGGGCCAAAAGGGGCCATGCCCCCCCCCCCCCCAAAAAAAACACGAAACCATTTTTTTTATGTGACGTCGTAATAAAGGCAGGCAATGAGTACACCACCATCTTTTCCTAAAAAAACAACAGTTAAAATGGTCAGAAATTGCCTCAAATCGCACCACAGAACATCTCGAATCCAAAAATTATTCGGAGCCCTTAAGCGGGCCCCGAAGCCCAAGCCGTAATTTTTTGACCCACCTTTTTTTTGGGGGGGGGGACACCAACATTTCTTTGCCCCCCCCCCCCCCCCACATTGTGTTCTGGATCCGCCCTTGCGTGATGATGTGTCACTCATGTGACTATAATTAGTTCTATATCAGTGGTCATTTCGTAAAACAGGGCCTTGGCCTTGGCCTTGAGGGTTAAGCCTTGGCCTTGGCCTCGAGGCTTGAGGGTCAAAGCCTTGGCCTTGGCCTTGGCCTTGAGGGTCAAAGCCTTGGCCTTGGCCTTGAGGGTCAAAGCCTTTGCTCCAACACTGCCAAATAGCAGGCGAACCGAAATGGAGACGAGTTTTGGAATACTAGGCAATAGTCGTCAGGTTCAAAATAGTACATGACGCAGCAAAGCTCGCCCCTCATACGATCCATGCATACTTAATGCACACAGTCGTCATTGAATTCCAATGTGGTTTTTTTTTTTTAAATGCAAGCAATTATGATGAACTCTTTTTTTTTTCAATAAGCATGTCAAAAATAAAACCTATTTTATACCCGAAAATATCCGGGCGCTATCCGAGAGTGTCGACGAAATGCATTCGGTAAACTTCGGACATTTTCGGAAACGGGAGGAATTTCTCCTGTTTAGGTCATGTGATATTGGCGGCTGCCTGACCTAAGATTCATCAGATGAATCGTTTTGGTCTGGGAACCAGACTAGGACATATTTTGAGTGGGCAAGTTAGGTAAACGCAAAAAAAAAAATACCCACTGGAACTATAACCAAGCTATTGTGTCCACCATTGTGCACCGTTATTACTGGCCAAAATCCCCGTCTGCATAAATCTCCGTCATTCTGATTGGTGGGTCGTTGATCACGTGTCATTGAATTATTCCGGTTCAACTTAACCCACGGCCCAGCCGTACCGCGCACAAACAAAAGTCTGTTCCACGGTAAATAAAACTAAGTTGCATTGCACGGACACCCTATTGCTTGACCAATCAGATGACGAGGATTTATTCAGGTGTTGTGTAAAACAAATAATGAATGTTTCACATTGTGCAGTGGAAAGAATAGTTTCATTCGGTGACAGATGGAATGTTCCATTCATCTCGGCGAGCTTTCCATCTGTCACCTCATGAAATTATTCTTACCATTGCACTCATAAGCATTCATTATTTGCATGCTAAAGTATACACATTATGAATGCTTATGAGTGCAATGGTAAGAATACTGTGTACCAATAGTGCTATTTACAACTTATTCTTACAAACTTCCAAATAATAGCTGAACATTAAATCTGCTATCATGATGACAGATCTTGATATATTTTTTGTATCGGAAATAAATAGTGTGATATAGTTTCCGGGCCTTGGGAAAGAAAATTAAGGAACTTGTCTTTCTAGTCGAACTTTAAAGGCAGCTTCCTTTAATAAATATTGAGTGTTATTTATATTGCAAAATAAGGAGGATGTTGAAAAAAAGTCAAGGAAATTAATTATGTCCCGAGAAATGACGAATTATTTCCTGTTGTCATGCGATTTTGATTAGGTGTGGATATTTTTGTTTCTTTCCAGTTCCACGATGGGTGAACAATCGTCTCGTTGGTTCCCTGTCGTTGCTGTTTGTTTCTCTGTACTTGGTGTGTTGCGTGGGAACCCTTGGTTGGTATTTCTACGAGTTCTGGGGTGACCTTCGACAAGTCACACACTTTGTGTCGTTTCTGTCCTACGGTGGTATCCTGCTAGGGGTCGCCTGGGTGTGCACGGCTTCCAATGTCCTGCAGTATGTCCGTCGGGCGCCAGGGAACAGTTGTCGCTGGTACAACGTGCTCCACGCTGATTACATTGCACGTCGGCTGCGATGCTTGACTGGTCGTAAGTTCCGGTTACCAGCGTCGATGTTCCTCACTCTGAGTATATTATGGGCGGTCGTGAATGTCGCTTTTCAAGTGGTCAGTTTGGTTCAATTTCTCAATTCTGGTAATTTGAAACCTGAGAAGATGAGCTCGAATACGACCTGTCCAACTGTAGTTCCTCAGACCGCCGAATACGCTGTTTTTGTGTTCGTGAAGACATTTTTGGGCATGGTCATAGCGGCAATCGGTCTGCCGATCTACGCAGCCTTTTGGCACTACGTTCTGGTTATGCGGAAAGGTCTTACAGCTGAACTGAACCTGGTATTGGTGTTCGTCAAGAACAACGAAGGAAGGGTAGACTGGTGTCGGCGCCGAGTGGTTGAGATCCACCGTGAAGTGAGTCTGCTCCGCCGCATCTTGGTACGCCTCATGCCGTTCATTGTGGCTACGGGAGTCTTGGGCTTGACTGTGCACATCAGTTGGAACTACAATGTGTACAGTGACAGCGAGCACGAGAAATGCCAGAAGAATCTGGCCAAAGACAATCTCATCATCAACATCTTCATCTTCAGTGAGAAATTCATGGTCTTGTTCCTGCCTCTCCTAGCGGTCGGTGGCCTCAACATAGACCACATCTGGCAGCAGTTCACATACGCCCTCTCGCGGCTGAAGAACAGCGATCACGAGGAATTCTGGGATCGCTTGATGCACTTCACCAAGGAACTTGACCCGGAGCATAAAGACATCGATTTGACGGTCGTCTTAGCAGTCGTCAGTTTGTATCTTGGCCGCAATTTGACTGGACAGCAACTCGATTACACCAAGAGTGGCGCGTGAGGAACTGAATCAAGACTTGAAAGTAGACTAAACGAACATTAGGCAGTGGCCGTGTAGACTATAAATTATATAAGGACCGTAAGCTTCAGCTTGAACCAATAATAGTTATGCTAGATTTGTAAATAAAGTTACTACCTGTTTTCACATGCAACATAGAGGGCGCTTTGTAAAAGAAATAGAGGGCGCTTTCTAAAAGAAACAGTACATTTTGATGAGTTGATAGTATTTCACTGACGAAGTATACTCATGCTCTCACATTTTAGTCTACCAGTTATTTTCTTGCTTTTAGTTACAAAACTTCCTTCTTCGAAGGCCAAATGAAGTTAATTTCTACTTGAAGCATGTATATAAATTAATCGACAAAATTGTATCGTGTTTTTAATACGGAATAGACAATTGAAAACATTGAGGTGAATCGGCCAGTGCCATATATTGTAATATTTTGGCAACCTCAAAATCAAGGCAGAAGGAAATCCGATTTTATTTTGGAAATGAAAAGGGAACAAAAGTGTAAATGAAAATCACGTAATTAGAAAGTACGTTTTTGTTGATTTGTAAATATTTGTAACATAAAAATTAATTGATTAATGTGTGATTATTAGACTTTTTATCATTATATTATTTTATCATCATTTTATATTATAGTTTGATGGCAGTGATGTAGACTACGCATTATAAGTTGTATACCTGGCATATCTTGTATCTCATGTGAATTATGATAACCAAGCGGAGTTGATAACAATGAAGAATATTATTGTAAAGACAGTTTTTAATCGATCCCACTTTATAAGCCATTTGTACGATACATGTGTTTAACTTCATTTTAGATAATCGCTCGATATTAAGGTGTAACGTAATTTAAGTTATTTGACAATGTTAATAGTAATTGCTTTGACACCATCGCTCGGCTCTCATTGCTCATGCACCTAACAGTGTAAACCTTCAATGGGCCTTATTCACAAGTCGGCCATATTGGATTGAGAGTGATGTAAAATCTTCATTTTTGGAACTTGTGTAGAGAAATAAAAGCTATGACGTTACAAATAAAATACCAGTCTGCTCTGATGGATAATTTAAAATTTGTGATAAAACGTACTCGAATGTTTTAAGCCACATTTAAAAAAAAAAAAATGAAGTGAGGATATAGTCTGGCACCATCCCATTCAATATACATCCCAGTCGGCTCCCGTTATAGCGAAAACGGCTAGAACGAAATTCCGGTTATTACAAACAAATACCTTCGGTCCCGGCAAAATTGTGCACATGTCTATGGGGAAAATTTCGCTTAAGACGAAAACGGACAGTACGAAATTCCTGTTAAAGCGAAAGGTTTTGGCGACCCGGTTGCGTAAAAATGCATTGTCAGCGACCCATTTATTACGAAAGGTAATCCTGGCCCACGGCTTTTTTCGTTCAATTTGAAAGCAGTACGATGTATTAGTAATCAGCAGGTGTCCGTCTTGTGTGAGTAGTTTCATGTTGCTGACGTAGATGTATTCAGATGGAGGTGCTAATCGGTTTGCCGGCGCACAGTCAAGTTAATCTCGCGCTGCGGTTAGGCCTGTCATCGCAGTGTTGCAAAGACGCGTGCCAGTCACCCGAGCCACTTGCACATCGCCATTGTGCCATTAATCAAAAACGTACTTCAACCTTTGTGAATGGGCTTTCCCTATTTGTACCTAATTCTGCCGGTTAACAACAAAGGCCCATCATCAAAGTGTTCCGATGACGAGTGCCAGTCACCTGCACCACTTGCACATCGCCATTGTGACATTCATCCAAGACGTGACCTTTGTGAATGGGCTTTTCCAATATGTACCTAATTCTGTCGGCTTGCATTAATGAAAGGGAAACAAAAGCTCAGATTGGTCCAGCGTAATTACGATGTCTTTTGTCATCGAGTCGGCACCAGGTTTTTGGCACCAGGTTCGGGACTATCTCTGCAGCCAGCCCGACATGGACGACGATGTCTACGATCACGCCGCTGCAATCCTGCAGTACCTCTCCAGTAGGCAGCAAGACAAGATGTCACAGCGGAAGATAACGGACTTCTTCAAGGTGTAACATCACCTTCCAGATAAATCAAACCAAACGGCTCTTTTCAGAGCCATCACATTTTCAAAAAAGAGATTTGAATCCCGACTCAAATAAAAATAATGAACCCTACCCTATTACCCGGAGCAAATAAAAATAATCCCCCTCCCCCAAATAGAACCCCTTATTAAAAAATTGTAAATTAAATAAAACATAATTTACCCTCTCCCTCCTCGGCACAGATTTGATATTAAAAAAAAGTAAGGTTAAACAAAAATTACAAAGCACCCCATTACAAATCCAAAACAAAATAAACAATCCTAGACTATCCCAAAATTCTCCAAAACGTAATTTCATTCAAAATTATTCACGACCTCCCGTAAATTACTCCCCCCTCCCCCCCCAAAAAAAAAATTTCTTAAATTATTTACTTAAATTATAATCAAAACTTTGCCAAAATTGTCTTATTAAAAAACTTATTCATTTGAGCACCAGCACAAAATACGTTAAGCTATTTCGTAACTTTTAAAAAAGGAACCTGCTGGGACGATAAGAAACTGATCACCATCAACGCTGGACATTATGCATACATATGCAAAGCTATGAATAAATGAACTGGTGCACGCCAATGAGCTCGTCCGCTTGCGTGACGTTGAAATCGTCTGACGTTAATATCCAATCACGATGTAAGATTATGAGATCATCACTCATTAGGACACTGACTCATGAGGGCGCTCTACCAAGTTGTAAAATCTACTCAGATCACGGACGGACCGGCCATGTGCTTGAAAACGCTTATCACATTGTCACATTGAAATCTGCAAGACGAAAGGACAATACAATTTAAATGTCTCTCCATGACACAATTTGTGCTGGAGAGATTACTTACTTTGAACATCGAATTGATCCAGGTCATCCGCCATTGACTTCTTCCTCATCGATGATCAAGCAATGAAACGTCAGATCTTCGCTTCGTAATGTTTATTTTATTTTCGTTTCGTACATTAAACATTTTGTTTTCACTTGACACAATGAAATATTTTAAACATTATTTTTTATTTGACAAATCACGTCACAGAGAGCATGTTCTTAATTGCTTTCAAACAGAAAAAGTCATTGGGTACATTACATACGTTCACAAGCGTGCACAATAGGGCCAATTCAAGGTGAACAATGGACGGGAAACATTGATCGGATATTACGAAATTCGGATACAACGAAAATTTTGGCCGGTCCCGTGGTTTTCGCTATAACGGGAGCCGACTGTAGCTAGTTCACAATTTATGAAATGCATTCAAGGAACACGAAAAAAAAAATGGCCAACTTGTGCACAGGGCCCATTCTTATTGAAACATGGTTTTTTGTTTAGTATGTCAAAACCGCGGAATATATTATATATGCAGCACAATCATGGTACCTACACACAGTCTCCGTTTGTTGACCTTTAATTACATTGTCTCGGCCGGTTAAACTTTCTTGTCTTTTTGCTGGAGTCTGTCTTGTACTTTCACTACGGTTCAACTTTTTAAAAATTGCATGAAATGGCCCGTCTTTTTTCAAATGTTAAAACAGTAACTGCGGTGACACCATCGCAACTCCCATTGCTCGTGCAGTTCACCTTCAAACCTTATTGGACAACATTTTGTCAACAATACAACACTACAATGTCTCCGTATGTAAACCTTTTATTACATTGTCTCGGGCCAATGGCCTTGCCACGGGGGGGGGGGGGGGCGTGGGGGGGGGACAGCCAATGAAACCTTGTTGCCCCCAGTCGCCCCCACTGAGATTTTCAGTTTCTAAAAAAATTATCATTGATCTACATGACACTGAAAAATTCCTGGCTACGCCACTGTCTCGGCCAGTCAAACGTTTGCATTTTTGCTGGAGTCTGTCTTGTACTTTTACTACGTTTCAACTATTAAACAATAATATTGCATGAAATGGCTCGTCTTTATTCCATGTAATTATTTCTACGAATTTCCCAGGTATTGTGCACAACTATAAATAAATTAGGCATGTAGTTTTTATTCATGCATGTACAGTCGAACACCTTTATAACAAGGTCCTTGGGACTTTACAAATCACCTTGTTGTAAATGGTACCTTGTATTAACAGTATTGGAAAACAAAGAAAAACAAAGACTTGGGACCTTAATTCTGCTTGTTACATTGTATAAGCGTGACTTGTATTAACAGTGCTGTTCTTATCAGTATTCGACTGTAGCTTGAATAAAACGGTTTCTCATGCCCCAGTAAGTTTTTTACATGAACCATTCGCAAACTTTTGAAACATCAGAACATATCTCTTTTCTGCCACAATAATGCAGCCGATATGCTTGACTGAATGTGCGTTGAAAACCGAAGCACGTGTCAATGGAGTTTTCACGGTGAGTACTTTTTATCCTAAATATTTATCATTTGTCAATTAGAACCAGTCATGTACAATTTGGTCAAAGATCTTGGGTTCACCAATTTACTTGCAAAAACTTGTAAAAAAAAATTGCAACAGCCCTAAAAATAGCTTAGAAATTGCAACACTCTGTGGTTAATATTCTTGAAAAGAGGATAGGCCTACTTAAAATACATTTCTGCGTGGCAAGTAATATGCCCCTCCCAGCAAAACGAGAGAAGCGAAGCATTGCAGCAACAGTATTTAGCACAAGTAGCAATATAATGACAGCTTCATATACATAATACCTATAATTTACAACACTTTAAATTGTTATACCTCTGTCTTTAGTTCTGTCTTGAATACGGTATTTTCATTGGCCTAGAACGATCACGTGTTAAGTTCATAAAAAGTCATGGCACACTCTGTGTGGGATATCCCACAGGGAGCGTGCTATGCACACAAAAAATGTGTACGTACTCTACGTACGGTGTGAAACGCTAGTATCGTTGGTACCCACGCTATTTTCAGCATGTTTCACACATGAATGGGAGCAGCGAACTAGCAGACGATCAGCTGTTTCGAGCACGGTACGCGATTGACGTTCGATTGTTGTGATTGTTGTGTTTTACTGCTGTTTGTTTTCGTGTTTCAAAGTCCAAAGAATCCAAGACAGGGGATATAACAAATAACCGTTGACCGATGTAATGTGGGATATGACGTTTTGAACACCCTCGGGGCGCATAGCACCCTCGGCTTCGCCTTGGGTGCTATGCGCCCCTCGTCATATCCCACATCACAGCATTCAACAGTTGTTAACTAATATTTCAAAATAAAATTGCAACTTAATAATCAGAACAATTATTGCTCACAAGTTAATAAAGCGTACACATTTAAACTCTATAAATTTGATAAATAATCCTCAACCACGTGTACAATTTTTCAAACAAAATATCCATTGGCAATGCAAAATTATTCAAGATAAACAGCGGCTGATTACAAACACCATAAATTACATACACCATAATTTTTTTTTGTGCTTATGTTCGTGACAATTATTTTGTGCACGTTTTACGAAAAGTAATGAAATTAAATAATTCCCTCATTGCAAATATTTGTTTGATTACAAATAACAATATAAACGTACCAATCTGCTTAGCACCCATTAAGTATTAAACACAAAATTTACTTCTTGCATTGAATATCTATGACGTCTTTACAACTACGCGCGTTGGAATGCAAACTGATAATTACAATTTTAAATAATAGTCGCAGAGTCTTGCTCCATATTTGTGAATAACTAGCCTAGTAGACCCAGGGATTTTTGTCACGCAGCTGCTTCATCTGAAAACGAGGCAAAAGAATATCCTGAAGTTTAATTTTACTCGTAATTGTAGCCAAAATGTTTCGAATACGAAATTATAATTGTCATTGATCTACATGACGCCCCCCATGAAATGTTCCAGCCCCCCCCCCCCCCGAACAATTCCTGGCTACGCCACTGTCTTGGCCAGTAAAACTTTTGCATTTTTGCTGGAGTCTGTCTTGTACTTTCACTACGTTTCAACTATTAAAAAATAGCATGAAATGGCTTGTCTTTATTCCATGTAATTATTTCTACGAATTTCCCAGGTATTGTGCACAGCTATAAATAAATAAGTCATGTAGTTTTTATTCAAGCATGTACAGTCGAACACCTTTATAACAAGGTCCTTGGGACTTTACAAATTACCTTGTTGTAAATGGTACCTTGTATTAACAGTATTGGAAAACAAAGAAAACAAAGACTTGGGACCTTAATTCTGCATGTAATAAGCGTGACGTTGTATTAACAGTGCTGTTCTTATCAGTGTTCGACTGTAGCTTGAATAAAACGGTTTCTCATGCCCCAGTAAGTTTTTTACATGAACCATTCGCAAACTTTTGAAACATCAGAACATATCTCTTTTCTGCCACAATAATGCAGCCGATATGCTTGACTGAATGTGCGTTGAAAACCGAAG
Organism: Patiria miniata; assembly: GCF_015706575.1. NCBI lineage: Eukaryota > Metazoa > Echinodermata > Asteroidea > Valvatida > Asterinidae > Patiria > Patiria miniata. The sequence continues at coordinate 6,423,877 of NW_024037056.1, read as the reverse complement.
CACGTGTCAATGGAGTTTTCACGGTGAGTACTTTTTATCCTAAATATTTATCATTTGTCAATTAGAACCAGTCATGTACAATTTGGTCAAAGATCTTGGGTTCACCAATTTACTTGCAAAAACTTGTAAAAAAAAATTGCAACAGCCCTAAAAATAGCTTAGCAATTGCAACACTCTGTGGTTAATATTCTTGAAAAGAGGATAGGCCTACTTAAAATACATTTCTGCGTGGCAAGTAATATGCCCCTCCCAGCAAAACGAGAGAAGCGAAGCATTGCAGCAAAAGTATTTAGCACAAGTAGCAATATAATGACAGCTTCATATACATAATACCTATAATTTACAACACTTTAAATTGTTATACCTCTGTCTTTAGTTCTGTCTTGAATACGGTATTTTCATTGGCCTAGAACGATCACGTGTTAAGTTCATAAAAAGTCATGGCACACTCTGTGTGGGATATCCCACAGGGAGCGTGCTATGCACACAAAAAATGTGTACGTACTTTACGTACGGTGTGAAACGCTAGTATCGTTGGTACCCACGCTATTTTCAGCATGTTTCACACATGAATGGGAGCAGCGAACTAGCAGACGATCAGCTGTTTCGAGCATGGTACGCGATTGACGTTCGATTGTCGTGATTGTTGTGTTTTACTGCTGTTTGTTTTCGTGTTTCAAAGTCCAAATAATCCAAGACAGGGGATATAACAAATAACCGTTGACCGATGTAATGTGGGATATGACGTTTTGAACACCCTCGGGGCGCATAGCACCCTCGGCTTCGCCTTGGGTGCTATGCGCCCCTCGTCATATCCCACATCACAGCATTCAACAGTTGTTAACTAATATTTCAAAATAAAATTGCAACTTAATAATCAGAACAATTATTGCTCACAAGTTAATAAAGCGTACACATTTAAACTCTATAAATTTGATAAATAATCCTCAACCACGTGTACAATTTTTCAAACAAAATATCCATTGGCAATGCAAAATTATTCAAGATATACAGCGGCTGATTACAAACACCATAAATTACATACACCATAATTTTTTTTTGTGCTTATGTTCGTGACAATTATTTTGTGCACGTTTTACGAAAAGTAATGAAATTAAATAATTCCCTCATTGCAAATATTTGTTTGATTACAAATAACAATATAAACGTACCAATCTGCTTAGCACCCATTAAGTATTAAACACAAAATTTACTTCTTGCATTGAATATCTATGACGTCTTTACAACTACGCGCGTTGGAATGCAAACTGATAATTACAATTTTAAATAATAGTCGCAGAGTCTTGCTCCATATTTGTGAATAACTAGCCTAGTAGACCCAGGGATTTCTGTCACGCAGCTGCTTCATCTGAAAACGAGGCAAAAGAATATCCTGAAGTTTAATTTTACTCGTAATTGTAGCCAAAATGTTTCGAATACGAAATTATAATGAGATGGATGGGTGGTCTGTGTGTGCCAAGTATAAAGGCAATCGGATTGATTTTTAGTGCCCAAAGTGCCGGGAACAAAAAAAGTGTACAAACGCTATTGGCAAAAATATACTGAAAAAGGAAAAAAGAAAAAAATCTTAACGAAAACAAAGGTTGTTTTGGCATGTTTGCCAAAACGGCCAATTACATGGCTTACCATGATGTCCTCGCGTCTTCCGGTGACAATATATGGCAGGCTAAATTCGGACCGAGTAGCATTTTCCTCATGCACCTGTAAAAACAAGTTAAACATTTTCTGTCCATAATTCCACAGATATTTTCACTTTAAACCGTCTTTATGCGAATAAATTATGCCCACATTTGGGGCGTTTTATGTTTGCATTTGGTAGGGTGGCATGGGTGGCTAGTGCGTAAAGTGATCGCCTCTCATCACTTTGGCCTGGGTTTGATTCCCGGCTCGGACCATATGTGAGTAGAGTTGTGCGTTGGTTTTCTCCTGTGCCACGAGGGTTTCTCCGGGCTCTCCGGTTTTCCCTCCCCAAAAATCAAACACTTTTGATTCTTGGCTTGCATATACAGGGTGAGTCAAAAAAACAAATACCCAAAATGTCCGGACCATTGTTTTAGTGAAGTTCTGCATGTAGCACTTTTAAAATCTAGGATATAAAAGCCCAATTCATTAGCTTTCTTTTAGTACAAGAATCATCTAAATCACTCATGTACTTTTCAAGTTACGGAGTTTTAAACACAACCACCGTGTTAAAGTTCTGTCCACGGATCACAAAAAAAGGTGTGCGTTCTTTCAGCAAAACGAAAACAATTCACACACATCCCCATGTGATTTGTTTTCGTTTTGCTGAAAGAACACTGAACTTTTTAGTGATCCGTGGACAGAACCTTAAAACGGCGGTTGTGTTTAAAACTCCGTTACTTGAAAAGTACATGAGTGATTTGAATGATTCTTGTACTAAAAGAAAGCTTATCAATTGGGCTTTCATATCCTAGATTTTGAAAGTGCTACATGCAGAACTTCCCCAAAACAATGGTCCCGACATTTGGGTTTCGTGTTTCTTGACTCGCTCTGTATTGACCGTCGTTATCTTGTTTAAGTGCCGAGCTCAAGGCTGTGATTGAATTTCCAGAAAATACAAATTCAAAGAAAGCTCTCACCCTTCCAGTAAAGTACTCCAAATCATAGAAGTATCCTTCACCATCCTCCGGTCCCTCACGCTGCGTGAACATCTGCATCTTTTGTCTCCTAGCAACCGAGGCTGCCCAGAAACATATCAGACCCACTACAATAATGGCAACTATAGCAACGGCGGCTAAGGCAATCAGCACACTTGCTGCAGCCGGAAGGCCTGCGTGAAATGTTGAAAAACCGAAAGATTGTCAGAAAAAGCCAACAATTCGGCAGTGTGCATTATAAACAAAATGTATAGGATATAAACACCACACCTCTCATCAGACCCATCAGACAATGATCAGTTCGCGAAAAGAATCTTTTCTTTTTTTTCAAAACTAAAAATATAGTTAAAGGAAACATGCAATAGGATTTTTATGACTTAAATACATTTAAAACAGCTTTCTTTCCATGTTACTATGACTTTCCTCCTCCTTTTGTAGCAGCAAAAGGTAGAAATTTCAACATTTTTAGTTTTAATGCTGATGAAAATGTTTCATATTAATGAACCAAAGCGTGATGTCATTCAAGGCAGAACAGTAGTGTCTCCATAGCTTTGTGTACACAATTTACATGTATATTAAACTTTTCTTCATTTTCTTGGACTACGTAACTCCCACTTTTTACTTGTTGATCATGTTAAACAGCTTGTTTGGACAATACTAGTGGCCAAAGTTTCATCAAAACTTTTTTGTGGGTTATTTTGAAGGATTAATTTTTTGGACAGTTCGTATGCACTTTTGACAAGGAGTACCTTGTGTGACAAAAGAAAAATAGCACCCTCTTCATGGGCGTCGCCAGAATTTTTTCTAGAGGGGGCAAAACATATTCCCCCCAAAAAAGAATTCCTGTATTTCTCAACATATTCTCGATTTTTCAGTTTTAGAGGGGGGCAGGGACATTTTGCCCCCCCCCCCCAACTCATTAAATTTACACCACTATTACTTCGCGCCTCTTTTTAAAACAAGAATTAAGATCTTATTTGTGTTGTTGCAACACATAGTAAATGTGCATGAAAACAAGATGAGCTGAATTTCCACTGCATGTTTCCTTTAACCATAAACTGCAAAGCTTTACCTGTGGATTCGTCACACCTCGCTCCTTGATAGCCGGCGGCACACCTGCGTCAAATAAAGGTTACAACATAAAAGACACTACGATTTGGTCTACCATTTCGCTTTGTCGATCACAGGTGGTAATTATTTCGATCGACTGGGCAGTATCGACAAAGCCCGCTTCTGAATGTTGATCGCCTTGTTGACGGTTCTGCACGTTAGATTACTTCAATGCAATGCACAAATTCAAATATTTATCAACATTGATGCAGACGTTACATTACCTTCATGACATGATCATTACAATTTAGTTTAATAAGCACAATTATAACTTCAGTAATTTAACTTACACACACTCGCTTGTGTACGTTGTTGAATTTGGTGTGCAAGTTCCGCCATTGTTACAAAAGCCATCCTCGCACACAACTAAAACAAGTTAACAATATTTTTATAAGTTAGAATGAATTGCGTTTGTACCTATACTCATTTGACGGTTTAGCCTTGCAGATACAGGGTGAGTCAAAGGAAACCCAAATGGCGCCCCCTATTTTTTTTAACAAAGAATTCTGCATGTAGCACTATTCGGGGGTGCGTTTTGGCGGTCATAACCAAGAATTGGTTCGGTGGTTTCTTCTCGGTGAATTTCTTCGGCAATTTTTATTGGGTTAGAATTACACGTGATCATGTAGTACTCAAATCCCCAAAACAATTAACCAAAGAGAAACCACCGAACCAATTCTTGGTTATGACGGCCAAAACGCACCCCAGAGCTAGGATGCAAAAGCTTAATAAATACGCTTTCTTTCAGTAAACGAATCTTACGTATCGCTTATATACTTTTCCAGTTACGGAATTTTGAACACAAACACAGTTTTCAAATGTTGCCCACGGCATCACATTTTAAGGTACGTGATATTTCAGTAAAACGAAACCATGTCGTATCATAAATACGATATCACAATTCCATAAGTCTCCGGGTTAGCCTAATAGAAGGCAGGGCAGGACTCGACTTTCAACCCTAGACATTGTAAAGCATGTTGTTTTGACACTGGAAGATGATGTTTAAATATACTATAGATAATGATAAAGTACCAGGTACCAGCTAGGTTTTTATTATTTTATTTTATTTCTTTCTGGTAATGAAACCAAGGACTCCTCAAAAGTGCCCTATAGCGCGAAAGCCTGAAGAAACCTGTATAGAGAGACAATGAAAAGAAGTTACAGTTTTAGAGGTGGGAGAAAAAGCCCAGAGGAATATTCTGAGGAAAACCCACGGAATCAGATAGGGACTGAAAACCCAATCCACATATTGGCCCAGGCGGGATTCGAACCCGGGTCACAGCGGTGGAAGCGAGGAAAGTACCGCTACGCCAACCTGATTCTCCAGGTTATGAGAGGGTCCTGATTTTTTTTTTTTTTTAATATGTGAGTTGTTTTCGTTTTGCTGAAATATCACTTACCTTTTGTTTGGGTTTCCTTTTTTTTAACTCAGCGTGTATATCACTGAAGACCGTTCGTCTTAAGTAACATGTATCCGTCTTGAATTGGTATGAATTAGAATAAAATTACGGCTTTACACTCACTTTCCGGTACTTGTACTAAACTTGGAGTTACTTTGTACTCTGACCCCGCCAACAAATCCTCGTCTGATATGGCGTCGGTTATCGCGTTTTGAACAGACGTTGTCGTCGCGCTGGATGCTTGATCGACTGTCACGACCAAATTGACACCGACACTTCCAGGGAAGAACCCGTAGAGTCTCACACGCTGGAAACCAGGAAGAGATCCCAACACCGATAGCAGCTAAAACAAAAATATCGAGAGAGAAAAAAAGACTGCGTTCCAATTACGGGGCAACAATGCACGTATGCGTATAAGCAGAAGCGAAGAAAATTCTTGAAAGATTATTCAATCAGATTGTAACGAAATCGCCAAGCTTTAAAGCAAGAAGGGTTGCCGACAAGGAATAGTGTGCGTAAGTAGAGTCTCTACTTTCCAATAGCATCTTTGGTCGTTGACAATGCCAAACCAATAAGACATTGTAACCCTAACCACCCCAACTCCATCACAATCCCCCCCCCCCCCCCCCCCCCCCATTTTGGTGGATTTGGGGGGACTTGGTCCAGAAAGCCTGGCGTGACTAAATATGGAGTATGATGGACTTGGGCCTAGTGGCCTGAAGCATTGCTAGGGGTATCTGATTGATTTTGCCTAGCTTCCTGTACTGCTATTGTGATAAAAGCCATGTGTAGCAAGTCCATGAATGTCAACCCTGTGCGTCAGCGGTGGATTCCATTATGTCATGTACAGTTTTGTAATGGACGCACAGTGTTTGATGGATTTTGATGGACTTGGTCCAGTTCCTAGTAAAATACGCTAGTGAGTTGTGAAGTTGGACTAACCACTTGTTCTAAATCCGCTTGGAGTGTCTGGTACGCAGTTGATGTGGCGTCCAAGAGTGCATCACTGAACACGGCTGGTACGATGGTGTCACGCACATACTCAACGATGACAATGTTGGCCCGAAACTCCTTCGCCGCTGGTAGATTCAATAATACATGTTTAAAGGATCTTACAAATACTGAGGCCGTTCATTCATGTTACATCATGCAAACGTCTTGGTATAATGTCGGTTCGCTAAAATAACACCTGTTTAAAACAGGTGGACATTTCAGTTGAATTTAACCATTAACTAAATTCTTACCATTGCAAAAGTTTGACACTCCATTTCGGCTCGTGCCAAAAGGGCATTCACACTTGAAGCTGCCCAGAAAAAAGACGCAAGTCAGATCCCCTGAACAAGTAGATGCATCTTGCTGGCTGCACTCATCTAAGAATGAGTTAATTAAACAAGAACACCTGTTAGTATAATGTCTCATGCTCACTCATTTCTTGCTTGATTGAATTGCATTTCAAGACCATAATGCCAACAACCCTAAAGGGCTACTGTCTCCAGACTTGTATTTGAGTCAACAAACATCGAGTCCGAGTCTGAGTCCTAGTCACCTCTCCTGAGTTGGAGTCCCGAGTCATACAGACCGAGTCCGAGTCAGGAGTCACCTTTACTATACATATAGAAATAAACACTAAGGCACTGCTAACACCTCACATAAATGTTTTTATTATTTCACAGCTTCCCTCTAATGGAAAGAGCTGTAGTAGTTTTGGCCGAGCACCGAGTCACGCAGGTTGACTCCGAGTCCAAGTCCGCAGGGTTGAGTCCGAGTCTGAGTCATTTGTCATCATGACTTGAGTCCGAGTCAAGGAAAATTGGACTCGAGTCGGACTCGAGTCCGAGTCTTGACTCACACTAGTCTGACTGTCTCCCGCCCTTTCATGTCTTTCCTCTTAAAGAACCCTTTACCTCGTAAATTCTAACCAAATTAAGAAGCTTAATGAAGGCGTTCAAACCTGCTTGTGTGACAGTGATAGAAAAGGTGCAGATCGCAGTTGTACGAAACGCATCCACCGCAGTGTACGTCACAGTGGACACACCTGCTGTCAGACTTATATCAGGCGTGTGTGATGACGTCAGCGTGACGTCACCGGCGTTGTCTGAGGCTGTTGGTGGAGTCCAAGAAACCGATACTGCAGTGTTTCCACTCGGAATAACTGCAGCGATGTTCCTGGGACAACCGACTATTGCTGGAGCTTCATTATCGGCTGGAAAGAAAAATGGACAAGAAAAAAGTGTCTGCCATTTCTATATGTCCCTGTTCAGTGGTTGCTCTACTTGTACGTTGACTCCACAGGTGAGAGTAAAGGCACTTCATTACACCTACCTACGATGTTGACAAGGAATGAGCATGTACCAGTCCTGTTGAACTGGTCTACGGCAGTATAGGTGACCTCAGTAGTCACGCCGGCAGGAAAGTTGTCCCCAGATTCGGCATTGGAACTCAATTGCCATGGTTTCGTGGGATCAACAGTCGGCTCAGTCCAAGACGCAGGAGCATTGGCAACGCCATCAGCCACAAACAGCGTGATGTTTGCAGGACAATTCAGAATCATCGGTGGTCCAAACGTATCTTCTGCAAAAAAAAGTCAAAGGAGGAAACACCCGAAATGTATTACCATCAAAACAAACCATAAGTGTTCCCTATTACCTTATGAAAGCAATTTCTTGAATTGAGTCACCAGCCCATCAGCCTGAGACAATGTCCCCTCTTCATCAAATCCAACAGGCCTCCTGGTTTTCTTTCTATTATGTAATTCGTTTCGTGGAGATTATGGTCTGGGGGAACACCTCATGTTGTGTTTAATGATATAGCGCCATTGTGATCAAAAGAGGGCGCTGTATCAGAGCATCACGTGGTGGACCTCTTACATACCAGTGACTGTGACGTAGAAGATGCAACTGTCATTGTTTCCGGAGCCATCAACTGCTGTGTAGGTAACCTGTGTCTCGGCAACAAGGAAGGTATCGCCGCTATCTTTAGTAGAGGTAAGGGTTGGGATGCCGGCATTATCTGAGGCAGAGGGCGGGTTCCAGCTGACAGAAAGACCAGGGGTTCCTGGTAGGACAACCCGGGTGATGTTGCCAGGACAACCAGAGACTGAAGGACGCTCGTTATCTGAAGTAAAAAGTAAATTCCGAAGAGGAAATATTCTTCCCTGATTAGATGTCAACTGTCTTAGTGGGGAAAAAAACAAGTGCGAGTGCACAATAAGCTCTGGCGAAAAATGCGACGCCGATGACACATAATGGAACACCATACTTTTGGTCAATTTCGGGGGCAGTTTCTCCCTCTGGATACCGTCCAACCACTACACAAAATGGTGTCCACCTTGTTAGAGGAAGATGTTGTACAGCGCAAGTGCGAGTGCACGATAAGCCCTGGCCGTGTTGCAAGAAGTCTTGCATGACAGTCTTGCATGAAATCGATCAATAGGATCCCTGCCAGAGCTTCAAATAAAATCGATCAAAATGATCGCTGCCAGAGCTGAGAAAAATAATGCGACGCCGAAAAACGCGACGCCGATGGCAGATATGGAACACCATACTTTTGGTCAATTTTCCGGGGACAAACAGACCGACTGACCAGCGAGTGACATGAAGAAGCCACTGCCAGATCCAAAAAAAAAATTGTTTTAAATGTCTCCATCATTTGGTACACGTGCAGCTCAAATGCTCATTAAGAATGGAATTAGAAAAGGTACATTTTCATGTAAGTTATCTACAATTGACCAGGTCATATCTGATGTATTATATTTGTTGGAGACTTTCATACCCTAATAGAGGACGAAGACCTTTCAACTACATTGATGTGATTGGCAGAGACACCCAATGTGAAATTGAAGACCTCCCGTACATAATGAGGGATAAAGACACCTGGCGTGGCGTTGTGAACGAGATCTCGGTTGCGACCGCTAGATGATGATGATCTACTAATGGTATGGATTTTGCCTTAAGGTAATATATGTGATTAATCTGAACACCAAATCATCAATCTCTTCTTGTGTCGATCGAGTGACCTAATATCTATGAGTCCCAATTGTGAGCTTGGTTTAAGTGTTTGCAACTTACCATATACCTGTACCATCCATGTACATGTGTCTTCTAAACCTGCAGGATCCCTTACGATATACGTTACTGAATGCGGCGATCCTTCCAGCGGGAATGCATCACTGCTTCCCATGGCTGATTGGAACACTGAACCGTTGATTGAAATCCGCAAGCGCACAGTGTGGTTACCACTGTTATCAAATGCCTCAACAGGTGCTGGATACACAACACTGGCAAATCCCACTCCCTGGTCGGTAGCAAAAGAGATATTGGACTGTGGACAGACTATCACTGGCGGCTCAGTGTCTGTAATTAAAACAAAAAAAAACTAAACTTAGGTGTCAATTCACCTCTTGTATGCTCATGTAATCTTTATTTGATATGATTATCTGTTAAAGAAATTCGGTTTGAGGTGGTTTTGATGCTTTGAACTTTGGTGGATACGGGAATGACATTATGCTGACCAATACTTTCAGATGTTTCAAAAACGTAGTCTTCTGTGAAATTATTTCACTGTTTCATCAAATCGCACATCAGGCAGTTGTAAAGTGTGGTTGGGGATTTGGGTCTTTCTGTCGAAGGTGCGATTTGTTGATCGAGGCTACTCACAACAGTTTGGCTTTTGGAAAATCTCAAAGATACTTCATTTTCCATTGTTAAGGTTGCTCTGAATGCGGAGCATGCATGTGCTAAGTTGCCCAGGAAACTCTACCGAGAACAATGGAAAAGTCTGAAATTGCTTCAATAATTTACCATGCACAGACACGTAGAAGACACAGGAGTCGCTGTTAGGAGGCGAGGCGGCATCTCTGACTGCGCAAGTCACTAATTCATAAACACCGATCTGGCGTTGTTCTCCCTGAGTTACACCTGTGCATGTGATCTCAGCTCTCACGTTGTCTGTGGCGTTGGGAAGCAGGTAGTCGATGGTACCAAAACTCTCTCCGGGGGCTGCAGACAAAGCTTGATCATTGCAGTCGTATATCACAGGTGGCTCGTTATCTGTATGGAAAATAGTTTTGTTGTGTTATTTGTCTTCAAGCATCTTTCTACCAATCATGGGACGCAAACATCATTATTTAATTGAGACATTTAATCCTAAAGAGTTTTTTAATTTTAATGGCAGTTTTTCAGGAGAATTAAAAATGATGACATTCTGAAGCAGTATTTTGCTCGCAATTGTCACCACGATTTAGAGAGGTTTTAACATTGAACCTTGGTCCATCAGTTCCCCAACTTGTAAAACTGTTGTTAGTGTTAAAATGGCAAATGCCTAGCAGGCATACCCACATCTGAAATTCTCATCTATTTAGGCTTTTCCCAAGGTCTGTCAAACTGCTCCCAAGACAAGCTTGACAATGTCCTTAAATTACCAAAATGATCCACCTCACTTACCTAGTATGGTGACAGTGAAGTTGCATTTTGCAACATTTCCACTAGAATCGTTAGCACTGGCTTCAACAGTGTGCTCTCCAAAGGCAAAATTCTGACCTGATGAATGCGACAATCCGACGTTTGGAGTTACTCCAGAGTTGTCTGTTACTGCGACCGACGTCCAGTTGGCGGTACCTTCAGGTAACCCAGGGGTTGTGTACGCTACCACATCTGAGGGGCATAGCAGCATTGGTGCTTCATCATCTAAAGGGAACAAATCAGTCAAGACTTAGTCCACATCTTAATTTATATTGGATGTTCAGTGGCACATTAGAACGTGTGACCTCTTTCCTATTTTTTTCCTGTTTTTGTTTATTGCTGACTTAGGTAGACGCTGGTGAAGAACATCTCTATTACTTCCGAATCAGTTTGCACAAGAATCGATCCGACAGTGAAAACACAATAATCGAGTAGTTTATTGAAACATTGAAGTTGTTAATATCACTGACCGTAGACTTCAATGGTCCAGTTGCAGCTAGCAGTGTTCGCAGCGTTATCGGTGGCAATGTAGTACACAGTGTGTACACCGCCAATCAGGCTGAATGTAGCGTTGTCTCCAACTCGCCATATCAAACCTGATCCAGAACTCGGTGGATTATCGCTGATTGTGATGTCGAAGCTATTGGTGTTATCAGCGGCACTGTATCCATCAGGAAAGCTGACAGTAGCGAAAGATTGCCCAATGTCAGTGGGAAATGAACCAGGCATTGGACAGGTGATGTTCGGAGCCTCAGCATCTGTAAGTCAGCAGAATTAAGAGAATGATGCATAATATTGTTGGAGTGGTTTGTAACTATTTCCGGGTCGAAACATTATTGACCAAAACACTATGAGCACAATTTGGCAGAATATGTATCTATCATAGTCTCTTGTTTTGGGTGTCAGGGTACAGCAACTTATTTTTGTCCGAGATTTTCTTGACAGACAATTAATCATATTGACGTGATTTAGTTTTCCCTGAACTTGCTTCCTCTAATTGGTTCTGAGCGTTAGTACATACATGACTCACCTGTTACGCTAATGCGAAAGGTGCAGTCGTCCTCATTGCCCGATGGGTCACTGCCAATAAATTTGATTATATTCGGACCAACTGGAAGTGTGGTGCCAGGCGACACATCTCTTGCTACTCCATTACGAAGAGTCCTAAAAGTCACAAGGTCCCGGGTATTATCAACGCCGACCGCGCTGTATTCGGACACAATGGTAAAATAGTTCACTCGTGGATCAGTTGGGACCGTCATATCGAACTGATTGCAACTCACTGAAGGGCCCTCGGTATCTGTTTAACGACAAAAAGTAGACCTACTACATTTATAACCTTTCTACCTTACCATTAACGAAAATGTAAACCAGATGTACTGCTTAAAGAGTAGAAACTTTCTTCTCAAACTTACCGATGACGAAGACATTGTATTGGCATGAACAGTTGCCATTACCAGACGAATCATAAACGCACATCTCCACGAAATGAAACCTCTCTCTCGGCAGCAGGTACTCCAACTCGATATCAAACGTCCCGTTGGACGTAGCACGCAAAGAACCCCGAACATCTTGAGCAGAGGAATCGTTGACTGGATGATACACGCTGATTGTGATTGTGTAGGATCCAGAGTTGTCGGTTGCCATTGGTTCAGTCAATGTGATTGTTGCAAACCTTCCGATCAAGTCAACCTCAAAGGGACTCGAGTTGTCAAATTGGCAGGTAACATTCGGTAATTCAATATCTTCAAAGAAAGGAAAACCAAGAGAATGTTACCCGCTCTGGATGCCTCATGTTGTTAACATTGATGAAATTTCTGATAAAAATGAATTCCAACGTGCAGGTAAATGAATCAGTAGAAAAAAAGGTGTAAAGGAGACGCACTTATTTAAAGAAAACCTGCATGAAATTGGTGTAGAAACTATACTCTTTGTATACATTCCTTTCATCATCACCATCCTATGGAAACATTTATTGTCAGCCTGGTTACTACTTGGGTCAATATTGGTCAAGACCTCCATTGGTTTGTACACGGTATACCAGGAGGTGAGATAGAACATTCTGACCCTTTGTGACCTCTTAAATAGTAGGAGGGTTAATTTTGATGTTGAAGTCAATAGTTTTAAATACTGACCGTAGACTCCAATGGTCCAGTTGCAGCTAGCAGTGTTCGCAGCGTTATCGGTGGCAATGTAGTACACAGTGTGTACACCGCCAATTAGGCTGAATGTAGCGTTGTCTCCAACTCGCCATATCAAACCTGATCCAGAACTCGGTGGATTATCGCTGATTGTGATGTCGAAGCTATTGGTGTTATCAGCGGCACTGTATCCATCAGGAAAGCTGACAGTAGCGAAAGATTGCCCAACGTCAGTGGGAAATGAACCAGGCATTGGACAGGTGATGTTCGGAGCCTCAGCATCTGTAAGTCAGCAGAAAAGAGAATGATGCATAATATTGCTGGAGTGGTTTGTAACTATTTCCAGGTCGAAACATTATTGACCAAAACACTATGAGCACAATTTGGCAGAATATGTATCTATCATAGTCTCCTGTTTTGGGTGTCAGGGTAAAGCAAGTTATTTTTTTCTTGACAGACAATTAATCATATTGACGTGATTTAGTTTTCCCTGAACTTGCTTCCTCTAATTGGTTCTGAGCGTTAGTACATACATGACTCACCTGTTACGCTAATGCGAAAGGTGCAGTCGTCCTCATTGCCCGATGGGTCACTGCCAATAAATTTGATTATATTCGGACCAACTGGAAGTGTGGTGCCAGGCGACACATCTCTTGCTACTCCATTACGAAGAGTCCTAAAAGTCACAAGGTCCCGGGTATTATCAACGCCGACCGCGCTGTATTCGTCCACAATGGTAAAATAGTTCACTCGTGGATCAGTTGGGACCGTCATATCGAACTGATTGCAAGCCACTGAAGGGCTTCTAGTATCTGATAAACGACAAAAAGTAGACCAACTACATGTATAACATTTCTACCTCACCATTAACGAAAATGTAAACCAGATGTACTGCTTAAAGAGTAGAAACTTTCTTCTCAAACTTACCGATGACGAAGACATTGTATTGGCATGAACAGTTGCCATTACCAGACGAATCATAAACGCACATCTCCACGAAATGAAACCTCTCTCTCGGCAGCAGGTACTCCAACTCGATATCAAACGTCCCGTTGGACGTAGTACGCAAAGAACCTCGAACATCTTGAGTGGAGGAATCGTTCACTGGATGATACACGCTGAGTGTGATTGTGTAGGATCCAGAGTTGTCGGTTGCCATTGGTTCAGTCAATGTGATTGTTGCAAACCTTCCGATCAAGTCAACCTCAAAGGGACTCGAGTTGTCAAATTGGCAGGTGATTTCCATATGGTCATTGGCTTCGAAGGGAAAAAGTAAAACAAAATTAAGCTGGGTTATAATATAGGTTTTCCCGGCCAATTTCCAAAAATGTTCATTCACTTCTGAAAATCGGTCATTCATTTTTGTCTGAATTTGAGAATCGCTCTGAACACGCGTTCCATTTTCGCTACCAGAGCATTCGATTCCATTTCAGTTCAATCAATTAAGTGATTGAGCAGAGCCTTTCGTTTATGTCCATTCAGATTCGTTTACCAGACTTCTTTTCGCTTTCAGAGAGCGATTTCAAACAATCACCATTCTATTTCACTTTTAGTTTAATGCCATCGGCACCAGATAAAATTAGGGGTTTCTTTGACATCAACCGTCAATTAAATTAGCTGTACCTGAAATCAATTTAGACAAGGCATGCTTGCCTAAATGAATGCACAGGTAACGTAACTGGCCGTCTTTTTCTCGAAACTGAATGCACGGGCAATGAAAACGATTGGACTTTCGTTGAATTGAAATGTGCATCAGAATCAGACGAAAACGAATGATCAACTTTCAGAAGTGAATGAACATTTTGGGAAATTGGCTATCCAAAAAGTAACTGACGTAATTATTGCTGAAAACATACTTGGTTGAAAGATAGTAAGGGGACTAAACTCCCTGTAAAATTATTCTTTCCGGCAAGCTGTCATTTTGAAGGAAATAACAACACCATGTACACGATATAAACCCATTACGGTATCGAATCAGAATACAGGAAGACACTTTACTACCCAGGGCTTACTATTGGAAACGAGGTTGGAAATAAAGTAAGCACTGGGGACGAGGTTGGATAGGCTTGTTTTAACCTTGAACTTTGAAACCAAGAACTTTCTGTCTGAAAAGCTGCATTGTCTGTCATAGGTTATCGGAGCTGTTGACAAAATTGTTTTCCTTATAATCCAGTTAAAGGAAACATGCTGTGGAAATTTAGCTCATCTTGTTTTCATGCACATTACTATGTGTTACTTAATACTTGTTTTCATTGAAAATGGTTACATGCTTTCACTTATTAGCAATCCTTTCATCGATACAGTGATAGGGCGCTATTTTGCCTTGTGAAAAGTGCATATGAACGGTACAAAAATCTGTCCTTCAAAATTAACCACAAAAAGTTTTGTACAAATATTGGCCATTGCCCAAATAAGCCGTTTAACTTGATAAACAAGTAGAAAGTGGAACTTACTTCCAAAAAAATGAAGAAAAGTTTGATATATTTGTACATAAAACTATGGAGACACTACTGTTCTGCCTTGAATGACATCACGCTTTGGCTCATGAATATGGAAATTTCCATTATTGCATCACAACTTAAATGTTGAAATGTCTCCCTTTTATTGCTACAAAGGAGGTGGAAAGTCGTGTTACATGGCAAGAAAGCTGTTTTAAATGTATTTAAGTCTGTAAAATCCTATTGCATGATTTGAAACTCAGTGAAACTACAGGGTGATTAAAAAAAAGCGTAACCCAAACCCAAAAAATTATATTTCATATTTTAAAAAAATGTAGCACCAAAAATAACAATGACTGGAAAGCCAATTCCATAAGCTACTTTTGGATGAAAAAATTACTGAAATTGGTCAATCCGTTCAAAAACTATCACCATTTAAACACAATAACCCTAAAACCTCTCTCGTCCCAAAATGCGATTTCATCAATCGTCGACACGATTGTCTTCAAACATCACCAGCGATGAAATCTTAGTTTAAACGTTAACAATATGCAACGAAGTCCTTTTAAAGGCCCGTCTTTTAAAAAAGGAGATTTTATAAATCATATTGTTTGCCTAACCAGGGTTGTTAATCAAAAAATTGTGTGCTACAGTTGGTGACAGTTGTTGAAACAAGTATTCTGTGTCATTTTCTTTGTTGTTCCAAACAGTCAAAACACGCAATAAATTGATTTTTTGGACGAGACAGGTTTTAGGGGCCATTCAGAATTTTCAATGTTTTAAAATTTCGACTTTTTTTCCAAATTAATTTGACCCACCCACCCACCCCTCATTTCGATTAATAAAAAACTGAACATGTACATGTACATGCACTTGCATTTACATGTACTTGAACACCATGTCGTGTGTCTAGTTCAGTGACGGCGTGAAGTTGTCGGTCTTCCTCTTTTGCACTGGTGACCTTCAGTTTTCTTGTGTTTTGCCAGCTGATATGCTGTTGGGAATGACAGGTTGCAGTTTTGGAAGCCACAAAGATGACCGTGGTTTTGTCGTTTTCTGGATGAGGTGGATGACATGTGACATACGAGGTTGTGCCTGTCACGTGAGGTAGCTGAGAAAAACATTCGCTCTTACCCCCCCCCCCCCCACGCCCTGTTTGCAGGGCGGGGGGGGGGGGGTAAGCCTAGACAGACATGCACTCACATCTTTGAAAGCAAGTTCGCATCTTCTGCCAATTTCAAATAATAAGGCACTTCCGGTTTCGACCGGAAGGAAGGGTCAAGTGATTTTGCACTTAATACCAAAAATGAAGACCCTGCAATATTGTATCGATTGCTATAAAAAACAAAATCAAATCTGTAGCAGTTGATTTTATATTGATTTTCAAAGATTAAATCTAGAAATCTTTGATTGCTTGTAATACGATACTGGATGACGTCATTATGACGTCATCACCTGAAAGTTCAAGAGTTATTTTAACTGTGCTATATACAGCCAAATCTTGATTATATCTTTCACGGTATATTTTCTAGCAATTTTGGAAGGTTTAAAGGTCTTTTTATTGTAGCTTCCGGTTTGATGACGTTATCAATTTTTTTTCGCGCACAGGTGCTGTCTGCATTAAGGTTATCATGTACATTAATTTTGAAGCGATTACCGCAAACTTCGCTACAGACATCAAGTGCAAATGCGTTTTTGACGTTTTTTAACCTGTCGCTAGAGGGCGCTCCAACACTTCATGGCGTCACCCATTATTTTTTTTGAAAGGTCAATCCAGGCAGACACTTCAGTCGTTAAAAGCAAGTTCATATCTTTTTCCACTTTAACATTATTAGGCACTTCCGGTTTCGACCGGAAGGAAGGGTCACGTGATTTTGCGCGCAGAAGATAAAATGAAGATCATGTATTACCATGTCGATTCCAGCAAATTTCAGGTTCCGGTCTCTCACGGTTGATTTTATATGAAATTTCAAAGATTAAATTTATTAAACTTTGAAGTGACGTCACGTGACCCGTGATGACGTCATGATTACGTAATTGCAAAAAAACACATCTGCGGTAGCTTGTGCATTCATTTATTGACAATTGAAGTTCATATATGTTTTCATTTTGACACACAGTTCTGGAGAAGGAATGTGTATAGAAGAAAAAAAAACTCTAAAAACCCTAGCAAAAACAATAGGTTTTGGGCTAAAGCCCAACACCTAATGAACTAATAGGGAATGCAACAATAATTTCAGGAATGAATTGCAGGGCAGCTCCGTCGCACAGCCTTTAACGTGTCACCACTTGAAACTTAGAACTGATAGACACATGGATTACAAGATAAGAGAACTGTTCAATTGCCTCATTGATGTTCTCCGAAGTCACCGTGTTAAAATTAGAAAAAGGTTTTACCTATGGAAGGTTGTGAATCTTTTCTTTCAAAACCGAGGGAGGAATTATTGCAGTCATATTTATTTTATCGTCAATGTAAAATTGTGTCTTATTTCATTTTGTTCCCGGGTATTTTCTTGTTGTTTCTTTAGTGTGTGTATTTAATGTGAGTGTAGACCTATGTATGTCAACTAGGTTGTTTGTTTTTATGGTTTGCATTTTTCTCTCTGGGGAATGGGATTGCTTTTGTTTCTCGGTTTTGTTTTGTTTTGTTTGTAATAATCTTTTTAGCACGTTTGACATTCATTCCCGTTATTGAGTCTGGTTGTTTGTTTTGTTTGTTAGTTTGTTTGTTGGGTTGTAAGAGTATTTATTTATTAGTTCGTTTTTATATTTTTGTATCTGTCTGGCTTGTCAAATTATTTATGCAGTATTTTGCCCATTTCCCTCAAAATTGCATATTGTAATATTGTACATTTTTATCAATTTGCTAGAATATGTGATACCTCACCAACAAGTATCTTTAAACGAAATTCAATCAGAATATTTATCAATTTATTTTAAAAAAATTTAGTTGTTGGTTACTTGTTGGTGTCCCTGCCACACTGTACGATGGTGTAGCCGTGCGTTATGCACAGGCGCGGATCCAGGGGTGGGCCGCAGGGGCACGTGCCCCCCCGTCAAATTAAGTCCACAAAAAAATTAAATGAATAAAACAGTGAGGAAAAGATGGGGAGCTGAGAGAAATGGAGGGAAGGAGGAGGGCAACCTTCTAGCAAAAATACTGGTGCCGATATTAAACACCAGCGGCCTGCAAACATTGTGTACTGGCCGTATGACACAGGGAACTCGAGAAGCTTCGAAATAAACCGCGATCCCGGCCACCGTACGTACTCCATACGTAGCCTCGACTCCAGGGGCGCGTGCTCGTTCCTTACACTAACCCCTGGCTGTTAACTTATTTAATTATATAATTTTATCATAAGTTATACTATAGTGGAGTTTTTTTTTCAGATTTCCTGCATGGCTATATTGCTCTTCAGTCGTTGATAAAATGAGGTTCTCCCGGATACAATAATTGTGCATGTTTACTTGATAGGAATAAAAAAGAACACAGTTTATTGAAACCAGTGAATTTGCTAGAACGTAGCTAGAGGGGGTGACGTGGGAGTCGGGCAGTCGCCAACTGACGCACGACATTGTGGGAAACAAAACAAATACACAAATAAATACATACATAAATAACCTTTCAATATGAAAACGAATAAATAAATACACGTACAGGAAAATATAACATCTGTTGTTCTTGTTTTATTGTTTGTCCCAGTTAATTTGTCTCCGATTTAGACCAACAATACCTCGGCGTAGAACATAGACACATCCTGTCTCTTGAGCTGTAGAGTAAACAAAGGAAGGCGGATTTTATCGTGGCGATATTTTGTTTCTCTTTTGCATTTAATTCATAAGGCATACATAACAATTTCGTAATTTTGAGGGATTTTTTTTATGATGCAAAACATACCCCCGGATTTAGTCCACATCTGTTGATAGCTTGAAGGTGTTGTGAAACTTCTGGGAATCAAATTAAAACTGTGAACTAGGATTTTTTGCTTTGCAATGACAACGTCATATGCAGGCGTAGCATATACGTTAAGTCTACTGTCCAATTAAGTGCTGAAAGCAGACAGCAAGTATGATGGCAAGACGCACGCAGTCAGGGAAGCCACAATTTATGAAATCATTCCTGCAAAAACGTATAAAATGGTGTTTGTTATGGTTCCAGAAGACTGGACGAGTGTCCTCTTTGTGACTGTTATTGACTGACCGACCGACCGACCGACCGACTGTTAATTCTGATTGAGACTAGTGAAGAGAACATAATGATTGGTTCATTTCGGCCATAGTGTAGACCATATGCATGGAAAGACTGCCAGTGAATAAAGGGGTAAGTGAAAAAGAAAGCGACTATCTTACAGAAAATATTTCAAATATGTGACTCGCTCCATTTCATGGAGCACCTTTATTTACACATAAAAGGAAATATATGTTGAAATTATTATTAATGCCCACAATTCTTCAAATAAGTCCAATATTGGGCACAGTTTTTAATCGTCACGTTTCTAAGTCACCAGAAACAAAATGTAATGAGAACAACATAAAAAAAAAAAACCCAGGAATTTGCTTTTTGAATTCATCGCCGATTTCTCTACTCGAGATGAATTTCACAATTTTAATTTTGGGCATTTTAAATATATAGGCATGCCCCATTCGGTTCGTTAGCAAAAATGTCATACTCACGCGCACCACTGATTACTAGCTTTTTATGGAAATAAATGTTGCTGAAATTCAATTGAATATAAATTGAGCTGCCTCTCCCTTACGTTTCAATATAATGTCGCTTAAAATTAATGCTGGAGCACTTGTGCTATCCAGATTTGATTATTGCAACTCTCTCCTCGATGGTAACAAACAATAATGTTGATTGCTCCAATGGCTTCAAAACAATGCCGCTCGTTTCATATGATCACAACCTAAATACACACATGCCTCTCCACTCCTTCAACAATTACATTGGTAACCAGTCAGACAACCATCAACTTGAAAACAGCAGGTTTCATGCACAAAGCTCAACATAACACAACGCCTAAGTTCATAATGGCAGGCGCGGATCCAGGGGTGGGCCGCGGGGGCACGTGCCCCCTGTCAAATTAAGTCCACAAAAAAATTAAATGAATAAAACAGTGAGGAAAAGATGGGGAGCTGAGAGAAATGGAGGGAAGGAGGAGGGCAACCTTCTAGCAAAAATACTGGTGCCGATATTAAACATCAGCGGCCTGCAAACATTGTGTACTGGCCGTATGACACAGGGAACTCGAGAAGCTTCGAAATAAACCGCGATCCCGGCCAGCGCCACCGTACGTACTCCATACGCAGCCTCGACTCCAGGGGCGCGTGCTCGTTCCTTACACTAACCCCTGGCTGTGATGATGACGTAAATGACGCTGAATGGCTATTCACAGCGTACTGCGCGGGCATTTCGAAGATTGCACGCCGGGCGCGCCCATAATGCGCTCGCGCTCGCGTGCTTAGCTTTGCACGTAACGTCACGTACGAAAAAAAAATTATGATTCAAAAGTCGCGATGCCTGTACGATATGGATTATGTCAGCCGCGTTTTTCGCTAAAAAAAACCCCTGTATCTGTGGTTGTAAAGGCACGAAAGGGGTACATACATTTAATACAAATCTTTGCTAATTAACACAATGTCCAAACGTTGTGTTTGCGAGGATTGATTTTTCAAAATCACAACTTTTAACATTTTAAAGATGGCGTCGGCACGTAAAACGGATAAACTGCAGCCCTAATTATAATATATGGTATATTTAAATTACACAATTCCAGGGGTTACGATCGCGCAAGGCATGATGGGAAACAACATGGCGCTGCAAGATCGTACCCACGGGGCACGAGGTTGCTCCATACGTAACCCTGCATAGTATATCGATTTATGAAATGCGATTCATATGAGCGTGCGTACCGGTACGAAAAACACGCACGTTTAGCGCGATGAGCGCAACATACACGCTGTACGCTGCTCTTTGTACCACACTATTAGTCAAGTGTACGGTTTTCGTACGAACACTTTGCCAGCATTTCTTCGGCGCTTTTAAGGAGTCCAAAACATGTCCGTTTCCGTAGAAAAATTTCCATTGAAAATCTTATCTTATTGAGAAACTGAAAATTTGAACTTGATACAAAACATTGGAAAGCATCATGCAAAAGTTTACAAAATTAAGTCTATACAATTCCCTTTCAAAAATAAAATGCACAAAAACAATTATGCAGACGAAAATGGTTATCAAGTGAAAAACAGAAGAAACTTAAAAGGCTTGTTAAAGCAAGAGTATATATTAAACCTATGAAAAAAATCCTTATTTAACTTAAAACATTTTGCTCAAATAACTAAGGGAAAGAGGGGCCAGGAATCGCCTCAGATTGCACCACAGAGCATCTAATTATCAAAAAAAAGACATTCGCGCTCCGCATTATTAGTCCTCGGGGCAGATCTCCCTAGCCATACGCATCCTTAAAACAGTTTACAAACTAAGCCTATCCAATTCCTTTTCAAAAATAAAATGCAAGAAGCTGATTATGCAGTTATCAACTGAAGAACAGAAGGGACTTAACTAGGCTTGTATAAGAAATACATGAGTACAATTTTAAACTAATGAACAAAAAATTAAAAAAACACATGGTGTTACCGCAAACCGAGGCGATAATGGAAAAAAAATTCTAATAATCTTCACAACATTTTGCTGAAATTGGGCCAGGAATCGCTTCAGATTGCACCACAAAGCATCTATAGAATCAAAATTTTCCCGGGGCCCTTCAGTGGTCCCCGAACCCCACGCCGTAAGACACTGCTCCGCGTTCGCATTAGTCCTTGGAGCAAATGCCCCAGCGCATCGCCCATTGCAACAGTTTTCTAAGTCAATACAATTCCTTTTTTTAGTACAATGCTTGAAATTATGCAGACGAAAATACATGGTCTGCAACTTTGAAGTACACAGTAGCTTAAAATTTGTAAAAACAAGAGTATATTTTAAAAATAAATCCTTATAAGCTTAACAACTTTTGCTTAAATAATTCAGGAGGAAAGGGGCCAGGAATCGCCTCAGCATGCACCACAGAACATCTATGATACAAAATTTCTCGGGGCCCTTAACCCTAAATGGGCCGGGTTATTTTGACCATCTCTCAGCCGGGGGGGGCCCCCCCCCTAAGATCTCGGCCATCGAGTGACATACGCATCCTTAAAACAGTTTACAAACTAAGCCTATCCAATTCCTTTTCAAAAATAAAATGCAAGAAGCTGATTATGCAGTTATCAACTGAAGAACAGAAGGGACTTAACTAGGCTTGTATAAGAAATACATGAGTACAATTTTAAACTAATGAACAAAAAATTAAAAAAACACATGGTGTTACCGCAAACCGAGGCGATAATGGAAAAAAAATTCTAATAATCTTCACAACATTTTGCTGAAATTGGGCCAGGAATCGCTTCAGATTGCACCACAAAGCATCTATAGAATCAAAATTTTCCCGGGGCCCTTCAGTGGTCCCCGAACCCCACGCCGTAAGACACTGCTCCGCGTTCGCATTAGTCCTTGGAGCAAATGCCCCAGCGCATCGCCCATTGCAACAGTTTTCTAAGTCAATACAATTCCTTTTTTTAGTACAATGCTTGAAATTATGCAGACGAAAATACATGGTCTGCAACTTTGAAGTACACAGTAGCTTAAAATTTGTAAAAACAAGAGTATATTTTAAAAATAAATCCTTATAAGCTTAACAACTTTTGCTTAAATAATTCAGGAGGAAAGGGGCCAGGAATCGCCTCAGCATGCACCACAGAACATCTATGATACAAAATTTCCCGGGGCCCTTAACCCTAAATGGGCCGGGTTATTTTGACCATCTCTCAGCCGGGGGGGGGGGGGGCGGATTCCGCCCCCCCCCCCCTAAGATCTCGGCCATCGAGTGACGAAAAAATTTTAAACTCAGCACAGGCATAGAGCAACTCTTCCTAAACATGCCCAAGAAATTTCATGACTATAGGTCAAAGGGTTTTGGAATTATGGCTAATTAATTATTCATATGTATGAATGGCAATTCTGCTCGGTGTACACAACGTATATGCGAAAATTCAGTTTTCACGGCGCGTAGCGCCGGAAAATTTTTCGCTACGGGCCAACCCGTGGTCCGATTTTTATTTTTTTGGTATCAAAAGATGCGCAAAGCTCGAGGCTAAAAAGTCATAACAGCTCAGGTCGCGAAAAAAAATTTTTTAGAAGCTATCGCGGAAAATGTTGAGGGGGGGGGGCGGATTCCGCCTCCCCCGGCCCCTTTAGGGTTAAGCGGGCCCCGGACCCCAAGCCGTAAGGGCTTCGCGCTGCGCGCTCGCTACATTAGTCCTCAGAGCAAATACTCTAAAGGTGTGCCCCCCCCCCCCCCCCCCCCCCCCCCCCCCCCCCCCCCCCCCCCCCCCCCCCCCCCCCCCCCCCGTCGAAAGAAATCCTGGATCCGCGCCTGATGCACGTGGATTGTTTACTTTCGTTTTGACGGGGACTTTACTGAATAGAGTCTGGTGACTGTACATAGAAATTTCTTTGAAAAAAAGTCGAATCGTTCATTCATGTGCACTTGTTATGCAAAGCAGGGGCAGTGGTTTAAGGATATCTATGTCGACTTGCAGAAAGTGTGCAGGAACGCGACTTGAATGCTTTTATGTGTTCACAATACAACGACGCTGTTTAGTTATTTCACTGTGTGACACAGTGAGAAATTTTGGAATCATAATGGCGTCAGCGATACTTGCTGGGGAGCTCTTGCGTACGACTTTCTGGTACTGTTGTTTCCAGGACAATTGTGTGTACGGTAACCCAACGTACCCAGTTTTTTAAAGACGAAATTGCCGACCTCAAACTTGTTAGTGCCATATTTGGCAACTATATGTGCGTTATTAGTTTAATTAAACAAATGACCAGGTTAATTAAACATAGTACCATTGAAGGTACCTAAAAGTAAACATAACAGCATAGAAGACCGACAGACGAACATAAAATGTTACAAAATAAACATATTTGTCTGGATAATTTTTTAGGGCGTTACCGGCAAGTTAACACAAACTTGGTGTCAAATAGATCATGGGAGTTACTTTTCTTTGACTTTTCATACAAGTTTACATAAACTTTAAATGTATGACCTGCAGTGGCGTAGCCACGGGGGGGGGGGCGTGGGGGGGGGGGCCGTGGGGGGGCGACAGCCCCCCCCCCTATGAAACCTTGTCACCCCCCCCCCCAGTCGCCTCCCCAACTGAGATTTTGAATTTCTAAAAAAATTATCATTGATCTACATGACGCCCCCCCCCCCCATGAAATGTTCCAGCCCCCCCCCCCCCTGAAAAATTCCTGGCTACGCCACTGACAGTACATACAGGGGACGAAGTTGGAAAAGAAACACGCATCGCGATATCGGAACGCTTGCGCGTAGTTCAGGCAAGTCAAAAGATCTATCTTTCTTTGTTGTTTTTTTCTTTTTTCCATGGAAAGTGAATTTCGATTTTCAATTATTTAGCTTGACCCACCCACCCACAATTTGGAAAAAAGATCGAAATTTTAAAACATTGAAAATTCTGAATGGCCCCTTAGGGTCATTGCGTTTAAATGGTCGTATTCTTTGAACGGATTGAGCAATTTCAGTAATTTTTTCATCTAAAAGTAGGTTTTGAAATTGGCTTACCATTCATTATTATTTTTGGTGCTTCATATTTTTTAAAGTATGAAATACATTTTTTGGTGTTTGGGTTCCGCTTTTTTTTACTCACCCTGTATTTTTATTGATGCAGAGGTCATAACAACCAGGCATGATGAATGGGGTCAATTTTCACGGTTGCCGGCTAATTCGTTCGCCTCCGTTTCATGTTCTGTCATGCTTGAACCACGCACCGGATTTACAACAAACAAAATGACTCATTGAGCTTGTCCTTTTGGGTGTGTGTGCAGCTTAACCAATTAACTAGGTCACATTTTATCCATGGAAGCAGTAGTGGATTGCCGAAGTATAGATTTTTTTCATTTCATTTCTATTGTGTTTTTTAGGGAACGAATTTGAGCCTCATGAGTGGTTGATTTGTGTTGACGTGCAGCAACGACCCGACGAACGCCACTCACTTCACCTTTTGTTCCGAAGGGTTCAAGGGTTGAAGGGATTGCCTTATCCAGTCACGCCACCACGGCTTTGTGAAAAATAAGCGCACAGTTGTCACGTACACACATGGCAGTCGTGGGAAAATTTCCAAACCTCAGTTTTTTTCAGTAGACGAAAAGAATTGCCTAAAGGATTTTGGGATTGCACGTGAACGTATACAGGTCGAAAACCAATTAATAAAAGTGTATTGCATGTTGCTTTTGGAATTTTTTTCAAATTACGTCTTGAAAGTCAGATAGCCAATCCACCATACAAACTTTATTTCATTCAAAACAATGCATTGGAACAAAAGCTATGCTTCATCGAACTTAAGAGTTCAAAATCGTCTTGAGTCCATTTCCTTAAAAGAAAGCGAAGTTAGAACACACGAAGGATTTATTTCCTTTGTTCAAAAGTGACGTGTGACTTATTCTACCGGCTTCGATCTGTAAACTTGATCAATAAAAAGAGTGGCCCAAGTGGCTTTTCAAGTCCCGTATTGTGATTTTGGGAAATTGGCTATCCAAAAAGTAACTGACGTAATTATTGCAGAAAACATACTTGGTTGAAAGATAGTAAGGGGACTAAACTCCCTGTGAAATTATTCTTTCTGGCAAGCTGTCATTTTGAAGGAAATAACAACACCATGTACACGATATAAACCCATTACGGTATCGAATCAGAATACAGGAAGACAGTTTACTACCCAGGGCGTACTATTGGAAACGAGGTTGGAAATAAAGTAAGCACTGGGTACGAGGTTGGGTAGGCATGTTTTAACCTTGAACTTTGAAACCAAGAACTTTCTGAAAAGCTGCATTATCTGTCATAGGTTACCGGAGCTGTTGACAAAATTGTTTTCCTTATAATCCAGTTAAAGGAAACATGCAGTGGAAATTTAACTCATCTTGTTTTCATGCACATTACTATGTGTTACTTAATACTTGTTTTCATTGAAAATGGTTACAGGTTTTCACTTATTAGCAATCCTTTCATCGATACAGTGATAGGGCTCTATTTTGCCTTGTGAAAAGTGCATATGAACGGTACAAAAATCTGTCCTTCAAAATTAACCACAAAAAGTTTTGTACAAATATTGGCCATTGCCCAAATAAGCCGTTTAACTTGATAAACAAGTAGAAAGTGGAACTTACTCCCAAAAAAAATGAAGAAAAGTTTGATATATACATAAAACTATGGAGACACTACTGTTCTGCCTTGAATGACATCACGCTTTGGCTCATGAATATGGAGATTTCCATCATTGCATCACAACTTAAATGTTGAAATTTCTCCCTTTTATTGCTACAAAGGAGGTGGAAAGTCGTGTTACATGGCAAGAAAGCTATTTTAAATGTATTTAAGTCTGTAAAATCCTATTGCATGATTTGAAACTCAGTGAAACTACAGGGTGATTCAAAAAAGCGGAACCCAAACCCAAAACATTATATTTCATATTAAAAAAAAAATGTAGCACCAAAAATAACAATGACTGGAAAGCCAATTTCATAAGCTACTTTTGGATGAAAAAATTACTGAAATTGGTCAATCCCTTCAAAAATATCACCATTTAAACACAATAACCCTAAAACCTGTCTCGTCCCAAAAATGCGATTTCAACAATCGTCGACACGATTGTCTGCAAACATCACCAGCGATGAAATCTTAGTTTAAACGTTAACAATATGCAACGAAGTCCTTTTAAAGGCCCGTCTTTTAAAAAAGGAGATTTTATAAATCATATTGTTTGCCTAACCAGGGTTGTTAATCAAAAAATTGTGTGCTACAGTTGGTGACAGTTGTTGAAACAAGTATTCTGTGTCATTTTCTTTGTTGTTCCAAACAGTCAAAACACACAATAAATTGATGTTTTGGACGAGACAGGTTTGAGGGTCATTGCTTTTAAATGGTCGTATTCTTTGAACGGATTGAGCAATTTCAGTATTTTTTTCATCTAAAAGTAGCTTTTGAAATTGGCTTACCATTCATTATTATTTTTGGTGCTTCATATTTTTTTAAATATGAAATACAATTTTTTGGTGTTTGGGTTCCGCTTTTTTTGACTCGACCTGTATTTTTATTGATGTAGAGGTCATAACAACCAGGTATGATGAATGGGGTCAATTTTCACGGTTGCCGGCTAATTCGTTCGCCTCCGTTTCATGTTCTGTCATGCTTAAACCACGCACCGGATTTACAACAAACAAAATGCCTCATTGAGCTTGTCCTTTTGGGTGTGTGTGCAGCTTAACCAACCAGGTCACGTTTTATCCATGGAAGCAGTAGTGTATTGCCGAAGTATAGATTTTTTTCATTTCATTTCTATTGTGTTTTTTAGGGAACGAATGTGAGCCTCATGAGTGGTTGATTTGTGTTGACGTGCAGCAACGACCCGACGAACGCCACTCACTTCACCTTTTGTTCCGGAGGGTTCAAGGGTTGAAGGGGTTGCCTTATCCAGTCACGCCGCCACGGCTTTGTGAAAAATAAGCGTACAGTTGTCACGTACACCAATGGCAGTCGTGGGAAAATTTCCAGACCTCAGTTTTTTTCAGTAGACGAAAAGAATTACCTAAAGGATTTTGTGATTGCACGTGAACGTATACAGGTCGAAAACCAATTAATAAAAGTGTATTGCATGTTGCTTTTGGAATTTTTTTCAAATTACGTCTTGAAAGTCAGATAGCCAATCCACCATACAAACTTTATTTCATTCAAAACAATACATTGGAACAAAAGCTATATGCTTCATCGAACTTAAGAGTTCAAAATCGTCTTGAGTCCATTTCCTTAAAAGAAAGCGAAAATAGAACACACGAAGGATTTATTTCCTTTGTTCAAAAGTGACGTGTGACTTATTCTACCGGCTTCGATCTGTAAACTTGATCAGTAAAAATATTGGCCCAAGTGGCTTTTCAAGTCCCGTATTGTGATTGCTGTATCTTTTGAACAAAACATCCTAATGAAACCAACTAAAAGCATTTGGAAGACCAATCTACTCAGCAATATTTTGATTACTACCCCCCACTTTCTGAAAACATGCCCGATTCTACTGTTAGGGTTTTTGTTGGACAACCTATCATTTCATTCATAGGTTGTGAGAAGGAATGGTTGGCTTAACGGGCCGAGCAAGGTTCTCTCTCGTTATAACTTAGGGAGTCAGATTGGCGCAGTTGTCACCTTCCTGGCCTTCCACCGCTATGGCGCGGGTTCGATTCCTGCCCGAACCATGCATGTGGATGTGGTTTCAGTCCCAAGCTGATTCCACGGGTTTCCCCCAGAATATTCCTCCCACCTCTACAACTGTCTCCTCTCTACAGCCTCGTGGTTGAGGGCATTGGATTCGTGGTCTGCCGGTAAAGCTGCAGGTTGTGGGTTCGAGTCCAGCCTGGGGTCACGGTGCGTGTGCCCTGGCAAGGCACTTTGTCACTCATTGCTTCTCTCCACCCATAAATGGGTACATGTGAGGGCAGAGATGGTTGTTGTGATTGCATTAGCTTCCTTGCGCCTAACAGGCAGCATCGAGCTGTATACTCCCCAGGGAGCTGAGATGGTATTTGGAATGTTTAATTGGCCCAATGAGCAGGGGTAATAATGATGTAGCGCCTTGAGCACCAGTCCTGGTGGATACGTGCGCTTGCAGGTTTCTTCATGCTTTCGAGCTACAGTGCCTGTAATGCTAGGGTCACACATTCCCGAATTATTGCCACGGATACCCCGATCTTTCCCGAATAAAAATTCTTGATGGCATCGGGAGAAATAGCCCTGATTCGCTCTTTGTAAGAATAACTTAATAATGAAACAAAAATAATCAAGAACTAGGTACGAATTGGAAGCCGAATCAGACCGAACCAAGCCGAACGATTACGATTTATTGCAGAACGAAACCGAATTGTGGCCATTTTGTCAAGAATAACAAACGAATAACTCAAGAATCATCCAGAATGACCCAAAAGTATGCCGATTTAGTGTATTCCTAAGTTATTCTTATGATGTTCGGAAATTTCTTGGTACCTTCGTAATGATTCGACATGATTCTGAACTGTGAACTGCAAAAATAACTCTACGAAACTTGTAGGAATTATCCAGAATGCTGTAAGAATATCCAGAATCAGTTATGAATGCAACAAGAATCAGTGTTGGAGCAAAGGCTTTGACCCTCAAGGCCAAGGCCAAGGCTTTGACCCTCAAGGCCAAGGCCAAGGTCAAGGCTTTGACCCTCAAGGCCAAGGTCAAGGCTTTGACCCTCAAGCCTCGAGGCCAAGGCCAAGGCTTAACCCTCAAGGCCAAGGCCAAGGCCGAGGCCCTGTTTTATGAAATGACCACTAATATAGAACTAATTATAGTCACATAAGTGACACATCATCACGCAAGGGCGGATCCAGAACACAATTTGCGGGGGGGGGGGGGCAAAGAAATTTTGGTCCCCCCAAAAAAGTGGGTCAAAAAATTACGGCTTGGGCTTCGGGGCCCGCTTAAGGGCACCGAAAAAATTTTGGATTCGAGATGCTCTGTGGTGCGATTTGAGGCAATTTCTGACCATTTTAACCGATGTTTTTGGAGGAAAAGATGGTGGTGTACTCATTGCCTGCCTTTATTACGACGTTACATAAAAGAAATGTTTTTTTTTTGGGGGGGGGGGCATGGCCCCTTTTGGCCCCCCTGGATCCGCCCTTATCATCACGAATTGCTCGTTACGAAGAACAACATTTCTTTAATTGCAATCAACATGCTCGCATAGGCCTACGCCGTTTTATGACTGCATTGTATCTATTAAAGTATAAGTTCAGGTCTTCAATATGGTTTGACTAAACAAAATAATGATTTACTTCTATATTGACACACAATTCTCCCAAGTGTAACAAAAGGGGGATTCAAGAAACTGATTTGGGAAATTTTTATTTGCTGGCCCAACATGGTCAGAAATATCAGCATTATCTAAAACAGATACATGCAAATCTTTAGCACTTATCAGGGAGACATATACAACCAATCAGATCTATTCCATAGTTATATGCAATTAAAGTGATCATCTCATTAGCCCCACAAGTGTACGGAATATTTTTGCAGCAAATCTACTACAATGGTAACAAAATGTGATGCTACAAAAGTGGAAGTGTGCCCAACACACAAATCTATAGGGTGCTTCCCTCCTCCATGGTAATACGATTAAAATGGTAACAGCAAAATTTCGAACAGATTTATCTGGAAAATGCAAAAATCTATGGGCCTTAAAGAGCCTTGACTCAAAATTGCAAGGCCCTGAACCCTCAAGACCAAGGCCAAGGCCAAGGCTTTTGCCCTCAAGCCTCGAGGCCAAGGCCAAGGCCCTAAAATCCAGCCTTAAGGCAGCCTTAAGGCCAAGGCCCAGCATCAAGGCACTACATCACTGACAAGAATAGACCAAGAATTGAAATCGGTTCCCGAATCACCCCGACAATTTTGGACATGTCCAAAATTGTCGGGGCGCTTCCCGATCTTTAACGGTCTTTCATCCCGAGGCAGCCAAGAACCATTCCCAGATTCACTCAAGAATTGCTATTCGCGGCAATTCGGCTTCAATATCGGGAATGTCGACCCAAGCATTATTTTGAGGTACCTTGGTTTCTTTGACATAAAACAAATTAAAAGCTTCAGGTGATTACGGGGCAGGGGCTTAGTAAGACCGATGATTGTAAATTCAGGAAAGGCCCTCTTCTGGGTTCAAAATAACTAAATCTGTAGCCGTGCAGTTCATGTTGTCACAGATATCAAAGCAAAGATACCTGACTTTTTAGGGGGCACTCAAAAAGGGAAAGGGAAGGCGAATGAACAAGATAATGTTTTATGGACAGCAGATTCTGATAAATACATCCAGAACGTTGTTAAATGGCTGAATAATGATTCAAAAAGAACAACTTAATCACACACATTTTTTTGAACAAGGTAATACATTGCAATAGTGTGAGGGAATAGTTTAACGTCTGATTTAAAACCAAGTATAGGGCCTGGTTGCCGATAATGACCCGAGCCGAGTCGGCGGCCAGTACTTCGGGGGAATACTTATGAGTACAAGTACAGGTCTCCGAGTACGAGTACTTGCATTTCCGAGTGCGAGTACGAGTACTATTCGAGTACGAGTGCGAGTACTTGTATTCTGAGTATACACGTAACGAGTATACGAGTACATGTACATGTACTTCTATTTCCGAATACGCGGCCATATTCGGCAAATGGTTCATTGTGCGTACTTGGCCCATGGAGGCCCAGTCAGGCCGATATACAGACCCACTCACGGCTGATATACAGACCCACTCACGGCTAGCTGTTAAATAAGTTTGTCCGGACGTGCACAGGAAAAAAATCAGGAAACTTCGATTTCTACTTATTACTATTTCTTGTCGAGTACTGCCATTTGAGAACGAGTACCTTAATGATCGAGCACAATTTCGACATGTCGAGTACGGGTTCTTTGCTGCCCGATTACGAGTACCGTCATTTCAAGTACGAGTACTTTGAAATTCGAGTTCGAGTACTGTACAAAAAAAGGACTCGAGTAGTACTCGAGTACGTACGAGTTCTGGCTCCATTACCAGTTTTTAACCAGACGTTTGATACCGCTCCCTCACACTTTAATTCCCATTCATAAATGTTCTTTTTTGTCAAAAACATGACAAGGAAAAAATAACAAACTTCCGACCATGTCTTGTACAAGAAATTTACGTTACATTGATATCCATGTTTGGGGCCATTTCTATGAACGGAACGTGCGTTTGTCCATAACATCCTCACAGAAGTAACGTTGAGAATTTGTTAAACATTAGAGTCCCTTATCCTGTTATTTTATTATCAGGCATATTTTTATCCCCACGAAAAAAAAACAGGAATAAAAATAGACTAAATCGTTTCAATTTTATGACAACCTTATGCTGGTCCAGTGCATTTTATGAACAACTTGATTAAACCATGGAGCTATAAAAAATATATTAAGCTGCATGATTTTATCAGCGGTTAAAACCAGCCACGCGACGGGTTCTCGACCAAAAGGAATGGATAAAAATGTCTTAGGTATTTATAAATACAGATTCAAACTAATGCACACAATTTTTGCGTACAACATGAACAGGATCGAATACTTACGCACTCCTGCTTCGGTCATGGGGACTGGCCCCGTGAGAAAGACCATGAGAAACAGAAGATGCTGTTTCTCAATCCGTTGCAGTCTCATCTTGTTCTCTTGGAAATCGTCCGAGGAAAATTAGAGAACATACAGCGAGGTTGGCCTCTGGGGTACCCAAAGATCCTGCAATTGGCTGTGCCTTAATCATACTGACACGAAGTATTTTCAGCAAGCTTATATATGTTGTGGGTGCAACCGACCATGACGTTGATCGAATAGGTCTTTGTGAATATAACCACCGCAGTTCAAGGGCGGATTCAGGGGGGGGCCCCCCAAAAAAAAAACGAAACCAATTTTTTTTTTTTATGTGACATCGCAATAAAGGCAGGCAATGAGAACACCGCCATCTTTTCCTCAAAAAAACATTGGTTAAAGTGGTCAGAAGTTGCCTCAGATCGCACCACAGAGCATCTAGAATCCAAAAAATATTCGGGGCCCTTAAGCGGGCCCCGAATCCCACGCCGTAATTTTTTTGACCCACTTTTTTGGGGGACCAAAATTTTTTTGGGCCCCCCCCCAAAAATTGTGTTCTGGATCCGCCCTTGCCGCAGTTTGGGCCTGAACCACGCAATCAATCATAACAACTATCCTTCCTGGAGGTTATCGTATCGGGTCATTTGATTCGGCCAGTTTCAGTGACTTCCAGTCATGTATGCAGTAGTAAGGGGGGCGGGGGTACGGGACCAAAATCGAAAAAATCTGCGGCGAGCCTGGACACGCCGCTCTCGGTTTTGGAAAAATAGGGGAATCCCCCGATTTCCAAAAAAAAAAAAAAAAAAATCCTGACGCCGAGAGAGAGAGAGAGAAAAAAAAAAAAAAAAAAAAAATCTGACTCCGGGAGAGAGAGAGAGAAAAAAAAATTTGTGTGCCAAGTCAGAGCCTGTCGCTCTAGAGTTAAAAAAATAAAAATCTGTCGTCGCTAAAATGAGGTGAGTCTGATTGCTTATAAATCTAAAGTCTGTCTTTCAAAAAAAATGAGAAAAAAATATTATATTTTCTATAATAAATGGAGAGTAATATGTTCAGACCGACTGTCAAAGGATATTCTAAATGGAACAAAGCCACGCTGCGTGATTACGTGCAGCGGTATAATATACCGCACAATGAAAATGTTTCTCTTACTCGTAAAGTTTACATCGAGGGGATAAAACATTATGAAAGTAAATTTAAAAACTTGAGGAAAAAGAAACTTTATGAGCTCAAACAGATTGTAGACGAACAAAATCTAGAATACGTACCGACGGGTTATAAAGGACGATTTTTGAAAAAAGATTTAATCTCGGCGATTAAAACATACAGACAACCCGAATACTTTACAGAGTCAGCTTTTAGAGAAACGAGAAGGTTTAGAAATTACTACAGAAACTGGGAATTAAACCCTAGACTTTATAACCATGATTTAATCAAGTTTTTTGATTCGCACAAGGAACAAATAGTCAATAAAATCAAGTCTGAATTGAGAGAGCTGAGAGGTTTAAAAATAGAGCTCACAATCAAAATAAAATACGAAAAAACCAAACCAGATGGTACGATCGAAACGATCGAAGCTATTCATTATAGCAAGCCGAAAGCCGTTTTAAATCAAAGTCAAATAAAACAGGTTTTAAGAGAAGAGATCGAAGAGCTATTCAAAAAGGATGAAAGGTATACGAATCAAGGATCGGGTTGGGTTTTAAAAAAGATAATGGCGTTATACATCAACATCAACAGATATAATCCAGCGAGAGGTAGTTCTTACATAAACCTACCCGAACATCTTAAAATTAAACAGGCGATGATAAACATCAAAAACAAAGACGACGAGTGTTTGAGATGGTGTTTGAGAGCTGCTCTTGGGTTGTATACGGATAAAGTAAAAAATAACATAAAAAACAATCCTAAATATAAAATTCATAAAGAAGAACCCGTTGTATACACCAAAGACGACGGACTCAGTTTTAAAGGCGTTGACTTTCCGACACCGGTCGATCAGATACCCAAGATAGAAAGACAAAATAATTTATCGATAAACGTATACGGTTATGAGGGTGAGATATATCCATTATACGTGTCTAAAAACTACGGGGCAGAAGAGATCGATCTGCTTTTGATTTCTAAAGGTGACAAGCATCACTATTGTTGGATAAAATATTTTACGAGGTTGATGTACGACGTTACAAAACATAAATGTAAGAAATATTTTTGTCGAAGATGTCTATGTCATTTTACCAATCAAAACAAATTAGACAGACATATCGCTGATTGTAAGGGTATAGATGCGCATCCATCAAAGATTGTATTTCCTCTGGGTAAACCAAAATACATAGACGGGCAACCAGGCGAAAGAGACGTACCGATATTAGAATTTAAAAACTATAGGCACAAACAAAAAGCACCATTTGTCATTTATGCTGACTTTGAATCCATACTACAAACAACAACACCCACACAGACACTAACATCTAAACCTATTCACTCAGACAACGAGACAAACACAAAAAAGATTAACGTTCACAAAGCTAGCGGTTATTCGCTAGTTGTCGTTCGATGCGACGGTAAAAATGCGTATCAAGAGACTTATAGAGGCAAAGACGCTTCAACTAGATTTATAACGACGTTGTTACAATTACAAAGCGATATTAATTGCATATTTGAAAAACCCCAAACCATGAAATTTAACGAGCGAGCTAAAGACCATCACGATAAAACAAACGCGTGTTGGATTTGCGAAAAACCAATTTATCCCAATTATTCGAGCAACTGTCAGTGCCAGAAACCCAGAGAACCCAAGACGATAAAACAAAAGAAAGAATATCAGTACAAAAATAGTAAGGGATTTATCGAGTCTAAATGTCTCGACTGCAAAAAGAGCATTAATAAATTTAGAAAGGTGAGAGATCACTGCCACGTCACTGGTAAATATAGGGGTGCCGCACACGCTTATTGTAACCTCAAACTACAAATTAAACCCGGTTGTACACCGATACCAGTCTTTTTTCACAATTTACAAAATTACGACGCTCACTTGATCATGCAGAGTATTTCAGAATACGATAGTCAAACAGAAATAGAAGTGATCGCTAAAAATTCAGAAAAGTATATTTCGTTTTCGATAAAGGAGTTTATCCGTACGAATATATGAACTCATTTGATAAGTTTCAAGAGACCAGCCTACCACCCATCGGCAAGTTTTATAGCAGACTAAAAGACGAACATATATCGCAACAAGACTACGACAGAGCTCAACGCGTGTGGAACGAGTTTAATATACAAAATCTAGGAGAATATCACGACTTGTACGTGACTACCGATACGTTATTACTTGCAGGCGTATTTGAAAACTTTAGAAGAACGTGCATTACAAACTACGGGTTAGATCCAGCCAATTATTTTACCGCACCCGGATTGTCGTGGGATGCTCTATTGAAACACTCGGAAGTTAAACTCGAACTATTGCAAGACGTAGACAAACATTTATTTTTTGAAAAGGCAAAACGAGGAGGCATATCGAGCGTTGGTGGAATGAGACATCACAAAGCCAATAATCAATATCTCGATGACTACGATTCAAACAAGCCCTCGAGTTATATCGCTTATCTGGATGCCAACAATCTGTACGGTTGGGCTATGAGTCAATATCTACCGTACAGCGATTTTAAATGGACACCCTCGAAACTGTTTACCGAAGAAAGAATATTAACGCTTAAGAAAACGTCCAACACCGGTTACTTTTTTGAAGTAGACCTCGATTACCCGCACGATCTACACGCCAAGCATAACGATTATCCCCTAGCACCCGAAAATATGGTCATACCACAAGATTGGATGTCTGATTATCAAAACGAGTTATTGGATACCGAACCTAGTAGCGACGTACAAAAATTAACGTGTACGCTTAATCCAAAACAAAAATATGTGTTGCACTACGTTACGTTGCAGATGTATCTCAAACTCGGCTTGAAACTAAAAAAGGTACATCGCGTGTTAAAATTTAAACAAGCGCCTTGGATGAAATCTTACATCGATAAAAACACGCAACTCCGAACAAAAGCGACCTCTGATTTTGAGAAAGACTTTTTTAAACTGATGAATAACAGCGTGTTTGGTAAGACGATGGAAAACGTTAGAAATCGAATAGACGGTTACCTACTGAGAGACAATAACGAGAGCGATCAAGAAAAATACAAAAAAATAATTCAAAAACCGAGCTATAAAGCAACAACACCGTTTCCAGAATGTGACCTGTCGTTTGTCGAAACGTACAAGACTAAAACCTTGTTAAACAAACCCATTTACTGCGGAGTGAGCATCTTAGATCTCTCAAAGACGCTGATGTACGATTTTTATTACAACCGATTGAAAGACAAGTACGGAGATCAAATCAGGTTGATGTATACGGATACGGACAGTCTGTTGATTGTTGTTTACACGGATGACATATACAAAGACATGCAATCTCACGGGCAACACTACGACTTTTCAAATTACAATCTGGATCACGAGTTATACGATCCAACCAATAAGAAAGTGATCGGTAAATTTAAAGACGAGTTTGGAGGTAAGGTCATTCAAGAAGCAGTTTGCATAAGACCTAAGATGTACTCGATTTTAGCGGATGACAACAACATCACTCTTAAAAAAGCCAAGGGGGTCACAAAATCGGTCACTGACAAAAAATTAAAACACCGGCACTACTACGACTGCATCTTTAAAAATAAATCTAAAACAGAAACGATGACTCACATTAGATCGGAAAATCACATCCTTTACACCATATCTCAAAATAAACTATCGTTGAGTCCGTTGGACGCAAAGAGGTACATTTTATCGGATGGAATACACACGCTCGCTTATGGTCACCGTAATCTAGATATTAATTAGGCGGTAATTGCGTGTCCTCGGGTACGACTTGAAGCTCTTGTCTCACAAAACTCCTTTTTGGACCGTTTTGAAGGTAATAAAGAGTAGGACCCGTCGTGACTTTTTTACCGTTAATCATTTTAAATTGACTCGTTCTTTTTTCCACGTAATAAATGTCTACGCTCCAAATGGGATCCGTGGCTCTTCTCGAGGTTCCACCCTCTTGCTCGCCCGGGTAATATAAATATCTAACCATGGCATCTTGCGGTAATTGTTGCTCTTTTGTTTTAACGGGGTTAGCCGGCGATTGCCGGACCTGTTTAAGTTTAACCGCCTCTGACGGTGCTTTAGCTATTAATCTCGTCGTTTCATCATTTATTGCCTTGACCACGCTGGGTAATCGCTCGACCCATTGCGTGTTTCTACTCTTGGGATTTAACATTTCTTGAGCGTACTGATGACCAAACAGTCTCTCGGCTAGCGTTCGGTTAAATCTTTCTACGATACCCTGCGATCGGTGGTTTCCTGGTTCACCTACGATAATCTCGACGTTTTTTGAAGCCATCCATTTTTTAAATGCACCTTTAAATTCGGTACCGGCATCTACTCTCAACGTTTTAGGGTAACTCAAAGGAGATCTCGCGTAAATCTTGACGATAGCATCTTGGGTGGAATCCGCCGTTTTAGAAACCAAAGGTTCTGCTTCGTGGTATCGACTCGCTACGTCGACAACCGTCAAAGCGTATTTATAAGTCTTGCGTTTTACTTTATCCCAGGGTAGGTATAGCACATCCATTTGGTGAAAATCGTTTGGTGTTTCAAACTCTCGCGAAGTACTCGTAGGCCTGGGTGCATATGCAGGACCCGGCAGATAAATTTGCCAGATCGCTTGTTTTTTAAGCCAATCTCTGATTACCTTTTTATCGAATTTTGTTTTATCGTGTAAATGGTCGACGGCGCTTTCACCTCTCCAATAACCACTCGGGCTATAATACAGTTTAGCTAATGTTTGCATATTATTTAATATAAAAGACGTTTATAATAATATGGCTAGCGTTGCTATGATGTTAGGAGGCGCGATCGTCAACGCCTTAGCTTTTACGGGGTCAAACTTTTTCTTTTCAAATCTGAAACAGAGGGATGTCGACGAGGAGCGTAAGAGACACGATTTAGCGATAGAAAAACTCTCAGCCGCCAAAGATAAGTGGCAACGAGAACGAACGAAATATCTAGATTTTCTCAACGAACGTATCAGAAAACAAAATGTCTCTAAAGAAACATTTTCCAACGTAGACCGAGCGTTACGTTACTACAACGAGGTGAGTGGTCAGTCTACCGAACTACCCGTAGGACTGCAACGCGAACCCAAACTCGAAGATTTTTACGAGCCTAGCGACCAACAAATAGAAAGAGAACTCGCGTTTATCGCGGGAGGAACGCTTATGGTGGGCTTCTTGGCTTACAGATATCTTTAAATTTAAAACTCGTATAAATAAAATGAATGCGTACGGAAAAAAGCTCAATCCCAGCAGGCTATTAAAAATACCCAGATCTATCAAGGGTGAGAGAAAAGAGGTGGTCATTACCCACAATCCTAGTAGTATATCGGCGGGGCAAACGCTGAGAGTTAAGTTTCCTCAATTGGGCGTAGACGACGTGATCGTACCCGACACTTGTAAACTAGCTTTTAGTTTAGAACTCGACGCTGAAAGCGACAACAATAGAACCATTTTTAGCAATTTGGCCAGAAATTTAGTCAGTGAAATCAGCGTCAGGCTTCAAGGTCACGAAATTATAAGTTATCGTAACGCCGACGTGTATCACAACTTTAAAGACAATTGGATCAACAGCTCGGCAACTCGAAACATGGCGTACTCGGGCATAGAAAAAGAAAACGTGTCTAAACTAAGAACGGGGGCAAATGATGCTAACGCGGGCGCCAACAACGGTAAAGATCAGGCTATCGCGGATGCCTATGGTAACAGATATTGTATACCCTAGACATTGACATACTGACTTCGCATCACCCTTTTTACCCCAGCGGTTTAAAACAACCTCTGACGTACGAGATAAAGTTTAACGATCACGATAAAGTAGTCAACAGTTCAGATACGGCGGCGATGTACAGTGTCTCAGACTTGTCTCTCGAATACGAAGTGGTGACCAACAGAGACCTAGCTATCACCATCAGGAATAAACATAAGGGGTTAATGCAATATCTGTTTGATAAAATCCACTCGCTAGAAGTTAGATCCGTCAACAAATCGGACACGCTTTGGAACGTCAGCGTCAATCAACCCATCAGGAGTCTCAAGGGTATTTTGTTTTTGTTTAAAGATCCCACTGAGAAAAGCCCGCAGCGATTTTATAATCCAAAACTAACCAAAACATCGGTGACTGTAGAAGGTAAACCCAATCAACTCTACAGTCAAGGCATGTTTCAATATCAACACTGGAACGAAATTAACAAGTTCTTTGGAGACAGCGATACCGAAAGCGGGCGCGGAGTAGCTAAAGACTTGAATTTGACGGGTTGTGACCTCGGAGACTATCTAAAAAACAAGTACGGTCTGTGGCTCGATTTTAGAAGTAACGACGACAATTCTGCTCACGGATCCGGTAGGAAACTCGGAGACGGAGGAGGCATCAACGTTCAATTTAACAGAGAAGCCGAAAGTCAAGGTGACCTCACGATGTACGTCTTTTTGGTCATGGATGCTCAATTGACCTTGGAAGACGGGAATTTTAAATCTCTGTTAAGTTAAAATGACACAACCGCATTGCGCTTTAATCGTCGGCAAAACAAATTCGGGTAAAACCAAATGGATTTTGGATCTGTTAGAGTCAGACTATAAAAATACATTTGAAGCGATAGTCATCATTTGCCCTACCATATTTAAAAACAAAACGTACATCGAAAGAAAGTGGATTCAAGCAGATCCCGAGGTATACCTCTGCGATCCGGAATTGTACAAGATGACGCTCAACGAGGCGATCGATTTTTACAGTAAAATATTCGAAGGTGTTGCTACGCTGTTTATCGTGGACGATTGCTCTTCGGATCAAGAGATTAAATATCGTAAAAAGACGTGCGCTTTAAGCAAGATGGCGTTTAGCGGAAGACACATAAATCACAGCTGTTGGTTACTGACCCAAAAGTACAACAGCGTTTTAAAAGATTATAGAGAAAACACAGCTTGGTTGGCGTTATTTTACTGCAAGGATAAAACATCGTTTGATCAAGCGTTAGACGAAAATGACGTCGTACCCATTGAAGAACGAGATTATATAAAACGACGTTTGAGAGATGTGAAATATAGTAAATTGGTCGTATACACCGAACCTCCAGTTAGTTACGAGCTACTTGAGTAGGTTAATAACCTAACTGCTGAGGTCTTTATAACTAACTATTGAGTTGTTTACAGCTAACAATTGAGTTGTTTACAACTAACTATTGAGTTGTTTACAACTAACTATTGAGTTGTTTACAGCTAACTATTGAGTTGTTTACAGCTAACTATTGAGTTGTTGACAACTAACTACTAAACTAGCTTTATAGTAAATGATAGCAATATTCGAGTATTTGCAGTTTTTGGCTATTATCGTCATATCGATTAATCTATCGTTTTACACCTACGAATACCTTTGCTTTTGTAACAAAGTTGCAACAGCTATAACAAAATTAAATTCCTTTCTAATTAAATGGAGGACCTAAAACTTACTTTAACGAACGAACAAGATCACAACGCAGAACATAAAGATCGTTTGTGCGGTGTCATAGCAGCCGGAAACTCTAGAAAGTACTTGGGAAAGGAATACACCGTTAAACATATCGAAGCTCTTGACAGTAAAGAACTCGAAAAGCTGTATCATCTGTACGAAACTAAATTTGGAAATGAAATTGTTAAAACCGTTGGTA
The DNA here is from genome assembly GCF_015706575.1 of Patiria miniata. Lineage (NCBI taxonomy): Eukaryota > Metazoa > Echinodermata > Asteroidea > Valvatida > Asterinidae > Patiria > Patiria miniata. Next base: position 6,382,646 of record NW_024037056.1, on the reverse strand, counting down.
AATACACTTTAAGTCTATTTTCGAGAGTGTTAGCTGTTGTTACACCCGTACAAGTTTTAGGATATAACGTCACTATAGATTCTGAAGAAGAACTCACCAACGACTTGAGTTCCGATCCTATTATAAGCGCGAGTATGGCTGGTATGTTGAGCGACGTTTGTTACAAGTACGGAACTTTAATATCACCCTTAGTTGCTACGATTATCACAACAAAACATTTAAAATTTAATAAACCTAATATAATAAATGGAAGATCAGAAAGCAACGATCACAGCTCAACCAGCAGAGACAGAGACGCCCCAACCGATAAAAACAACATCGTCACCGACGGTAACGAGAGTGACCAAGACTAAAAATCCTAAACGAATACAGCAGGGTAAAGCTTTAGCCGAGCACAATAGACAGATGAAATTAAAATTAGCAAAAATGGACGTAACATCGGACGATAATACGAGCTCACCAGACTACAACTCTTGGGTGATGTGGGGTGCTATAGCGTCTATAATAGGAGTGGGGTTGCTGGTACTAAAAAGTAAGGCAACTGCGCCGGTAGTACAGCCAGTGCCGATAGTCACGCAACCCACTACACCCATCGCCCCAAAAACGCTAGACATGGAATAAACCAGCAATTTAAAAACTGTTATATTAAAAACGATGAGTAACTTTGACACCAACGGAATAGCTAATACGATTTATCACGGAGCCGTCATATCGGGTCTGGTAATGGGATACGCCATGGTAGGAAATAAACTACTCAAAATGAAAGCGCCGGATTTAAGCAAACTAAGCGTAGAAGATGCGGCTAAATTGACGGGCATTATAAGTGTAGCTCTGGCCACGCAAAATTGGTTGGTAACCCAGGGTATACTACCGGGCAGTATAATGAAAACGGCATAATTTAAATAGGTTTATTAAATAAATGGCTGATGGTGGATTTGAGATAGATCCAGACTACGAAAGAACAGATGATAACAATGATGATGATGTAGCAGAGACCAATCTGGATTGGGACGATACTTTTGATACTCCTGATACACCCATCCCAACTACCGACGTAGATGAGGTTTTATATCGAGGAAGGAGCATGGTCACAAGTGATCGCGTCGATGATTTTTACAAAAATTTTAACAGAGGTGACAGACCATTAGCTCCGCAATACGAAAATTTTGTCAGCAATAAAGACGGGTTATTTTACCAAGCAACTGATAAAGCCTAAGTAAGGTTAACTGATAAACGAAACCCCACAAAATTCTTGAGTCTAAAGAGTATAGAGAATAATGCAAAGAGGTTAGATCTTCCAGGTAGAGATTTCATTAGAAAAGGATTGGGTTTTAAGGATTATAAAATTAACCCGCTCGAACAAGTACAAACTGAGAATATCCCCATGACAGAACTACCCAGAGTCGCCGATGAGGTAATCGATGAGATAAACGAGATTATAGACGATTTTGAACGCGACACCGACGCTCAAACGGAGAGATTAAATTACAGAGAACTCCAGGGTTTAGACAAAAGTCTTCAGACGTTAAGAGGTAACCTAGAACTTAATTTAGCGCGTCTCACTCAACTCGATGACGAGATTACAGCCATGAGGCAAGAACTCGACGAATCTCACAGCAAAGAGGGTCGACGAGAGTTAAACGATAAATTGAGCGACTTAGACGCTGAAAGATCCGCCAGATTAGAAGCCGCAAAAGCCAACGAACGAGGGCTCAAAAGTCAGATCGCTAGAATCAAAGAAACGATTAATAAAATTTTAGGCGACGACACGACTCTGGCAGAAAAGATTAGAACTCTGTTTAGAGAACAAGGTGTGACCGTAGTGAGTATTTTAGCCGCTTTGAGTTTAGCCATCAGCACCATAGTGAGTAGCATCGTCGCTAGCGTGAGAGGCGCGGGTGCCCCAACCGCGCCATCGCCAACACCAACACCAACACCAAAAGGTGGTATCAAAGAGTGGATTTCAAAACAACTCGCTAATTTTGCATCTGCTCTTCAAAAACTCGGAGTGAGCGCGTTGGGTGCTCTGCCGGGCATCATAGGTAGCATACTGAGTTGGCTATTTAACGCGCTGAGTAAGTCCGTATCGTGGTTGGCCGAACACGTGTGGGCTTTGTTTTTGGGTGTGGGGGCCTTGGTGTTTGCGTACCTGCAAAAACGATGGTAGTAATAATCAAGTTTAAACAAAAAAATAAGCCTTACCAGCACAAAGTTGGTAAGGCTTATTTTTTTGTGTTGTGTGATTAGAGTGTGACTTATCGCGTTGCCTCGTAAGCTAAAATACCCATGCCAACGATAGCTAGTATTCCTACCGTCAACGATAATTTTTCGTCTTGGTGAGTTTGTAGTTTCGTGGGTTGGGTTACAACTGTAGGTGCTGGTGTTGGTGCTGGTGTTAGTGTTGGTGATGGTGATGGTGTTGGTGTTGGTGTTGGTGTTGGTGTTGGTGTTGGTGTTGGTGATACAACATCGGTCATAGGCTCTGGGGGTGTTGGTGGCGCGACATCATCGGTGTCATCAAAAGAGTCGTCCGGTTGAGGTTGTGAGTTTAAATCTGACACCAAACCAGTTTTCATACTCTGGGTAGCGATTTGAAGATTGTTGTTATAGCCGTCGTGCGTTCCAACCCTCAAGTTCATATCCGATGGAATTAAATACAACCCCGGTTTCACGACAAAATTTAAAGGTGTTCTGGCATACTGCAAAGAGTCTTGAAATTGATTGATACTCGTTTCCATGTCGTCTACTGCATTGATGATATCTTCAACGATGACGTTAAATTGTCTTTGAGCGTCTAATCCGGTGCCCGGTGATAATACGCTCGTTTTTGTTTGAGCCTGCGCACCGAGTAAAGCGTACACGTAAGATCTGATCGATTCGTTGATCTTTATGATTCCCGCGGGGGTAAACAAACTCTTGTCGGGTATAAAATCTAACCAAGCCTTTTGTACCGATTCATTTTGTTCGATAAAGGCTACGGTGTAATCGCTGTAACGCCCCGAACCCTTGGGTGGATCGTCCAGACCAAACCCCATTTTAGTTCCACTCATCATATCTTTACGATACTCACTATACTCGAGATTAAGGTCGGTTGTATCATAATCGTTTCCGGGTACGGGTACGTAAGACGTGTCCCAATAATAAGCTATACCTAAACCGTTAGAGTTTGTGTCTCTCGTCTGTTTAAAAGATTTATTTTGATCTATGCCAAACAACAAACAGGTATCGGTAAATGCTCTGAGATTATAACAGTTGTCTAGAGCTTTAAATGCGTCATCTCCCGGTAAAGGAGCGGCAAAGTCGTACAGGATCTTTCTAACCGTAAAATATAAATGAAAGTTAAAGATGGCCCAAACGTAACGGTTGCTCGAGTTTAAAAGATCAAATCCAACACCGCACCCCGTAGTAGCGCAATAGATCGCAAAATTTAACTGATTTTGATAAAACGACATGGGGTGTGATTTCCAACGATCTACATCTTCGTCCGTCGTGATGCGAGGCAATTTATAGTCCGAGGTTAAGTCGGGAAACGAGCTTAAAAACCCGTTGGTATTATTAACTATAACTTCCAGTTCACTGGGTTTAGTGCTGTTTAAAATATTTTGGGATGCAGCTTGATGCTTTGGCTCGGTTGCCTTGGCTACATTTTGATTTACTTGTTTCGTTACCTGATTGGCTCTATCTAGTATCTGCTTTTTTAACAACATAAAAGCAATCATTATTTTAGTTTCAGTTTTAATATAAAAAGACTTTAAAATAAATGCATTCGTTTCACTTGTTTCAAAATGAGCAGACGTTTAAATTAGAAGACGTCGTAGATAATCTAAACGGCCAAAAATCTGTACGCGTAAAAAGGGTGATGTTTAACCCCGGATATTTTAATATTTCCAGCGCCACGGAGATTGATTGGTATACGCAAATAGACGCGAGACCCGCTAAAAGACCTGATGATGATAGAAGACCCATATTTTATGACCCAGAAATAGAAGTAAAAACAGATAGAGATTTTATTGCGCAATTGGTACCCGAATACCCCTACGACTATTTTTTTAACGACGAAAATACTTTCAATATAGTTATAAACGATCTTATAGAAGCGTACGAAGAAGATAGACTAGACTCTGCTTTAGAATCGATCAAAGAAAAAGAAGAACAAATAGATAAAGAGATAAAAATTTTACACGATAAAAATCAAGAAACACTAACCGACGTACAACACAATACGCTTTATTTTTTAACATACATTATAGTAGAAAGAAGAGGCTTCGTCATTCACGGTAAAAATTTAGCGCTAGAATATATCGACGGTATAATAAGCAAACCAAGAGCGAGAATGATTAGAAATGCTGGGATAACAATACGTGGGAGTCTTGTCGTGTCTGGTGATAATTTAGATTTTATTTCTCCGAGTCTTTTAGCGCTGTTACCAGCCGGAGTCACCGGTTCGGTCACCATCCCACCTGGGTGGTACGATGTCGATTGGTTCGATTTTATTTTAAATTATATACCCGGGGTAAGTTTTCGAATATTTAGAGAATCTAAAAAGGTGACGTTGGTGGTAACCGACGTCAATCTCAAATTGCGTTTAAACAGAGAAGTTTCTCGATTACTCAATTTACCCAAAGGAAGACTGATACCCAAAGTGGTGTATACGGGGTCTTACGACGTCAATCCGTTTAAATTTTTGTTTATTCGCTGCCCGCAATTAAGTACGAGTGAAAACTTTTTTGATGGTAGACCATCTGACATCTTAAAAATCGTACCCGTAGGTACGCGCAAACCCGAGCCTGATAGAGTCGAGGATTTCAAGAAACTTAAAAACGGTATAATAGACAAACTGACATTTTCAATCATAGGTGAAAAAGGACAGATCATCAACAATAAGGGTGTGAGTATCATGATCGAGTTGGAGATCTTTTAATTTTAAAATCTTTTTATATTAAAAACATGAGTATAGATGGTAAGGTGTTATACCCCGATATTTCTGGAGATGTACTCCGATTAAATAGTAACGAAGAAACAAAAGTATACAGACTAAAAAAGATTGAAGAGATTCGATCTTTAATCTTAAAAGAGAGAGACCACCGAGAGCACACTTATAAAAAAATAAAGAGAGTGATCGACACTATTAATTACGTAGAGATAGGATTAGAAGGATTGGGGGCTATAGCGGGGGCTGTCGGTATTCCCGCTCTCTTGGGTGTTATATCAACCCCCGTCGGATTGGTGCTAGAAGGAACGTTTATAGGCGCTTTTGGTGTAGATATTCTGCTAAGAATCGCGTCTAGGCGATTATCCGCCAAGCTAAAAAAGCACGACCAGATTAAAATATTAGCAGACTCCAAACTTAACACGATTGAAGAATACGTGTCTCAAGCCATCAACGACGGAGATATATCGCACGAAGAGTTCTTACTGATTACGAGAGAGCTCGCAAAATTTAACGAGCTTAAGCAGAAAATTAGAACAAAGACCAGCACAAAGCTTCAAAAGATTAAAAACGATACAGACTTTGAAAAAGAAGTTAAAAAACGGGTAGATGAACGGTTTGCAAAAGAAAAAAAATCTCTTATCGAAAAACTTACAAGTTCAAATTCTCGGTAAATAAACATTATGAAAGCGATCCGCCGAGTTATACCTCTATTTCACCTCTTAGGGTGTTACCCTCGGCCCCGCCTTTATTGTAGTGGTCATCGTATCTTTTTAGTGCTTTATTAAATTGATTTTGAGTCACTTTAAATAAATCTCTAACTCGTTCTTTGTCTAATCCAACGACGTGATGATAACACGCCGCTATTAATGACCGTTTGACGCAACCATTTCCCCTCAATGTTTTGTAATTAACGAGCTCGTTATATTTATTGATTGTTTCTTGAACATCTTCTGAGCCTTGCTCTGGACACACCGACAAAATAAGTTTCTCCACAGTTTTTCTTTTGTTTCGTTTTAAAATTGACCAATTGATACGATCTTCTTGCGCATTTTCTGCTGAAAAATCAAAGTAACGTGAGACTATTTCACCGCACGTTTCACAAACTAAAAAACCATTCTCGATGATTACATGATGATCGCACTGATCTGTTTTATCAGATAGCTCGAGGTTTTCACTCTGAAAAAAAGTCATTGATATATTTAATAAAAACCGATATTATTTTTTATTAATTTTTCAAATACTCGTCGGTCTAAACATATTACTCTCCATTTTTATAAAAAAAAACCAGCTTCTCTACCTTTTTACAGGTAGAGGAGCTAATTTTTTTTGCCCCGAGCTTAAGGTCACGTGGTGGTGACTCACCTCATTTTTCAAAGTCGCGTTGTTTACGCCAAATTTTTATCGTGCCTCAACACGTTTCAAGGTCACGTGGTGGTGACTCACACATTTTTCAAGGTCACGTGGTGGTGACATCACCTCATTTTAGCGACGACAGATTTTTTTTTTTTTTTCTCTCTCTCTCTCTCCCCCGGCGTCAGAGTTTTTTTTTTCTCTCTGCGTCAGATTTTTTTTTTTTCTCTCTCTCTCCCGGCGTCAGGATTTTTTTTTTTTTTTTTTTCTCTCCCGGCGTCAGAGATTTTTTTTTTTCTCTCTCTCTCTCTCTCTCTCCCGGCGTCAGGATTTTTTTTTTTTTTTTTTTTTTTTCTCCCGGCGTCAGAGATATTTTTTTTTCTCTCTCTCTCTCTCGGCGTCAGGATTTTTTTTTTTTTTTTTTTGGAAATCGGGGGATTCCCCTATTTTTCCAAAACCGAGAGCGGCGTGTCCAGGCTCGCCGCAGATTTTTTCGATTTTGGTCCCGTACCCCCGCCCCCCTTACTACTTATGCAGCAATCATCAGATGACATATGCGTAGCAGCGGGGGGGGGGAATATTTTCTAACGACTGCCAATATTTTATAACGACTGCCCATTTCCAATTGAGATGCTTTTTTTTCACCGGCTCTTCCCCCCCCCCCCCCCCAATATTTTTGTAGTGCCCTATTTTACGAAGAAGTACCTTTTTGCTGAACAAGATTAGTGCCCTTTTTAAAAAGAATTGGTGCCCTTTCTGTGCCAGTTGCCGTTCGGGTGCCTTTTTTTGACGCACGTATCGCCCTGAATAGCCGCATATATTGTCCGTTAGTTTCAATAATCGTGGGTTTTGAACAGCGCCCCACCGACAGATGGTCCGGGTCGTTCGGTCGAGCGTAGACTTGATGGCAAGTCGTTAGACTATAGTGGTTTATGTCCGTCATCAGCGCCAGAATCCGCATACCGGCCATGCCACCGCCGTTCACGCAACGTGAGCGCTACCGTACCAGTCATGCAAAAGTCATGTACAGTACATGTACGATGTACATTACATACACGTACACCGCGCGGCACGCATGGGATCGCACACGCATGGGGTCGAAAATGTACGTAGCGTCCCCGCTACTAGGACAGCATGCGGTATGTCGTACCCCCGGCACAGAGCTTGGCAGTCGCGCGCGGCGGACGCGATTAAAACCACTCATTACAGACTTGATTTCAAGTCTAGGTCGAGCGTTATGTCGGTGGTCATTCAGTTGTACGTTGGGTTTGTATGTCCATCGATAGTTCGATTGGTCGGTCGGTCAATAACAAATATTGCAAAAAGAACAATTTCTCAAGCTAGTCCTTGATATTTGTTATCTCGTTTTTAATTCAATGAAACGAAACTAACCCTTCCGAAAACCGAGAACACCAGTATATGTTCGCTTTTTGTTAATTGTATATTTTATTTTCACTGAATATTGGAGAATTTGATAAAATGTGTTGTATATGCATGCGGTGTTGATTGTTTTGTAGATATAACATATGTTTGTACTATCTCCGAAGCATTCGTTGACAGCAAGCATATACGGCTTGTCATTAAACGATGGCAATTATTCCGCTTTTGTGTATTACATCTTCATTTAATTAATATCATTGTTTTAAAACACTGTGAATAGTTTACATTTCCATTGAGGAACATGAATAAAAATTTCGATATTCAATTATTTGGAATCAACTCATAACGCTAAATAACATACCACACCATTATTGTTTCTTGTTATTACACTCTATAAGTTCTGAAGAGTGAAATTAGGGACGAGACGTTTTAAATAGAGTGAAAATGACTCTCATTTTCGATTGAAATAGTCTGAAAAATGAACCACTTCAGTCGAAGTTCGAGTGAAAACTCGATCTTTACGATTGAAGGAATTTCACTCTAAAAGGTCTTGTCCCTATAGTTTCCGACTATGGGAGTGAATCATTACTGGAATGGAGTGAATATTCACTCTTTGGAATTTAGAGAGTAAAGATATATAATCAAATAAAAATGAAGACTAACATTGATTTACGTATAGGTCCTACAAGCATACTTTATTAAATTTTGAATGTTACGGTATTTCTTTTCCTCGATTGATTACATGCATATTTTAATACTTTCACCAATTAACTACAAAACTCAGAAGTTACACAAAGGTTACCTTAATATGATAAACAACGGAGTCACCTTATATTTTACCAGTTTTATGAGGTCTTCAACGACATGAAGGAATCGTGATTATCTTTTTCATAGTTCAGTTTCCAAGGTTACCAGTTATTACGATGAGAGTGCAGGATTGCCCGACCGTTCACTTCCTGTAGAGGGCGGTAGTTATCCATCAGCCTCACCTGGGTAGCGTCGGTTGCGTTGTTGGCATAGAGATTGTAGAAAATGTTCATCTGTTTCCGGAAAAAAAATATAGAACCAAAGTTGCATACTTTTCAGTGAACATTCTCAGTTTCTGATATAATTTCTTGGCCTGCGCTGTTGTCACGCGCAATGTGGGAATCTGGGTAAATTCGGAATTTGCCCAGGGCAAAGTGGGAATTGCAACACAGCGCAGCAAAGTGGGAATGTTGTCTCTATTACCTATTGGAAACAGTCCTGGATTTTTTCTACTATGGACCTGGGCAAAGTGGGAATTTCCGTCGATTTCGGCGTAAGTGCTATAGTGTTGAAATTACTATTCCTACATTGCGCTATTAATAAACCTGAGCAAAGTGGGACTATTACCAATGGGTGAGTTTTACCTTAACACCCCTTATCAATAGCAAATTGAATCAAAATGGACAGAAAATTCCCACTTTGCCTAGGTTCGGTAGTAGCGCAATGTAGGAACAGTAATTCCACCACAACTTGACTATAGCAATTTCATTGAAATTGACGGAAATTCACACTTTGACCAGATTCAGTAGCAGTGAAGTGAAGGAAGATTTGGGCAGTTTGGCTGTTTAACATGGGCACATTGCAAGAAATGGTAAAACCCCCCAATATAAATGACCTTGCCACGCCACTGACTAGCGAAGCAAATTTAAAGATTTGAGTGTCTATACTGCCACCAAGCGTCTGTTAAGTGTCCAGTCTTATACCACGTGAACTTTAAGCTTGCCTTTGATTGCGGGATCACTATTGGCTGTTCCCACACTGACCAGATCACGTGTTCGTCACAGTGAGGCGTGGTGAACGATCCGCGGTACCGGTAGAACCAGTCGATGTTATCGGGAAGAAATCCCCTCAGATCCTTCAGTTGCGACTTCGGAAGGGTGTAAGAATCTCCTACAAACAAACAATAAAGACTAATCCCTTTATTTTGATAACTGTTAAAACCAGTGATCTCATGTATCTGCATCTGCATCAATACTGCTTAACACTTGCGTTGCAGGTGGAGTAAACCGAGAAGGGTTGTGAGTGCGCATGGATGTTTCTAGTTTCTTAAGTCCTTGTATACAGTTGTTGCTTGAAGGGTAGTTACTTTGTCAGTGATCGTAGTAATGTTCACAGGTAATTGGTTTTATTGGTTACAGTCCTTGCAAAATAAGAGTATTTGTAACAGTCCTTTTTTGCTTGTCTGTGGAAGGTATTTTGCGTTGGAAGATCTAGATGAGCGTGTGGTCGGGCGTAAGTTGGTTCTTGCCAGGAGGGTCAGGTGACCGTGTATTGCATTGTTGAATGGGCTGCTCTTGTAGTCATAGTCTCTGAACATAAATCTTGCCCCTCTACGTTGGACATCTCGATTCGGCGTTATGTCTATTCTTAATTTGTATATGGATTTTCTCGTGTTTCAAGGTTTACAGTGAAACTGGTCAGTGAAGACTCGATAATTGTAGTTCCCGTTTTACATAATTTAAAATTGCTAAAACCCTGACCGTACCTTTATGGCCGAGGCTCGGCAGACCACTAATGAACTCATCCAGTGTAGATCCTTCGAAGTGTGGGTTGACACCAACCTGCACTCGATGAAAAAAAAAGAATTAAATTACTACAACCACCAGATGTCCAGTTTTTTAGCTTTAATTTGTCTTAATCTTGATTGAACCACTTTGACGAAGATAATGTATGCAAAAATTGTTACCTATGCGAAAGAAAAACATAATGCTGATATAAATCGTGACTCGCGCGAGTCACGCTGCATGCTGCGCTTTTTGGGTCGGCCATTTTGTAATTAGACTTTTGTCTTTACCTTCTTATATATAGGGACTTTACCTGAAGCATAGCTGCAAAAACTGCAACGCCATCAACGTGGTTTTTCGCTTCGGTTATGGACGTGTAGTTGGTGTCATACGTCACGAAATGCATCTGAAGGAAAGTGTGATATTAGTAATCAATATCTAATATTACAGTTTTAACTTCAGCTTCTCAAAGAACATGTAAACAACGCTGATTTGGTGTAATTATATCCCCAGCACATGTCAACTAATAAGTAGGCCAATAATTACCTCCAATATACACACATACTGGAATTTGTATCCTTGTGGAGACATTTCTTTGTTCTCGTGTGGTAAAGTTTTCGAGTTTGAAAGTGTAGTTTCAAATTGTTCTTATTTTAACCAGAACTAATTTCCTTGGCTGAAATTCGGACTTAATATCCCTTTTCTAAAACTCTTCCATTTGCGACACATCAACCCACCTTGGAAATTCCTAGTTTTTGAGTAAAGTCAATATATCTATTTTGTGATAACCTGGTGTAATCATCTATAGAAATCGCCCTGACATGTGGAGACGTATACAATCTTTTGTTCCCTATTGTGTGCATGTCTCCAGAGGGCACGGTGTATCAGATCACGATGTATCACACACAAAAAGGAAACCCAGATGTAAATGTTAATTATAAAAAAAATTCTAATAAATATTTTCAAATAAGTAAAAAATTCATGTGTCCTCTTTCCAATGATTCCTTGATTGCGTGTCTGTGGTCAGGGACGATTGAGCATTCATTGTTATTCTGTAAAGGGTCAAAACCTGTACTTTGTTTATACACCCATGTATAATGACACACTCTTGGTTAAAAAAGTAGATGTAGTGGTTACGGCGTGAAGCCAACTTCCTGCAAGCCTTTTTTTAAAGTGGATTTTAAAAAAAGGTAAATACGTCCATTATTGGGTACAAGAGAAATATGCTTGCGCGGCTGTGTTTAAACTGTCGGCAAAACACATGTGACGTGGTCTTTTCTGTCACTATATTCGTTCTCATTGTTATACCTCAGCATCGAATTTCCGTCCGTTAATGGCATGCTCAGATCCCTTGGCATTCGGGTTGCCCCAGTGATAATGCAGTTGTTCCACCTTATACTGCTTCCCGGGTAGCCCGCCCTCATTGATGAAAAAGTCGCCGTGAATATGGAGTTCAACTGTTGGTAAATCATTGTTATATTGATTTAAATGCATTTTTTTACGCTTTTTGCTCAAATGAAAAAAAACAACGGAAAATCCCACTTGGGTGTTATTCTGCGTTTCTAAGACAACGGAAACTGTTCTGAACCATCGTCAATTTGAATTGAAAAGTTATAGATAAAAATAGATTAATTGTTTTAATGCAGTGCTTCAAAGGGCACCTTTGTGTCTCATTTAACCCTAGTTTTAATTTTCATTTTGCAATTTTTAAGGGTTTGGTATCTTTTTATGCTTAAGCGAATTTGCATATTCGTGAGCAAAATTGTAATATCGTTTCAGGCAAAATGCTAAATGTTAAAGCTGTTGCTGCACCAAACGTTGCCGAAAGTTTGGATACTATGGGGCAAGTTTGCGCAAGAACTATTGTTGACCATTGGTTAACCAAAGTTGACTAAAGTTAGCCCGAACTTTGTCTAGTCGATGATGGTTGACTACGGTAGTCCACTATTTGGAACCAGCCTACTGGGGCTGGTTGCATCGCTGGTAACCAATATCCGCGCGCATTCATAACGTACAGCAGGGAGCCAGGACCCAGAAGTTTTGACCAGCGTTTGACTAGAGACGTTTGCACGTTGCTATTAGTGCGCATGCGTAAGGTACGTCACAAATCAACCACTAGTCGACCAATGGTCCTTGCCCGAACTTGGCCTGTGCTGTAGTAAATTTTCTTTTCTTTCGTTTGATTCGTTGTTGTGTCAGTATGGCAGTAAGCAATTGAACAAACTTTCTCACCAATGTTTTCAATGAGCTCTTTTTGGGGTTCACAATTTTATCAGAAAACACATGTCTTCCTGAAATGACATTACAGCAACAACGCCCTCAGTTGTCCAGTAAACCATGGACAATTTTTAATGTCTAAAGAAGTGCACTTTTCAATAAAATTAACCCAAAAGGGATGTCACATAGTTTTCACACAGTTGGGAAGAGAAGAAACCTGCACAAAATATATTATTGGAAAAATTCATTGCATGGCCCCTTTATAGCTCATTTGGCAATTCAAACTTGTAAAATAGACCCCTGGATTTTAAATAACGGTGTAATTTCGAAATCAAACTCTTTTCTTTCCGACTGGTTTTTATGGTGCTGTCTATCAATCCAATCATTCCAAATCGTTAAATGTTCTGTTTCTGTTTTATACACACCAGAATGTCCGTTGTTTTCGACCCTCAGAGAAGCATGACGGGGCCGATCTTGACTGCAGAATCCCTGCAGATTCAAGAAGTTGAAACTAACTTCCTTTGCCGTCTCGGTGTCTATGTTGATCGGTGATTGGCGCTGGCCCGAGCAGAAGTCGGGAAACGTGGTCACCCAGTTGAACGGTGCTGAAAAGACAAAACAAGGCAAGCATATAGTCAAGAATGGCTATACAGGGTGAATAAAAAAAACCGAAACCGAGATATTATTGCTAATTGGAACAGAAGTAGGGCGCATGGGAATCAAAGTGAGATATCCTCTGTTAGGGTTGAATCTCCTCTTCAAAATGACACCCTGGTCATGTCATTACATTCAAGGTTGACTGAGCAGTGACCAATTTTATGAAAGGGTCTATTTAGATACTTGCGCCACTTTTGAATTGTGGTTTTTGTTGTATCATTTGTGACAGAGTGAAAGGCTATGGTTGCCAATCAAGGCAGGTGGGGGAAAAAAGAGGATTTCACCATGAAAAGTGGCGCAAGTCTCTAAATAGACCCTTTCATAAAATTGGTCACTGCTCAGTCAATCGTGAATGTAAGGACATGACCAGAATGTCATTTTTAAGAGGAGAAACCTAACAGAGGATATCTCCCTTTGATTCACACGTGCCCTACTTCTGTTCCAATTAGCAATAATATCTCGGTTTCGGGGTTTTTTTTATCCACCCTGTATACTGGAAGTCTTATACATACATCTTGTTGTTTTCTTTCTTTCTTTTGTACCCCGGAGACTGGATTTTGCCCATTCATTGGTGTTACGGGGTAATCCTACACGAGAGCACTTCCCGGCGCAAGGGGTGTCAGTCGGTCAGGTCAGTCAGTCGGGGAGTCAGTCAGTGATGCACAGAGGACGCTATAGGTTGGTCCTCGTGGACCGGCAAGGACATGTTAATCGTACTTCCCTTTTGTTGTAAAGCTCAGAAATTTTGGTAGACAAGGGATTTAACAAAACTTGCGTTGATCCGTAATTGTCATTTTCGATACTATATAATAATGATTTACAACGTGTCATTGTAGAAGTCAGTTTACGAGATAACTCATAGTAAACAGGTTCGTTTCAATGTTTGCATTCAGCTTAGATGACGATTGAAAGGCATATGATATAGATGTTACAATTGTGTGGTTATTTATTGCGCAGTATACGCTATTATGTGATCAAAATAATGTACATCACCTTGTCATTTGATCGTTATGCCAGTTACAGTGAACTTATCTTACAATATTATTATAGTTATCTTACATCCTGAACCGCCTCCGTAACCCCATTCCGGTTCACCTGCAAATCAACCATATGTTACAAAATTGCAACTTTAATACAATACAATAATATTGATTAAAACAATTTGCCTGCACAATGTGCTTGCTCTTCATTATTTTATTTTTCAAAGTGTATTCGAAATTTAAAATCCATTCTTGATTTTCTAACAAGTTTTTTTTTTTTCCAATGAAATTATTTTAATAACGACATGCCAAACAAATCTTGAATGAAAATAGTTATCAATTTGACTTGAATTTTTACCATCGACACTATAGATCCAGCCAGCTGCATCTGCAATACAACAAAAGCAAAGAGACACATTTGCCTCATTTTTATCAAGATTTCTTCAAATAACACAGTGGCATTAATGACACACTATAAAGCTGGACATTAGCTATAACCAAAAGTAAATGCGAAAAAAAATAACGCGTGTATGAGCATCTACTAGGCTATTTTTTTGTGAAAGACACAATAATGTTTGCCCGATATTTTGGTAGAGTAATTTGGTATAAAAATCAAACTAAATGAGACTTGTAGGTTTGCATGGTGACAGGCCCAGATTACCCAATAGGCACAGTAGGCGCTGTGCCTAGGGCCTACGAAAAATTCGGGGACCTACCAAAAAATACCGCAGTGTGCCATAAAACACATAAATAGGCCTACCCACACCACACCCAGGCGCATAGAAAAGTTTTTAAAAAGTGTTCGGGTCCCTCAGAATTTTTGATTTTACCAATGCTGTACAGCATGTAGGCATACATGTACCCCCAGTGTTTTGTACTTTGAATTTGGTGCCGGCCTAGGGTGGAGTAGGGCCTACGGAACACTGGTGCTTAGGGCCTATACGAAACACCTAATCCGGGCCTGCATGTGGTCGTGAACAACATACAGGGTGAGTAAAAAAAAACACGAAACCCAAATGTCAGGACTATTGTTTTAGTGAAGTTCTGCATGTAGCACTTTCAAAATCTAGGATATAAAAGCCCAATTCATAAGCTTTTTTTTTAGTACAATAATCACTCAAATCACTTGTGTACTTTTCAAGCTACGGAATTTTAAACACAACCACCGTTTTAAAGTTCGGTCCACGGATCACGAAAAGGTAAGTGCTCTTTCAGCAAAACGAAAGCCAATCACAAAGGGATGTGTGTGAATTGTTTTCGTTTTGCTGAAATTTAAAGAACGCACACCTTTTTTGTGATCCGTGGACAGAACTTTAAAACGGTGGTTGTGTTTAAACTTCCATAACTTGAAAAGTACACAAGTGATTTGAATGATTCTTGTACTACCAGAAAGCTTATGAATTGGGCTTTTATATTCTAGATTTTAAAAGTACTACATGCAGAACTTCACTAAAACAATAGTCCCAACATTTGGGTTTCGGTTTTTGTACTCACCCTGTAAACTATTTATTTTGAATGACACAGTAATGTTTGCCCATAGTTCCGATATTTTGATAGAATAATTTGGTATCAAATTAAACAGGCTTGTAGACTTGTGAATGTTATCTCTCTTGAGTTGTGTGGTGCTGAGAGAAACAGTATGCTCTGTTCGTCATCAGGAGACTACAAATCTTCACAACCTCTTAAGTGGTTAATCTTGCACCAGGCCCTGTTTTTCGGACCATACAAAGAACAAACCAACTTACTAGCACACGGCAGGGCCACGAGCAGATATGCCAGCAAGCACAGGAATGCCATTATCAATTGAGACTTCGGTGGTTCTATAAAAAAAAGAGGAAAGAAACAAGGAGACGATTCGTACCATTTTGCCTCTGTGCTGTAAAACCATGATCATAATATTTCGCTGCAAAACTGAGCTGAGCTGTCCCACCATATGTAATTGCCTTTTTAAGGATAAATAAAACATTTTGAATTGAATTGAATTGAATTTGAATTGAAAACGAATTAGAATATCCGCAAGTGTATGCTTTTAGGTGATAGCAAGTATTTTTTTCCCAAAACGGCCGAATTTTTAGACAATTTTTAGACTGCCTTGCAGTTACTGAAACATTCACTTCAAACGCGAAAGCCCCCCAAAAGGGGGGGGGGGGTAGGGAATTTCTAAGAAAAGGCGTTGTAATAATCCAAAACTCACCCTGTATTCAAAGATGCACGATGCAATCGACTCACGTTAGAACAGTTGGAAACAGGAGACAATGTGTCTGGCCGGTACGCTCGCAGAACTGAAACTGATCTGCATGGCGTATGCGTTCCCATTCTAATATTAATTTATCGTCAGAAATAACGCACTTTACGCCCGATCCGAAAAGACGTTCATTATAGAAAAACCGGCTTTCATAATGCATCGATAATTATGCTTATTGATACGTGATATGGCAGGGAGAGATGGATCCGTATAGTGTCGCACTCCCCGGTTCGCCCCTCCACAAGAAATATGCAGTGTTGGAGTACTCGTATACTAGTATACTCGTACTCGAGTACAACTCGAGTACACGCAAGTCCTCGGCCCGTACTCGACGATCAGTACTCGAATTTTGGCACGGACTTGTTGGTTTGGCTCGGTACTCGACTCGGGAGTACAAATCGAGTACATTTTTTTTAAACGCAACTCGAGCGCAGTGGCGCGGTAATTTACAGTCTGCATTACGGCCATAGATTAGTGAAGGGAATAAATATCGGGAGGTATTATAACACTCTGTTTAAGACCGGTGGGAGTTTGGATGGGTGATAATTACCCTCGGCTTCGCCTCGGGTAATTATCACCCATCCAAAGATGATTACCTCCAAAGATGATCACCTCTAAAAGCAGTCGAGGCCCATCGCCATATTGAAAATTGACGCTGGCGGCTGGCGCTCCATTGCAAAATAGGGCCTAATTTCATCCATATTTCACAGAAATACGAGCTCGCAGTCCTCTGCACGGCTTCCAACCTTCATTTTTACAAATCATCAAGTTCACGGCCTTCAAAATGCTCTAATACTGAAGAATTTGATTGTGAACTGGCCGGCGTAGGCAATTTGCCTGCAGCCTGAGTTACCATTACAAAAATGTAAGAAATTAAAGTGCTTCTCAGAGGTATCCACTCACAATTCTGAGGTATGGAGTGCCACTTGATCATGTGGTCAAATGGCTTGCAGTTTGATAACTGGGACCAGATCAACAAAAAGGCATAACATTCTTATATTTGGACATAATGGACTTGATTTTTACATCACATAAAAGAGTACAGTTCAAGGAACAAACTTAACACACAACATCTATCATTTTCATCACTCCTTGGCAGTGAAAATCTGGGTTGAAAAAAAGTTAGTTTTCAACTTGTGGTCCATTTTTCACGCTGTAGTGATTTCCGCATGACTTAGCAAACAATTTGGTCCTGGGAAGAGCCGAGTCAATGTTGTAAGGAAAGAGTTACCCCTCTGGATACGCCTCATTATTTGTTACTTAGGCTGAAGACATCATCTTGAATGTTGCCGTTCTGCACCGTTTTACATTCAATGTTGTTATACTGCACAATTAGTTGTAGCTGAAATAATACTCTAACGGCACGGAATTGACACGTAGAAATGAAAGATTAACTGTCCGGGTCTGACAAATGCATCTACCTATTCAAAGGGCTAAACAGATGTTGAGTCATGCATGGAGAAACATTTTGTAAACCCATCTAGTTACCTTCGAAGTAAAATACAATAAACTATCCTACAAAAAGGGCTTCGCCTTTGTTCTTTGTTGGCAGCTTTGGGAAGGGCGCAAAAATATTATTTGATTGTTAAAAATACAAACTAATCAACAAACACGACAAACAATACTTCCTATGCACCTACCTCAAAATGGTTATTAAGTTGTCGACTTTACAGCTTTTGTCAGCCACGGCTTCAATGTATGTGCTTGCGCGGCGGCCCACACAAAATGGTACACCCACTCAATGTTTAGAAAGGTATATAGTCCAAAACTCACCCTAAAACAACAATACACGATGCGACTGACTCATGTCAGAATAATTGGATATAATAGGAGACACTAATTGTACATGTACTTTGTTCTGTGTATATAGTAAAGTACACGTATATTATGTCGTATTTTTGACCTTTGCCTCTTTTTTTTTGCTAAAGAAGGAATTTCTTTCATATTTGGATAGAGTCACCTTCCTAAGCCCGAAATCCACTGGTAACATCAATAATGATTTACATGGGTTCGTTGGTATCAAAAACATAGGTTTGCCACCAAAAGGGACTTCCGCATAGGCTATGACAATCAGGTCCGAAGTTTTGATACAAATTATAGGTACTAAATGGCGGCCATTTTGAAATATCCAAGATGGCTGCCATCCGTTGGGAGTACCCCATCACCAATGATTTACGTGGGTTCCTTGGTATTAAAAACATAGGGTTTGCCACCAAAATGGACTTCATATGACAATCAGGTCCGAAGTTATGATACAAATTAGGTCCGAAATGGCGGCCATTTTGAAATATCCAAGATGGCTGCCATCCATTTGGAGTATCCCGTCAACAATGATTTACGTGGGTTCCTTGGTATTAAAAACATAGGGTTTGCCACCAAAATGGACTTCATATGACAATCAGGTCCGAAGTTATGATACACATTAGGTTCGCTCGCAGAACTGAAACTGATCGCTGTAGCATATTCCCACTGCACGATTGTGAAACATTCATTATTTGTTTTATTCAACACCCTAATAAGTCCTCGTCATCTGATGTGGCAGAGCCACCAATCAAGTGGCCGTGCAATGGAACTTCTGTCTACATAGCGTCATAAATAACGCACTTGATGCCAGATCGAAAGTAGTTAGTTATACAATGTATACAGAACATTATGTGATGAGGGTGTTATAAGGACTTTTTTCTTTTTTAAATTACCAACCACGGCTTCGATTTATGCGCTTATGGCAGCCCATATACAAAATGGCGCTCAGTATTTACAAGCAATAGAAAGGTCTAGGCCCTATGAATCCAGAACTCACCCGAAAAGCAACAATACACGATGCGATATCGGCCACGTCAGAATAATTGGACACTGTTGCTTGTTATGTGTATCTTTAGCTGGTCGCTGTATCATATTACTTAAGTCATAGGGTTCCAAGTAACGCACTTTATGCAAGATGCAAAAAGTAGTTATTACAGAAACACCAGCTTTCATAGTGCATCGATAAGTATACAATCTTTTGTTCTCTATTGTGACATCTCCAGAGGGCACAGTTGTATCAGATCTCTAGCACACACACACACACGCAATTTTCACCTTTTTAAAAATGCTTATGCCGGTCATCTCGTCCGTATGTTTGTTTTTTTGTATATAATTTTATTTACGCTAATTATTGCTGCCAAATTTTGAACAGAAGGCCTTAGGTTTTATTGAATGATGTTAATTTTATATTAATATTGTAAATGCAATTAGGCATTAAGGCCACCATTTGTGGATGAATAGTTTAGTTGCCTCCAAAACAGTGACACGGCATGGCATTGCCTCCTCAAACTGGTTATAGTTTACGAATTTACCCATAACCAGTTATTACAGAAACACCAGCTTTCATAATGCATCGATAATTATGCTTATGGGTACATGAGATGGCAGGGCCAGGGACAGATGTTATATCCGTATGCAGAAATTATTGTACAAATTAAAATAAATTAAATTAATGGTTCATTTGTCCTCAACGGCCTCTTCTGCACTTACCTCAAAATGGTTATAATTTGACGATTTACCAATTCGGATTGGTTTCCATCAATTTTGTTCTTGTTTTGCGTCTATTAAAAATATTTTGACATCCTTTTGGTTGATTAAATGAAAGGTACACTTCTTAAGACGTTGTTTAAAAAAAATCCATGTTTTTCCGGATAGATGAGGGCGCTGTTGCTGTGATGGCATTTCATGACTGGCACTGTTCAGTTTCGAGGTTTTCTGTTCAAACTGTGAACCCAAAACATTTGCTTATTTGAAAATATTTGTGAGCAAAGTGTTCTCATTGGCTTACTGCCATGTACTGACACAACAACGAATCGCCAAAGAAAAGACATTTTACGACGGAGAAAATATCCAACATTCTTGCAATTTTTGGTGCTGCAATAGCTTTAACATTGAGGTTTCTGCCTGAAATGACATAGCACTTTTGCTCATGAATATGGACACCAAACTACCCTCAAAATTGCAAAATGAAAATTGAAAATTAGGTTAAATGAACACAAAGATTCAGGCATTAAAAAGAAAATACATTGCATGGGCCTTTTGCCGCCTTTAAGTCATGAGAATATGCATGAGCCACTGTCGGATATAGCTTTCTTTGCACTGCTACGGAGGTCATATGGAGCCAATTCCGTTTGGAATACTCATTATTATAAATTTAGCATGGAATTAAACTTTGCTTGCATATATATCCGAATCCCAGAAGAGGCATGCGCGGCTCATTCTCCAATTTTATTCCCGAATCAAGATGATTGTCATCCGTTGTTTCATCTACAATCGCAATTAACGTCTAGCTGGAGGCGCCTTATTATTTGTTACTTTGGATGAAGGCATGATCTTCAATGTTGCCGTATTGCACCGTTTTACATTAAATTTGTTATACATGTACTGCACAATTAGTTGTAGCGGAAATAATACTCTAACTGCATGGGATTGACACGCAAAAATGAAAGAATAACTGTCCGGGTCTGTGAAATGCATCTACCTATTCAAAGGGCTAAAACAGATGTTGAGGCATGCAGGAAAAACGTTTGTCACGGTAAACCCGTCTAGTTACCTTCTAAGTAAAAGACGATAAACTAAACAAAAATGGCTTCGCCATCCGGGCCTTTTTGTTTAAATTTTTTTTTTTTTTTTTAATAAATTGTTATTGGATAAGCATGGGCATGCAGGTCCTTTCCGTTTAATTTTGGTAAGGGCGCCACCAACAATCCCCGTGAACAGTCTCAGTGTTTTGATCGGTAACCACCGCCTAATCAGGGCGTTAGGGAAGGGCTATAATCTCCTGCACGCAATTTTGTGAGGAAATAAAGCACTTGCGAGCAAAGCATTGTAGGGAGCTATATAAGTGCCTCAACCCAATACACGTGTTCAATCTGTGCGCACGTGTCATGCGCAGACGCGGAAGGTCCGTCCCGTGTTATTGTTCAAACAAATTCTATCCAAAGAGGGTTCGAAGAAATTACATCATTCATCCAGAAGAATTTAGCCCCAGTCCCCAGCGGCCAGCGCCCTAAAGGCGCGCTGTGGGTACGAGTTCGAGCGAATCTCAGTGTCTACGTGTACGAACTGTAGAGGGCGCCATATTGCCTATAACGGCTGTGCGCGTGCGCGCGTAACAATTAGCGCTCATGGCCATGTCATTAATTTTATATATTAAGCAGTCATGCAATAATTACACTTAATTTGAACGTCTGTTGTTTTAACCACCGTATACACTGCATCGTATACACATAAAGGTCGCCATAATTAATGAGCCTGATAAAATGACTGACCGCGTGCCAATATGTTACCCTAAGGCCAAAAAAAAAAGTCTCCGGTTTCTGGTATGCGCGCGCGTCGCCGTAGCCATGCGCGTCGGCAAAATGAAAAAGTTTTTTTTTCAATGAAAGATGATGTCTCAAAACCGCCAAACTCACTGGTTTGACTGGAATCATGCTGCTGCACAATTTTAACGTGTTTTTAGATTGGGTTAAGGTCGAGAATAAGCTTTATGTGGCCTCTCTGGACTCCCATATATTTGCACTAAGTTTAGTCGGGCACCATTTGCAGTCATCAGCCGACATTTGAAGCAAAAAAAATCAGGTAAAAAAAAAAAAAAAAAACGCGTCGCCGCACCACTTTTTGGGCAAGCTCCATACCAGAAACCGGAGACTTTTTTGTTTTGTTTTGGCCTTAGAAGACAAACGAAGGACGCTCACAGGGGGAACGGAATGATAGAAACGCGTTAAAGGGAATGAAACGAACTCCAGTGATGTGCACTGAATGAGACACAATAGCATGAATCTGGCAAAGGGACAGAGACAATGAGCATACAGGATGGAATAATACTTTATTTATTCAGATTAATTGGTAAAAACACCTGTCTCCCAAAAATACAACTATCCAATTAAAAGTAGTATACCAAATTTGATTAAAAACCGTCCAACAGAGTAAAAATACATTAACAACAATAATTCCCTTAATTACAATAATTCCCAGAATAATATGACAAATCTGTGCGACAATTACATTGACATAGTCGTGTATATTATAATTATTTTGAGTTGTATTATAACAGTGTGTTAATTATCTCAAATTTCTGAAAGATTAACGAAATACGAAGTCAATTGCAAGACTGAGCAGGAAAATACATACTAGAAAAACTGCATAGTTATATTTCTACAGAAATTCTATTGATAGAGGATAGTCGTTGTGTTTTCCAAGCTTTTGATAGCATTTTTGAATACAACCGTTGAATGTCAATGAATCGAAAAATAAAAGTTTTGAATTTATGGGACGGAGCAGCGTTTTGTGCATTTTCACTTTGACGTAGGCCATGATGACATTTCATGCCAGATTGACTTATTCCTTAAACTTGAGAACCCTTCGTATTTCTTAGACCTCATGGGTGGACTTTATGCGTATAGCGGCCATCTTATAGGGCATCCTTTGTTATTTTAATTCAGTAATAATGAGTGCTTAAAAGGTTTATTTCTGGTATTTCACAGCAAGACAAATGTATTGCCTTGATGACTGCTACCTATAAGGTCCATATACGCCTTTTTTGAAATATTGTGGGCAAGAGAGAGCGCCTTTTTTTCAGTGGGTGACCTCTTTTGTATATTCATCCCGCAAATGTATTATATTATATTATGTTAATTCCTTTTTTTTCAAACACCCGGACGAGAAACATTTTTTTTTTATTCGGCCTAAGGAGCCAGCCGACAGGTTGCTTGTATGAGGCTGCGTCCTAAGGCCAAAAAAAAGTCTCTGGTTTCTGGTATGCGCGCGCGTCGCCGTTGCCATGCGCGTCGGCAAAATAAAAAAAAATTTCAATGAAAGATGATGTCTCAAAACCGCCAAACTCACTGGTTTGACTGGAATCATGCTGCTGCACAATTTTAACGTGTTTTTAGATTGGGTTATGGTCGAGAATAAGCTTTATGTGGCCTCTCTGGACGCCCATATATTTGCACTAAGTTTAGTCGGGCACCATTTGCAGTCATCAGCCGACATTTGAAGCAAAACAATCAGGTAAAAAAAAAAAAAAAGCCGCGTCGCCGCACCACTTTTTGGGCAAGCTCCATACCAGAAACCGGAGGCTTTTTTTGTGTGGCCTAATCAGCCGTGTTTTTTAGAGCCGTTAGAATTAATTGGCTTACTGCGACCACGAGATGGCGCTACAATCAATATACAGTCAGCAGCTGTCCATGTACGTACGTCATACCAATAAAACCTAGATACAATATGACTTGAAGCTTTGCATGGCGGATGACATAAAATAGACAAAAATTACGGGCAACATGTGAAAAGAAATGTCTTGGAAGAAGTGTGGTTCTGAAAAGAACCGGTTGGTTGAGTGAATAACTCAACGTTTCGGACAGTGTGCTCTGTCCATATCCATCCTGCAAAAGAAGCTGAGTCACACGTCAGTACCGTGACGGCCCTACGATGTTCCGCAAGGCCCGCACGATGAGCATTCGCGTATTGACATAAAATTCCGCGCAGTATATTTTGCTAACAGTTTTGAGTGCAAAATGTCGTGTCTATAGACTTTATTATTAGCACACAGGCCTACCTACGTCAAAGTAATGCCTGCGATGCTGAAGTTTTTTGGGCATATTAATCCCAGCCAGTTTGAATAATTATGTCTTTATTTCTCGCAGACGTGACACTGATCTAATGAGGCATACAGGATATAATTATTACTTTTGTTTAATTCAACAAAATAATAATGGTAATTTTTGACCAGTTCCCAAAAAAAATTGGGTTTTTTTTTTTCACGTTCATCATGCTGCATTTTTTATGTTAATTATATCAAATTTTCTTCAAATTGTATTTACTTCTAAAAACACACACACCTAATTGCAACAATAAAATCCTAATCTTTGAAACCATTCGAAAACGCGGCATACCAAAAACCTTGAAGAACAATAAGCTGAATTCCTGCTAAGCCAGTGACGTCTGTTTAACCGAACCATTTCCGCGCGCCCTCGAAGTTCTTTCAAAACTTTTTTTCACACAATGAACTCCTTTGACCCACATTATCCTTGGAAATGTTATTGCGTCAGCCCTTGTTATGGTGCGATGACCATATTTGGGAGTCGCGTTGCCAAATACGGTATAACGCTGGGTCGGCTTGCCTTGATATTCAAATGAGAGGATTGCGTCATGTCGGATGTATGTTGCAATCTCGTAGTGGTCCGATGTCGATTCACGAAGTAAACTTCGACACACACAAAGTAGTTCCCACACATAACCCAACAATTCTTTATTTTTGAAGTCGCGATATAAAATATATCTCAGTTTTACTTCACTGCTTACACCATTTTGAGGTTTTCAGAAATGTACCAGTGCTCCTTTTCTTCCAATGAAGAAATACGTCATGGGAAAATAGGAAGCCGCGGATGGATATATACTAATTTTTCATAATGGCTATGAGCCAGACTGATTGACTGGTCGTGACTGTGTGCGTTGTGAGTGATACGTGTAGACCGTACGGCATTCGCGTAGTGTACGTGGTCGTATCTATGAAATACACGTACGTATTTCTTTTATTTTACATTTACCAAGATGGCATCGAAAAGCTTGACCAGTTCTTCTCGCCTTTGAGCGGGATCGGCGAACATCTGGGCCACCCCAGCGTTGGCTTCTTCGCGGATTTCCTTCCAGTGACTCCTGGAGATCATCTGTGAGACAAAACCGACCGATTCCTGCTCTGAAAAACCATAGAAAATCGCCAGTTTTTAGCTCGGAAAAGGACCCGATTTTGCCTGGGAACGCGCTGGGTTGTGCTTGTGGGGAACGGAGTTAGCCAGGATTGCGTCATCAGAATTGAGGAGTCATCAACAACTCGGATAAAACTCACTAAAAGGCACGTGCCTCCTGAGTTTGTGTTGTGAAATAACTGCAACAAATTGTAACTTTTTGGTTGGAGAACAACCACTGACTATTTCATGAACTCTTAAGCTTTGTAAGAAATTTTGTACTGAAATAATTTTTCTTCCGCGGATGAACCATTTTGGGAGTTGACCCATTTAAACACTGATGTGTGAGTCACGTCGCAGCTGATTCTCCAAAAAAAACCTAATTTCTCAGGAATGTCGGACTTATAGCTCTATTCTATACTTGTAAATAGTGTACAGAGTCATATTTTATCATGAAGGCATGATTTTCGTGGTTTTTTTTGGTGGGGAATCGCGGACAGTAAGCTCTAAACGACCGTTACAACCGCCTACAAATCCGTTGTTTTGATCTTGAATGGACGTTCATTCATTGGTGACCTTGGATTGTCGTGTGACTAAAACTGCATAGGCATTTCGCAATCAGCTGTCACCCGTGTCTTGCCTTTGACTTGCGCAAACAGTACAATAGCGGCTCAACCAAAGTCTTCCACGAATTACACAACATTGTACTAACGTTGCCAGTCATCTATTTTGGAACTTATATTTTTCACGATCTTCACTTTTGGGTGGATTTTGACCGGGAACGTGGTCGGTGACGCAGCGTGGTTAGCCCGATCAGTCGACCGTTCCCGAGCGACTTTTCCCCCACGGAGACGCCGATGAACGTTCAACGCTCTCTCCCAATTCCGATCCAAAATGATCGGAGTCGGAGAAAAGCACTCGTGCATTTGGACACACCACCCGATTTAACTAATTCTTACAGCAGTTTTAGCCCGAATTTATCGGCACCTACCCCACCGAATTTTGTGCCCAAGGAACCTCATGTTCTCTCCAAGATCGGCGGGTATCTTCTCACTGAAGAAACTGAGTTGAATGTGTTCCGTGCGCTGGACGCAGTAACACATGAAGAAACGAAATGCAAGGTAGGCTGAGACCAAAGTTGAAATTTTTCATTTGAAATTAAACCTACTTTTAATGTTTAACGTTTATTTCATCAATTAATATTAAAAAATATCATTGGTTAATCCTGTTCAAAGATTGCTGTTGAGTATTGATTAATGTTTTATGCATTTTTAACACTATACTAAAGTTACAAACAGAATGTTAAGTTTAACTTGGTATCTTTTGTGTGTCACTCTGTGTGTAAATATGAATGGTAGAACAAGGCCCTATATTTTTATCCGAGGGATAGCAGCTGGACAAAGCATCATGTTTCTCTGTTACCGTTAGTAACCAATGTTCACATTGTCTATTGCTCCTACTTATGTTGACCAATTTCAACCAAACCTTGTCAAAAGTATCAGTAGCCCAGCTCTGACATGTCACATGACCAAACTGGAGTCAAAGGTCGTCATGGGGTCACTGGGGTCAAAAACCTGATTTTTTTACTCAAAACATATACTCCTTCCAGAAATTACATGGCACAATCACATGACTCATGCATGAACACTACTTCGTTCACCCGCAGCTTCCAAGTTATTTCTAGCCGAGCTTGTTTTTAAATCATTTCACTTTTATTTCTAATTTCACTTTCCAGGTTGTCCAAGCAAAGAAGTACAACGAGAAGTTTGCACCTAACTTCAAGCTAGAGCCTCATGACAACATATCCCAAATTCAAGAAGTACTCGTCGGAGATGAGAAGGCCTACGCGTTCTTCCCTCGCGACTATGGCGATATGCATCAATACGTCCGCAGCAAGCGTAAGCTGAGAGAGGACGAAGCTAGCCGGCTGTTCTATCAGATGGTTCTGGCTGTGGCGCATTGTCATGAAGGTGGAATCGTCTTGCGAGATCTGAAGTTGCGCAAGTTTATCTTCAAAAATGCACCAAGGTAAAAATCTTGCTAGAAATGGCAGTTTCTCGAGAGTTTTTCACCAGATAAATGAAACATTATTCCTTTAACTGGAATTCAAGTTGCCATTGCACAGGGTTTGAGGCGTGCTCTATAGACTTTATCATGCTGCCGCCATTTCAGTCATGTTCCCTGTATCCACTAACAGTACTGAATGATAAAAAAAAATTGGCGAAAGAGGAACCAGACTATTTTTCCTTCCAGCCTCGCTTTCGTTATGTCGATTTGAATGGAATAAAATCACGATGGCCGCAACATGATAATGGTCTATTCCCATCACTTAACAGCCCTCCAAGTTCTGTACAACTGCTAAAAACTGTGACACTTAAGGTAAAGACAAGATGTAAAACTCAAGTCATTACTCTTGAATCAAGACTAGGCGTGTCTCTGAGTCAACCTCTCAATCTGAAGTTGCCTTGAAGTTGAGTAGCATAACTATAAATAGCTCTAAAGTTAAAATTATCTGTCTCGGAAATTTAATCAATTTGTGAGTTAGTTAGCTGTGAGTGACGCATTAGGAAATTATCAATTTTACATCCCCCCGTTGGCTTCATGGGGAAGTGCCTGTTACTAGTCTACTACAGGTCAATCTTTTGAGTTTTGACCTTTTTTACCAGTCATGCTGCTAATGTAGTCTTGATTCAAGCACGGACCATAGTTTGTTTCTGTTGCTTGTATTGAGGTTCACACTTCATTGCTCAACATTGAGCTATTTTAAGCCTCTTTCTTAATCAGTGCACTTTCTGTCTCTTTTTTTCTTCTCAGAACTGAGCTGATGTTGGAGGGTCTCGAAGATGCCTACATTCTTGATAACAGCGAGCGCGATCTTCTCTGTGATAAACATGGCTGCCCGGCATACGTCAGCCCCGAGATTCTAAACAGCGACCCTTGCTACTCCGGTAAATGCGCCGACGTCTGGAGTCTGGGCGTAATCCTGTATACAATTCTCGTCGGCCGGTACCCGTTTCATGACACGGAGCCCAGTTCACTCTTCACAAAGATCCGACGTGGGAAGTTCACCGTGCCGGATACCGTGTCGGCCCAAGCCAAATGTCTCTTGCGCAGCATCATGCGTGTGGAGCCAGCCGAACGTCTCACGGCAGAAGAGGTTCTTCATCACCCGTGGTTTCGTCAGAACACCTACGTCATCAACCCTTGCGGGGACTCTAGTAAAACTGTGGACCAGACTGTTCCGGATTTCTCGATGCCAGAAAATGATGACTCCATCTTCTTATAGCTCAAATTCGTTTTGTGTTTATCAAATAAAAAGTTTGAAAAGGTTGTGAATTTTATTATTTCTGATTATTTTAACCAATGCAAGTTTTCCTAGTGCCATGCTGTGTGTGGCGCATACATCATGTGAGGTGAAATGTTTTAGTGAAAGTAATTATCGCTTTCTTTATACAACAGTACGGAGTTTGCTTTGTTTTACTTCATAGCGTAATAAAGGTTGAGAGCACATTTTTAATTTACAACTACATGTGTAGATTATATATTCGTCATTTTACATATCACTGAAAGCCTTTGCTCCATTTTGAGACTGCTGTAGTTAAAATAAGTGTAGTAATTTGGTTGTTTGTTCTTGATTTTCTACTCCAGTGTTAAACGTTGCATACTCCTGATTAGTTAAAATCTTAAGAATGGTGATTTGGTCTCTCCAATAGTGAATCCTCCTTAACTGTGAGCCCGAGTGTACTGTTAACGCCTTTTCTGATAATTTTTTTGAGTGTTTTACATGTACATGTATTTTTTTAAAAGAAAAAAAAAACATGCACATGTACCTCAATTTGCTGAGATTGATTTCTGAAATTCAACAAATTTGTCACTCAAAAAAGAAACCTGAAATGTTAATGTTTCTTATCTTGGCCTTTAATTTGTTTCATCAGAGCAGTCAGTAAGATTCTACATGTATTCTAAAAAATTATACATTTTAAGAAAGGTACTTTACATGCGAAAATTAGCATTATCTCGTTGGAGATATGAATTGCTTTTCAATTGCATTTCTGTTCATGTCGCCAGACCTCAGTATTACAAATGATACGCCTCAGTTTTCAGAAAAGCAGTTTTTCATCTCGTAATAATTTTGAGGTCTGTATCACACCGGTCTCCCACATTACCAAAGTCGCTGTACTAAGAAAAGATTTCTTCTTCCTGAATTAATTTCACTTGACATAATTCACCCAAAAAAGAAAAACGGAATTTAACCATGGAAATATTTTCACGGCTTGTATCTATTATTGTACAAGTACAATGAACATTGTTCCACAAGTTTCTGAGAAACCTCGTTTATTCTAACGGTCCTTTTTTTTTTTCAAGTGAAATTAAAAGTTTAAAACTTGCTGCACCCCTTTATCTAACGAACCTACATGTTTAGATAGACCTGGTTTTCCATTCATGCAGCTTCAGTTGTACATTTGTAACAATATGTATGAATACAGAGTTTGTGTAAATTTCTAGTGTTCTCATCAATAAAATAAACAAGTGATATTTTATGCTGTGCATAAAATTTAAAACCTTCACGTAAAATGCTGTTAGATGTCCCTAAATTCTGTCCTGATTTGTCCATTTGAAATAACATGAAAATGTAGATGTACAGAATTTTGTTTTACCAGAAGGTTTTATTTCTTTCATAAGTACCTTTTCACTGCCAAATAAATGTAACAAAAATGATGACGGTTTGTGGTTTTTATGGCCTGTGCTTTTTAGTTTTTGGACTTCAGCCTTTTTTATTTTTATTTTTTTTCTTGGTAAATGCTCCAGGAAAAGATTGAACAGGGATGTTTGATATGCAAGAATTTCTTCCGCACTTGAAAAGTGTGACTTTACTGCAGAGGAGAATTATTACTAAACGTCGCTATTCTGAACACCGCTATACCGAACATTCGGCTACACCGAACATCGTCCTTGGCTCTTGATTTTTGTGCACAAAATGTACCTAATACATTTGTATTGCTGTTGAAAAAATGTTAACAGAAGAGCGAAAAGTGGCTATTATTTCCCCAAGGAATAGAAGGGGAAAGCCACCCATTGCTGTAGGTACCGGTAGTAAGCTCACAATCTGTGTTCATGTAATTACATTACTCAATAGTCGGCAAGTGTTCAAAGTCATCTTTCAGTAACTAGAAGTACCAGGGCGTGCAGGGTGAAGTTCTGAAGGGCGCTATTTATTGAAAAATGAGTACCGGAGCGCCAGCAGCTTAAAATCGCTATATCTAACAATCGCTATTGCGAACAATTTCTGTGGATACCGCGACGTTCGTTTATAGCGGCGTTCCACTGGAGCCTGAAATTTCTAATTAAATTATTGATAAGCATCCAAACATCTTTTGGCAAATTCAGATCCCTTAATGTTTTGGAAGGGGGGAGAGATAGTCCGAGTATCACCAGGGGCCAATTTCATAGAGCTGCTTAAGCACAAAATTTGCTTAAGCACAAAAAAAAATCTTGCTTAATATAATCAGGTTACCGGCCAAAACTCCACTCGATTGTTATGCTAAGTAAACAACAGCTAAATACCAGTCACAAGCAATGTACATGTACATCGCATGGAGTTTTGGCGGGTTACGTGATTTTACTAAGCAAAGTTTGTTCGTGCTTAAGCAAATTTTGTGCTTAAGCAGCTCTATGAAATTGGGCCCAGTTGTCCAACGGAGCCCTCTGTCTCCTGTCTCACGTCTGATATATCTGAGCATGCAACTTTTTGCGACCCTGCGCGCCAGCCCATTGGAGGAGACATGACGTCATTTATTTCCGAAATCTGGACTAAGCTTTTGATTGGTACATTTGAATGCCGTGTTTTTGTGACACAACGGGCATATAAGATCATAGAGCAAGGACAGACCTTGCTCTATGTAAAGATCTACTAAAACCCCACATTGGGTTTCAAAACGGGTCACCAAAGACCCGATATAGAAGGCGCCCGCTGAATGGTCAGCTTCTCGAGGTCAAGACGTAGTCTATTATATTTGCATAATTAATCGCCAAATCTGCTCGCATATCATATCCATTGACTACTCGGCCAAATACGTACCAAAAGTAATTTGGGCTTGACTTAATCCACTGAATAGAAGGAAGAAAAAAATACAATGAGCCAACTTTAAAACATGCACCTCAGACTGCAAAAATTGAAAATATAGTTACGATTTTTTTGTTTTTTACATTATAAAAAATACTTCTTGCTTTTTTTTTTTTTTTAAGCGAAACACAAGAGGGCGCAGCGCTTTAGCACATTGAGACTGGTACCCAGCACGACAGTGTGTAAACGAATGCGAAAACCGTCTGAAGTCCAAAGCCCTCGTTCGATTAAATCATGCATTCTATTCATTGGCGCGGAGAATGAGGAAGCGCGGTAAATTTGAGGTGTAAGAAGTGAATGATTTGTCTCGTTTTAAATGAAAATGATAGCATACAGAGTCACAGTTTATGAGGTTGAACACATTTTTGTTTCTCGATGAAATGTTAAGAGAAAAACCTATCCAGAATTGATGGTAAATGCCATTTTTTACGGATTGAACATTCTGATTATGTTGAATGAAAAACCAACCATGCAGCGGAATCACAGTCACTGAGGTACATGTAGGTGTGTGGAGACCCCCCACGGTCTCAACCAGGAACCGGAAATAACAAAATTCCTCAATCAGTGTTTCATGTACAATTAAATTAGGGAAAGAATGTTGCAACTTGACACCCCTTTTTTTCTTCATATCATATCATCTCAATAAAGGTCAGGTTAGTCGCAAAAATAGTGTTTTGTTAGGAAATACTTGGTAAAATTTCTTGACTCTCTATAGACTCTGTACTACCAGACTACTGTTTACTATATTCTTTCCACAATGATATGATTTATTATGGTTGAGGATGATATGAACTACAAGGTAAGCATGGAGTTTAGGATCCCGTACCATATATAATATATGTTTTGGGACTAAACATTTGGCTAGTCCAAGTAACTTGGACCCAACTTATCGCCTTTTTAATATTTTAATATATATAATGTTAAAAAGGCGATAAGTCGGGTCCAAGTTACTCGGACTAACATTTGCCTATGATACAAGCATAGCAAGCAGGAAAAGTCACTTTATTTGTTTGGAATCATCTAAATAGTTTGCTTAGATGCCAACGAATATCAGCTAGGCCTAACTTAATTTTGTGAAAAGAGGGCAAGGTTTTGATTTATGAATGGAACTTGTCAAACATATGAGGTGTCCTAAACTTCACAATTACCAACTAGGCCTTACAGGCGTTTGTTATTTTTTTTAATTTGGGGCACTAATTTTTCAGAATTCTTGTGTAATTTCACAGGCTCAGAATTTGTCGAGTTCTCTGACGATTCTGCATCATGTCTTCCGAGGATGGAACTCCTCAGCTCGATGAGTCCGAGTCGCCGGAGATTGTTACAGCTTCTTGCAGCTTGTCAAGCTCAACGTCGTCCTTGACATCACCCCCGGCTCCGAGAGAATCATTGACATCATTGCTGCTACAAATACAGCAATATCACACCACAGAAACACATAGTAAGTTGCAGTTGCAGTTAGGCCAAGTAAAACTATAGAACTGTTTCTCATCCCCGCCCACTTCCTTTGCCCCCCCCCTTGCTTCTTTTGTATTCCCAAAAAGCCAGCAAGAGAAATTTCATTTTTTTAAACTTGGCCTCAGTACATGTAGGTCAACAGATGCAAGATGCTTGTAGCTGTAAAGGCCATAGGAGAACATAGACATACATTTTTCAAATAATGAATGTTTTGCATTCGTGCAACGGTGAGAATATTTTCACGAGTCAAAAGATTGAATGTTCCATTCAACAAGGCGAACCCGAGTTGAAAGGATCATTCCATCTTTCAACCAATGAAAATATTCTCACCATTGCACGAATGCAAAACAGTCATTATTTGTTTTATAAACATCATAGATCTTTTTTTCATTTGATTGGAAGATCAAACTTTAAGAACAAACAAAACTCACAAAATTGTATCATGTCCACTACTTTTTTCAGCTTGTTCAAGGCTAACAAAGGTTTTAAAGTCACAAAAGCCACCAAAAAAAAAAAAAAAGGAAGAAAAGAAAAGAAAACAAAGAAAAGAAAAAGAGGCGCGAAGACAAAGTGGTGTAAATTTAATGAGTTGGGGGGGGGGGGGGGGGGGCAAAATGTCCCTGCCCCCCTCTAAAACTGATAAATCGAGAATGTGTTGAGAAATACAAGCATTTTTTGGCAAACAAATTTTTTGCCCCCCTCTAGAAAAAATCCTGGCGACGCCCATGATTGTAAGTTCTTAAAACAATGCAAAAAATCATCAAGGCAACTGCATCAACTTCAAAGGCAAGTTTTGTACTGCTATAACGCATGATATGGTCTAAATAGCGCAAAGATCGTATTGCGCCTGGCCGCTGCACGACTTAGCATGCGCGAGGCATGCAATAGATCAAAAGGGATGGGACGAAAATGCACTGTGAAAGGAACCATAAATGGTTATGACGAAGGCCATGCAATGGCTTGATAACTCCCTAGGCCTTTTTGCTAGGATGTAGCCTCAATCCTGCAAAATCCTCCAATTGGCCTCATGGAAAAATAGCATATAGCCTCAATCCTGCAAATTCCTCCGTTGTTTCTTGAATATGGTCCATGGAGGGGTGACCACTGCCTGAATCCTGCAAAATCCTCCGGCTATAACTGTCAATAGGCTGAGGCAGAGGCAGTGACATCCTGGAGCAGTGCGGAGGATGTCAAGTATAATCAAGGACTAAATTTATGCACGACTGAGCATAAACAGCACAAGGTCCGGCCCAAGACCTTGACACAGTGCGTACTCCGAAATCAGTAACGCACTTTGGCCATGTAACCTCAATCCTGCAAATTCCTCCAATTTGCAAAAAGGATTTTGGAGGATTCAGGGCGGTTAGGGTTAATGAATATCGCGTGACCTACAATCCTCCAATCAAATGACAAGGATTTACTTGGGTGTTATATAATAACTTGATACGTTGCTGACCTTATCAAGTTCTTAGTTTTTGTGTGATTTTTGTTCACTTCAACAATTTTCAATCTAACTTTGTGTCATCTCTCTCAGAACTCCAGGAACGAGTAAACAGGTACAAGATGAAATGCAACAAGTTAGCCAAAGTTTCCAATGAGTAAGTTATCCTACAAATCTAATGTCTGCACCATACAGTAAGTATTGCAAGAGGAACTCATTATCCCCCTGGCTTTCAAGTCAGACAGGGGGATATTGCGATTGAGTATTCCTTCTGTGTGTCCGTGTGTGTGTGTTCCAGTTCACTGTAAGTTCAGTCATCTCAATGAAACTTGAAAGGTGGTCTGTGAAGAGAAGGCCGATGTCACGAAAATACTTTCCAATATGGATATTTACGAGGTCTCTGGAGAGCTCAGCTCAGTGTTACTAATGACTCCAACACATGTAGGCCTTTCCACACTAAAAGTGTGACATGGGATTAGGAAATGAAGCAGGATAATAATATCAAGTTGCTTGTCCTATTTTCCACTTGTACACCCCCCCCCATTATTGAGGACTGTGGTTTAAAAGAATTTAAGACTTTCTAGGCAATTTGATAAGATCTTTATCCTCACAGTGCTACTATGTAACATGGACAGAAAGTTTACCATGGGGATGGCACCAGTTTTACTTGCAGTATTTTTTTTATGTAATATTTATCCCCAAGTTATCATGATTATTGCAAAAATGCACCATTTTAGCCTTAATCTCTTATATTTTTGTTGTCTTTCAGCAACGCTGCCATAGCGAAGCAGTTTTCCAAGCAGAATAAAATCCTGCAAGCTGAGGTCATGAAACTGAAACAGCAGCTGCGGCTGCTACATAACACAAGGTAAACCTTGTTGGGTTACACTGTGTATCTTTATTCCATCAGAGGCTGATTCAATCTATTGTTAAACATTTTGGTCTCCTTTTTATTTGCAACTCACTCACTTTGAATGTTCAATGAAGAAATTGATATGTTGAGATTTAGATAGAGAAGGAAATATTCGGCATTTTAATCATTCAACATTCAAATCATTTGACATTAAAGGTAATATACAACATTTGCAAACGTCAAAAAGTAAAACTACCAAATTATTATGAAATACCTAACTGGACTGTTAGTGAATGACAGTCTAAAGCATCCTGTAAAATCATGGCATCTAGTGTGCTGATATTTTCAAGGAAAGTGGTATTTTTGTATCAATTTCCAATAATGGTCAGCCAACCATCATTGGAAACAAAACTGGCTTTTTTTCAAATGCTGCCCCCAATTTGCCAAATGTAGTTAGTCCGCATTTTGTTTTCAATCGGTTACACATCTGTTAACGGGCAGAAGCCAGCTAGACTGGTTCCCTGACCTTACAGTTCCCTGACGTGACAACGTCTTTAAAGTGCTCCATTTCATCTGAAGTGGGGTCAGGGAACCAGACTACGAGAACGTGATATTTTTTTTGGTTTTTCCAGCATCTACGAACACAAAACTTTAAACAGGTTAGTGTAACAGTATTTGCAACAAAATACTAACCCTCAAATCCATCCATTTCTGAAAATTACAGCAAAAGCAAATGTTGTTTATTCCGTTTAAAACCTAATAGCACTGACAGTTGTAAAAAGTGTAGTGAAGAGAATTGGCTTTGTTTTGTGTGAGAAGTCGGAATGCACAATGGGAGTAGGATCTCAAAATGTGGCATAGAACAGATTGTCATACTCAAACTCAAGACATGTATAATACGGGTGTGTCCCAGAAAAAGCGGGTCCGGAAAAATCAGCGGCCGTATCTAAACAAACTATTCACATCAGACAAAATTTTGTTTTTATTTTTCCCTGCTGTTGATGTTGTTTATTGTCTGTGAAAATAATAACTTCAGTTGATTCAACACTTTTAAAGCTATGACTAGAAACGTAAGGGCTCTTCAAAATCGAAATTTACACATTTTCACGTCAACAATCGACATTACATTTCATTGTACGGATCCTGTGCTTTTTGGGGAACTTTCGTCATGCAGAATTCCGCGGCTTTTTAATGATGTGTTTGTTGAACTATTAGATTCAAGGGGCAATATTTAATTTTATCAGAATGAACATTACAAAGAAATGTGTTATGAAATAAAAACACAAACAAAATTTAGTCTCACATGATTAATTGTTTAGACATGGCCGCTGATTTGTCCGGCCCCGCCTTTTCTGGGACACACTGTATGACAACATTACGCATAAACAGACATGTTAACTGTGGTTCTGGACATTGTTTTCTTGTACTTCCAGACAGAATGGTTTAGTCAATACTT
The DNA here is from genome assembly GCF_015706575.1 of Patiria miniata. Taxonomy (NCBI): domain Eukaryota; kingdom Metazoa; phylum Echinodermata; class Asteroidea; order Valvatida; family Asterinidae; genus Patiria; species Patiria miniata. The sequence goes on along the minus strand of NW_024037056.1, from coordinate 6,346,316 downwards.
CTCAGATCCAAGCAAGCAATGCTGAACAAGGTAAAATCATTTTAAGAATACTGCATACTGTCTGTAAAAAAATAGTTACTTGCCTTTTAAAGAAACTCCCAAAACAACCTGTCGTAATAATGCATGACACTTGAAAGACAGATTAACTTGAAAAATATTATGTTAGGAAGACCAGCCACTTCAACATATCACCAATTTGATAATGTTTCATTTTTATTCACAGCTTCACCAAATCAGGAAGCTCATCAGGCGCCTAACAGTCCCAACAAGGATCTCCCAAAGAAGCTTTTCAGAGCTCCCAGCAAACTAACCTCCAAGAAATCCAACAAGAAAGTCCGCTACGAAGAGATATCCTCAGTCGGAAGCTTCCAAAAACCTCCCGCAGAAACACTCCAAGTAAGAAACTCTCAGGAAGAACCAAGTCCCACCGCTGTCCCTAACACAGAAAGGCCAACAGTACACGAGAAGACACTTGCTAATTTTCAAGCTCCACACAACAGAACACAAGTCGCTGGTAGTCCAGGAGGTGTCATCTTAGCACCAGATACTTGTGTTTCACCATCAGTCCAGGCTACCTTGAACACAAGGAATCCCGATTCAGGGGCCACCTTTGGTGGGCATGGCACATCTAAGCAAATGCTCGATGGCCCTGGAAAGAGGATTATGGATAAGCGGGTGCACACCATTCCTGAGACTTTGGGAGTTGAAGCTGACGCTGGGACATCCTTTGAGATGGGTGATGAAAGTCTTATTGATGCGCCAACCTATGCAAGCACTCCTGTGGCAAGCCATTCTCAGACGTCTCTGTTATCAGAATCAGTGTCAGTACTGTCCCAGAAATCATCACAGATGCCAGACTCGACACGGCTGAACATTTTATCTTCAGAGGCATCCAGCAAACAGGCATCACACAGCAACCCACTCACCATCTCCATTCCGAGATCAGAGTCGCAGTTTCCAGTCGACTTAAGCAACACGCAGGCCAAGTCACCCACATTTTGCGGCGAGGGCCTGGCCACCCCTGGAAGCTCAAGTGGTAAGTCCCGGCAGCATGGCAGCACTACTGTTGATAGGAATGTACCAACACCGCATAGGGGTGATCGATCAGAAGTGACCGATGAAAGCTACGAATCAGAAGCTTCTATTTTACTCCTTGATCCTCATTTTCCAAAGCGAGTAGCTGATCCTCGTCCCTCGCCAAAGTCTCTGCCTAGTCTCACATTAACCTCCAAGACAGCATCTTCAGGAGAAGCAAAGCACAAACAAGACGAAGGGAAAACATTATTTCATGCTAAGACACAGAGAGATAGTTCTAGTACCAGAGTACTAGCCAGCAAGGTGGAGCGCGGACAAGGGACTGACATGCCACTGAAGTCTCACAACAACTTGTCAAGGGTGTCAACTTCCAAGAAAAGAAAGCTAGATCCTGATGAATCCACTATGAACGATGACACAGTGCTTCCCGAGGATAGGTTTCTTGAAAAGGAGAACAGCCCAGAAGGTCTTGAAGACGATAATCAAACATCAATTCAGACAAGCACTAGACAGTCTAAACAAGGAAAACGCCTATCTCCTGAAGAAACAGGTGCTAGGGTCCAAGCTAAGGGCAACAAAAACCTGAAGCAGAGCAAGCTCATTCTGAGCAAGATCAAACCTGGTATGAACAAGTCGGCCAGTCTCATGCGAGCGTACAACGGGGGTAGTTTAGTGAATGTGGACTCCCAATCGGATGCCTTCATGAATCGGGCAATAGAGTTGTCACTCGCGGATCGACAAAAGGCAGAAGCTGGGGGTAAAAACGACTTTAGGTCTGAGAATATCGAAGATGGATTCAAGGTTCCAACTTTGCCTCACAAGAAACAGCAGCATTCTGTAACTCCCGATGCTAGTGTGGCTAAGAAGGCATCTCAACAGAAGCGAAGAGCTTCTGATCAGGATGATTCAGACCTCCAAGAGAGCTTAGATTTCATGCACTCTCCTCATGACTTGAATGATTCGGTCGATCCACTGATGGACTTGACGCGACTAGAAACGGAGTCATCCCAGTCTTCCAGCCAACCCAACCAATCCGTCACGGGAGGGATTCATGTTAAGAAGCTGTTGGAGAGGAGGCACGAAGCTGGTCTTGAGGTAGATGATGAAGAGTTGATGCTCTCTGAGATGGCAGATGACAGCTGTCAGGATCTGTTTGAGGAGGAGGAGGACAGTGAGCCAGAAGGCAACTTGGAAAAATCTGGGGTCGGAGGTGAAACTTCCTTTGTCAGGAACTTTGACGTGTAAGTTTGATACATTATGCAAAAAGATTAAAATATTAATAGATACTAATATATTCAAAGAAATACTTCAAATTGGGAATACTTGAAGTTGATCTTTACAAAAAGGTATTCAAAACTTCGAGGGGCAAAACTGGTCATTCACGCATGCAGATAGGTGTCCTTGCACACACACAAGAAGAGGTGACGCGAAAAACATGACCCTTTCTTTATTCTGAGATCCAGCAACCAATTTTTCCATTTAAAATAATTTTTTCGTGATACTAGGACACTTCCAATTTTTTTTGGGCGGAGTGTGGCCTAGTGGTTAGGATTCGTGACTCCTGATCAGAGGGTAAGGGGGCTCAAATCCAGCTGCTGGTCATATGTTGTGTCCTTGGGCAAGCCACTTCATCCCCATTTGCCTGTCTCTACCCAGGAGTATAAATGGGTACTGGCATTAGCTGAGTAGCATGCGATGGACTGGCATCCCATCCAGGGGAATAGAAATACATTTATTCTCAGTCATTTCATGCTACTGAAACCGGAGATAAACGCCGGCCTGATGGGCCACATTGGCTCGTGACAGACTTAACTTTACTCGGACACTTCCACCAGCTTTTTATTAAGGCGCTGTCGACAATACCCACATTACAGGCATGAAACTTTTCCTCAGATCTGCTGATTTCCTTGTTTTTTTACTTCTCATGAATGCCGTTACAAATTAAAAAAACACTGTACAAAGTCTTGTGTGGTTTAGAATTTCCTCGAATTCCCAGTTGCATGCCTGACATTAGAACATCTCCAGAGCAGAAAGTCATAACGCTTGTTTCAGCTGTGACAGGTGTCCCAATAACCGACAGATCTGGACTCACGTCTGTTTATTTCCAAACCTTTCTGCCTTTTTGTAGTGTGCCCAAGGTGGTTGACAAACCAAACTACAAGTACTCGGAGGTTGTCCGTAAACATGATGATCGACAGAAACTGAAGGGCTTCGGCTGCAAGGAATGTGAGGCAGTAAGTGGAAAATGTAGTTCTAATAATATCTATTATTACAAAGGCTGGGGATTTTGCCAGACTGAGAACAAGACAAGACACAAGGTCAGGGTCGACACAGTCTTTCACCACAATGTAAGTTGGTCACACAAGGGACTAGTTGGGATCAGGTTTGATTTTAGACCTGTCTGACCAATGACAGCTGAAAGCAATCAGGGGGAACCACATCTTGCCATATTTTCAATAGGGAGCGCTGATAAAATCCTACAATCAGGCACACTATGTTAACTAAAAGTGCACCCTTCTCACGACTATTTATTTAGGGTGAAAACGTGTGCATGTATGTCACATTCTTACATTTTGCTAGTGCAATTTTTTTTTGATGGATTTTTTGGGGGGAGGGGGCTAGACAAAATTGGGGGGCCCCCTCCCTAGAACCGCCACTGGATGACATGTTATACATGTATATATGACATGTTATACATGTATATGGCATGTTATACATGTATATATGACATGTTATACATGTATATATGACATGTTATACATGTATATGGCATGTTATACATGTATATATGACATGTTATACATGTATATGACATGTTATACATGTATGTATGACATATTATTCATGTACTTGTAGGTTATTTCCAGTTCATTAAATTAGAGAAAAGCTGTGAAAATGGAAACATTTACGCTGCGAGGTTTAAGCTAGTACCTCAAAATTTATTTTCAATATATTAAAGGTGACTCGTGATTGGGACTCAGACTCGACCTTTGTGACCCGGACTCGGGACTCAGACTCGGGAGAGGTGACTCGGACTCAGACTCGATGTTTGGTGACTCAAATACAAGTCTGATAATTAAACTTGTCTTGTTTTCGACCTTTGTGACTCGGACTCGGGACTCAGGACTACTCAGACTCAGACTCGATGTTTGGTGACTCAAATACAAGTCTGATAACTAAACTTGTCTTGTTTTTACTTCATGACAGTTCTACGGAGACCTGTCTCTGACAGAATCCCAGCGAGACAAGCGAATGAAGATGTGCTCCAGACACCGGGCTCAGTTCAGTCCGCCAAATACTCCGGCTCACTATTGGTCGGTTGGATTCCCAGACACACAGACATGTCTGCAGAGAGGTAACTAAGGCTGCAGTCATTGACATCAGGGATTCGAAAAGGAAAAACCAATTTTGCCAATTTAAGGAAACCGTTGAGTCAGCTTCTACTTGAGATCTGTTTTCGATTGAGCCTTTTCTCTCATACTCTTTCGTTCAATTTTTTGGGGGGTCGGGGGAAGGGGTAGTCTATGTTATAGATTTTTAGACCGATTCGCTGATTAAAGATATAGTCCATCATTTGTAATTTGTGCATTTTGTTCGTTTGAAGCAACAAAAGTGTTCAAAATCTAATGAAGGATACTGAACAACTAACCTGATGAAGTTTCAGCTAAGCTTCAACTGTATATTCCGAGAAAAACAGCATTCTAGGATCTCAATTTCAAATCAAAAGTTACTGAATCATGTTTTGAATTGTTTTGAATGGCAGCTATACGCGACGTCGCGCACTGATCCGACGAATTATAGCAACCGCTCGCGCGTGTGCGTCGTGCCAATGCTTGCGCGCGCTTCGCCGAATAACAAAATGAACTACTAATTTAAATTTTCCTACGGTGCGTCTTAAGACGCACCATTGGAAAGGCCTTCTTTCAATTCAAGATTACTTCGAAATGACAGCTTCCCAGAAAGAATAATTTCACAGGGAGTTTAGTTCCCTTACTATCTTTCAACCAAGTTTGTTTTTCAACAATAATTACGCCAGTCACTTTTCGGATGGCTGCAAATGATGGACTATAACTTTAATTATGCAAGACAATCGCCTCTTGACCTCTAGATTTTGACCAATCAGCGGGCACTTTCTATTTTGGGTGTTTGATCATTCACCTTTGTCGCGTCTAAACTTTGTCGCGACATGGATAAAAAACCCGCTAGACACAGCAACAAAGGCTGTGGTCACGCGCTGTGTATTATGTTACGCGACACGCGCGTGGCTGTTGTTGTATTACAAAACACTGGATTCAAATTGACCAATCACAGTTTTAGTCCTGATTTGGGAATGAAATGACGTCACGATTTACTTAAGTCGAATCCGATTGGCTGAGGCCCGAGATCGCTAAAATCTGCATGCTTTGACATAGATGTTATACAGGAGACTTGCAATTGGTCTGTGGATAATGGGTGATACTCAGACTAGGAAAGGGGGGGGGGTGGGTTGGGAATTCGAAGATGAAATGCAGAGGCAAAATTTGTGGTTTTTTTTGTAAAATGGAGTATTTGTAATTTATGCTTTTTGTTTGTTAATTTATTTTAAAAGAATTTCTTATTCATGATATAGTCCATTGGAATTCTGTCAATCCAAAAATATTAGGTGATTAATATTTTCAACGCGACCTTTGAAGTTGTATTCTTTGTTTTCTTTCTCGTCTAGGTTACATTAAAGAAAGCAGGAGCCCGGACAGACGTTCAAGGTTGAGGGGAAAAAACAAGTACAAGAAGCTGTTCTCTGGGAAGGAGGTTGATGGCACAAGGCAAGAGGTTGAAGACGACAATTGAAAGAGGTTGTTGATTGCCGGAAGTTTCACTACATCATCATGAGTTAGTTTATTTAGCCTAGGTATATCAAAAAATAATAAGGTGCACTTATTTCTCATATAAAAACAATCAACGTTTCTTGTGAGAGCTTTTGTTGCTTCTTTTTGGCATACCATCTATGCACAACTTTTCTATTTGTCTAAACGCGTCATTTGTCCAAAGTAATCATTTTTCGCAGGCACTACATGAAAAAAATCCAGAATTTTTTTTATATTTTTTTACAGTCATTTTACCACCAAAGAAAGAGGAAAAATGTGTCGTGTTATTTATAGCTGTACTCTTTACTGTAAACAATTTTCCTAAAAAACATATAATTGGCAATCAACAACCTTTTTATAAAGGTGGGTGTTCTTACTCCTGTATGCTTGTGGTTTAAAAGGAAAACACAACTTGAAAACAAGACTAACTTTCATCTTGTATAGAGCATTGGATATTATTAGTTATCCCGCGAGCGCGATTGTACGAAAGCCCATTAGCGCCACTGCAAGTATATATGTTGCGGATTATTAATTCGTTATTGCGGATTATTAATTCGTTATTACGGATTACTAATTCGTTATTACGGATTACTAATTCGTTATTACGGATTATTAATTCGTTATTACGGATTATTAATTCGTTATTACGGATTATTTAATTCGTTATTACGGATTATTTAATTCGTTATTACGGATTATTTAATTCGTTATTACGGATTATTAATTCGTTATTACGGATTATTTAATTCGTTATTACGGATTATTAATTCGTTATTACGGATTACTAATTCGTTATTACGGATTATTAATTCGTTATTACGGATTATTTAATTCGTTATAACGGATTATTTAATTCGTTATTACGGATTATTAATTCGTTATTACGGATTACTAATTCGTTATTACGGATTATTAATTCGTTATTACGGATTATTTAATTCGTTATTACGGATTATTTAATTCGTTATTACGGATTATTTAATTCGTTATTACGGATTATTAATTCGTTATAACGGATTACTAATTCGTTATAACGGATTACTAATTCGTTATTACGGATTATTTAATTCGTTATTACGGATTATTTAATTCGTTATTACGGATTATTAATTCGTTATTACGAATTACTCATACGTTCTGAGTCATACTCGGCAAGTATGGCACAGGAGTGCAAACGTTGTATGCAAAGATAGCGCCGCCTAGCGGCGCTATATACACAGGCCCCTGGTCACGTGCTCTCCACGTGTGAGAATATCAGACCTAATTCGTAATAACGAATTAATAATCCGTAATAACGAATTAAATAATCCGTAATAACGAATTAAATAATCCGTAATAACGAATTAATAATCCGTAATAACGAATTAATAATCCGTAATAACGAATTAATAATCCGTAATAACGAATTAAATAATCCGTTATAACGAATTAGTAATCCGTAATAACGAATTAAATAATCCGTAATAACGAATTAATAATCCGTAATAACGAATTAATAATCCGTAATAACGAATTAATAATCCGTAATAACGAATTAATAATCCGTTATAACGAATTAAATAATCCGTTATAACGAATTAGTAATCCGTAATAACGAATTAATAATATACAAATAACGAATGTTTGTGAGTGCGATGGTAAGAATAATTTCATGAGGTGACAGATTGAATGTTCTATTCCACGAGGCGAAGCCGAGTGGAATAGAACATTCAATCTGTCACCGAATGAAATTATTCTTTCCATCGCACGAACGTAAAACATTCGTTATTTGTTTTATACAACACCTGAATACATTCTCGTCATTTGATTGGTAAATTATAAACTACAATTTATTTTGATTTTAAAGATGTTGAACTACCCCTTCACGAAAATGTTTGAACCCAACGCTGTAGCGCTGGCTCTTTGGAACAATACGCGCTACGCTGAACGCGCACACCAGCATGCATTTTGCACGCAAATACCGCATCTTGGAACAAGCGCAAAGTGAAACGGTATAACGCATGGGTATAACGCATGGTTGCACCGTGCATTATACCGAATAATACTATGTCACGTGATCTACAATTCACCAATCAGATGACGGGGATTTATTCAGGTGTTGTATAATCCGTAATAACGAATTACACAATCTGTAACATATATACTTGCAGTGGCGCTAATGGGCTTTCGTACGATTGGAACACGGAATAATGTAGTACGTCTGTGCCCCACATACCACGAGGCCGAGCGCGATAACAAATTTATCTTCAAGCAAACTTGACCCACTAAAAAGTTTAAACACGCACGCTGTACTCTAACTTTTAAGCGGTTATCCTGTTACACGTGTTTGGTTGTATGGCGCGCGCATCTTGGAATAGCGCAACACGCGGAGCGCGGTAAAGACCGTGGCCGTGCTACATGGTTATATGTAGCATGGCTTGTTGCCATAGATCAACCAATCAGGATCGAGGATTCAAGTTTACTTAAAGATAATGAAAGAAAATCAGTTTTCATAGGGATTCTATTAATTTGTAAGAGGCTGAACTGGTACCATTTTTGTTACAAATTCATATATCTGTTGTAAATAAGTAAGCGGCATTCTGTATGAGTTGTCATCAAATTTCATTTTATTACAAAACAAATGCATGGGATAGTCTGAACAGGAACTGATGAAATCCTCTAAAAAAGAAAGCATAATGTCCCAAGAATTTCCTGAAGCGTAGTAATGCGTTAGCAATATTTTGACAGAATTATGCGCATTAAACATGCACATTATTTATATATTGGTGAAAGGTACATATATGTATATATTCAGCTCATGAGCCATTGCTTTATGTAAATTATGTGCATGTGGATTATTAGAGATTTTTGGATTAAATTATACGATATATTAAAAAAAGAAGTGGAATAAATATTAAAGGGACCATGCGATAGATTTTAGAGATCAAACATTGGGATTTAAACCTTGTAAGAATGAGGTATCCGTTTAATAGTAACTTCGTGTGAAAAACTGAAGTTAGTCGCATTTTACCGTTTGTCTTTTGTGAGCCTTTTTACTGCGGTACCCGATTTCCGTTTTTGTCCACGAGGCGTCTAAAAATTGCATAAGAGCACAACATGTGTCCCGGCCGCCGGCGCCGTTCTTTCCATGAGGTCTAGAGCTGTGAAATGCCTTGCGGGTTTGCCAATTGTGTGAACAATGAAGCACGTACAGTAACTATAGTATAGCCCAGATAAGTTTGCATAAACATCATAAGTGAGACCGAAAAAAATTATAGCTTGAGCTAAGGTTCAGTCAGTTTTTAATCTGTGTTGTCTATAGGCCTACATGTAAAAATGCCTTTTATAATTGTACCGTTTCCGCTCTTATGCAAGATTCTGATGCCTCGTGGACAAAAACGTAAATTGGGTACCGAAGTAAAAAAGGTTCACATATGTCGTTCTTACAAGGTTTACAAATTTCAAAACTTAAACTTTTTTGTTTGTTTGGACTCGCCCTGTAGCATACAAATTGTGTATCACCCGTTTTTGGTTCAAATTATTTAAAAGCCAAGCTTCCTGAATTTATATTTAAAAAAATAACTGCTACAAGTAACGCTATTTCTGTCAACCGAGGGCGCTGTTGCTTTAAGTCACTTGTAGGCAAGCACCACACTTTCAGCATTTTCGTCAAAATTATAAACTCAAAAGTGTAACTTACCGAAATATCTGTGCATATTGTTAGCCCATACAGACTTTCTGTTCATCAGAGAAATACCCCCAAAGCAACTTATCACAGCAGAAAACCAAAAAAATTAAAGCAATATTCGATGTGGATTGTGCATAGAAACGTCCTGTCGGCCTATTAAATACAAGTTATGCCTGAGATTTAATCCGTGTTTTGCTCATGAGCAATTAAACCGAAAAGGTCTGAAACACTTTGAGAAATGAAAATGCAATTCACAACTAAAGAAAGTGCATGGATTATATTCAAAACAACATTTCTATCGCACGGTCCCTTCCAATTTATTGAAAGTTGCTTTCTACTATTTGTGTTTAATACAACCAAACATTCTTTTTAGTTGCTATCTCTCTAGCAATACAAGGGTTAAGTAATTTTCGAACAGGAAAATCCTTTCACGTTTAGTTATTACAAAAAGATAACTTTCCAAATTATCTGCGGCCCGAAAATAATTAGGGCAGCCCGATCTTTTGGGGCATCAGTGGCGCCAAAAATACAAAAAGGAAAAGCTCTAATTTTCCGACTTCCAAGATACAAAAAAGTAGTACATCTTCCTTGAAATAGAACATACATTCCGTTTGAAAACAAAATCAGTGTTTTTAAAGTGAATGGGAAGACCAATTTTAATTTCTTTGGGAACGACAACATAAAGTAATATGTTTAATGTCATGCAAAATGTTTCCGTTTTCCGTCAGGTGAATTATAATAGAACGCCGTGGTTGTGGCATTAAGCCCAAATTTTGGCCATTTAAAACTTTTTCCCTTTGATTCAACACTTACGGAGTGCATGGCAAATATTGCAAAGACGACTCGCAGCAAACTTTAAGCGCATCTTGGCCAAAACTTTAATTTTTGTGAGCAAAAGTTATTACTGAAAACTTTCTATTTTGTGTGTGAACATTTGGTGGATTCCGGAAGCTAATTACTTTCAATTTCTCGTTTTATAACATTTCCGTCAATTTTATGTGAATAAATTTGTACACACGTGTAATGTATTTGAGAAAATAACTCTGATCTACTGATGTGCTTTTTTTTTGCGTCTGAGACAATTCTATTTTTGTTTAACCAACAAAAAGTATTTATTAATGTAGTTGCCATGCCGTTGCGCGCTGACTTAGCCGTCAAATAACTTTGCTAAGAAGAGCGCATGCGCGCAGACTTAGTTAAAAAGTCGGAACCTGTCTGATATAGACTGGTTCTGACTTTATTTTTTTTTTTGATTGCGTAATTCATCGAAACCTTTATATTTTAAATCCAAACATTATTAGCAGGAAGAGCGCAATGGCCTAGTGGAAGGCACTCTAGCGCTCAACCGAATGGTTGTGGGTTCGATTCCCACCGATGTATCAAATGGTCCTTTTACTTCTTTTTACTTTATATATATTTTAATTCAAAAGAGTAAAATTCTGTTTATTTTATTTTATTTTATATAGTTGGGGTAGACACGCGATACAAAACTCGGACCCGCCGCAGGTTTCCCTGCAGCCAGTCCGAGTTGCTGCGGCCAGGACTCGAACCAGGGGCGCCGGCTTACCCGTCGGCACCTCTACCGGGTTCGCTAACTGGGTCCCCCAGTGCAAAACACACTTCCTATAATTAAAACCCTTAGAATCAATTAATTGTAATATAAATTATATACCGCCCTCTCCATTGGAAACTGAGAATCGTCGGGGAAATTCCGTGCCTTACCGTACCTCCAAATTAAGCCACCCGCACTTCTGGGCCCTCGAGTTGTAAATGTATTGGTTGCCGCATACTTTGTACTTAAACTTATCAAACTTTAATTTGGAACTTGGGCTCGAGTCTATGGTAGGTCCACCACGACGCCGCTATGGATTTGATGTTTAAAAACATGAATTACAAACAAACATGGGCAGTCAAAAAGGGAGCGTGCGTTCGTGACAGTTTAAAATTCAAGCATATATCTTTTCACTTCTTTGCGTGGTAATGTGGGTACAGGGAAGGCAAGTATGTACACGTGGAAAATACAGGAATCACAACAATTAACATCTTCTTTTGCCTCAGTACTCTAGGTATTTATTCGAAACGGTACATGTGTATTGAAACTTGATAAACACAATATATACAAAGATGAAGAAAAACTATTAGGTTTTTTTTACAGAGCAGACTGTATAACAGCATACTTTACTTATTCAATCTAAGAAAAGAAATAAAAGATGAGAAATAAAAGTGAGCATTTTCCGTTTGAAAATAAAAGGTAAAACAATTCTATAAATTCGCATCAGTTGTCAACAGAGTCTACTAGATACAATTTACATAATGAACATTAACAGGGATTTCAGGAATAACTCGTGGTTTACCGGGGGCAAAATAAACAAAACCAGTACAGATCGACAAATGCAAATTGATAGAAAGTTTATAATTTATGAGAGTGAAAGTACAAAGTTTTGTGGACGAAATGAGCAGTTAAGGCCAAAAAAAAAATCTCCGGTTTCTGGTATGGAGCTTGCCCAAAAAGTGGTGCGGCGACGCGGCTTTTTATTTTTACCTGAATGTTTTGCTTCAAATGTCGGCTGATGACTGCAAATGGTGCCCGACTTAGTGCAAATATATATAAACTTAGTGCAAATATATGAGAGTCCAGAGAGGCCACATAAAGCTTATTCTCGACCATACCCCAATCTAAAAACACGTTAAAATTGTGCAGCAGCAGGATTCCAGTCAAACCAGTGAGTTTGGCGGTTTTGAGACATCATCTTTCATTGAAAAAAAAACTTTTTCATTTTGCCGACGCGCATGGCTACGACGACGCGCGCGCATACCAGAAACCAGAGATTTTGTTTTTGGCCTTATGGCCTATGGACAGTTGTTTCTTAAGTCAGCATTTTTTTCAAAACATTTTTCAAATTGTAAAATACACCTGTTTGCTCCAATTTAAAATGAAATCCAACACAACTACATGTGATACATGTATAAGGCAAACGTTCGTTTTTAACTTGAGATTTTTAAGACCAGGTCTTTCAATTGTATGCCATTTTCAGATATATTTGAAGAAAAAAAATTCCCCAAACCATTTAAATTCAAAACAGCAAAATACAAAGAGTAGTAACGTCCTTCACCGTCAAATAAACAAAAGGAATTTTCATACATGCTGAAATTAGCATTGAGGCATAAATTGGGAAACAAAAATTTGCTTCTGGATCAGCTGTCAAATAGGTAATGATATAATAACTAATTGGCATCAAAACTTCAACACTTAAAAGACAATTTAAAACAACAGTCACCGGAAAATTATCTCTAGGCGTAGTGTTTACTCACAAACTTTCAAATGTCAACGAAATGCTGATAAACTGAACATTTAAACCCAGAGTCCATCATTTGCAGCTTTCCAAAAAGTAACTGGCTTAAGTATTGTTGAAAACCATACTTGTTTGAAAGAAAGTAAGGGGACTAAACTCCCTGTGAAATTATTCTTTCTGGCAAGCTGTCATTTTAAAGAAATCAAAGAAAGAAGGCCTTTCCAACGGTGCGTCTTAAGACGCACCGTTAGAAATTTCCGTTAGTACATGTAGTTCGTTTTTTTTATTCGGCGAAGTGCGCGCAAGCGTTGACATGACGCACACGCGTACACGGTTGCTATCATTCGTCGGATCGGTGCGCGACATCACGTAGCTGTAATCGGCTCAGTGAGAACGTGTCTCGGACGCTGAATTCAGGCCCAATTCAAAACATGATTCAGCAACTTTTGATTTGAAATCGAGATCCTACAATGTTGTTTTTCTCGATATATACAGCTGAAGCAGAGCTGAAACTTCATCAGGTTGGTTGTTCAGAACCCTTCTTCAGATTTTGAGCACTGTTGTTGCTTCAAACTAACAAAATGCACAAATTACAAATGATGGACTATACCTTTAAATTGATTAGTCTACTGTGAACATATCACGAGTACTTGACCAACTTGTCTGAACGGCAATCAGCAAGTATAAATGTAGTTGATTCACCTTCAGGTAAGTGACGGTAAGGGCATCCACTGGAAGATCAGCTGATCATATCAACAGATCCCATGTCAGTCAGCAGATCCTCCAATAAGTCATGGTCGATCCACGCTCAGATCAGTCCATCCACTGGCAGATCAGTTGATCTAATCAAAAAAAGCCTGTTATCCACCAATCTGTAAAGTAGTTGCTCGAAATTCAGATCAGTTCACCCACTAGCAGATCAGTTGATCCAATCAAAGGAGCCCGTTATCCACCAATCTGTAGAGTAGTTGCTCCAAATTCAGATCAGTTCATCCACTGGCAGATCAGTTGATCCAATCAAAGAAGCCTGTTATCCACCAATCTGTATAGAAGTTGCTCCAAATTCAGATCAGTTTGTCCACTAGCAGATCAGCTGATCTAATCAAAAAAAGCCTGTTATCCACCAATCTGTAAAGTAGTTGCTCCAAATTCAGATCAGTTCGTCCACTAGCAGATCAGCTGATCCAATCAAAAAAGCCTGTTATCCACCAATCTGTAAATTGCTCGAAATTCAGATCAGTCCATCCACTGGCAGATCAGTTGATCTAATAAAAAAAGCCTGTTATCCACCAATCTGTAGAGTTGTTGCTCCAAATTCAGATCAGTTCATCTACTGGCAGATCAGTTGATCTAATCAAAAAAGGCTGTTATCCACCAATCTGTAAATTGCTCGAAATTCAGATCAGTTCACCTACTAGCAGATCAGTTGATCTAATCGAAAAAGCCTGTTATCCACCAATCTGTAAAGTAGTTGCTCCAAATTCAGATCAGTTCATCCACTAGCAGATCAGTTGATCCAATCAAAGAAGCCTGTTATCCACCAATCTGTAAAGTAGTTGCTCCAAATTCAGACCAGTTCATCCACTAGCCGATCAGTTGATCCAATCAGATCAGTTCATCCACTGGCAGATCAGTTGATCCAATCAAAGAAACCAATGTCTGTCAGGTCTTTACGCAGAGCCTCAAAGTCTTCAGGACACATCTGAGAGAGTGGAGGCCTCGGTGGTCCAACATCAAACCTCGCCAGGGACATGACGTACTTCAGGGTGCCTAACCCAGAAATCTTGTCTGCGCATTCAACCAGAAAATGAGATAATACTTTGATAGCATGCGGACAATTGCCTCAAGCCAAAAAATAAATAGGGTAGGTAGGTAGGGATTGTTTTGTTTTGTTTTTTTTTGGGTCAATTTGTTTGGTTTACGATCATAGGCGTCTGCGTGTTGTCAAGTGTAAAAGGTATAAAGTGATCGTTTGGGTTTTTGTTTTTAATTTTTGCAATAACAAAATTAGGGTAGGGGCTGTCAGAATAGGGTGGGTAGGGAAACCAGAAGCAGAAGTATTATTTTTTTTTGGCCTTACCTTGTGGATATTTGCACTCTTTGAATGCTAACGAACAAAATCCAAGAAAAATATATCTGCAGGGTTCGAGCTTAACTTTTTTTTCAGTAGCCAGCCGGCTACTGAAACAAACCCACTAGCCAGCGGGCATTTTCACTAGCCCGCATGTTTTTCTTTTTAAACAACAATACGCATACATGTACATGTAAAACGTGTATCCTGCGGCACTCTTGTCGGTGTTTTTTATATAAAACAGATCTAATAATTTAACCCTAAACAGTTAATAAAATTTGACACACATTGATACAGGTTTGCTTTCTGAATTTAATGATTTATTTCTCCCTGTCCTTTCATCTTTACCGTAGCCCAATAATTTTGAACTCGCCAGCCTGGCTATACTTCAGGAATAATTTGGCTATCGGGCTACCGCTTATTTCGAACCCTGATATCTGGTCTGCAAGTGTGGATAACCGGATTGCACACATGAACAATTTTAGAAAATGTGCAAAACAAACCGTGATATTTCATGTCATTTCTTTGGATTATTGAATACAGGAGGAATATTGAATACACCTAAGTACCGGTTGACAACAAAAACACACTAGATAAACACATGTTGAGGACTCACCATATCTGTTCATGACGTCAAGGAATGCGTGCATCCGGAACTGAAAGAGAAAGAACAACATTTATATTTTATCTTAATAACAGCTCTCTTTTAATTAGATTACATGTGATGACTTCTGTAGTATGTGCGTATTGGACATGATCCATGCAATGCACTTTTGTTTCTACCCAAAAAACTTTAATTTACATAAGAAATTTGCAAAGATTTCCATCTCCTAAAACTATAATGAAAGGTTTAGGAAATGGTTTTAACCATCTCTGAATATGCCGATTTAGCGAGAGAACCATTTAAAGGGGTCAGGTGATGATTTTTTCTTAGGAAAATATTTTGTGCAACCTTCTCCTCCTCTTGAATGTATGAAAACAATTTGACTGTTCGGTTTAGGGGTTTCCT
Source organism: Patiria miniata (assembly GCF_015706575.1). Lineage (NCBI taxonomy): Eukaryota > Metazoa > Echinodermata > Asteroidea > Valvatida > Asterinidae > Patiria > Patiria miniata. Next base: position 6,330,397 of record NW_024037056.1, on the reverse strand, counting down.
GTTCAAATTGTGAACCCAAAATTAGCTTATTAAAACATTTTGTGAGAAAGGGTTGCTCATTGGCTTACTGCCATATACTGAGACAACAACGAACCACCAAAGAAAAGAAAATGAACGACAGGACAATGTCCAAAATTCTAGCAAATTTTGGTGCTGAAATAGCTGTAATATAGATGTTTCTTCCCGGAATGACATCACAGTTTTGCTCATGAATATGGAAATTCGTATATAAGTATAACAACCAAAAAGGCACTAATTGACCTTTCGCGGAAAAATCGCGTAAGAACAGCTTGTGACATTTTGTCCAATTACACGATATACAAATGGACGCGGATTGCGCAAAACCTGAGACAAACACAAATAAGAGTACAAAAAATCCATAGGGTTGTCTAAGTGGCGTGGCTAACTCACAAACGGCGATAGGTAAATTACCCATTAAAACGGCAAAATATCCATCAGAACGGCAAATGGGAAAGAAAGGTGTATTTTCACGGATAGCATAAAGTTAAACAAAATTGCATTGCACGGGCCCGTTAATGATCACCTGTTCAGCCCTGGCACGTTCCAAATCGCCAGCATTGTAGGCATCAATCAATCTGGTGAACACCTTCCCTGCAAAACTGAAAGTGCTGCAACAAAACACAGTTGGAACGTTTCAGCAGTACATTTTTAAATAATAATAATAATAATAGTGGCATCTTATTAAGCGCAAACAGGTCCATCACTAGGTGACGCTCATGGCGCTATACAAAGAGTAAGCACAAACTACAAAACTTAAATGACAAAAATTATAAATGACAAAACTACAAATTATAAATGCTAGGTTCAAGACATATGAATTGCAAGGTGCAGGCCGAAGAGGAGATTAGGATGTGAACAGGTAGGTTTTGAGTTCTTGTTTGAAGGAGATCGAAGAGGGAGCTTGACGGATAGAGAGGGGTAGACTGTTCCAGAGAGTGGGGCCTGCGTGAGAGAAGCTGTGGTCACCCCAAGAGTGTCGGGATCGAGGAACTTGAAGAAGGGAGGAGTCTGATGATCGAAGCCTGCGTGGGGGGTGGTATGCCTGTATTGAGTTTTGTAAGTAGACTGGTGAGGAGCCATGGACTGCGTGGTAGACCAACAACAGAACTTTGAAGGTGATGCGTTTGTCAACGGGCAGCCAGTGAAGAGACTGAAGGACAGGTGTTATGTGACATGCTTTCTTGGTGAGAGTGACTAGTCTGGCTGCGGAATTTTGGAGGCGTTGCAGTTTATTTAGCTGTTGTTGAGGGAGGCTTACAAATATGGAGTTGCAGAAATCAAGGCGTGAAGAAATGAGGGCGTGGACTAGTTGTTCAGTTGCATTCCGACTCAGGTACTTGCGAACAAAACCAAGGTTGCGAAGTTGGTATCTGATTGACCTAGACACATGGGAAACGTGGTCATGGAAGGACATATTGGTGTCGAAGATGACACCAAGATTGCGAGTTTTGGCAGATGAGTAGATACTGTTAGTACCCACTTGTACATGAAAACCCTTCGTATCCACCTTGCCAAGCATTTGCTTTGAGCCCAGAAGAATGAGTTCAGACTTCAAGTGGTTGAGTTTTAGACCGCTAGAGTCCATCCACGTGTTGATGTGTTTGATGCATGCCTCCAGTTGTTTTGCTGCGGATGACATAGCAATGGCAGATGGTGGGAAAGAAACATACAGCTGTATGTCGTCAGCATAACAATGGTATTTGATGTTGTGCGCGTTGATGATATTACCTACAGGTTGAAGATATATTGAAAACAAGAGAGGACCACCGACTGATCCCTGGGGGACACCATAAGCAAGATGGCTAGCTTCAGACTTTGCATTTCCGATGCATACACGCTGAGAGCGATTTGTCAGATAGGACATGAACCACTGCAAAGCTGTTCCGCTGACTCCCAACGAGCATAACTGATCGATGAGGATACGATGGTCTACCGTGTCAAATGCTGAGGACATGTCAAGCAGAACAAGGGCTGTGATGTTTCCATTATCCATTTGTTGAAGTACGTTGTCCGTTAAATTTGTGAGAAGTGTTTCTACGCTATGATTTGAACGGTATGCTGATTGATTGCTGTCAAGTAGCGAATGTTCCTGCAAATGATCTGAGAGACGAGAGAATGCCACACGTTCCAAGACTTTGGAGAGATATGGAAGGTTGGATATTGGACGGTAACTCTGCAAGGAATTTGTGTCCATACCAGGTTTCTTTAATGTAGGTCGAACAATCGCTCTCTTTAGGACTTCAGGAACGACTCCAGTATCCAAGCTCACATTGATGATGTTAGTGATGACTGGGGTAATGGCAGACATACATTTTTTTAGAAGAGAGGTAGGGATCGGGTCTAACTCACATGACTTTGCTGGTGACCTTGCCATGATGTTGCGAACTTCATCTGTAGATGCAGGAGCAAGAGTGTCTAAGACTGCACGAGTTTTACGTGACGAAGATGTTTGATTGATGGCTGGCAGACTGGCACGAATAGATTCTATCTTGCTGGTGAAGAAGTTGCTGAAACGAGCAGCTAGATCTTCAGCGAAAACATGTGTTGGAAGAGGGGAAGGCTGCTTTCTGTTCAAAAGATCGCTTGCAACTCTGAACAGTCTTTTCGTGTCACCTGAGCAGTCGTTAATTCGTTTCAAGTTGTACCCTGTTTTTGCAGCACGAACTAACGATTGGACTCGCTGACATTGTTGGCGATACAACTGACGATGTATTTCAAGCTTGGAAGATCGCCACTTCCTTTCAAGCTGCCTACGAAGAAGTTTTCCATCTGCTATTTTCTGGGTGTACCATTGAGTATTTGGTCGAATTTTCACTGAACGTTGTTGGACAGGAGCATGTGTGTTCAAAGTAGCTATCAGAATGGAGTTGTAGCTGCCGACAGCCAGATCTGCGTTGCTCACAGTGCATTTCTCTGTGAATGACGCTTCATTCAAATCCTCGATGAAGCAAGCAGGTTGTATAGACTGAATGTTTCGTGACACAACAGACTTCCGGGCAGTTCGCATACTTGGAGTATGTAGGTTGCAAGTAAGGGCGGAGTGATCAGAAATACCACCGATTATGTCAATGTCAGACAGTCCTGTGGGGTCGATCCCTTTCCGTGAAATAAGCAGGTCTAGAGTGTGGCCACGTATATGGGTTGGCTGACGGATGTGTTGCTCAAGGCCATATGCACTTAGAACATCACAGAAACCTCTGGCCTCAGGTGAAGTTGTATCAACGTGGATGTTGAAATCTCCGGAAATAATCAAACTGGCCTTCTTGAAAAGGTAGTTGTCCAGTACATCCGAGAACTCATTTAGAAAATCTTTGAAAGGAGTTGATGATCCTGGAGGTCTGTAGACGACGACCAGGTGTACAGCGTTTGAGTTCTGGATGATATCCATCTGTATCAGTTCAAAGGAACTGATATTATCAAGGGCTGGATGGATTTGTACAGTTAAATCACTCCGATATAGAAAGGCGACACCGCCACCTCGTTTACCTGTCCTTGGTATGTGCTTGAACGTGTATCCTCCAGGGTTGAGTTCTGCAATTACAGCATCATCGTCAGCGGATAGCCATGTCTCGCAGACACCAACAATATCAAATTTATTGTCGATAACAAAGTCAACGAAGGCGTTGGTTTTATTTTTCAGAGATCTTGCGTTGAGCATACAGAAGGAGGTAGTATGTTCTGCTTTCGCCGTCTTGTTTGCAGTAAGCTGCACTAGGTTACTATGGCAACAGTTCGCAGATCCATTGTGTAGATAGTCCGGATGATATTCACCAGTGGAAAAAGAAGTTTGTCTTCCATAACCAATAATTACTGGAATCAAACTTTGGGGAGTCGGCCTCCTTCTGTGAATCCCTGCTTTGCAACCTCTACGAGATCGTCTGCGTAGAGTTGTGCGTTTTCGAGGGTCATCTGTCTTTGTGACGTCCACTGGTGCATGAATCATGCATGGTGTCCGTCTGATGTTTAAATATGTGATTTTCCTGCATATCTGTGGCTTGAGTGGACATGTGGTGTAGAAATCAGGCCCTTGGTACAGGGAATAGAGCTCTGTAGGTTGGTACTTTAATTGAAGACAGAATGCCTGGGCAGAAGTCATCATTACTGTCCCTTGCTGACAATTGGCTAATCCATGTAGGTGTTGAGGCACAATGCATTCACCATGAGGATTAGGTGCAGGGCCATTGTAAGTGCTTGACTTCTTGATCTCTATTGTTGGTGGTGGTCCATTGTAAATGCTTGTCTTCTTGATTGCTGTTGTTGGGGTGGTCCATTGTAAGTGCTTGTCTTCTTGATTGCTGTTGTTGGTGGTGGTCCATTGTAAGTGCTTGTCTTCTTGATCGCTATTGTTGGTGATCGGTGTTGTGTGGAAGCTGGAGCGTGGGCTGCTGTACTGATGATCAAAGTACGCAGCAATGTCCAGAAAAAGATCCCAAATATTCTCCAAAATGGGATCATATCACAGTAAGTTTGGCGAACCATGCTGATCAGCAGTTCCTAATCTGTATCTTGGTGTAAAAATCATGATAGAAATTGCAGAAGAATAGGTCGATCAAAGTCAGAGATCGGAGCCTGAAGTGGAGCTGCCAAATAGTAGCGCTGCCAACGTCATCCGAGGTAAAAACAGTTCATTTCTTAACTCGTTGGTGTGCAACAGTACTGACATTTATAATTACTCCGTCATTGTTTCGTCAAAAACATTTCACACTCTAGAGGTTCCTTATTATGAGTACCCGTATAACTCTGGTTGAAATTTTGACCCAGAATTTCTGAGGCAAATATCAGAACCAGGCCAATTTCCATAGGATTTGTGTTGTCCAGTTACAACCACAAGGCTTGTGAAATATAGCTGCTGTTATCACAAGGCCACCAACCATCCTGTCACTGTAGGCCGAGTCTTGAAGCCTGGAAACAGGTGGTCCTGATCCGTTTAAGCTATACATGTAGCCTCAGGCTGTTGTGTTGTGTTGTGTGGGGGGGGGGGGGAATAGGCAGGCAAAAACTTGGGAGATAAACTTGAACTTTTCTCACATGGGTACTGACCAAATGCAGAGTAATCTTTTTTTTAAATTTTGTTTATTTATTTTGGCAAAAACAAACAAACATACAATGGTATAATGTTTTTGCCAAAATGTTTTTGCCAAAATAAATAAATAAATTTAAAAAAAAGATTACTCTGCATTTGGTCAGTACCCATGTGAGAAATCTGGGCATGTATACACTTTTTGGGGGCTTGAAATTGTTTTCTTGAGCAAAGAGGGCCTCTATCTATCTATTTAGACACTATGAGCAGGGCTTGTTCACCTAAATGCCTACCGAAGGGATTGTGTTAGACCTTCCGTAACACTTATGCACCATCATACTGAAAAATTGGCGCCTCGCAGGGTTAACTTGTACAGTAACTCTGACGAGCTCAATTTTCATCTTGGCAGATAAAAATGCTTGGCAAATTTATGAAATTAGTGAAAGTCAGCTAAGAATCATTCACGAGCAATCATTTTATCGTCAGAGTTTGGCTAGTATGCTCTTTTCACTGAGAAAATACTTTCTATGCTTAGTAAATTTCGGCACTTTTTAGCTTCATCAATTTGGCCACTTGGTTGTCATTTTTATTATTATGGACATTTCATAATGGAACATTTTCATAATTTGAATTCGCGATTTGAAGCATTCCTGGAAAACATTTATGGTCTGGTTTCCTGAAGAAACTCACCTTCCTACGAATGCTGTTCCACCAAGCGTCATGGAGGGCAGCATCATCTGCAACATATAATACACCAGAGCACCAGTTATATACGGAGTACCAACCTCATCCTGCATGGCTCGCTCACAAGGGGAAAGTCATTTCTTGTATAGCGCCCTCTTGTGTCCTCAGAGTTGCATTTACTTTCAGGGTGCAGACCTGTAAATCGACTCCCATAGACCCCAGAGGTAATTACCTATTTACAGGTCTGCACCCTTCAAGATGTCGAAGAATTGTAAAGGACACTACCATTAATATTTTGTTTTGAAGACTCTTTACTGCTATTTGGATTTATTCCTCCTTCTGATAAGTTACGTACCCCTTCCAATGAGAAGATCATCTGATACTTGTCCTTTGACACGTTGACGCTGAGGCTGAAGTCGGTCAGGTCAGGGGTCACGAACTTCGCCCCTTTGAAGTTTGGGATGGGATCTGACTCCAATGTCCTCAAGATGTCCATCATGGTGACTGCAAACCAAAAGATGATTTTGTGATTGAAAACACAAGAATTTTTTTATGTTTAAAGCCTTACATTTTTTTTCTTTCCAAAAAGTTTTTGTAATTATTCTAAACGAATTCTATAACATGCATCTAGGTTGATTAACCACTTCTCACCGTCATTATTTTTGCCAACAATTTCGATTTTTTGCAAACGGCAAACTTTTCCAGGCAACTTCTGATATACAGCCAAACGCCACAAATACTGATTCACAAGAGTCATTTCAACAGTATTTCTTGCCAAAACCTCATATGTTTCAACACTCTGAGGTGTGCACTGCAGCGTAAATTGTCGAACAATAGGCCACGGACACCGGTCAATTCAAGATCAACACTCGGTCCGCACATACTGAAATTTGTATCCTTGTGGAGACATTTCTTTGTTCTCGTGTAGTAAAGTTTTCGAGTTTGAAAGTATAGTTTCAAAATGCTCTTATTTTAACCAGAATTAATTTCCTTGGCTGAAATTCGGACTTACATGTAATATCCCTTTTCTAAAACTCTTCCATTTGCGACAAGCAGCCCACCTTGGAAATTGCTAGTTTTTGAGTAAAATCCATATATCTATTTCATGAAAACCTTGTGGAGACATATTCATCTATAGAAATTGCCCGGTGGAGACGTATACAATCTTTTGTTCCCTATTGTGTGCATGTCTCCAGAGGGCACAGGAATCAGATCGCCTCCACAGACTTCACGGACTGTGTGTGTGTACAAAAGGCACAAGGGATAAGCGTGTTTAGACGTCACCCTGAGGCGAGTCGAGGCAATCTTGATGTCTTAACCCATCAGCTGTGCCTGTGTATTAAAACAGCCAGTGCGTGTTATCACGTCCTCCGACGCGAACTGGTTATGATGATGTAGATTTAATACTGTTTCCACGTGTCTTAAGAGAACTCAATTTTGGTGCTTGACAGAAAAATAATGCCGGGGTGTCAACAGTCTAAAGCAGCTTTTGAATGACTCCAGAAAATAGTTCACTCTGTGATTAGAAAGAAGTTGGGAAAGAAGGAAATCAACTAGAAAACTAGACTACATGTACTTACAATTGACTCCAGTTTTCATGGGGTAGTGATAATAGAACAGAGGCGTGGAAGGTACGATTGCTCCCACCTGCTTCAGGTAATTGACGAGGTGCTCTGAGGAAACGGGAAAAAAAACTATTTGAAACTTTTCAAATTGGTTTATTATCCTTCATAGGTAGAGTAGATCACTTGCAGCTTTCAAAAAGTAACTGACGAAAATATTGTTGGAAAGCTTACTTGGTTTAAAGTTGGGGAAATTATTCTGTGAAATTATTCTTTCAGGCATGCTGTCATTTTGAAAAAAAAACAATAAAGAAGGCCATTTCCAAAGATGCGTCAAGTGACGCATTTTTTAAAATTTCCATTAGTAGTTTGTTTTTAATTCGGCGAAGCCGTGAATGAGTGCGCAAGCGTTGACACAAGACGCACACGAGTGCGGTTGCTATCATTCGTCAGTTCAGTGCGTGACATCACGTAGCTGCAATCGGCTGAATGAGAACGTGTCCCGGACGCTGATTTCAGGCACAATTTTTTTAAAAATGACTCAGCAACTTTCGAACTGAAATCGAGATCCTAGAATATTGTTTTCTCGAAATATACAGCATTCACAAAGCTAAGGTTAGTTGTTAAGCACCCATCTTTAGATTTTGATCACATTTGTTGCTTCAAATGATAAACAAACGACAACTGATCTACCCTGCCTTCAAACAAATCAACACTTATTCGACTTGAGTGAAGAATAACCAATCAAACTTTGATGTACTTGCTAATGGAAAATGGATTTTTTTTGCTTATGACCAAAAGGGCTTTTGTCCTCTTAGTCAATGACTGACTATCTTTAGTGACCGAGTCACTTTTTTCTGGCTGACTGACTGACTCTTTGACTGAGTCACTGATTACAAATAATGACTGAACTGCCTAAATTGCCATCAGACTTTTCGGGTCCAGCCCAACTACCAGACAAACGTCGTCTTGTTTCAAAGAATTCCTACCTGGTGTTTGAGGTTTGAAGTAGACAGGTGGAAGGACAGCAATAGCTGAGACGCCAACGGCCGCTGCATGTATCGCCTAAAAAAAGAAAAAGAAATTGCACATTACCCCTAGGAATGAATGTAAACTGTTCATGTTTCACCACCATGGCATAAATTCAAAGTCCAGATCTTTATGGCTGACCACTATGAACTAATTTAGCATTTGATTACTCAAAACTGTGTTTCACCGAATATTCGGATATTGAAAACTGCCTCGCTGCACAGTCAAAAGTTGCATTTTGCCAGTTAAAATTTGCATGCAACGATTGATATTGGCCACAAGAGTGTCTTGCAGCACATTTTTTTGTAACAGTCAAGTCGTCACCGACACCACGAAGTAACACTCTACCATGTTAAACCATATTTTTTTTCAATTTCCAGTTTTTTGGATTTTTTAACATTATTCATCAAGGCCTACCATTGCACGAAGTTTCAAAGCTTCAAGAGCTTTACTTTAATAATTACGCTAATTATCCATGGCAACTTTTGCGCAAAAGTGACAATTTTCGTTTTCACGAAGTAACACTCAAGTTCCATTTACCATTGCAATGCATGACGCGCACTCTGCTCAAATGCGAGCAAAACCGTTTTTACGAAGTAACACTCTTGTTGTTTGAGCGCGCACGGACTGACCTCCGTTTCCACGAAGTAACACTCTTCTAGTGTTGTAATACATTGAAGCGTGCTACTTCGTGAAAACAAAATTTTACAGTTTTGCAGCTTTTTGGGTTTCACGAACTAGCACTCATCTTTTTTCTCTTATTTCTTGTTGTTTTAATACACAAACGGGTCAAAAACAGCAAATTTAATAACATCAATACATCAAGTGTCTACAACGAGAAACTCAACTGAAAATACTTTGTAGTTTTGACGCAAAGTGTTGTTCTAAAAGGCGTTCAACTTTAGATGTCGTTTTTTTCCGATTGCTAACGTTTACCGGTATGTACATGAGTGTTACTTCGTGGTGTCGGTGACCAAGTGTTTTAACCTGCTAAAAGGATGGAAACAATTGACCTATCGCGGTAGAATTGCGTCACTGCAGCTTGTGAAACATTGTCCAATTACATGATATTCAAATGGACGCGGAACGCGCACAATCTGAGACACATAAAACTTAAGGTACAAAATTCCACAAGGTTGTCTGAGGGGCATGGCTAACTCACAAACGCCGATAGGTTTATTATCCGCCGCTGACCAAAAAGTTACCGTCGACAAACAAAAAGGGAACTGGCATTTAAGAAACCACAACTTTACGATAAAAAAAAATCACAGTTGTGTATGTAACGGGTCGTTTTATTGAGACTATTGAGGGAACGGCAACTGGATGGACTTCTTATTCAAATGGTGATTTATTTAATACCTGTAGCACGAAGACAAAAATGTACATGTTGTCAGTTCTTCGCATGACAAGGTAATCATAAATGAAACAATGTTTAGACTTTAAATCAAAAAGTTAACGTTTGACATTAAGTAAATAATCTCGTAATGCGAATTAGGCTATTTACACAATTTACAAGCAGGTGGAAATAATATAAATGTAAATGAAGACTTGAAAATCCCGCCGAAACTGTTCTTGGGACCGCCATCTTACATTTGCCCCGAGTAAAATCAAACAAAGTAACGGAAATGTCACTGTAACAAATCAAGGAACATCAAACTTACAGTTAATTAATTAAGACGCTAAAAGGAAAATGGGATTAAAGTATAATCTGAAATACAACATTTATCGGTGTCGGACCTGTTTTGGAATTGACTCATCGGAGATCGTTGTTTTCTGAGCAAAATATATACTCTCTAAGTTATCATTGTACATGACGAAATCATTACAAACATGATAAGCTTAGACTTGATAGGCCCTATAGGATATATCTAAACTAGAGTATAAAGTACAGTTAAATAAGAAATGTAAATAATCAAACAGTCATTACCTGTAGCACAAAGACAAAAATGTACATGTTGTCAGTTCTTCGCATGACAAGGTAATGACGAAGCCCGCGAATATAAAAATAATAATTTAACAAGGCGGACCCGCCGAGGGCGCTACACAAAAGCTACATTGCGTAACATGTCAACACAAAAGAATTAAAGGGGGGGGGGTATCTTAAACTCGATTACATTTAAAACATATGTACACTTGTCACATGAATTTCGAATATTCAAAGCGCAAAAATCTATTTGATCGAATATTCAGTTGATGATCGAAGATTCGGTAAATTCTGGGCAGTCCTTAGCCCAAATTGTTCCTTGTGCATATGTATAAGACGTTATTTAATTTTTATAAATTTTCTTCAAAACAAATTTGGAAGGTTGCAAGGTTACTGGGCAAGTTCTGGAAATTTTCCCAACAGCTTCCACCACGCAGCAGCAAAAGAACAGATTTTCTATTCAGATATATTGAAAATCAACGAGTGAGAACGTAGAATAAACTTACCAATTCCTGTGTATCTTTCAGGTTTCCAGCCCCGACTTGAACGACGACATTATCTAATCTAGAAACAAACATGAATGGAATTGACAGATTAGATGCTTTTAACCCTAACCGCCCTGAATCCTTCAAAATCCTCTTTGCCAAAGTGGAGTAATTTGGAGGATTGAGGTTACATGGCAAAAGTGCATTACTGATTTCGTAGGATGCAATTTGTCAAGGTCTTGGGCCGGACCTTGTGTTGTTTTTGCTCAGCCATGCATAAATATAGGCCTGGATTATGCTTGAAATCCTCCCTACTGCTCCAGGATGTCACTGGCCAAGCCTCAACATATTGACAGTCACTGCTGCAGGATTTTGCAGGATTGAGGCAGTGGTCACTTCTCCACGGACCATATTTAAGAAATAATGGAGGAATTTGCAGGATTGAGGCTTTATGCTATTTTTCCATGAGGCCAATTGGAGGATTTTGCAGGATTGAGGCTACATCCTAGCAAAAAGGCCTAGGGAGTTGGGGTTAATACATGTACGTCTAATATGCATCTAGTCATGTGGCAAGAAAAATTACTTTACATTTTGATATGGATACGACTGTCTGGATTCCTACTTGGTAGAGGATTTTACAGGAGACAGTGAGGCTCCTAATAAAATACTTCGAAAGTTATAGCCTTGGTCAAGGGGTTTGTCATTATTTGTCCGTACGTACGCGGTAAACGATCGACGCATATCATATCCTTGCTATGCAGCGCACTAAAAATACAGCGTGAACAGGGAACTCATGCAGCCACTACTTTATGCAAATCATTTGGATCCAGACGAAAGCCTTGGTCTTATCGTCCATGTGAGGTTTTGGGGGTGGTGCTCATTATGCTAATAGCCTAGGCTGACCGTAAAAGTTGTTTTCTTATTGGTCGATCGTTGCTTGGAAACTGCATATACATGTAGTTAGCGAGCGGTACTGCCAAGACATGTACTGTACATAATACATAAAGTAAACTCCAGCTAAACCGGCACTCTCGGGACCCAAGAATTTGTGACGACTTACGCGGATGCCGATATCTGCTGTAAGTCGTCATTTTGCCGACTTACATGAATGGTATGCACACATGATTCATTGCACTAATTGGCTAAGATTTACCCTGGATTATCTCCTTAATGCTTGAGTTGAATCCAGCAAATTAATCCTCAAATTGTATCATCACGTTTGGGGTATTGATAGTGGAGACCACGATACATATGTACGTGCGCAGTAACAAATTAAATGCGTGCGTGGTCCGGTATATACCACGCACGCATTGACTGCAGCAGTAGTCATTCAATAAGACGACCCCCAAAATGGACAGAGCGCATGTGTACAGCCCAGAGGGGGTACTGGTATTGATATGCTCACGATGTATATGTGATGTATGCAGTAGGACACCCTTTCGACACCGATGCATGCAGCGATCACGGGCCGTGCAAAACCACTTTTCACTCAACACTTTGCCAACCGCAGTACAGGAAGTCGATGCCAATGCGTGATTTGTTGAATGCCGACTTACACAAAGGATTTTGTAATGCTTTTCATGGAAAGGGGACCGAGATTAACACGACGACTTGAGCGAAATGGCGACTTATAAAGGCCGACTTAGAAATAAAAAATTCAATGGAAATGCATTACGGACAATCGGGACTTTAGTCAGACGGCCGACTTGAGCGATTTGACGAGTTGTACGATGTTGGTTTAGCCGGAGTTTACTGTACACACACGTTGTGTGTCGATTTCTCACATTACACACATCATTGATGCACAAAAATTGTGGTTTCTGACAAGGCCTCAAAGGGCGAATAGCTGCAAATGATTTGATGATGTCGAGATTTACCAAGGTGTGATTGGACACTCCACATATTAGCCCCGCCTACACTTATCTGTATTCGCATATGAGGTCGTGCGCTTGCAATCTACCGAAAAAAAAGAAAAACATGCTTTCGCGGACGATTTGACCAAGGCGTTCGTTGGGATCCAAATGATTTGCATAAATAGTGGCTGCATGAGGTCGCTGTTTGCGCTGTATTTTAATGCAATACATAGCGAGGATATGCCGCCGATTGTTTACTGCGTAAGGACGAATAATAACGAACGCCTTGACCAAGGCTCAGGGAGTTATGCATAAATATGGACACAATTTCCTGGACTCACTTTCCCTTTCCGCATTTGACCCACTCAGACGCCACAGCTTTTCTCTCTTTCATCGTCAACGATGGTCCTTCGGCAGTTGTGCCCAAAACTGGAAAAACAAATACATTGGAAGCAGGGTCAATACAAACAAAACGTTTCAAACAAAGCAATCCTCACATAATTATAAAAATACTGCGAGTAAAACTTGCGCAATCCCCCTGGCATCCTGGCAGTTTGTATACATGTACAGGCAGTTAGTAAGGACAATTTTCAGTGACGGCCTTGATTGTCCACCCGGCAGGTACCAGTTCTCAGTTGAATGGGAGTTTGGGTTGAATGGAGAGTTTCGGTGAGACACAGGACTAACATATGTTAGAGTCATTAGTATCTCTCCAGAGACCTCGTAAATATCCATATTGGAAAGGATTTTTTGACGCCGGCCTTCTCTCAACAGATCACCTTTCAAGTTTGGTTGAGATTGATGACTGAACTTACAGTGAAATGGAACACACACGCACCCAGACAAGTGTGTATTTGCTTGCAATCAGGAACCCCTATTGTCCCTCTTTTGTTTAAACTTTAACTTTTAGGAAGACCTCCCAAATGTTTTGTACACAAATCCAAATTAGGGACCTCTCGGGAATTGGGCAATTGGAATTGTCCTCTATTGTTCACCCATACATTTTTTTGTTTGGTAAATCGAGGATTTTCTATTGTTCCTCTTCCCTTTTCCTTTGTTTATACTCTAACTATTTTGCAACGTACAGCTCTCATTGGTTTTGTACACGTTTTCCAACCGAGGAGTCCTCGATTTGGTTCCTGTCCTCAATTCATCAATGATGTTGCACGTGTGTGTCCTCGATTTACACCATAAACAAACGCGCACACATACACCGACACACAGAAGGAATACGCGATCGCGATATCCCCCTGTCTGGCTTGAACGCCAGGGGGATAAAAAGACCAAATCAGACCAAAAATTCCACAATAAAAATGGAAATCATTTTGATTTTTGACACTTACCGAACACACTGTCCACACCGTCTTGAAGCAAACTGTTGACATAACTGCCAATGAGCTTCGTATTCAAATCTCTGCCAGACAAAATTTCAATGAAACATATTTAAATAATGGATCATATTTTAACCACTTCACGCCAGCATTAGTTTTGCCTAAAATTTTGATTTTCGCAAAAGGCAACATTTTCCAGCCAACTTCTTATATACTGTACAGCCCAACGCCCCAAATACTGATTCGCAACAGTTTTCAACAGTATCTGTATGATATTTCTTACCGAAACCTCATAATGTTCCAATACTCCAATACTTGGAGGGGTAGCCACTGCCTCAATCCTGCAAAATCCTCCAGCAATATGTTGAGGCAGAGCCATTGACATCCTGGAGCAGTGCTGAGGATTTCAAGTACAATCTAGGCCTAGATTTATGCACGGCTGAGCACAAACAAAACAAGGTCCGGCCTAAGACCTTGACAGTGCATCTTCCAAAATCAGCCACACATTTTTGCAATATAGCCTCAAACCTGCAAAATTCTCCAGCAATATGTTGAGGCAGAGCCAGTGACATCCTGGAGCAGTGCCGAGGATGTCAAGTATAATCTAGGCCTAGATTTAGGCACAGCTGAGCATGAACAACACGAGGTCCGGCCCAAGACCTAGACACAGTGCGCCCTCCAAAATCAGCCACACATTTTTGCCATACATAGCCTCAACCCTGCAAAATCTTTACAAAGAGGATTTTGGAGGACTTGGGAAGGTTAGGTTTAAAACATACTACATGACTGTACAATGTTTATGTAGAGTAAACTGAGTTAAGAAAGGAATTACCCGTTCTCTTCAAAAGGAGTGAATGGCGCTGCAATCAATCCCTTCAACTTGAAGTCTTCCAGACTCACTTTGCCAAACTTGCTCTGCGGAAAACCAAACAAAATGATTGAGGGGTTAAAGCTATAGTCCATCATTTGCAGCCATCTGAAAAGTAACTGGCGTAATTATTGTTGAAAAACAAACTTGGTTGAAAGATAGTAAGGGAACTAAACTCCCTGTGAAATTATTCCTTCTGGGAAGCTGTCATTTTGAAGTTATCAACGAAAGAAGGCATTTCCAACGGTGATTCTTAAGAAGCACCGTAGGAAAATTTAAATTAGTAGTTCGTTTTGTTATTCAGTGCAGCGCGCACAAGTATTGGAACGACGCACACGCGCGCGCGGTTGTTATAATCCGTCGGATCAGTGTGCTACGTCGCGTATAGCTGCAATTCAAAACAATTCAAAACATGATTCAGTAACTTTTGATTGGAAATTGAGATCTTAGAATGCCGTTTTTCTCGGAATGTACAGCTGAAGCTTAGCTGAAACTTCATCAGCTTAGTTGCTCAGTATCCTTCATTAGATTTTGAACCCTTCTGTTGCTTCAAACGAACAAAATGCACAAATTACAAATGATGGACTATAGCTTTAAGAACTTTGGTCATACATGTATGTGACCTGCTGTGGCAAAATGAGGAATGTCCCCCAAAACCTTGTTTTGAGTAAACGACGCCTGAAGTCGTGTATACCTGAAAAATCCTGTCAAAATCAATATAATATTTTTGGTATTTTTGAGTAGCCAAGGTGTCCAAGATTCACACTGTAATTTTTTGAAACAAAAAAATACCCCCTAAAATTGAAAAAACTGAAGATCTTTTTCACTGCCGATGGAGGCACAATGCATATCTTTTGTTTCAAAGCAGCTTTTCTCGAAATGAGGACGGCGAAGTTCGACAGGACACTGTTGAGGTTTCTGCTGCATACATGTATCTTCAGAATAAATTAAGCTACAGAAATAAATTTGATATCATTGGAAAGCCAATGATTTGCGCTTTAACATGATGTATATAACTGGAAAAGTCAAAGGTTGGGGTTATTCCTCATTATGATATGGCAGGTCACATATGCTAATCAGAGTATAGGGTGAGTCAAAAAAAGTGGAACCCATGCCGAGTCATGTTTTGAAATGCGCCCGAAATCAGCATCCGGGACACGCTCTCAATCAGCCGATTGCAGCTACGCGATGTCCCGCACTGAACTGACAAATTATAGCAAGCACAAGCACGTGTGTGTCAAGTCAATGCTCGCGCACACCCATTCACAGCTGCGGCCAATTAAAAACGAACTACTAAGTAAATGAAAATTTCCAAAAATGCATCTTTAGACGCATCTTTGGAAATGACCTTCTTTTTATGTTTTCTTCAAAATGACAGCATGCCAGAAGGAATAATTTCACATGGAGTTTAGTGCCATTACTATCTTTAAACTGAGTATGCTTTTCAGCAATAATTTTGGCAGGCACTTTTTGGATAGCTGCAAATGATGGACTGTACCTTTAACTCTCCTGCTATCTGAACATTCACAGATAGTCCAAAAAGATTGGTTTTATTGGTGGATAACCCTAACATACCTGAATCCATCAAAATCCACACCCCTGTTTCGGGGGATTTTGGCAGATTCAGGATACCTTCATATTGAAAAAGTTCTGGGGGATTTTGATGGATTCAGGACATGAAGCCTAGCGGTACTGCAGGATTTTGATGGATTCAGGATACCTCCATATTGAGCAGTTGGGGGACTTTGATGGACTCAGGATCTCAACAGATTTACTCCCGGCTAACTGATGGATTCTGATGGACTCACTGGCCACCAAATTTGTTTTGCATGGCAAAATTGATGGATTTTGGTGGATTCAGGATACTTTCTAGTAAATATACCCAAGGGATTAGGGTTAAAGGAAGTGGAATAATGTAGATTATTCCAATTCTCACCATTTTGGAGATTCGGACTGGTACTACTGGAGAGAACGTCTTCCGTTTGAGAGGTCTTCTAGGCGTCCCGTCGTCGTTCAGACCAATGATGTTTTTGTCCTTTTTTGACAAACAGCTTGGACAGGAGAACACAAACTCTTTACAGAGGTGGCGCGGGATCCTGGCGTATGTCTTTGCAACCTTCAGAAGAAAAACCAAGACAATATGACAATGAAAACGACATTACATCTGGAAATGAAATGGGTTCACGTGAAATTTGGGTAATTTGAGTTTAGCCACTTGTGTACAAAAGTATGATTTCACTATGATATATCATCTGGAGTTGACACCATACAGTTTGTCTCAAAAAAATGCAAACAAAATATAACGGAATGACAGACGTACAATGTGTAACCAATGTGTGGATTATATAGGTATGGTTTGAAAGATAAGCCTTTCCACTTTAAAATGAGACAACAAACATCCAGATCTGATAATCATTTTCAGTGCCCAGGAATAACTATCAACCAAACTTACCAATATTATCACCACTGAACGCCTGTACTTTGTATGTAAGTGCAAAGTATTTTGATTCCTGATGAATGCATTGCACACACCCATTCAACCCAGACGCACTTTTACATGTACAGACATACAGGTTCAACCTTAAAAAATTTTCACTAGCCAGCCGAACTACTGAAACAGACTATTATAAGATGGAATTTTTGCGTCGGGGTGATAATCAAATTATAGGTTTTGCCCTTCACCGACGTTTAAAAACTGTATACTCAGTGTGTTACCTCCCGAGTGAAGGATTGAAGGTACATCAGATTCGAACCAGCCAACTGATCCCGTTAGCTCGGTGGTCGAGTGGTAAGACATCTGCACTAGAAAGCAGGAGGTCGTGGGTTCGAGTCCCACCCGAGTGATTTTTTCCAACTTTCACTCGGGAGGTAACACACTGAGTATACAGTGTTTAAACGTCGGTGAAGGGCAAAACCTATAATTTGATTACTGAAACAGACTCTTAACTAGCCTGCAGGCATTTTCACTAGCCCGCATTTTTTTTTTTTAATAGAGTGTCTCATAAGCAACAATGTGCATATGTATGTATATGTATAAAGTGTAGGCTATCCTGAGGCAATCGGATCAGTGTTTGTAATAAACAGATCTAATAATTTAACCCTAAACAGTTAATAAAATTAGACACAAATATTGATACAGGTTTGCTTTCTGAATTTAATGATTAATTTCTTCCTGTCCTTTCATCTTTGCTGTAGCCCAATAATTTTTGACTCGCTAGCTGGGCTACTTAAGGAATAGTTTGACTAGCCATCTGCTGTTTTGACTAGCATTTGGCTAGCGGGCTACCGCTAAAGTCCAACCCTGCAGACAATGTTAATATTTTTTTCCCTGTATGAGAAAAGAAACCACTCGAAGCTTCTCTTTTACTAAATTTGTGAAATCCTAAAGGGATTATACTTTTTGCTTCTTTACTTTATACCTCATCGCATTTATTTGTAATTATATCTTATTTTATTTATGTTTTGAAAAAATGAACAAAGAAATTGACTGGAGCGGGGTTTGAACCTGCGACCTCCGGATTACCTTTCCAGTACTCTTACCAACTGAGCTATCCAGCGCTATGTTGGCGGGGTGTTAGTCAGTTTATTTAGTTCGGTTCGGGCGCTACTGGGAGTAACAGGCAGGGGGGTTTCGGGTGCTACAGTGACTAAAGGTTAACCCTCCTTTTGTTTAAAAAGTCACAGACAAAATTTTTATCTACTTCCCCTCCATGCCTTTAACACAGGCTAGTCAATAACATATTTCAGATCATAGTTCAAGTAAGCACTCTGACTAGCCAAATTCAGTCAACAGACAAAAGCAAGTAACTGTAGGCACAGCTGGCTTATCAATCACCTACAGTCAAAGCATAGCTGTATCAAGTTATATAAACAGTCACAGCCAGTCAATCCTGCTTTTTTGTAGGCTGGGAGCTCTTAACTGTTAAAAAGAAAATTGTCACTTGATTGATTGATTTTGACTGCAAGGACAACTTGGCTATGTATGCGGTGCGGGATTGTGGGCGGAGCTATGAGGAGGGGATGGAGGTGGTTATAAATGTTATTGTCAATACTTACTTCATTGTAGGTATTCCTGTAGTTTTTATGAGGCACTGTTCTCTCATGGATTTCCTTGATGATGTCATAGATTTCCTCCGCTGCTGCTACTCGCCTCCAGTTGCCTAGCAACGAATCATCGGAGGCATCCTTGAAAAATGGAAAAAAACACAAGCTCCGAGTTACTATCTCAAAAACATATACATGTAGACAGCAATCAATGGGTTTGTATTCTTATTAAATTCTTTTTTTCAAAAAGTCAAAACACTTAAGAAAAAAAAGAGAGATTTTTGTATTTGTAAATTATCTGAATCAATTTACTCCCAACTATATCTGATTACGAAAAACAGTCATAGGTTGTCTTGGAAAAGCTATTTGTGGAAATATTTAAGTAAAATGCACTTGATTAACTCTTATCTTCCCAAGCCTACAAAATCCTCTTTGAAAAATGGAGGATTTTGCTGGATTTAGGTAACATGGAAAAATGTATGGCTGATTTTGAAGGATGCACTGTGTCAAAGTCTCAGGCCGGACTTTGTGTTGTTTATGCTCAGCCGTGCATAAATTTAGGCCTACAATGTAGATTACATTTGAAGTCCTCCGCACTGCTCCAGGATGTCACTGGCTCTGCCTCAACATATTGACAGTGATTGCTGGAGGATTTTGCAGGATTGAGGCAGCGGTCACCCCTCCAAGGACCACATTCAAGAAATAACAAAGGATTTTGGAGGACTGAAGCTGTAAGCAATTTTGACATGGAGGCAGTTGGAGGATTTTGACAGGATTGAGGTTGCATCCTAGCAAAAATGCCTAGGGAGTTAGGGTTAAAGAAATACATTTAAAAAGAGCATGCATTTTTTTTGGGGGGGGGGAGGGGGGGGGGGGGGGTATTTTAAAGGATTACTTTTGCCCAAACACACCTCTTCCTTTGTTGGCTCGCAAACAACTTCTTCGTTCCATCCCAGCTCTGGCGCAACCTTCAATGAAAACTGTCTCTGTCGAATGTAAAACAAAAACCTTGAAGGTTCGTCCACATCTTTGCCTTCCTTCTGTAAAACCTTCTTAATCCGCTGGACTTTATCAGCCAAAAGGACGTCTGAGTTTCTGCTGCCGAGAACTGTTTGAATCTTATCCCAAAAGAACTGCCTTCTTTCCGCCTCATTTTGGGGTTCGGTGTTCTCAGCGGATGTTGGGAGGGATAATGTATGAACCATCGTCACGGCGACCTGCTCCTCATTCTGGGAGATTGTCGTCTCATTGTTGCTGACGTCAAAAACCTCCAAGATTGTATCACAAGGAATTCCGCCGTCAGGTATCGTCGTGTTTGTTTTCCTCAGTGCGGACGGAAGCACCTCGGACAACGTTTCGATGATCTCCGTGGTGACTTCCATTTCTGGGTGGCCTTGCTCGGTTCCCTGTACAGCGACAATGGTTTCTGATGCTGCCTGGGTGGTGGGAACCGGTCGGCTTGTTCGAATGGTTGTCAAGGTCTTTGGCAAGCGTTGTTGTGGGTTTTCTGTTGCTTCTGTGGTGGCAATGTGTACTTCTCCTTCCATTGTCTTTGGCTGAGGCCGACTGCTTCAGCGATTTCCGCAGAGTTTCAGGACGAGGCACAAGTCTGTTCTCTTGAATAGAATCTTCTTTTCAAACTCCAGATCTGGAACAAAGAGAACACAATGAAATTACTTGACGCAGAGCTACAAAAGTTGAGTAGTAATTTTGGCGGCTGCTGATGAAGAGCGCACACATGCAGCGGGCTCCAAAGATTTTGGAATGACAGGCAACAGCCGTGGTGCGCTTTGCCAAAGTTGACGCACGCTCAGTAGATGATTAAAGCTCTTGTCTGGTTCCCTGACCCCATTGGCCTTTTGACTATTATTCCGGTGGCCGGGAAACAGTCTGGTAAATATCAGAGACGCCATGCTTTTTCAAATACCTCTGAAGGTACTGAATTTAACGATGTATGTTGTGCTATTTAGCAGTCATACTATAGCTGGGTTGATTTTCTGCTGACAAAATAATTTTGATCTTTAATTCAATTGATTTTCAGCTCCCCTAGCAACGGGGGACCTTCCGCGCACAGGCCATATGTGGCACTGTGACTCAATAAGATAGTTCAGTATTTGAGTCATGATTTAAGGGACTACCCGCTATGATTTTGCACGCGTGTGGCGAACTGTTTATCCCCCGACCCTAATCGTTGTCATGGGATGTGCGTATGCGCGCAGCAGTAAATTTTTGTCCCAAGTGGCTTATCCAGACGCTACTTCTGTGGTTGTAGTCTATGGAGAGTCGCATGCATTTTCAACATGTTCAAAGTATTTTCTAACAAAATCATGAAAATTGAAATGTGTCTCAGTCCTAGATTTATGTCTTCATCATTTTTGCAATGACTGACCTTCATTGACATGATATAATATGAAGGAAAAAGTGGCGTCAGGATGCAACATTCTTTCCGTATTTTTACAACAGTTTGTTTCGTTTGCGCGAATTGACGTTGAGGGCGCGCTTGCTAGACCATTCAGTGTACACTGTGCTTAAGTTTATTCCTCCGTTGTAAACCCACCAAAATACCTATAATGGGACGTCAAAATATTGTATTACAATCTTCACACAACAAGAATACTAAGAATTGTTACCTGAAGCTACACCTGCGAATTAAACGACCCTTGCAACGTGCAAAAGGTGCGAATACAGCACCAAATCGTTCCGATTATCACTTCTTCGTCAGCGCGGAATTGAAACGACGCTCTGATTATTCACGTCTCTTGAGGGCGCTATAACTTAACCTTGTCAACAACAAGATCCAGGAAGTGATCGGTCCGGTCGTCTCATCAAGTCGATCTCTCGAGAAACATTAATTATTTCTCTCCTTTTTGTGTACAAAATTGACTTGGTCATTGATATGCAGCTTAGCTCGACATAGATGGCGCTAGCATAGATTTGGAGAAAGTGATAGATAGCTCTACCAAAAAAATGTGGAATAAATGCATTAGGTATTATTTTTTACTACTTGTTTTACTAGCTGACTAGCGTTGCTGCTAGGATAGGGGAGGGGTATCTCTTCCACCCCACCCACGGGGAAGGAGATCTAGTGTTCTCAGGACAAGACTTAAGATTGTTTCAGCCTGTACGATTATTTTATAGCGGCTGTGAGCCCCCCCCCCCCTCAATCAGTCTCATCTCAACGTTAAATTGAAGCCCCACCCCGGCCCCATTTTTAGCCGGCCATGGTCTATGCAATTCTACCTCCATGGTACGTCTATGATATTTAAGCAGATTCAGCGATATAGTATGACCTCGAGAAACTGACCAATCAGCGGGTGCTTCCTCGTGCGTAAACATCACACCCACGATGAGTGCCATTTTTGTACAGGTTACTTACGGTATTACAACAACGTGGCATCGAAATTGACCAATCAAACTCTTAGTCCAGATTTCGGAATAAAATGACGTCACACGTGCTTAGATATATCAGACGTTCTACCGGAGATGGGCTCCGTGGAGAAGAAGTGATACTCCCTGGCATGATGCGAAACATTTATGTAGGCCCGCTTTCACCCATTTCGTGCCTTAATTATCTGTTAAATTTCAATGTCATTTTAAAACCTTATGGAAAATGTATCTCGCAGTATGTAACTGTTAGGCCAAAAAAAAAAAATAAGTTGGTCTCTGGTCAGCGCGCGCGTCGATTTTAATCATGCGCGTCGATCTTTTTTTTTCCAAAATGTTCCGCGGTAGCTCCAACAGCGCCCTCTATTTCTGCACCTCCTCAATTTCTTTTACCAAAGAGCACCAAGGAATGGGAAATTGCACCAAGGCAAATGATCGAAAGCACAAAGGCAAATTATGGAGGACACTAATGTACATGAGGACACCCAAAAAGCAAAATAGTACCCCACCTTGTCTGTACAATGCCAGCTTGAAAAAAAAAAAAAAGCAAAAAAAAAAAAAAAAACCGCGTGCCCGCGTCAACTCCGGAACTTTGGTCTGACCAGAGACCGAATATTTTTTTTTTTGGGGCCTTACTAGCGTAAAGTTTATTTTCTCTTTTCAATTTGATTTGTAGCTGCAATGCTACTTGGTCTGATGGCCAATTTACACCTGGGTGTCAGGAATGTGGCGGCTACGCCTTGAGTCGGCCTTGTCCTATTTGCAGTGGCAGGTGCCAGGCTGTATGGAACAGAGACACCTATATGGTAGGCCGACAATTGATTCTTGGGACTGTGAGCATCAACCAACCACCCACCGAAATTGTTGCATCAACAAAAATTCTAAAGATGAAAAAATATTTTTAACAATTGGAAATTGTGATTTCTTTCAAAGGGGTGCATCTTCTCAGACACTTTCGACATTCTAATGACCTTGTTTTATCATGAAGGGAAGATTTACCTTGAAAGTTGTTTAAAAAAAAAAAAAAAAAAAAAAGTCCTAGTGGTACGCTACTTTACATATACCTTTATCAGGATATATTTCATTGGAGAAGTCGGATTTTGTTGAAATGGAAGAAATGTGTCACTTTTTTTTCTCTTGCTTGTGATGCAGAGTAACAAGATGAAGTCACCTTTTTGGAACGGTGATTGCCGACTTCCGGAGCCTGAGAAGCAGACCTACCTTGTCAGGACATTTGTTGAGAACACTGAAGACGCTCTGGTGGATGCAATGAACGATTTGTGTGGAAGCTGAGAAGATGATACAACAAAAGATTACAATAGGGACGATGTGGTCCTAGAGGTTTAATTTGCAAGACCAGTAATATTTTTATCCTTTCACTGAACTGCAGCAAGTCAGCACATCACCAGACAACAGGAGAGGAAAGGAGCACATGAAAGACCTCTAGGTGTCCCTCTAGACCTTGGTAATTGAGGATATAGGTCAAATTTTTGATAATAACATGAATCTTATCTGGGTCTTCTGAAGCAACCATTTCTCAACTTTTCTGACGAGCTTTGAGATCAAGATGTGCCTTTAAAGGGCCTATGCAATGTCATTTTCTTTAATGCAATGTCGTTTTCTTTAATGCAATCCTTGGAAATGCACCTTTGTGTCCCTTTGTGTCGCTATTTTCAAGTTTTGTTTTCCATTGTCTTCCATTTCAAGGATATTTTGGTGCCGCCTTTGTTTTTATGCTCATGGAAATTTTCATACTGGACCGGGACATCAGGGCCGAGATCACTGGGAGGGCTCAGCTGCCAAAGGGCCTCGACTTGATTGATTGATTGATTGATTGATTGAAATTTTCATATTTTCTTGAGCAAACTATAATTTCAGCACCAAAAGAATTTTCGGATAATTCGCTGTCATAAATTTTCTTGTTTTTGGGGAGTAATTCGTTGTGTCAGTAAATGGCAGTAGCCGGTGAGCAAACTTTTCTCGCAAATATTTTCAATCATTTTTTGGGGGGGTTCACAATTTGAACAGAAACCCCCTAAAATGAACAGTGGCATCACAGCAGCATCGCCCTCAGTTAACCAGGAAAGCATGGAAGAGTTTAAAAGAAGTGCACTTTTCAATAAAATCAACCAAACAGGGACAGTCAAGGATTCTTCATACATTTAAGTGGAGTACAAAGTTACACAAAATATGTTCCTAAGAAAAATTCACTTCTTTTCTAAAGAAGAAGGCGGCTCCGAGTTTGAATCTGATTGTCGTTTATTTTTATTTTCCAAAATAATGTTTACGGTGTAAAATAACATCAAATGAGTTAAGTATAAAAGTATTTTATACAACTTTTCTTGCAATAATTTGTAACGTACAACATTCCTCAGATTGCAAGTATCAAGAAATATAAAGTGTATTTAACTACGTGTATCAACAGTATAAAATGACTTCTGAGTTTTCTAATTACATGCTGTTTGGGTAAACATTTGTGTCCGAGAGTAAAAAAAAATTACAATTTACAGTCGAGTTTTGTTCTTGATTATTTCATGTATTGTAACAAGTTCGCGTAAAAATATATAATAATTGCAATGAAACGCCCAGTGATGGATACATTGATACCAAAATCAATACTTAAAAATTCAATTCTGGGCCCAATTTCATAGAGCTGCTTAAGCACAAAATTTGCTTAAGCACGAAAAAACATTGCTTAGTAAAATCACGTAACCCGCCAAAACTCCATGCGATGTACATTGCTTGTGACTGGTATTTAGCTGTTGTTTACTTAGCATAACAATCGAGTGGAGTTTTGGCCGGTAACCTGATTATATTAAGCAAGTTTTTTTTGTGCTTAAGCAAATTTTGTGCTTAAGCAGCTCTATGAAATTGGCCCAGGTATAATCTAACCACATTACCAATAACGTAATAACCAAGTTAATGGCATAAATGATTTTTACTTTTTGATTATCATTAATGTTTTTTAAAAACATCGTAGCGGTGGATAATTATCAAGCAAAAGTATACAGCCTCGGAAACTTGATAGAAAAAAAATCTTTAAAGACAAACCAATAATGACACGGTTTGCGGTGTACTTTGCAGCTGAAATATTTTTGGCAACAATTACTGTAATATATAAAAACCTTTTCAGTTACTGTTTACAAATTCTATATAATCAGTACTTCATCGAGTTGCAAAGAATAGTCATCCTGAATGATATTTTCATGGTTATCTAATAACGCCTGTGCTTTGTATAGTTTGAGATGCACGTGCTTATAACGAAGGCCAAAGTAATATACACTTTCAAACATTTCGGCAGTGGTTTATTCATGGATCTTGCGATAACAATAAAGGACATTTTGTTTCGGTGTCTACATTTCAAGGTCTACTTTTTGCATAAGATTGTAGACTTCACTTTGATACTCTTCAACCTCTTCATGCATGTAATTACAGCACCTGTCAAATTTGTCTATTGCAATTTTATCTGGTGGGAATAATTATCTAGGATTTTTCAATCAGTCCGTAGATTTCTCCCTAAAACAGATCCAAACTAGCCTCTTCGTCCCCAGCATTCTGCTGGATGTATTTTAGGATGTCACCGTCGTCCATTGTGTCGACGGTCTCAGCCTTTTGCCCTGTCTCCTCACTCTGTGATCCGCCGGTTGAGGGCGTCTTACCCTTCCTCGGGGCAGGCTTTGGCGGCGCTTTCCCCGGACCACCAGTCGACCGCGGTGCTGGGGTGGGTCTCTGGGCCGGGATGGGCTTCTTTGTGGGCGACGGAGGCTTGGGTTTTAAGGAGGGTTTCTGGGGAGCTTTGTCTGGCTTCTTGATGACATCTGAGAGAAGCTGGTCCAGGTCATCTTCGATACTGTCAAGACATTTTTTTTTCAAAATCGTTTAAAGAGTTCTTCAGCGATCGCTGTCCGGTTCGTAACTAACGTCTATAGAGACTGAAAGTACGCCATTTTGTCTTTGAGCTTCCGGACCCCTCCTTGACCCTTCTATGGGCATTCACACGGGGTTGCCCTTTCTCTTGCTATTGTTTTTGACAGAATGTTTACTGACCGTAATCACCCCCAGGAACATTCATGTTGGAATTTTATCTTGGCATTGCACGAGAAAAAAGGAGATAAGAAGTAAGGTTTTAACGAAATAGATATATGGATTTTACTCAAACACTAGGAATTTCCAAGGTGGGTTAATGTGTCGCAAATGAAATAGTTTTAGAAATTAAGTCCGAATTTCAGCCAAGGAAATTAATTCTGGTTAAAATAAGAGCATTTTAATATAATATGCTTCACCGTGTGAAGTACGCATGGTTAAGATGTGGTGACGTCACGAACCGCATGAAGCACTCAGGAAGTGAACATTAACTCTTTTCACACTCCGCCATTGGGCATGCAGAGCCTCGATCTGGCACTTTACACAAACAAATAGCCGGTTCAGTGATCTGAACCCCGACACGGGAATCACTGAACCGGCTATATTTATTGTGTAAAAGTTGCCAGATCGAGGCTCTGCATGCCCATGGCGGAAGTGTGAAAAGAGCATTACGTAAATCTCCCATTTGAGCTAGACCCGAGTTTGCCTATGACAAACTCGGGTCGTACCTACCGATTTCAGATTAAGCAGCTTTCAACGCGATCTCTCTTATCTGATCAAGAGTTAACGAGCCGTGAACAGGTGGTGTATGGTGCCTCTGCCTGTGAGCTTACTGACAAAAAATATCTACCAAAGTCTACTAGGTTCTTGTTTATAATGTAAAGTATTTGGAAAAGTGTCAAAAGTTATTATGTGAGCAACTTTGAATCATAAAAATCGATCAAATATATCTCGAGATATCAAATAAGAAACAGTCCGACTTCAGCCATGCTCTTCAAGGCACACACACTGCAAGTAGTCCCGGCTACCAGATGTGCATGCCGTAATTGATAGGGCAATTACCACGGCTCATGGTCACTGGCCCTGGGGAAGTGGGTGCCAGGGTAAGTGTTTATCTTATAATTACTTTACTGATAACAGCTGATAAGAGTCACAGTGAAATCGGTAGGTACAGTTCAGGGGTTTTGGCAAATGGGAGTTTCACGTAATGGCAATTTAAACAAACTACTTTTTTTCAGAATTGTGTGGTCGACCTTACTTCAAGAGGTCTTTATCCTCTTCTTCATCCAAAGCAAGAAATTCAGATGTCTTCTTGTCAGTCTCGTCAGCTCCGGGTGGAAGGTAAATCCCTGCTGCATTATCAATGTCTGTCATATCCTCCAGGTTGTCTGAGAAAAGCAACACCCCTGTGTCTGATTCAGATATAAAAACAAACAGACAAACGCACAAACAATCAATTAAAAAAACTGAGATAAAAACCTTGGGCAATGGAAGACTTTTGAGACGTTGATGGCAGCAAACACACCGATTGTTGACGTCATGTTTAAGCTAAGGCACGCATGCTCAATAGGACGCAACCAATTTAAAAAAAAAAAGGGCCGGCGGTGTTTGCTGCCACCAACGTCTCAAATAGTCTCCCGTTTGTACCGAGATGCTTTGTGGAAGACCAATTCATAAAAGCCTCATCCCGTTTGTTTCGACCAATCACGGCCAAGATTAATGTCCTAATTCAGTCCCACGCGCGCAGATTTGCGTACAACGTGCGCGTCTACAGCACGCACAGTTGCATTGGATGCGAGCGCACACGTGCGAAATGGGCGGGGCCTAAAAGGATACATGTCTGTGGCACAGAGAGCTAGCTGCCACAATTTAAAAGCAAGGACATTTTTGGCAGAAATCACCTTGCCTTTTAAGATTTCCTTTCAGCTACTAAAAACGTACTGAGAACGTACTGAAAATTAAGACACTCATGAACAGAAAATAAACTTGGGGACATAATATAGGCCATCATTAACATTAACACGTACCTAGATAGATAAGGAAAAACCACGTATGATGTGACCTCGCACAAAATGAATTTGGAAAATGAATTTATAATCAGTCTTTTGCCTCTCATGGTTATTTGGATCATTTGCCCTATCCAATCTGCGGTAGTGTGCCTACCATTGAAAGTTCTAATTAATTTAGCAGGTAGCGGGATATTCGCTCCCCCCCCCCCCCCCGCCCTGCATGCAAACAGGACGCTGGGATGGGCTGATGAATTCACGCTCTGATTGGATAGATTTCGCGTGACATGTGACCTGCGACCTACAAGTCATCACGGCCAAGATCTTAGACCCTGCAAGGTTTCAAACGGCCGTTAAGACTGAGTCATCACTCTTTTATTCCCATTCGTAAATGTTTTTTTTTTTCGTTGAAAAGCGTTATAATGTAGGACAATTTGTAAAACATATCTGTTTTGTAAATTTTCAATTCTCGTCACTTGCTCAGGCTCCGTTTCGGATTCATGAAGGGTCAAATTGCAGATTAAGCGACGCTCAAATTAGTCTACAAAGTCATGGTCCGCAATGAAACAGAAATCACATTCGGTATGGAATGTGTGCATTTTCTATGCGACAGTTTCTGGATAGCATTTGCGCGCAATGGCTAACCGCGGTCTTAAACAGCTGCAGCCAGATGTCTTTGTACACATGGGTCATGATAAGTTACCCAGAATGCCATCTCTACTTCCTTCACAAGATTCTGTGAAGCTCATCAGCCCTTCCCAGCGCGCCCTGTTTGCAGTGCGGGGGTACGAGCGAAAGCGGGCTATCGATCCATGCAGATGAATCACATGGTCTCAGCTGTTAGTTGCCGGTGGAGATCTTTTTGTTCCTGTTTGAAAATAAAATTAGCAAACCTCCCTCAACTCGGACAAAGACCTTGGCATACATCTATAATTCACTTGCCCGTCTCATTAATTTCTTGGCTTTTATTATCATTCCGAGTTCTCATTCATTACCTCCACAAATTTCATTTCGTTACTCGCGATCTACATTTTCTCTCCATTTAGGCCCCATTTTCCTTCATCCACTACTCTAATTTTCCGTCCACTTTCTTCTCGTTTCCTCGATTCAATCAACATCACTCATCCTTCCAATCCTTCGACGGAAATAAAAATAATAATAATAGTAATAATAATAAAAATAATAATAACTGTCGTCAATTTTTCTTAATAAAGCCAACAAATTTAATTTACCTGTACTTCGCATCAGTTTGAAGCCAGTGAAGATAATTAAAACAGATGTTGAATCATTGAGCTATCTTTACAACATCACATATTTTAAAGAAGTGATAAGGTTTAAGTTTTGAATTCTTCCAGAGCGTTTCGATAGATGTTGTACAATTGTTATTTCCTGTTTTTTTTCTTCAAGATTTAAAACAGTAGGGTCGTTGTAAAGAAAGGGTCGGACAAAGCGATGCAAAAAAAAAATAAGCAGAATGAACCAGATTAAAATATTCCAAATCGTTTATTTACACGATATAATGTACAACTGAGTATGAGATTTGCGACATAAGCATATTTTAATGTTTAAGACCACCAAGTATTGAAGGTTGTACACGAAAAGACAGCATCAATAACATTCCATATAGAAGTGTATAAAAATATAATCCTTGTTCTTAAAATGACAAACTCCGACTACAATAGTCAAGTATTTATGTTGTTTAAAATTGTTCACTCTTGAACATTTCACTACTTTTAATTATGTTTTTTACTAAAAAAAAACAAACAACTACTGTAACTGCATGAGTTCGGTAACACGCTCTTTACAACAGAGTCATCTCTTAAAAGGTAACAATTGGCATCAAACAATATAGTTGTATTTTTACAACAAACTAACAAAACCATGGAGAATGGCGTGCGTCTATCTCCGTATTAGGAATGGTTTACGACTACTTGTGAGAGGCACATATCATAACATAGCCAAAGAGGTGTTTCGAAAACCATGAAGTAAATTTGTTGAACAAAGTCTTTTGGCAATTCATAATTTTCGACTTGTTTTTGACTTTTTGACCGAAAAGGTATTGATGAGTTGGAATAAATATGTGCTTGGCCGGTATTAAACGAGTCCGTTAAGACCAGTTTGGGGAATGGACGCTGATAATGTCCCTTGTCTTCGGGTTGGGTAATTCATTCCAAACCGGTCTTAAACAGACTTGTTTAAAACCGGTCAAGCAATATTTATTTCCTTCTTTGAATTTGAATGGACTAAATCATTACTTAATACGTTTTTCTGAAGGAGTATATCAACTGAACCTTTTTGACAAATTATTTCTACAAAATTATATAATCTTGATACAATTATATAATCTTGATAATTTTATCACGCCTTTAACTTTATGCGAATCCCAAAGAGTAATCATCTGACAGGCGTGAAATAATTCAAATAATAATAATAATTTCAAAGCAGATGCACCTTTGGTAAAATTCCTCTGTTTGAGTGGATACCACACTTGATCCCACCGGTATTTACACGGCGCCTATGTATCACTAGCGACATAATAATTATGACGTCAGTATCAGATACCCCTGCTCGATGAGTTTATGATCAATTCCGACATAGGGTCAAATCCACACGCATAGAGCAACTCACAAAAAACTCATTTAAAACGCACTTTACAATCATCTCTAGATACCAACCCCTCTTCATCAAATATTTCATCAACTAAAACTTACTCTCAAACAACGCGGTTACGTTTAAATTATTTGAAATTGCACAAATCAATACGCACACAGAAAACGTAACACATCCACTTTAAAAATCATCTCTGACTGCCAAATCTCGGTGCCTCTCTTCAGTAATATTACGATCACGACTGATTGTACCTTAACATCCTTTTATACGAGTTATTTAAAAACAAACCAAGTCTGAATAACGGCATTTCATTTCATCCACGCTCTCTCTCCCCTCTCCGTCTGCCTACGTACTGGCAATCATGTTATACTTGGTATACGAACATCCATTTACAATCGATTAATTTACAGTCGATCACAAGTACATGTGTACAGGGCGGTGCAAAAAAGAAGGACACCCATATTTGACAGCAATTTCCATCTACTTGTTGAGCATATTTCCAAACTTCAATTGAATGGTATTCAAATATTGATCTTTCCAAATAAGTGACGAAAAAAATGATTGAAATTGCATATTTTGTCTTTGAGATATGCAGTTTGAAAATTCCATGTGCAAAACCTGTTTGTTCACGAAGCTTGAAAAAAAAATACACGTGATTTTGGTGATTTTGTATTTAAATTGGCATAATAACACTATTCTTGCGATATTTGTAAAGATTTTTTTTTCACCACGTATGGTTGAAGAGCTATACTTCACTGATAAAAAAAGTTCAAATAAACTAAGTAAGTAGTAAGTAGGTTAAAATTCCTGTCAAAAGTGGGTTTCCTCCTTTTTGCACCCCACTGTAGAGAATTGGGCCATCTCGTTTCCGCTCATTTATCACAAAAACGATAAAAAGGAGAGATTTGAGCCATTGGTTCGTTTAATCACAACAACGCCCAAACCGCACTTTCGTCATTTTCCAGTCAAGAACATCAGAGTTTAATGGCGTTAGGCCTAATGGTAGGAGAAGGTTTGATGTGGAGCTTTGTGGTCCAATGGTTACGGTGTTCGACTCGCGTGCCGTGGTACATGGATTCGAACCCTGACGGGGAATATGGTGCTTGTGTTCTTGGGCAAGACACTTTACTACAATTGCCTCTCTCCACCCAGGAGTATATATAGGTACCTGTGAATGTAGAGACCAGATTGCGCTGATCTCGAGTTTCTGCGAAAACTGGTTTCATGGCCTGATGAATAGGAGTAATTATTGTAAGGCGCTTTGAGACCATAAAGCGCTATATAAGCACATTATTATTAGTAGTATAGTAGACAAAGCCGGGAAGACATAATTTCAAACCTTAATGTCGATTTGTTAATTAACGATTTTTGTTCGGTTTGCGTGATACAATAAAATGTCAATTAGTTGGTTAAGACATGGTAATTTATCTCAAACAAGCGCACTCACTGTTTGTATAGACACCGTTTTGGCGTCAAACAAGCGCGATCACTGGTCTAACATGATTAAAGGACATATTAGGTAGGAAACCGATGACTGATGATCTGCTGGCACGTGTGGGAGAAACAAATTCAGAACATGTTGACAGGATTCCTGTCACAGGTGTTTTTAAAGACTCAAAATACGGATCCACCACTCGCATTCCTTAGCCAAAAATCATTCAACACACTTCAAAAAACATCCATTGCATGTTTCACACCAATCAGTTCACAGCAAATACGCAGATAATCTTCCTCAACCTAAACCAATTCACCTGTTCACATACCACTCGCACAAGCAGTTGCCTGGACTAAAAAAAAACCACACATTTACCTCCAGAAATTCAACGTGAGAAGAGACTGGAATTGTCGGAAATATTGTTTACACAACTACATCCATTCTAAGTAATGTTCACACGTACAGGGTGAGTCAAAAAGAAAACCCAAAATGGCGCCCCCTATTTCTTTTGAAAGAAGTTCTGCATGTAGCACTTTTCAGATCTAGGATGTGAAAGCCCAAATTAGAAGATCGTTCAAATCACTCATGTACTTTTTTAGTTAGGAAATTTTGTCCACGGCATTAAGGTACGTGGTATTTCAGCAAAGATGAAACCATGTCGTGTCATGAAAACGATATCAGAATAATCCCATAAGTCTCCAGGGTAGCCAGGTATCCGGTTCGTTAGTGTGACGTCACCTCCAGCACTTTCTGCACGACTGGAACCGGAAGTTAACGCAGCTTGAGCGTTTGTAGCCAATAGGCGCTCTAGAAATCAATGGTGGGCGCGCGTGAATGACGTTTTTACTAACGAACCGGATAGAAGGCAGGGCAAGACTAAAAACTCTTGACATTTTAAAGCATGTTTTTTTAACATTGGAAGCAGAAGGTGTTTAAATAAAGGTTATGATAAGTGCCAGTTATCATGGTTATGAGAGTGTTCTGATTTTTTTTATATGTATTTTTTTTTCGTTTTGCTGAAATATCACTCACCCGTGTGATCCATGAATCCGTGTTTAAAATTCCATAACTGGAAAAGTACATTAGCGATATGAATGATTCTGTTACTAAAAGAAAGCTTATCAATTGGGCTTTCGTATCCTAGATCTTAGGGGTGCTACATGCAGAACTTCTTTATAAAAAAATAAAAAATAAAAAAATAGGGAGTGCCATTTGGGCTTTCTTGTTTTTCTCACCCTTTACATTTTCAGTATCATACCAAGCTAACAAAATCTGAACTATTCATAAATACCCAAGAAAGGAATACCCATTCCTATTGGTCTAGAGCCCGTCACGTGGCCGGTTTTAAACGGTTGATAAAGACATGGTTGGCTGGTCTTAAACACTTCTCCCATGTCACATGAAATTTTGACCCCTATGAAATCCGTTGCCAGCACTGTTTTATTGGTTGAACGTGCACAATCTTCACGAAGGCATGCGCAAAGCTACCAGTGAGTCAGTATTTCATAGTCCTAAATTCACCCTACACCGGTACATCTGCGTTATGCGCCACATCACGCAGTACGCGCGACGCGCGCGTCAATCTCGGCTTCGGCTCGGGTAATGGACCGATCCAGTAAGCCCCGCCCACTGCGCACAAGGCAATTATCACGCGCTCCTCTCCAATGCCACGCTGCATTTTCCTGCCGCGCGCTTCATACGCGCGTGCACGCATGTCGGACATTTGTGCACGCACGTCGGACATAAATCACGGCTGTGATTGGTAAGAACACCATGGGGCGGTGCTTACTGGATCGGTCCATTATCGGCATCCAGACTACAACCGGTCTTAAACAGAGTGTTTCATACCTCCCAAGCATACATTTATTCCCTTACTATGAGCTTCAAGCTTGAAACTAATGGTCAACTCTTATGGACTACAACAGTTCTGCTCTATCTTGCGCACAAAGTAATACAAGCAGTTTCAGCTCGATCATCACATTCAAACTGCTCCGTAACATTCCTTCATAATCCGCACACCATGCAATCATTCCAGCTCTTAAGCCAGTAGGCCAGCTGCATTGAGGAAACTTTACCAATGGTGTCAAGGTGCTTGCATACCAGCCAACAAATAAAGTATGTTGATTTTGGCAGAGGCGCATGATTAAACGTCTTGTAATCCTACAGGTTACCAAAAGGTCAACTACAATATCCTGTTTAGCGATGTTGTTAAGCAATCAAATAATATCTGTAGTAGTTTTACAATAGTAATTATAGGCCACATGCATCGAGGAAAGTCTACCAAAGGTGTCGAGATGCTTTCATATCAGCCAACAGGTAAAGTATGTTGATTTTGGCAGAGGTGATAAAACAATGGTAATCCCACGGGTTACCAAAAGGTCAACTACAATATCATGCCTGTTCAGCGATGTTGTTTAATAAGTAATATCTGTGGTAGTTTTACTATTATGCATTAATTACATGTTTTTTTATTTTGTATTTGTTATTGTACGTGTATGTAGTCATGTGTAATGTATGCAGGGTCCCCATGGAAACCAGTTTTAATCGCTTGGGCATACCCTTGGTAAGGAAATGTAATGTAATAAACATTGCAGCATATATTGCATTCCAAATATTCAGAGCTATACTTCTAAAAACTCTGCAATGTGATACAATACTATATATCATATCAAATAGTTTATACCATTTCTCTTTGATACAGGTGAATTAGATAATAAACATCTGCAAATCAAATTAAACTACACACAAAATTATAAGAAAAATGTATTTTCCTATCAACGTATAGCTAACTGTCGTCAAATGATCCCCAAAATCGTATCAGTCACTTGAAACTGCGTTTTCGTGATTTTGTAGGATCAACAATTGACCTTTGTTTTCTAAACTCCTTGTTATAACTGGAAAATCCATAAAATCAAGAGAAATAACGGACGAAGATGTGCTCATTATACATATGTCATTCCTGCCGTGCTTGGTTGCAGTGAGCGCCGTTCATGTTTGTCGCCCAAGAACCAGCGAGTGCAGATGACGCGTTCCTGCAGAAACATAAATGAAAGAAACACGAACTTGTTTAAAATTGGTACAACTCTTTATCTGGGAGTTGTGCGTACTATAGTATTAAGGTTAACATTCGGCAACGGACGGCCTTTTTATCCTTAATGCTAAACAAGAAGCAGAAACTCAATGGAGTGTATTGAAATTCAAACAAAGTTCTCTGATATTGTTGCAAAATTGGTAAGCATATAAATACGTTAGTTTAACAAATCAAAACAGGTATAATTTAAGTGCAATTTAGTGATTAAAGCATTCGTTGAAAGTGCATACACACATTTTTGATAATTATGGACTTGCTTCGAACATTTGCATGAAATAAAACGTGAGTGAGATATTTACGATCAACACAATGTCGAGGTCCCTCGGCATTTCAGGCAATGAGGATCAGCAGTCGTTTGGAAGGTTTCATGGTGCCGACTACGTGTGGGTGAGACACAAGACTGGGACAAAATGTGCACAAAATGAAATGAAAACAGTGTCCACATCAAACACACAATGATCAATTCAACAACAAAATAACCGATCAAACTTTATCACAACATTTCGAGATGGCAAACTCAAAACAAAATTCATGGATTGAAAGTGATGTAATTCTATTAAAACTGTTTCACATATACCTGCATGTACTGTACGATTTGAATTGAAATATCGAATGTAGATCAAGTGAGTGCGCTAATATTTTAGATTGCACCTTATTCTATTCCATGATAGTACGGCAGATTGGCGATGGAATTGTTCATTTGATGATACAAGCATGGAATTTCGCACACAGTCAGAGTATGTCATGAGAAATATGCTTGTCTGTAGGGCCATCGCAGATTTGTCCTTTGAAAAAAAATACTGGTAGAATAACAAGCAATGGCAGCCATTTTGTAAATTGTGAAAATTGAGTGTTGTACGTATATTTCTTCCAAGTACAAATCTGCGATGGACCTATAGCTACAACGTTTTTCTAGGGTATGTTATAACCGTGTGCCAACTATCATGCGTTTATCATCAAATGAACAATTTATTTTGCACCAATCTGTCCGACTATGAGCGGTTTACATCAACTTGTGATTTATTGTGTGGCTAATAGGTTTTGGTGTTTTGGAATAACTTCAGCCTTTTGTACTGTCTTTCTCAGAAACAAAGGTCACTTCCCCCTTCCAAATCGACCAATGTCTGGTTTAATGTACAGGTATTTACGGTCTAAATTAAAGTGTGTTAACAAAATTTGCATGCTCACCATTACAACAGAGCATCAAAGCAACAGAAAAGCTCATGCGACAACATGCTGCGAAACGTGCCTTCAAACATACACCACTGACGATAAACCACAAAGACAAACGAGACCGATGTCTTATGATACTACTTAGGCTACTACAATCAGTCCAAGTCAACATTAATTTACGTGTGTTAGCTAAGAACTGATGACACTAGAAGATCCATATTTTTCATATGTGAAAGTCAACAATATTTTGACAAAACCTTATTGCAAAACAACCTGAAACCTAACACTCTGTAAAACTCAAGGGTCACCAAATCATCATAACAGCTCCTAAAAAATCACTCAATAAACCAAACGACTTTCACCAAACTCCCCATAGGCACATTGATTTCATATCAAATAACCATAGAGTCAACGGACCGGCTACAACGAGACCAAACAATCAATGGGCACAACATCCTGTTCTTCATGATGAGACGGCTCTTCGTTTTATATGGACACATATCAGGTTATCTGGATGGACGCCACCAAGTCGACTTCGTCCCAAACACGACTTTGAATAACTTTCTGAGCAGACGTTACACCACTTTTTCCTCATCTACGACGCCACGTTCAGTGAACATACAACCACGCTTGTCAACCACAAGTGTTGATTTTGTTTGGTAATAGCTAAGCTCAACCACATCCTGAAAAATCATCCACAAAATGTACCAATTGTATCAAGTTTACATCTTTAAAGTAACGTTCTTGTATGACAGTGTTGTTACACGGACAATGAGCCAAATGTCACTCTTATCTACTCAATTTGAAATTATAGTGACTGACCGAAAAGAATGGTCACGTGGAAGAATCAAAGTCACGTGACCAGACCAGACTCGCGAGAGGGAATCAAAAACCATGTCAATCAAGAGATGCAATTACTGTCT
Source organism: Patiria miniata (assembly GCF_015706575.1). Classification (NCBI taxonomy): domain Eukaryota; kingdom Metazoa; phylum Echinodermata; class Asteroidea; order Valvatida; family Asterinidae; genus Patiria; species Patiria miniata. The sequence continues at coordinate 6,293,090 of NW_024037056.1, read as the reverse complement.
GAAGGAGTAGGGTCTAGATTGAAGGAAAACAGCTAAATTTGAAGGACAACAAGCTAAATTGTTCGGTATACGGGAAATATCGCAATAATGACAAAAACTCTACGCAATGACTATCGAACATCACAAACTATACCACAAGTACTTCAGAAAGCAAGGGGTAACAATTACATTCTACCACTGCAAGTTTCGATCTAAGAACAATTCTCTAGGCCATATGCGATAATCTCCTACTTTAATACAGCATTTATTATCACTTTTGATCTTTAAGTGTATTCCTTTACCTTGGTTTTTGCCCTCTTTGGTTGATAAATTCCCGAAATTCTCATGAACACAAATTCAAATATGCAACAGCTCATTGATTTCTCAAATATTTACACTTTTTAAATTAGATATAATCTTCTACTCATCCAAAGGGCTTAGAAATGTATTGAAGAATACCAATCAGAATGACTGGTTTTTCATCAAATGATGATATATAAAAGCCAATAAAATCTAATCACCCGATGTCCTCTGAACTACTTATTTTGTTTTGCCTACACTACGACTGTCTATGGTATATCTTCTTAATGTTTGCTCTATATAATATCTGGTGTACGGGAAAGGCTAGATACCTATAATAGTTCTATAAAACCTGCTACATGTTTTGATGAGGATGAAATCAAACAATGAGTTAGTAAGCCAAAACAAAATTCGAAATCATAATCTTGCCTGGAAGTCCGAGCCTCTAAGAAAGCAAAACCGAAACACATTAATTCATCCATGCAAAGCACGATGTGTTTTGTACTTGAGCCAGGTGCCATGCAAGACTACAAACACAGAAAATGGTGGATGAGCATTGTACCTCGTCTTGCGTCAGGGCGCCAGACTAGCTCCCATCTCGTTAGCGGCTTCTGGGGCAGACTTGTATAGAAAGACTCATGGCAAGTGTCAAAGAATTTACAAGTGTACAGCGAGCAAAAAATGTGCCAAACACACACCACAACAGGCACGAACGAGAATACTGTGCCAACATTTAAGTTGATGTTTGCATGACGTCATTCTCCAAACGAATTATTCGTCTTGTGGAACAACATTCTGTGCATGTCGTGGTTCTGGGTGAAGCAACTTTTGCTCAAAGAATAATGAGATGTTCTGACAGTATACACACTGAGCAAAAGGTAGGGAAACAAGAAGTGGTGAAAAAAGTGTACAAGCAGTGCAGACAAACGCTTTTGAAGCCAGCTTTTCTGACAAGTGGAACGTAAAACGTTACGCATAACTTAAGGCAACGTTGCGTAAACGGAACGCATAACTTAACGGAACGCATTACCGCAGGACAACGCTTTCTCTCAAATAATATTTCACAAAATACTGCTGGAATCAATCAAGCAAATTCCATCAAAGACACTACACTGCGGAATTCAAAACAAAGGCATTTACCAAGCCTAATGTCTCATTATGTTGAATGGTTATTATTTTATAGTCGTCAAAAGCAAAGCAGAAATAGACTTTTTGGCAATGTAGTGTCAATTTTTAGGCCCTTTCCGGGATTCAACGTTCTCGGTTCAATAAACACATAACAGCATCAGACACTGTGGATCACACTTAGGAAAGACGCCATCAACAGGACACAACCATAAATGTTTACCAAAAACAATGAGGATCCAAATATCAAAAAGTTGGAGTACGTCGCAACGAAAACACAATCACGAAATACTCAACCTGAAAATGACAAATCACTCAAATAACACATAAATTACAGTGACATTTTATTTCCATTGTCAACTTTCATTGTAAATTTTTTTATTACGAGGTTGCGCACAAGAAAATGCAGCTATATTTTGCATCGAAAACAGAAAAATGTTCTGAAATCATCCCGCCAGCAATTTAGACCCTCAAACTCAAATTGGTTATAAAAAAACGACAGACACAATGAGAGCACGAGGATAGCAGACTGTAAAGCGAGGAGCAGAACAAATTATGCGAATAAGCACGCGATATTAAAGAGCAAGAAAAAGAAATGTGCCGGTTGGCAAAAAAAAAAAGGATCGAGTATAACTCTCAGCACAAAACAGCATTGCAGCAATGAAAATAGCAAAGAAAAAAAAAACAATCACTAACATTAAGATTAAATAAATTTGTGATGTAAAGATGTGACATCTTTGCCACAGCGAAGCAATGGGGCTAGGCTATTAAACATCCTCCTGGGAAAAGAAAATTCAACAAAGTACCTCATTTTGACTTTGCAAACTTGACTTTAGAATACTTTATTGTCAGTGCACATGTTAGGATTTGAAATGTTTTAGGTATACGTATATACATGCCTACGACTAGATCCCACCTGCGACGGCCATGGCATTCACTGTTCTATATAAGGGCATTTAATTGAATTTTAGTTCGCCTTGCCTCAATATGCGTCCCCGTTTGTCAAATTAATTTTATCTGGAGCATCTCCTATATTATGTCATCCTTGAAGTTAACATTATGCTTCTCTATAGGGAACGCCAAAATGTAATAAGTAAGAATCCACGGTGAAATACACTGCATCTAAAATTTCTACTAGTGAAACATTTTATATCAGTATCTAATGAATACTTCTGACACAAATTTGATGTCGTTTAACATTCCTACTCTGTCATTATTAGAATTTGTTAATGCTAATTCGCATACATCCGTCATTAATACTTTTCGTCAATGTTTCGCTCACTTCAAACACTTCCAAGAACCAACTCAGAATCCACAGATAATCTAGAGGGAATTAATGTGATCTCCTTCAACTAATCATCCAATTTAAGGTCAGTCTGCAGGCTTAATTTGTAAAGAAAAAGATGGTCAATCCCTGACGACTCCCTCTTCGCTTTACGCTCCTGTGATCTGAAAACCCCATGCCTTTCTCTCAATTAACATTTTGAATTACTAATTCTAACTGAACTAATGCACCTGTAATATACAAAGTCAATTTTCAATCGACAAAAAAAAAAAACTACAAAATTTACAGTTGCATCCATAAAATCTACTTAATGTTACAACAAACGATATGCATAATGGTCAATTCTGTACAACTTAAAATGCACAGTTTACTTCGAATGAATAAAATATTCATATATTATAATTATATTTATATATATAGTGCAGAAATCATCCATTGATGAATTGATAAAAATATTTGTTAATACTTCAATATCGCTAAACAAATTTAGACACATGCTTGAATTATTTACACATATTCCCTTTCCGCATAATAAACGTCCATTATTTCCACCATATTTTAGAAGCAATCAATGCTTTTCAAATTTAATAATTAGGCTTTGCTAATTGCGACGATTATACAAACTAAGAAAAGTTCGTCTTCAAATTTCGTGTTGAATCGTTTGAAAAAAAATAAAAAATTTAATAAAATGCTGAACAGTTTCCTGTAATTTTCCATCTCTACTTTGATTTGAATTGAATTGAATTTGAATTTTGTCGAATGTTTTAGCTACCGTCCCGTTATTTTAAAACTATCAGCCCGGTGCGAGTACTACTGATGCACATCTATCTATTGTTTGAGCTTCGGTCTTCTTTTGGATTTCATCTTTGAAGGCCAAAGCAGTAATACTGAAAAAGCATTACATCTAAATATGTTTATGTCTCGCAAATTAAAGCGAAGTTTATATCACTAATCACTGCTAACAACTACGATTACCAATTGCTGCTCCTACATACCAAGAATACAATTCCAATTGCCAAACACATCATATTCACTGAAGATAAGCTACAAACACTCACTTAAGTTTGAAAATTAATACTGAAGACAGGCGTACGTGTTATAAAGACCAGAGGTTCAACACGATGAACGTGTAAGGAAAAACAAAGAAGTCGAGTATGTTGCAAAAGGGCAGATCCTGTAAACGATAGCGATATAATTCGCTGGAGTTCAGCTAGAGTGAGTTCCAACATGTGTGAGGGCAAATCAGCAGTTTAATCTTCCCAAAATATCATTCAAAATAGGCCACTCAAAATGCCACTTATTTATCATTTTGAAATGCTCCTAACGTACTGATAGTTTCATCGAATACAGAGGACACGCTGAACACTGCAGAACACAGTTCGTTAAAAATAACTCCTGGAAATACCTGACTGAGGTAATTTAGTGTAGCAGGACATAATATGCCGTGGCGTGAAAACGATTCACTTATTAATGTTGGAGTTGCATATGTACAAACATTTCGGGTGGTGATTGTGTATCATCTCTTCAATATAATCCCCTAGGCTAAACACTGACATGTTTACGTTACATACCTAGTGTGGACATTCTTTTGTTTTCGTGTGGTCACAAAACTCATTTTACTCACACTGTGAAAACTCTTTCAACCCAAATTGTTTTCTATGGTTCCCTTTAATGTTTCTCCTCAATTTGACACAGGTAACCCGAAAATGCCTCTTAACCTGTTTTCCAGAGAGGGGAAAACCTTGTGTGGACGTGGGCAAGTCCACACAAGGTCGCTGCTACCTGGTTTGTTATGACATCTTTTGTTCGGAAGTCCACACAGTGAATGTTATGCTTGTACACACCCCTCATAGCTCAAACATATAACAGAAATAACAATTACCGGGAATGGGTCATTTGGGAGACAGTCCCATAGACTTGTGCACAAAATTTTTCAAACTTCAATGTGCCCTAACCCAATATTCCCTTGTCCTTTTCCCACGAATTTCAGTATTTTTACTAATTAGACCACGAGCAACAAATATAACCTGATTGCGACCGTAAAACTGTGCCTCTAAAGGGGGGCTGTGGAATTAGGGAGACATGAAAATGTCCCCCTAATGACCAGTGTCTCCCTATTGTCGAAGAAATTACGATAACGTGTCTCCCTAATGGTACATTTGTGGGAATATTCCTCCCCAGAAAAGTCATGAAACTACACCAGTCAACCAGATTAGCGAGCAGTACTCATAAAGACAGAAAAACCTCCACACATTCACATAAATCATGCATTACGTAAAAGCAACAAATCTGTCATGCACAGCGCAAGCATAAACTGCGTCAGCGTCAACGCATTTTTGAATATAAGGAATTGGTTGAAGCAGATTGGACCAAGATAACTTCAAAAAGACAAAATCATCCAAACTTTTTTTTTCATGCTGATAATTTCTGGGGGTTTTTTTTAACGCGTTTTGGCGCGTTTGTTTCTACCAGCAAAGATATAACTATGTACTAAAAAAACTGAGTACAAAATATCGGAAACAGTATAGACAGACAAACTCGAAAATCCCCCAAAAGATCGAGTCTCAATCTTAGTCAAGAAAAGTGGTTGAAAATTGGGATGCACTTGGCGAAACATTACCACAGAACGGATGGAACCACCTCTTGTTTGACATGAAATGTCAAAGTTACAATTTTTGTCCCAAACTCACTTTATGCATAGAACATCATACATCATACTCGTATATGAAACAGTCCACCCCCAAAAAAATTGGAAAATATATACCAAAACAAGTACAGCTTGCACAAAGTTGTTAAATTAATGAACATGTCCCTCCACCTATAACTCCAATAGCAACGAACTCGGCACTATAGTCTGAATGTACATTTTGTCATTTTTTGAACTGGTAAATCATATGTACAACAGGGTCCCAGCAAGCGATAAAACATTTGCATGCACAAGCATGGGTAATCACGTGGTTCAAATCATGCTGTATTGAAACAGTTTCTTGGTGGGGGGTGTTCATTCAGTTTAAGTTGGAATGGGAATCCATAAAAAAATCCAGCTGTTTCTCTCTACATAAAGCAAAGTCAATCCAATAAAGCAATTTCAGCGACCCAGAATGGTCGTCATATCAGCCACATATTCATGCATTTATAACATGCTCATTCTACCACGCGTCACACAGATGTCTGCGTGACCACTGACGTGGTGGTATATCCCCCTCTAGAGTTCGGAGGCGACCTTACTTCTTGACAGAGGATAGTCTTCTTGAAGGCTTGACGGAACCTGGCTGACATGATATTATAGAGGATGGGGTTGATGGTCGCGCTGGTGTACATCAGAACGATGGAGATCTTGTAGAACACATCGAAGTAAATGATCGGTAGGTTCTCATACGGAATGAAGTTTGGAAGGATTCTGATGATGTGGAACGGCAGCCAACACGAAGCGAAGCAACCAGCCACCAGAGCTACAAAGGCAATAAAAAACAAGACATTGGAATGAAGAGTGTGTTTCCCAAAACGCAATATACATGTACGCTATTTTGTTCCCTTTTTAAAATCCTGCTCTCTCCTGGCTGCCAAAAGCAATTTCGACGGCTGTTATATGCTTGAATACAACTTAGGAATACACTAAAGCGAAAAATGAAGTTAAGAAACAGCCGTTATATAATATTGCTTGTATTCTTTGCAACAATTTCACTTTTTTTTCAAATAGATCTGCGCGTTTTGAAAATAAGGTCTTCCAATCGATATCAAAATCAGTACCAAATATTTGTGAATACAGAAATACTGCGAATTTGTGATCAGTAACTACTGCACATTGCTTTAGAAGTCTGCATGAGTCGTCAAGTTATTGACCCCTTGCAACAGCGCTGTTTTGCGTACTCATCAGAGTAAGGACGCGCTGAATTACTTGCTAAGGCTACGGCTTGAAATTGTGCATGGACCTATGGAAGATATCCCATAGACACACGCGTGTTACTGCCGGACGCAGTGGGACAAGTAGAGTACACTCACAAAAGGCATACGCGCGAGTGTGTGATACCGCCACAAATTATTGTGGTCGCCATAATGGGCTCCGTGCACAAGTACCCCTTCAACGCCAGAAAAGGAGAGTTGGGGGAGACCTCGACTGGTTCCCGGTCCATCCACTGCGTATTTCGAATGATCCAATGTTATTGGGGCGGGGATTAATCTTGGAGACCATCGCAAGTCGTGCATACTTCGCGCGCGCACCAGTACAGTACGCACCCGCGGTGTCCCGTCCAAGGCATAGACATATAAATAAATGTATTATATGTCTCTGTCCAAGGGGCTCTCACAAGTGGTAAAAACGCGCCATCTTTTTTTTTGGCGCACGGAGCCCATATTCACAGAGGATACATTTTTGTACAGCACTCATGGATTACATCTGTTTTCCTCAGACAAAAGCACATTATAACAAAGTGGTTCTAAAAACTCACCAAGCATTTTAACAATCTGTTTTCGAGATCGCTCAATAGAGTTCTCTTTCTTCTTCTCATTGTGGTTGATTCCATTTCTGTTCCTCGCTCGTCTTGAGTTGCGTCTCACCGCAACCTCCACGTTCACCCCGTACAGCACTCTCGCAATCAAGGAGTAAAAGATCGTGATCAGGATCATGGGAATAAGAAAGAGCAGCGTAGCGGAGACGACATAGAGACGGTCTATGATGTTGTTCCACTCATTTGTAGGAATACTGCACACGGTTGACTCAGGGATTCCGGGACAAATTTCATAAGTGTCATAACCCAGAAACAGCGGTATGCTGACACCAAGCGAGACAATCCAAATAACGACGATGATTTTGATGGCGCGCGAATGCGAGACGTAAGACTTTGCTTTGATGGGATGGCAGATGGCGATGTACCGCTCTGTGGTGAAAGAAGTTATGTTCAAAACTGAAGTGAAAGTACAGGCCTCGATCAGAAAGTACCGCAACCGGCACATGAAACGAGTGTACGTCCAGGGCCAGGCTTTGAGTTCGTAAGCCACCTCCATGGGTCCGGTGAGTAAAAGTATCAAGAGGTCTGAGAAGGCCATACTGACTAAGTAGTTGGATGTCGTCTGCAGTATTCGGTTCCTCAGTATCACAACTATAGTCAGTAGATTGCCAATGATACCGACGAGACACAGCAAGCCTACCACCGTTATGAAGGGGATAACCTTTGCGTACTCGTAGTGCTGTGGTATCATGATATACTTGAGATGATCAATGAGGGTCTCCCCCGTCATCTCATACAGGTAATAGGCGCAGATGCCGCTCTGGGTGTAGCAGTCGTAAGTGACATCGTACACGAAACTTGACGCCGTGTTGTAGTGGTTTTCCTCCAATGTTGCGTCATTGATGAGGAACTCATAAGAGACATTACACAGATTCGGACCCCCCATTTTGTACGAACTTTCACTTAACATGATTGGAGCTTGTACCGTTTCGCTGCGATCGGGCTAGTTCACAGAAGACTCGGTGTGTTGCTCACCGCAAGAGATCAGGATCACTCGATAACGCAATCACAAGATGGGCACTTTCCATTCTTCCATTTCAATGTTCATTCAGCGAGGCAATATGCAGTTAATTGCAGAGTTTACAGCTCATGCAGAACTGACAATCAAATTAAGTGCACTTTTAATTCAGACACTGAAGTTCAATTAATTCCTAGTAATTTGTTTACCACGCCAACACGCGCTCCTCTGCTGAAAGTGGTTTACCCTTTTCCTCAATAAGATCTCGCACTCTCTGCCTTGGAGCATTTCTTTCAGCCGAGGCAATTGCGAGGCAATCTCCAGGGGAACGGAACACGCAGGACACACATAGGTGAGGACACTGGTGGTAATAACTCAGTGAATTACTACTTGAAGATTTCCTGATCAAGTGGTTGACAACGGGCGAGGCGTTCAAGCTAATAAGCCGACTGCCTTGAAGAGAACGGTGATGGAGGGTCATCGGTTCAAATGAAAAGGTCGATCTTGAAATCCCCCTGAAAGGAAAACAGACGAAGTGAAAGATGTCTTTAATTGTCCAATATCGTGTACATTCTGTCAGCTTAATAGGTATTCCTGAAAACGCCAACTCATCTGGCGTCACGTCCTAAAATAGATATCTTGTCAAAACACATTTCGCTGTTAACGCGTATCCTGGAATTGGTACACTGATATATGACACAAGAGAATTAATGCATCATACGAAGGTGTGGGTTGGTGTGTGTGTTCGCAATACGCAATTCTCAATCGTGTTCTTATACACATTAGAAATTCCTTGTGGAAACAACTGTCAATTTTTGAAATGTTCATGTTTACAAAAGGTCATAATCTTGGACAAGAGCTAACAATAGAGTTGTACCTTGTGCAGAGATCGTGCATGCGTTTGAACTGTCGTTCATTTCTTTCTGCCTTATCTATCCATCGCAAACCCAAGAGCGAAATCAGCGATGCCCCGACTGACAAGTGGGCAGATTATTTACCCCCAGAAAACAAATCACTTTCAGTGAGCCCTACCATCGAAGCATGAAAAACAAGTCTGCGCGGGCGTTATCAAATCACTCATCTTGTGCCCCCGATCAAGGCTATCATCTCTACCCACTAGCCATGTCAAATTACTTGAAGATCCACCTCAACCGGTGATTCAGGATCTTGCACCCAACCCCTTCCGATCTATGTCTTATTTAATTTGTCGAGTCAATTCTTCCACCTTGGTGTGTCTGTCCATCAGGTGGTTAATCGGGCAGAGATCCTGTTTATTACCGTCGCCGTATCCCGACTGTCCTCCACCCACCCCGCTTTTCACCCGCTATTTTGCACTAGATTAACTTTCATACGACCTCATCTTACACACCTGGATGATTTGACAAGGTTGTGATATTGAGATGTTTCTTGGATCATCAATGATCAATTATAATAAGCAACCTGTCATTTACAAGGTGTCAGGTGACGCTCTGGTTTTAGTATTGTGTCATACAAAGAATACGAAATACGGGATATTAAGATTTCATTGTGAATGTTAACTTCAAAGCTTAATATAACATTGTTCTTACATTGTACATACTATGTAACAAATTCATTTGCTTGCAGGCCTTCAGTTTTAAAAAGTGGTTTTAAATGGCGCGCTCCAGTTCAGAAATCGCGCACACTATTCAAAACGAATTGGAAGCGTCCCGCTCTTAATTCAAAAGTTAACTTACTTCATGGATTACTTGTCGCTAGCCGATTTTTTCGTGCAATGCCTCATCGGAAAGCTCTTTACTAATGTAATGCTAGCAAATTATCGATTCAATTTGAAAAAAAAATTTCAAGGCGCCACACCCAAAAAACACGTATACACCAACTTTAAACTCAAACCACAACGAATATATTTCTGGTCAGTATTACATTTCAATGCATTATTTTGCCAGAAACGCAGCTTTCATTGTGTTTAAAAGCCAACAGAAAATCTATGGTATAGTTTCAATGCTTGGGTATTTTCCCCATAGATCAACGATGAAGTCCCACTGTGCACGGAAGCATGAAATATGATTTGCAAAGCAGAGGCCATGTCTGTGTTTAACAAGATCACGGTGTCGAGAAAATTTGTTATGGAAGGGGGAAAAAAATCGGCCCTGGTCTACATTCAGTGCCAATGTTGTGTAGTGCCAACATGGAATCACATTATCAGCTGACATTTCAAGCAGCATGCAGCGCGGAGAATTCATAAGCTGTCTGGACTTACTCTACTGCACAACATGTTTCGCTACATTGACAGTTTATCCACAGCCATTAAGAGTCGGCTCTTTATTTTGTCACAGCTGGCACGGGCTGGGGGCGAATTTAATCCTTTATATATTGGCAATTAAAATAAGATTTTACTGAATGTTGTCTACATAAATGCCTGCAGAAGACATCCAATGAAATGTGCACATTCAAAGTTTAATTACAATCAGACAAAGCTCTTTTTCAATTTTTTTTTTTAATTAAAATTTAAGTAGCATCTGAGAAAAGTGCATGTGGCAAAGTCTGCTTCATTCTTTATAGGAATGGAGAACACTATCACATCCTAGCCCAAACTTCACTCTGTTGAAAGGCTTTCAATCAGACCTCATTTCAATTGGTTATATTTTAGCTGGTACAAATTGTAAAAAGATGAAAGTTTCTGAAGCATTTTTGAAAAAAAAAATCATTAACTCTGTTTAATAACCGACTGTCAAGTCAATCACTGGCTGCTTCTCTTCATTTGAGTGTCCCTTCTAGCAAGTAACACTTCACGGTGTCACGTTTGAATGATAGACGAATATGAAGAAATTTTACCTTTACAGCAGTTCGTGGAAGAGCTTCGACTGCTACGTTGTCCCCTGCGGGCAGACTGTACCGCAGCAAAGGTTTCAAGGCTCCGTATTGTACAGGCCCACTTGAAGAAATGAACGTTATTTTGGTAACTCGTTGAACTAGGGTCAAACCGGGGTCTTATGACAGCTCAGTGGTTGGCCAAAATCCCAAAATTTATGACAAGTGTGGCACCCTTTTTCTTTACGAGGCAGCGGTGGACCTATGGGGAGAAAAGAACGAAAACAGAACAGTAACCCTTGTGCTTCATCGCCTTCAATCATTCTGATCATAAAGTTTCACGCCGTACCTAACTCCGCCGAGGCCTAACATTTGAACTTTCATGATATGACTTCGCACTCAGAATTCAGATGATTTACTTCTAACCCCGTTGCACCACCTGCAGAAAGCACTTGCATGTTAATTTTCTTTGCATTGCATTCATCTTTGAAGACAGGATGCATACAGGGTGAGTAAAAAAAAAACGAAACCCAAATGTCGGGACCATTGTTTTAGTGAAGTTCTGCATGTAGCACTTTCAAAAACTAGGACATAAAAGCCCAATTCATAAGCTTTCGTTTAGTACAAGAACCATTCCAATCACTCATGTACTTTTCAAGTTACGGAGTTTTAAAAACACAACCGCCGTTTTAAGGTTCTGTCCACGGATCACAAAAAAAGTTCAGGGTTCTTTCAGCAACACGAAAACAAATCACACAAGGATGTGTGTGAATTGTTTTCGTTTTGCTGAAAGAACACACACCTTTTGTGTGATCCGTGGACAGAACTTTAAAACGGTGGTTGAGTTTAAAACGCCGTAACTTGAAAAGTACATGAGCGATTTCAATGATTCTTGTACTAAAAGAACGCTTATGAATTAGGCTTTCATATCCTAGATTTTGAAAGTGCTACATTCAGAACTTCACTAAAACAATTGTCCCGACATTTGGGTTTCGTGGTTGTTGTTTTTTAACTCACCCTGTTTAACTTGACCTTTAGTGCATTCTCTGAATTAATCAACAAAATACCTGGAAGATGGCTACCGAATACACAGGGCTTATCACTGAATTTAACCGATTATCCCGATTAAACTTAAACGTACATTCCTGCACGAACTTAATTCTTCCCAGCCAAGCATGAACTCAAGGCGACCTCTTCCGCTTCGACAATCTCCCTCAGGACATGATTGAGGAAACCTTCAATGTCATTAATCTTAAGAGCATTCCATCACGCGATACCTGCCCAGTATGTCTTGCATGTTTTACTTAAATATAAAGGATTAACTTTCACTATAAGATCTTTTGGTTTAATATTTTGCCGAAAGAAAAATCCAATGTTTGTGTAAAGTATCTTCAAAATGTCTGACAGCAATTTCACCGACATATAAATGGGCGCTGTGTAATTATTCTTTCTGGCATGCTGGCATTTTGAAGAACAAAATAAACAAGGTCATTTCCAAAGATGCGAAACGCATTTTTGAAAACTTCCGTAAGTAGTTCGTTTTTAATTCGGGGAAGCCGTGAATGGGTGCGCGCAAGCGTTGACACGACACACACACGCGCGCGGTTGCTATAATTCGTCGGTCAGTGCGCGACATCGCGTAGCTGCGATCGGCTGAATAAGAACGTGTCCCAGACGCTGATTTCCGGCGCAATTCAAAAATAACTCGGCAACTTTTGATTATTGAAATCGATATCTTAGAATTTGTTTTCTCTGAATATACAGTATTCACTGAGCTAAAACTTCATCGAGTTAGTTGCTAAGTACCTGACTTTAGATTTTGAGCACTTTTATTGCTTTCAAACGAAATCAAATTGCCCCAAAGACAAATGATAAACCGGGTCAGTCAAAAAAGGCGAAACCCAAATGTCGGGACAATTGTTTTAGTTAAGTTCTGAATCTAGCACTTTCAAAATTTAGGATATGAAAGCTCAATTCATAAGCTTTCTTTTAGTACAAGAATTATTGAAATCACTAAAGTACTTTTCAAGTTACGGAACTTTAAACACAACCATCGTTTTAAAGTTCTGTCCACGGATCACAAAAAAAATGTGTGTGTTCTTTCAGCAAAACGAAAACAATTCACGTAAGGATGTGTGTGAATTGTTTTGTTTTGCTGAAAGAACACCTATCAGTGGACAGAACTTTAAAACGGTGGTTGTGTTTGAAATTCCGTAGCTTAAAAATTACATGAGTGATTTGAATGATTCTTGTACTTACAGAAAGCTTATGAATTGGGCTATCATTTCCTATTTTGAAAGTGCTACATGCAGAACTTCACTAAAACAATAGATTCGACATTTGGGTTTCGTTTGGGTTTTTTTTACTCACCCTGTACTCTACATTTAAACTACCAAAGCTAGGACGTGCCTACACACGCTTCGCTATAACCCATTTGATCTCTGCTGAATGATATGAAAACACGTCAAAAATGTTTTGCTCAGATCGACATCTGAGGCAAGTAGACTACGAAAACTTGAGGGATATGTGTCCGATTTGTAAGCAATAAATATCCGCCCCAAGCACAACTGGGAAATACTCCTGGATCTTAGTGACAGAGTAGATTTCAGGTTTGAGATCGAAACTAAATTTGACAATTTGAGCACCGAGTTTAAAAAAAATGAGCATCTTGCCAGGAGTCTACAGGGACCGATGACACGGGTTAACCGACGACAGAATCACATAAACGATTGCTCTGCGATGCAATTTAGGGGGGAAAGAGAGGGCAGTACTCTCAGAGGAAATTTCAAATTGGATCATTAGCCGGAGAAGTGTCAACCCTGCCAATGCTGTCCGGACCGCTAACCAAGTTAGGATTTCGCGATGTGAATTGAAAAGACCTCGAGAGGATTCTGTCAAGCTCACGAATCCATGTCTTGCTTGGTAACCAACTTATACCGGAGATCTTATTGGATTCTTGGCTGCTACTGCAAACGGGAATCCTAATGCAAGGCTTGGATCTAATCATGTGTAAACAAATAAACACTGATCTCTCAGCTCGGAGAAATCCTTCACCTTCCCCTTCAAAGATGCTGACAAAGTTGAGGACGAGCAAAAGAGCTCAACAAAACAAACTAATAAAAAAATACAAGGTTCAAGAGCCTTAACCCAACCATTCCAGACCCTGAAAATTAAATAATACTGCAAGTTAAGCTTGCGCGATCCCCCTGGCATGCTGGCAGTATTTACACAGTCAGTCAGTAAGCACACTTTTCACTGTTCCTAACCAAAACCAGCACTGACCTCATTTGACCCCTAGAGGACCTTTGACCTCAGATGTCTCAAGTCGTCTTAAGTCCACCTACCGAAAGATTATTGTCACCAGGTTTTGTTGAGAGTGAAGTCTGACTTTTTATGTGACAGCACAGTAAACCTAACCAAAATGGAGCACACATACTGAAATTTGAATTGTGGAGACAATTCTTTGTTCTTGTGTACTAACATTTTTGAGTTTGAAAGTACAGTTTCAAAATGCTCTTATTTTAACTAGAATTAATTTCCTTGTCTGAAATTCGGACTGAATATCCCTTTAAAACTCTACCATTTGCGATGGATCAACATACCTTGGAAATTCCTAGTTTTGAGTAAAATCCACATATCTGTTTCGTGAAAACCTTGTGGAGACGTGTTCATCTATAGAAATTGCCCTGTGGAGACGTATACAATCTTCTATTCCCTATTGTGTGCATGTCTCCAGAGGGCACAGTGTATCAGATCAGACGGATACACATCCACACAGAAGGAATACACCATCGCAAGATCCCCCTTTCTTAATTGGCTTAAAAGGGGATAATAAAATCCTAGGGGTTAAAAACCCTTTAATTGTTTTTATCTACGAGATACAAGGAAGCATTCGACAGACGGACACAAAAAATAAACATTTCTCGCAGACTCGGATGCAGCTGAGACAGACATAAATACGTGAGCATGATTCATAACTTGTCATCTGAATACTGCAGACATTTTTGAAATCACTTGAGACCTTACGCATTATAGATGGTAATAAACAAACTCTGCAAGGAATTCAACAAATTTAGTTAATTGATTGGCACAAGTGAACGACACCTGCTGAGCCGACTGCCATGTTTACGAATATTATAAACCAACCATAACAAGATCTCTGTCCACAGAAATCTCTTTATCCGACTAAGATGTCATCATTCATCTGTACATTTTTGACAGTCATAAATTCTAATTCCTTTCTCTTTCCAGCAACGATAGGCTGGAGGAGCACTTTCATATTTGACCAAAAAACGGGGGTAATCGGTGCCTGTTAAATAAAAGAAATATGTTGGCATATTAAAGTGTCCCTTGTGGTATTTTTAATACATTTGTGTCTTAATTATAGCCTTCTGGCAGAACAAAATTGCAAAAAAAAATAGACAATCAAAACTGTTTTTCATTACAGAAATTCATTCGCATTGTATCTTCACCTCAATGTATTATCTCGGAAAAGATTCCCTCTTAAAATGTGAAGTGGAATATTTTGGAACAATATGGGTGTCTGTTGGAGTCATCTGTGATACGCAGTGAACAGAAACATGTCGTGCATGACGGCTACATGATTAACAAAATATGAACGCATCAACACGATCAGTCGTGCGTGTAATTAAGTGCATATCGTACTCGTTGATTTTCAACATAAAACTCATTGAATATCTCAGTGTCTTACGTGTGTGCAAATTGACATTACGCTGTTTGCGAGTTAGCCACGCCCCTCAGACAACCCTATGGACTTTCAAGTTTTGTTTGTCTTAGATTTTGGGCATTCCGCGTCCATTTGCATATCATGTAAAAGACCTTTATCATGCTTCCAACATTTTAGTCGTGTTCCCTGTATCCAATAACATAATGAATGATAATGATTTTGTGCAAAAGGAACCAGACTATTTTTCCTTCCAGCCTCGCTTTGGTCACATTGATCTGAATGGGAACAAATCAAATGGCTGCAACATGATAATGGTGTATTGGACGAAATTTCACAAGCTGCGTTGACCCGATTCTACCGCGATAGGTTAATCCAGTTTAGTGTGACGTCATCTCAATTCAATCATGCGTACTTCACACGTTGTAGTCATTAATCTCCATTAGTTGTCTTACTAATGGAGATCAACTGCAAGTTAACGCAACTCGAGCGTTTCTCCAATGGGCGCTAGTAACCAGTGGTGCGCGCGTGTGTATGACGTTTTGATGTTCTCCCGACAAGAATCAAGTGCGTTGCGCGCACTGGTTCGCGTGCGCGTCAAAACTCGCGCGCGTCAAATGTTTGCGTCCTCGCTTTTAGCTTGCCGGTATTTTTTTTCGCATCGTCGGATTTCAGAGAGAAGCGTGCCTGGCTGCCAACTGACTACTTTGAAGTTGAATTGGTTCAACCTGTTTCAGCTAATTCTGGACGACTGATTTGTTTGCACGATCTGGCCCTGACCACAACCACGCTGCAAGCATCACCGTTAATGTTCTGCAGGGTTTACTAATTGAAACAACATCGGACGGTCGGGAGGCCAGAATGATCGACCTACATCTTGTTGATGGTTTATAAATTGCAGACATCTAAAAAAATATGGAGGTCGTTTTGAAGACTTCATCAGCCAACTTAAATATGATCTTGATGGGCTGCATATTGCTTTTTTTATTTTTAGACTAAAAGCATACACCAAGTTACCAAAAATCAATAGATCGTGAATCAGCCATCAGACTCCAATGTCAACGCGCAGCCGAGATCAATGCGTACTTGTTAAATAAAACACCAGATTCAGCAGTGCCATTGAGTGGAAGTTGGTACCATGGCAAACATGGCCAAATACACTCAAGGTTGCCACTTGTGCCGCTGGTATAATCGATATGAGATAACTGATGAAAGAGACACCAACAATGCCAGGGAACTCAGGCAGAAAATGCATTCAGAGGCAGTGGCTCGATCGTGAAAGGCCTGCGTATTGAAAATTGTAACAGTTAATGGCGTGGCCTGTTTTCAGCAAAAAAAACACAAGGGAATTAGGTTATGACGTGGGCAAATGGGCTGTGTTCCTTCTTAATTCCAAAGTTTGCGCATTAGGCACGCACGTGCTTGTTACATTGTCTACCTAACAAAACCTTTCCAGAGGATTAACGCGGCATCGTACCCTGGATACTCAGAATAATATGCTCCTTGTGTTATGACACAAAATGTCAACATTCACGGCATTTCTTTGAAAACAAGACGACCACTGAAGTAGGCTTAAAGTAGTATCTTAAGCTCACTGGAAAAAAAAATCATACCTTTTTAAGATAATTTGTGTGCTGCTTCAATAACAGTGGATTAAAGGTTTCCATTATCCCGAGCTTGAGGTCGTCGGTTAATAAAAGGTGGGAAAAAAACACAATGCATTGTCAACTTTTCATCTACAAATGAGGGAACGTCTCAAAAGTCAGAACGCTTGGAACATTCCACCGGGGAACTTGTGTTGTTCCCAGCCCGTGAAAGACCGCCAGGTGTTCCCGCATGGGAACGTTTGTCTATGCGCGTGCACACGAAATAATTTGGGAACGGCCTGTTCCAGTGGGAACATGCTTGGAACACTAACTCTTAGTTTACTACACTCCCGAGGACAATGCTTTGTGTTTCCCTTTTTCCCTGAAATACTCTCCCATAGACTAAGCACACAAATCTACTACAGAGGACCGTTTTGAACAAAAGACCCAACTACCGAGGACTGAAAGGATCTGTTGTTCTCTCTTTGTGTGTCTGTCCTCGGGGGTTATGTAGAACAAGAACTGTGATTTGGTAGACGGTACCCTGTGGAGACATGTGCATAATAGGGAACACAAGATTGTTTACATCTCCGCAGGGCAATTTCTATAGATGAATACGTCTCCACAAGGTTTTCACAAAATATATATATGGATTTTACTCAAAAACTAGGAATTTCCAAGTGTGTTGATCGGTCGCAAATGGAAGTATTTTATGTAGGCCCCTAAGGGATATTAAGTCCGAATTTCAACCCAGGAAATTAATTCTGGTTAAAATAGGAGCATTTTGAAACTACACTTTTAAACTCTAAAATCTTAGTACACGAGAACAAAGAAATGTCTCCAGAAGGATACAAATTCCAGTATGGGTGCGCGTTCCCGATGGGAACACACAGTGTTGCAAAAGGATCGTTCCATACGGAGCGGGAACGGTCCAACTTTTGAGACGTTCCCTTACTAGAAAGATTCCATTATACATGTAATATCAATATTCTTAATGAACTATTTTTGTATGGCATGTAATCTCAGATTAAAGTGGTCCATAGTACATTACATTGCCCAAAAGCAAACTTTAATTATGTCATCAAACTATTTTGTTTAATGACAATAAGCCGTAGTAATCATGTGTTCTGTTATAACTGCAATACGATACAAGTATACAATCCTAGCTCACCAGACCATGGACCGTCCGAGTAAATAATTCTGACGATTGCACCTGTCGTTTTCTAACCGGCCAAAAAATCCAACCATTCTCTTTAGTATGTTCTCCCCACACACTGTACGCGTAACCATGGTGTAAGTCAATATTTCTGAACCATATTCAATAGGTAAACATGCACAATAGAATAGAGTTGTTTGTCATGTTTTCCCTGTCAAAGTCGGTGAAAACACAAGAACGGTAATTTTTCAAACAAATAGGACGTAGTCTACATTCCTCGGTGATTGAAAAACGTATTACCACGGGAACAACCTTTCGACACTCGGCTAAAATAGCACTCCCGAACTCTAGAAGTTCATCTGATAGATGAACAACACTTTGATCCGTTCCAGGCATTCAAATGTTTAAAAAAAAAACCAATAACGTATTCAAATCGTCATTAAAGGGTACAAACATCAGACCACTTTGCAAACTCCACCCGAATCCATTCTCAACACTGGGAGCAAGCAACTCGATCCTAAAGGGAGGATTCTGTTCTAGAGAATAGACGAGGAACTGTAGATTCGTGCTAAGAATGGACGAAGCGAAATCCTTTCACGAATCTACAGTTCCGAGTATAACATTCTCTGACTAAAACTTTGTTTTTCAAAACAAAGGTTTATTCAAATGAGTCCCATGCATCACCCTCACAGCGTGTTTTTGAATGAGTGTAGATTCGTAAAATTACGCATGCGTTCATATTTAGTCAATGTACGACGAATGGAAGACGTAATTTAGTTCATGTTTCACTGCCAAAAGCAAGTCAACTCAGTAAGTCATGTCTGATAGCGGTAGTTCTGGACTTTTGTTGACACAAAATACCTTCAAATCTTCTAGCTCGTCAAGTGCTACAGTATGGTACTAGTTTGCACCATTATCGCTTTTCAATTTGTTTTCCTTTTACCTCATTTCCGCAGTACAATACTCGTGAATTTACCAAAAATTCCGAATCCATGGTATCTGTGGTTCGTTACGAAAGCAACCTGCAGATTCGTTAAAATAATCTACACTATTAACAAAAGTGTGAAGTCACAAAAATAGTTTAAAAGAATCTAACCTGCTAGTAACTCAACCAAACACGTTATCTATAGCCAAAGGAGAAAATACTAAAATTTAACGAGAAAAAAATATTCTCAAAGCTCCTACAAAATCAAATCATCAATGCAATCTATATACCTCATCACGAACTCCAAGCCAAAAACGTTGACAAGACCGAAAACGCCAAATCCATCAGAGCAGAAGCCAACTTTATGCAGCATGAAATTACAGTTGCAGTTTTAGTCTGGGCGTCAGACAGACCGAACAGTTCAATCTCCAGATGAGTAGGTCCTTCATAGGTACGGCCCCTTGGGCGTGGTAATAGATCATAAGATATCGCGCACTAAGAAGCTGAAGCGATATGCCGCCCGAGCGGAGATAGAGCACATGATCTCATGATCTGTACTCATGGTAGACGTAACAGTAAGCACACATGATCACTGTGACCCATTTTTTTAGTTGATTAAAGGTACAGTCCATCATTTGCAGCTGTCCAATAAAGTAACTGACGAAATTATTGTTGAAAAGCAAACTTGGTTTAAAGATAATAATGGTACTAAACTCCATGTGAAATTATTAATTCTGGCATGCTGTCATTTTGAAGAAAACATTTAAAGAAAGTCACTTCCAAAGATACGTCTAAAGACGCATTTCTGGAGATTTCCGTTAGTAGTTCGTTTTTATTCGGCGAAGCCGTGATGTGAGAACGTGCAAGCGTTGACACGACGCACAGGCGGTTGCTATAATTCGTCGGTTCAGTGCGCGACATCGCGTAGCTGCAATCAACTAAACGAGAACGTGTCCCGGACGCTGATTTCGGGCGCAATTCAAAACATGACGCGGCAACTTTTAATTTGAAATCAAGATCCTAGAATATTGTGTTATACAGCATTCACTGAGCTGAAACTTCATCAGGTTATAGTTGTTCAGCACCTTTCTTTAGATTTTGAACACTTTTGTTGCTTCAAACAAACATATAATGCACAAATTAAAACTGATGGACTGCACCTTTAATGTTATTTATGTTAGACAAATAAAGTGCAGGTGCAGTGAAATATTTATTTGCTACTCTGAGGATCTTTTGCAAGATGTTTAGTTATGTGCAAAAATCAATTTACCTAGTTCAAAACAGGCAAAGCTATGCCAGAAAATGAGCGAGGAGATCTCCTTTAATAATAATAAAAATAGGTATATTAAAAAAAACCGAGTGTGATATGTTGGAACAACTGCACATCTCGGGCCATTACCATCAAAATAAAAATTTACATTAATGTGCAGACGTGCCAGTTGCTGTGTGACATCCCGGGGTGCGGGGTGCCAAGGGCGAATTCGAAAACACTTTTGGAAATTGAATTTAGAAGCAACTTGGTAACAACGCCACATCAAAGTGTGCCGAATTGAAACACGCAGGAGATCAAAAGCTAGGACCTTTTGGTGCGGCAGGCACGCACGCATTCTGTTACACCAAAAATGACGGTACCAAGTTTAATAGCCAGATCATGCAATACAGGGTCAGTCAAAAAAGCGAAACCAAAATGTCGGGACTATTGTTTTAGTGAAGTTCTGCATGCAGCACTTTCAAAATCTAGGAGATAAAAGCCCAATTCATAAGCTTTCTTTTAGTACAAAAATCATTCGAATCGCTCATGTACTTTTCAAATTACGGAATTTTAAACACAACCACCATTTAAAAAATTCTGTCCACGGATCACAAAAAAGTGTGCGTTCTTTCAGCAAAACGAAAACAATTCACACACATCCCTATGTCATTCGTTTTTGTTTTGCTGAAAGATCACTTACATTCTTGTGATCCGTGGACAGAACTTTAAAACAGTGGTTGTGTTTAAAAGTCCGTAACTTGTAAAGCAAATGAGTGATTTGAATGACTCTTGTACCAAAAGAAAGCTTATGAATTGGGCTTTCATATCCTAGCTTTTGAAAATGCTACATGCAGAACTGCACTAAAACAATGGTTTTGACATATGGGTTTCGTTTTTTTTCTCACCCTGCATTGCAGAGACCCGGTGCTTGCTTGCAAATACCCAAGCAGTATCTGGACGGCCAATCAATCAAGCACACTGAAATAGGCAAACGATAACAACTACAGAGTGTGCAACATTCAGAAAACAAATAATTAATTTAATTCTTCAATGAAATTATATATTACATCAAGCCTGACTAATTGACCTATCGCCGTTTGCGAGTTAGCCACGCCCCTTAGACAACCCTATGGAGTGTTTGTACGCTACGTTTTGTTTGTCTCAGATTGTGCGCGTTCCGCGTCCATTTGTATATCATGTAATTGGACAATGTTTCACAAGCTGCGTTGACGCGTTTTAACGCGATTACCGCGATAGGTCAATTCTCTAGCAATCCATTTTATTTGGGTCCCTGGATCCAGAAATACATGAACAATCAATTAAGTGAAAGGGTGTCCATTTTTCTGGGGCCACTCTCGCCTGGACATGTTTAATCTGGGTTAGGCATGGAATGGGCATTGAAGTTGGTGACATCGCAGGTGAGAGAGGCCCAAATAAAATTACAACTTTTCACTAAATTGATTGTATTTCTGGATCTAGGGACCCAAATAGAATGGAGTGAAACGGGGTTGATTGAGAAATAGTCGGGCTTTAATGTAATATAAAATGTCATTGAAAAAAGAAACATTAAACAGTTTAAATGATTTTTTTTCTCTGAATGTTGGGTAAATGTTCTTTCAGCAAAACGAAAACAATTCACATGCATCCCTATAAGAACTGTTTTTCGTTTTGCTGAAAGAACACTTACTTTTTTGTGACCCGTGGAAGGAACATTTAAAACGGTGTTTGTGGTCAAAATTCCGTAACTTGAAAAGTACAGGAGTGATTTGAATGATTCTTGTACTAAAAGAAAGCTTGATGACTGGGCATTCATATCCTAGATTTTGAAATTGCCACATGCAAACTTCACTCAAAAATTGGTCCTGCCATTTGGGTTTCGTTTTTGTTTTGTTTTTACTCACCCTGTGCATTACACATGGTTTGAATAGACAGCTGCACAGAAACTTTAAAAAAGTACATTCCCCAACACCGCAGAACATACACTGAAAAACTGCCTGGGTTAATTTTACCAAAGAAAGGGTGAAAACTGGAACTACCCAAACTTGGGTTGTCCTATAACCAATTGTTTGGGTTAGAATTTCTGCTAAGTTCAACCAAAATTTGTGGTCATTCAAGACCGGTCTTGTAGGACTACAAATTTGGGTTGAATTTAACATAAATTCTAACCCAAACAATTGGTTATAGAACAACCCAAGTTTGGGTAGTTCCAGTTTTCACCCTTTCTTTGGTAAAATTAACCCAGGCAATTTTTCAGTGTACATGCAATATCGATTATATCCACATATGTATCAATGGCAATGTTAATTAAATGACGAACTTGTTCAGTTTACAAACGAACTACAGACTGTCACCGATACCCCTGCCCAAACATAATGTTGATGCGTATCAATGTAGTTCATGCTTAGTCTATGGTTGCAGTAACGAACTCCGGCAGATATCTTTTTAGGGCATTTTCAACAAGGCTGCTTCCCCCAAGCAGAAAAACAAGACCCGAACAATGAAAAGCAGACCCGTCATTCGATTTAGAGTTCTCGTCCAAGATTCCCTTTTCTGGAAATTCAAAACACTGTTCGGCAGCGACAAAAATTCCCTCTTAACAATGTAAACCAGATACTGCAATATGCCCGATCTCAAAAAGAAAGAAAAAAGTCCGAATCCATTACTATTACAGCCTGCGGAGACCAATCAATGCGCCACTTCACTTATCCATTTAGTCAGATCCTTTCACCATTCCAGGTTGCCAATTCAGAGACCTAGAAACGCAACCAGAGGCGGATATTGATTGCTGAAGGGTAAGAGAAAAATGCTTTTTTTTTTTTTTTTGGAGATCATGCCATTTGCCGGTGGGAGCAAGTTAAACAGAGCCACAGAGGGACTGAAATTATTCCAAAGCTGTGAAGGTCACGCATTATTTTCTGGTTAGATTTTGCAGGCCTGCTCAAAATTAGATCAAATCCGAGATTCGACAAAAACACAGTGATGTTGTGCGTATGCAAAATGTGTGGGATGCTGGAGCATCTCAACTCGAATGCTGAGTGCAAAACACGAGTAGACCGGACAGCAATGACAATCAACAACACACAAACACGGTGTGACATTTTGATAAAATTCGATTCCATTCCAGGGGTAGTAAGGTAAAGCTAATTCAATAAAGTACTTGTGCACGTGTACTTTGCGTCGTAACAACAGCGTGTACTCTCCTCACTATCGATCTCCAAGCATCAATTGAGCATCCTCATGAATTTTCTGCCTTTACCCCTGCTATGCCCCGTCCTCCGTCAATGCCGAGTCACAATGTTAAGCTCTGTGCATGACTGGCAGGTGGGATGGAATCTCAGCAGTATATAACACCAGGACCCCACAGAGTGCATTCACCCGCGAACGTCCCCTGACCACGTGCTGCGGATCATGGTCTCATCCATCAGGACATTGCCAAGATTCTGTCACAGAGATAAATCATGTGCAGACATGCCTCGTGCACGCACTCTTGTTTTACTATACTCCCCAGGACAATGATTTGTGTTTTCCCTGTAATATAACACACTCCCATAGACTAAGCACACAAACCTACCACACAGGACCCTTTTGAACAAAAGACCCAGGATATGCTGTACTCCCTTTGTGTGTCTGTCCTCGGGGGTTGTGTAAAACAAGTACACTCTCGCCTTGAGGGAGTGTCCAAGAACTCCCCGCTCCTGAACGAGACATTGGGGGCCGAAACGACCCGTCCTAACGAGACTGTTTGAGAATTACCGGGAATCGGACACTCTGTGCCGATCGTTGAGCTAACTTTCGTCTTCATTCCTCTTGCGAGACCTCTGAAAACAAATATAAATGGGATGGATATGTGCCGGTAGACGTCCCTTCCCCCCTCCTGTTTTGAGTAAATATTCCGTTCCAAAATAATGCGTACGTGAAAACCTTTTCCAGACAACAACTGCTTACTTCAGATAACTGGATAAAAAAACAGAATTTCTGAACTCCACCGATTAAAGCAAACATACAATCTGAGCCAAGTAGTCTTTTCAGTCCAAATCAATCAAGTGACTGTTTTCAACTGTTAATGATTCCCAGCCTATTTCAAGCAGGGTTGACTGGCTGTGACTGTTGATGTAAAGTAATGTAGCTATGCTTTGACTGTGGGTAATTGATAAGCCAGCTGTGCCCACAACTTGCCTGCTTTGTCTGTTCACGGTCTGAGTTTGAATAGTCACTGTGCTTGCTTGACATTTGATCTGACTGCTGGTTACTAGCCTTTGTTAAAAGTATAGCACGAGAAGTGGACATTTTGACTGGGTGTGACTATTTAAATATAACAGGAGGGTTACTCAATGAATTTCTTCTGCTTCAATGTGAAAGTACTTTCTTGCGATACCAATTAAGCGTACATCAAGACAGTTATAATCTTTCCTCATTACTGATGTGTGGCCACGTTTTCAGTAATTGACAAGATTGTAAACCGAAGCTGAAGAGGTGTGCACGTACGGTAGGTTCTTTAACGACACGTCTTATTGGATAACTCCCCACTGATCTATCCTTCCAGACATCTGTTACGCATGATACCTTCGCACGCAGACCTCACACCTTACCCAACACGTCACTGAGTTAACCTGTCCGTTTGCATTAGACCAATGGGGCACCCTGTTAGTGTCGTACACTTGTCTGTACTTGGGAATGGGATTACAGTTCAATCGGGCAAGTCGAGCGAAGAATCGTTTGACGAATTGTGGACATTATAATTATAATGTTTCAAGTTGTGCATGAGAAACATATGTTGGAATGTTTAGGAGCACATTGATGTGGAAAACTTCATCAAGTTATGAGTTTTACGCATGCGTTTGACTTGACCGAGTTCTATTCTTTTCAAAGTCGTTCAATAATAATAATAATCATTAGCAATTTTCAGTATGGAGACCTCAGCATGTGTCACGAATAAAAAATGTCAATCTTTTTTTTTTTTATAAAAGATTACCTTTTAAAAGATGTCTTCTTACAACCAAGTATATATTTAGAGCTAGGAAAACACCATTTGGCGAGTAGGTTGTTTTTACAACCATATACAACAGCTAGACCGAGCATATGTCATGCTTTTGAAGATGTGGTTTATTCCCATTATTAATACTCACGTCATTGCCATAGCTCGCCCTAGCGTGTCAGTCAACACTTATCTAAATGCCATACCCTTCAAAAGTGTCCAGTGTGTTTGTTGTACATGCGCGTACATCAATTCGTTCTGTTAATGTTTATGTTATTTCCATTAAGTCTGAACTAAACAATTGACTTAATGCAGAGACAATATTCAAACAAACAAAAGTTGAGTGCAAATCAGAGAAATCTCCATAGACGCTGACAAAAAACCTGATGAATTGATAACAAAATAATGAAAAGATAACAAGATGCGTTGAAGCTTTAATACCAAACAGGAACACATAAAGCAAATTTCACTGAGGAAAGATGAGAAATCAGAGCCTATAACCACCAAAATGTATGTTACTCGTCAAATAGGTGAATTAATGACTTGTAAACACTCCAAGAATAGGCCTACATGGATAGCCGTTCTGAAGCACACGATTTAATAATGCAATTAATTTAACTTAATGAAATGGAAAAGTAAACAAACCTAGGCGCCAATGTCAGCAAACAAGGTGGAGGGGGAGATGATACGGGCAACAGAATTCGCAAGGCAATGGGATATTTCACTAAGCTCAAGAAAATATGGAGCTCCAACAAACTCACATTAAGAACCAAAATAAGGCTCTTCAAATCACTTGTAATATCAGTCCTGCTCTATGGATGCGAGACATGGAAAATCAATGAAAGTGATAATAAGAGGCTGGATACATTTCAATTCAAATGTCTAAGGAGAATACTTAGTCGAATGGCCATATGTCATATCCAATGACAACATACTTAAGAAAACCAACATGGAACGGATATGTGAATACGTCAAAGGAAGGAGGTGGAAATGGATTGGCCATGTGCTAAGGATAGATGAAAACTGCCACTGCATGACTGCCCTTTCATGGGTACCAGAAGGCAGAAGAAAAGAAGGGCGCCCTAAGACAACATGGAGGCGAACCGTGGAGAAAGAGAGAATGGGGTGGACATCCTGGAGCAAAGCTAAGCCAATTGCCAAAGACAGGGTGCACCGGAGAGAGATCACTGCAGCCTTATTGGGCCACTGGGCCCCAAGAGGATAAGTAAGGTAAGGTATGCAAGGAAACACATAAAGCAAATTTCACTGAGGAAAGATGAGACATCAGATCCTATAACCACCGAAATGCATGTACCTCGTCAAATTCTAAGGTGATTTAATGACTAAAACTCTCCAAGAATACATGGATAGCCGTAATGAAGCACACGATTTAATAATGCAATTAAACGGAATTATTACCGTCTTACACCGGTGTCTGTGCTCTGTCTTTTCATGTATGTCTGTCACTTGTCTGTCTGTCCATAGGCTGGGAACAAAAGCTGATGTTTCACCCCGGACCTAGATGTTGCCATTTAGTTAATGTTCACTATTATATCAATTGTAAATATATCTATGTACATCATTAATTGTGCTTATAGCACTTTCCATTGAATCAACAATCTCAAAGCGCTTTACAATAATTACCCCGTTCACCAGGCCATAGGACCACGAGGCAGCCGATATCGGCGCTCAATCGGTCCCCGACCCTCACAGCTACCCGTTTATACTCCTGGGTGGAGAGAGGCAATTGTAGTTAAGTGTCTTGCCCAAGGGCACAAACACCATGTTCCTGGCAGGGTTCGAACTCACGCACCTTCGTACATGAGTCAAACACCGTAACCACTGGACCGTGGCGTTCTATGTATTGTCAATTTGAATATGTAACATTATGTATCATCCGATACATTGTAATGTATCATCATTACGAAAAGCCACTTCCCATCAACCCACATCGAGATGCAAACCCCATTCCTTATTCAATTCTGAGAGAACTACGAGAACAGAAAACCACATCTACAGAAATTATGACCGCCGGACGGTTCGATTTTTCTTGCTAATCCTGGTTAAAATGTCAGGCGGGCAGACGAATCCCCGTCCGAATTAAGTGAGTGTTTTTCCTTGCACGCAGCGGTCTCAAGCTGGGGTTCAAGTTACATACTTGGAGGAGGAGAGGGTCGAAAGATGGGAAGATTCAGGGGAAAAGGAATCTGTGAAAACCAAACAAAGCCATCTGGGAGGCTTGTAGCCCACGGGAAATTTCCCTGGCAAAATCAATGTTTTTTTTTTCTTTTTCAAAATGGAAACTCTCTGTGTAAATATAGGCCATAGGCAGACCAAGTGGGACTGCCTAAATCCAATACTCCTTGTCAATCCACTTCACAATACTCTCAATAACTTTCGACTAAAATGCTGGGCATTTATAACAGAACATCTCCACTTTTAACAAAGATGTGCCAAAAACATGAGCTTTACATAACATGATAAGCAAGAGAAACAACAATATTGAACTGCATTGTTTTCTGTTCATAGTTACACAGATAAAAGAGACAAAAAATAGCCTGTAAGTGTTGTTGATTCCAGTAGAAAGTAATGGTGATTCATCCTACATAACAGTTAATTGATTAGACATCTTGATAAGACAGACTCGGTTGTAACTCCAACCAAACATGCAAAATGGTACCCTCCTACGTAGTTACTTACCTACATCGCCTGAATGACAGCAAGATCGATTTTGCGTGACAAAAGCTCTACAGCCTAGGGTTCTAATCTTCAGCAGAACGCTCCCACATTTAAACCCCTCGCGTAAGAGACTATGACCAAATCATGCACAGACCGATACACACGTGGGATGAAAAATTATCCCAACTCCGCAATCGGTCACACGCGCTTAATCTGTTGCCGGGGAAACCAGATACACATTATATGATGAACCGGTGGAATGGAAGACGCCGAGCAAGCGCGCACATGTGTCAGGAAATTTGATGTCTGGATCCAGTGGTGTTATCGGTTCAATAATGCGTGAGCTACCAAGGTTACCAATAAAACAGGGTTTTGTCCGCCAAGAAAGGTAGCTGATCACATTTCACCAAACGCTCACCCCAGCAAAGAATTGCAACAGAAGAAATTATGTCTGGGGGACAGCTTCCCGAAATTGGCAAAACTAGTCATCAGAAAACCACTACAATCCCGCGCTCGGCTCAAAGCCTCAGACTTCAATTTACTTTTAAAGGTGAAACGGAATATGAATTCAAATTGAAAAGGAGCTCGTCACGGCCGTTCAAGCAAATTAACTTTTCTGGACAGATGTGTCTGGCCAAGTGTGGAAGGGAAGACAAGGGAAAAATACAAGAACAAGATTCTACACTAGTAAATATGTTTGGTGTAAATGGTAAAACCAGGCTTCAAATGTGGATGTTGCTGATAGAAAATGCATGAATGTACATCAATGTATTTAACAGTTCACTTATTATTGACAAGTCTATAGAAAGGAGAGGCATTTGCGTTTTAAACTGATTAACACTACGAAACGAGACAAAATAACTTAACGGAGCCTAAAAAGTTGTCCTTGAATCAAGGTGCTTGGCAGCATTACCGGAATTAAAAAACAGCAACAACAACAACAATTTCGGCCAACGTTCATTAGGTTCCTGCCAAAAGGTCACGCTATATCTTTCATAAATACCTGAGACAGTTTACCCATTCCTATTGGTCGAAAACCCCGTCACGTGGCGGGTTTTAAACGGTTGATAAGACAGGCTGACTGGTCTTAAAACACTTTTCCAGTGTCACAAGAATTTGGACTCCTTTGAAATCCGGTGCCTTTTAGTTACCGTTTTATTGGCTGAACGTTCACAATACTACCGGTGGGTCAGTATTTCGTAGTCGTAAATTCACACTTCACCGGTACAGCTGCGTTCTGCGCCACATCGCGCAGTACGCATTCTATATAAGGAGTTGTTTACGACATGGACGTACGGTAATAAAGCCGGTAATATAGGGGTGTTTCGAAAAACTTTTATTGACTTTTTGACCAAAAAGTTGATATGGTGACCGAAAAGGTATTCATGAATGGAGTCTTCCGGTCTTAAAAAGAGTTTTTAAAACCAGCCAAGCACACATTTGTTCACGCAGTAAAGAAAAAAGTTATAAAGCCAAATTTACTACTCAGCAGCTAAATTGAGCCGACGTTGAAGAGGGAAGGATCATCCCCCAAAGGAGACTGATATCTTCTCCTTGGACACATCCTGTCTGATTTAATTAACTCACCTACACCACCTGAGACTAAGTCTTTTCTCACAAGACACTAACTTCTTCTTTTCTCACAAGCCACAGCTGATCTTCCAAGTCTCAAATGATGAACATTTCAATCAGCAACTACGGAACATGATGGACTTTAAGCGTCCTTGTAGTTTTTTTTAATCAAAATGGGTGTTTAACAACCTCAATGCAGACATTCACCTGATGAAAAGTTTGTCATTCGTCAATCAAGTTCCGCAAACTCGCACGGACCAAGACAACATATTCTTTTAGAAAATGTTGGCTCAATGCTATGAAGTATTCTCTTCAAATAAAATTGGTATTTTTGTAATGAAATACCTCTCGAGGACATGTGGGCAATTAGATAAGCTACTAATTGCCAAAATAGAATCCCTCAATTTCTTTTTTCGTTTTCACTCGAAATACTCGAGACGCGGGGGCACACTCGATCAAGATGATCAAATTTCCAAGCAAACCTACCTGTTCCCGACGGGTTTAAATTGAATCGAGGTACTGTTCTTTCCTTAAATTTAATCAAAGAACAACACGACAATTTCATTACCGGTATACTTCTATAAATACCGCGAACGATATCACGCGCCGCGAATGCTGGAAAGAAAGACTAGTTTACAACTGAGGAGATGACATTGTGTAATCGGAGTCTAGTATTTCTGATGCCCGACTTCCAATATTATATTCTATGGTGTTCTTGGATTGTTCCTGTTCATCTTGGGCCTTGCACCTTTGGTTTTCAAATTAGGGTGCAACATATTTCTTGGAAGGGATTAGACAATCGCGGAGGAGGGAACACGTATTAAACACTGCCAATATTCTAATTTATAGAGGTCTACTACACATCTGGTTTAGCGCTTTGTTTACCACAGGACTGTAGCAACTATTCAGAAAAACATATATTGCGATTTGTTTAATTTTTTTTTTGGCTGGGATTCTTATCGGCTTTATTCATTTCTGCCGAGGTGTTAAGATTCACATTCAGGTACACTCAAAAAAGTGTACTTCCCTAGAGAATGTGGCTGTATGAAAGCCAGACGCTGCACAGAAAGTGTTTTCATTTCACCAAAATATTGTTTTGGTAATGTCATACTGACCATTCTTTCTGGGGAAATCAAATATAGCCCCAAAACTAAGTGTGATTTTCCTCCTGAATTGAATGTTTTGGGACTCCTTCCTGAACATTATACGAATCGATTTTTTTAACTGTCTGCAACCTCCAACGTCCTTCACAAACTTTGCTCGTCATCGAGATTATTTTTTGCCCAACTGCCGAACCAAAGCTGGGACTGTCTGTCGCCAATTCAGCTTGAGGAGTTTTTTTTTCTGGTATAAAAGCTTTGGTAATGAAATATGCTTGAAAATGTTTCTGACGACTTCATGTTTCTTGGTTGAACACGGTGGTTCTCTTCTCATCGCTCATTGTACCAACTCAAAGGATAAAATGTGAAGAAAATTATGGGAGACTTTTTTTGGCACAACATTCCCGACTTCTCAGATTATATTAGCTATTAGCTATATGCTATATGTCCTTCGGCTCTTCTCTTTTGGAACCTTTTGTTCATTTTCCCCTCTCTTTGTACGTTTCTTTTCAATTACCATATCTTGTGAGAAGGGCTGTCTTTTGTTAGTTGTCTACCGCGCACTGCAGCGTCCACGGCACGAAGATGGATTAAGAAAATAGCAATCGCACAAAAAAACACGGTACCAACAATCAAATAAAGCAACTCCGGTCGTCAGGGCCATATCGCATTAAGGAAAGAACCGTGAATGGTAAAAAAAAAATAAGAGTTGCCATAGTAACCGAACAATTGGTCAATCACATAAGTGTACACGAGCAAAATACGGTGCAGTGGAAAAATAAAGACAAATAAGAAAAAGAAAAACCCTTTTCTTTGACAGGCAATTATTGCAACCCATCGAGTTTGTTACTGATTTTTTTTTTCAGGACAGAACGGGATTAATACACGGTGAACTTGACCCAAATTAAAGAAAGTATTAAAAATATGAAGCAATTATCATAACAAGACAAATCAGATAAGATATAGGCTGGTATTGTGGACATATTTGGTGAAAGTTTCATGTATATTCATCGTACCATTTTGAAGAAAAGCGCTAGCAAAGAACACACGTTAAAAAACCCACTCTGACCACGGTTCCATGGTTCAACAAATTTATTGAAATCGCGTACTGATGTGAAGCAGTGTAATAACAAATAAAAAACCTAGTCATGGTGACTGACTCACTTGAAGTTTTTTGACATATTTTTAAAAAAAAAAAGCAAAACCAATTCCGTGTACAGACTGGAAAATGAGCCACTTGGCATAACTCCTCACCACAGCCACTTATTTGAAAAATTCAAAATTCCTGTGGAATAACTTGAAGTTATTGACACATTTTAAAAAGGCAAAACCAATTCCGTGTACAGACTGAAAAATGAGCCACTTCAATGAAAATGGCATATTACTCCTCACCACAGCCACTAATTTGAAAAATTCAAAATTCCTGTGGAAGACAAGGTGATAACAATTCATATAAAACACTCAGTTTTTTTCTCAATACTCTAATGGCCACAAAAAAATAATGAACTTGGGACCAAATCATTCCGACTCACCCGTTGAACTCTTGAAGAAATTCAGGACACCGAGAGGAGCCCATGAGTGGGTAAGTAACAGTGAAATGAACAGGTGGGCCAGGTCAGCGTGAAGAGATACTAACGAGATTGCTGGGTTGACAATCGTAGGCGTTGGTTGTATTGACAACCACCAATCCCATCCATCCCTGGGGGATACCGCACCAAATCCTATATACACGTCTAAAAGGCCATTCCAAGCGTCAGTGAGTCTTCGGCGATGAAAATCAACGCCGTTTACAGTCCTGTGGGTGATCAATAACATGCACGCTGAGCCTGAATTGACAAGCTTGCCGACAGCTTGGCTGGACCGTAACGCCACTGGGGTTGCTTTATTTGTTGGACTGTAAAACGAGTCAGTGAAACAAACACTCGGGAGTCTGGGAAGAGAAAAGGGCGATTCAATCACTAAAACGGTGTCAGGAAGTTGGATGATGGAATTAATTTGGCCAACAGTGAAACAATGTTATTAGAAGGAGATGAATTATTCAAATGCCTGACGGGGGAAATCTGTCCAAAATGGCAAAGAATGATTACGTTTTGGGTCTCCTTTTTCTGACAACCAAATCTGGGTCTTTTTCCATGTTGTCTACTCTGTCTGTTGAAACGTTCCAAATATTTGTAATTACCCTAACCTTCGGTACATACACTGCAAAAACTTTAGTGTTAATTTAACACCATTCGGTATCTATATAGGACTATACCAGTAAAATTTAACACCAGATGGTCCTATATAGATACCAATGGTGTAAATTTAACACTGCAGTTTTTGCAGTGTACAAAGTAGTCTGCGAAATGCATTACCCGTCGCCGAATTCACAATGCCACTGCCATACTTGAAGCTCACAAACCGGTAATACCACTACCCTCATATCACTTTATAATCAAGACGCTGACCCACGTATTACATTTCTTTATTCTTTCCATTCTGAAGTATATACATATCAGGCAGACAAAACTAACTAGTGTGATTTCAAAAAGGTAAAACGGAATACAATGTTTGCAAATACACCATTTTGGTGTATTAATCCCTCCTTACCAACACTCGCCCGAGGACGCGTAGAGCATATGATCCGAAAAGTTGTCCAGGAAAAAATTCCACCACCTGTTTACTAGAAACCAACATGTGCTTAAAGGAGGGATTAACTTATCAAAATAGTGTTTTCCTCAAACGGTGTTTTTGTAGCTTCGACCGTAAATAACCAAGTGTCATATCTTCAGTGTCTAATCCCACGAATTAACCAGTCAGACATGTAGCTTCTTTAACCATGCTGCTGCTCCATCCACGAGACTATTTGGCTAGCTGTCAGGATCAGATTCTATACCCAACTGTCACTTGCTCTTCTCAACCATAGTCCCCGATTGACAATTCTATATCTTCAAGGAAATCTGTCCACATCGGTGGCACAGGGGAGGACATTTTTTATCTCAAGAGGAGATCAAGTGTGAGCAATCATCACTGATATTGCTTGAAGCAAAAAATAAAGTTGATCTTATCAAAATCCTTTTGATTTGACACTTCAAGTTTTAAGGTGTTTTCTTGTTCCTTTCACGATCGATGATACAAGTTTTAAAAAATACATTTTGGTAGTACTGAAGACTTAAAAGCCAGAGGTGGCGATTTCTCATCAACACTAGGGGGACAGGGAATTCAAAGTTACGTCCGTTTTGTACAATTTCCGTGAAAAAAGTTGGTGCGCGATCAATCTCTTACGACTATATTCGGGAAAAATACAGTGCAAATGTAGGTACATTGGGTTTAAAATGTACACGCACTGAAACAACTTATTAACTGGTTATCCCAGTTATTGAAAATTGATTAGGAATTTAGTTAAACATGCAAAGTTTCATACCATGCATTATAGAAAAAAAGTAGTTGGATTTGACCCAAGTTCTTTGAACAACTATTTTTCAAAACTGACTGGAAAAAATCTAGTCAGATTGACTGATTTTCAGTTGCACACAGGTGACCCTCCCTGAATGGCTAGTCAAATTTAACTGATTTCTAGTCAAATCTGACTAATGTTGTTTTAGAGTGTGGGGTAAATTATTGGCGGGCCAACGCCATTGTCGTCCCCGCCACAAAAGTATTGGGGGACCCCCCCCCCTGCAGATCGCCGCCCACGGTAAAAGCACACGAGGATAATGGTGAAGTTGACCACATTTGAAAATGTTAAAAGTAAAAATAATTCAACATATTCGTTTGAACTGATAAACCTCCCTTTTTCTTAACGTAATAGCGAAGGAACCTAATCTTGCGCATTACAAATGGTACTGGATCTTTAATACCATGATACAGGCCTACTACCACGCAACCTTAACGGTATATGCGCAATGTGTGCAAGCATCGTGTCTCCACAGGTAATTAGCCACTTAATCAAGCCGCTATATGCCAAGGCCAGACGGGTGTAAAACCACGCACTTCAACCGATACATCCCATACATAGCTGAGTACGTGCCTGACTTCAAAGCTCATTACACCTAACTATCTCCTAGGCAAACGGCTGGAAAAAGAGGCGTCATTGCCAGCCTAGTGTCACAAAAATAATCCTGTGTCACAAAAAAATTAAGCCTTGAACACGTTTTCCAACAGCCAAGTAGGCATAGCAATAGCTAACTCAACTGAATAAGGTTCCTCACTTTTTAATAAACTTAACATCATCTAAAATATTTGTTTATGTTCAACGCGAAGGGGTAAGTTGTAATAAATTGTAATGTACAGAGTTGTAATGCCTCGAGTCAATGACTCGAGTCCGACTCGAGTCACAATTTTTGGTGAGTCGACTCGACTCGAGTCCCTAAAGGCAAATGACTCAACTCGACTCGAGGAAGGCTTATAAGACTCGAGTCCCAAAAATAAAAGCAAAACTTTGAGCAAAATATTTACGCCGGTGCCAGATTTTGTTCACGTCACGATAGAATGTTTGCGAATAATGCATATATACATACACTAGTTGCATGGCGATCACCTGGCACCCCGTTTTCATTTTCATTGAGAGTCAAATGTGGTGTCACCACATGTAGTAGCCGGAATGTAAAGTTAAAAAAGCCAAAAAAATGACTTTCTCTCTTGTGTTTATTTATTGTTTAATGTCCAAATATTGGTGACTCGAATTGACTCGAGCTAAATACTTGACTCGACTCGACTCGACTCGACTCGACTACACTGTGACTCGACTCGACCTTATTGATCTAATGACTCGAGTCCACTCGAGTCACTTCTTTAAAATGACTCGACTCAACTCGAGTCACAAAAATCAGTAATTCGTTACAACTCTGGTAATCATTCACTGTAGTTGAATACAACTGCTTCTTTTTTCGTCTTATAACAAAGAGGCTTGCATGAGGCCGGTGCTTACTAAAACACCATATACATGGCTGGGGATTTCGCATCAAGATGGACCTGGACGTGTTACTGATAAAGCCAATACGTTTCAATTCTTACGAGGCTACAAAACCTCCATGTAATGCTAGAGAGGTCTAGACCGGATAGACCACAGTGAGTGACAGTATCAGGCAACGCCAACTTCAGTATCCAAAGTGATCGAGTGTGAAACTACACGCGCCGAGTGTTACAATGGCTATACTTTCTTTCATTTGATTTCATCATCAATTTAGTTGGTTGAGTTGTTTAAAATGAAGCAACTCGAAGGATTCAGTGTTTGAGGTTTGATTGATGTTTCCCAACTGAAACATTTCTGTCAATCAGGCCGGAGTATGACGTGAACTTTGAGTCAAAGACTTGCACGTCTAGGCAGTATGACCTTTAAGACATCCTGACTCCCTATCAATCAGTAGAGTTTTCTCGTTACACCTCAAACTTGCCCTAGGATTTTATGATTACCCCGCCGTGGCTCGTCAGAGCAGGTGTCAGACGCACTGAGGATAAGACGCACTCGACCTCCCGTCCCGCCATCAGGACCAATCACAGACTGAGTGGTATGATTGGTTCACGAGGCATGCATTCAGTCTGGTGCCGGACTCAACAAGGCTAATTGGATGGTCTAACCCAGCTGCTGCAGGCGAGAGAGCTGTCTTTAAAATTCTACCACGGTCATCAATCGGTAAAGACGAGGTTACCAAAAAAAATATGCATGCGCGATGCCTGTTTACCCAAGTTGGTATAGCAGTTGGATGTCAAGACATGACTGCATTCCGTTTGTAATTTTCATTGCGTACTTTTCGGCGTTATTTCTCAAAATGAGATAATGGTTGGATGTGTTTCCGATTCCCGCCGTTTTCAAGAGACTGGTACGGCTACTGGTGTGGGATCAAGCTTGTGCTCATGTTGCACGAGTTCTAAAAGTCGAGGCGTGCGCGGATCCTGGGAACCTGATTGGTCGAAAGTGCACTGATTACGCGCGTACACCTGCGCGCGAGTATGGTTCGACCTAGTTATTGCATTTTAAAGGTAGGGTATTTCAGTTGACATTTGTGCATTTCTTTTCATTTAAAGCAACAAAAAAGCATACAATCTAATGACGGATACTTAACAACTAATCTGATGAAGTTTTAGCTCTGTGAATGCTTATGTACATTCTGAGCAAAAAA
Organism: Patiria miniata; assembly: GCF_015706575.1. NCBI lineage: Eukaryota > Metazoa > Echinodermata > Asteroidea > Valvatida > Asterinidae > Patiria > Patiria miniata. Next base: position 6,256,115 of record NW_024037056.1, on the reverse strand, counting down.
CATTCTAGGATCTCGATGTCGAATCAGAAGTTGCCGAGTCACGTTTTGAATTGCGCCGCCAATCAGCGTCCGGGAAACGTTCTCATTTCAGCCGATTGCAGCTACCCGATGTCGACGCACTGAACCGACAAATTATAGACCTTTCTTTTGTTTGTAAACATTGGCGCCATTTTATATTGTAGCTGCAAGAAATTGGGCCCAAATGATCACTTGAAGTCCTAGTAATCTATTGGTATAAATACTGTAAATTGAATTGAAGCAAGTTCAATACTTTTCGTGAATCGGCAAGACCTAACACACACAAACAAATCTCAATCTACCACATGATACATGTGTGGGCAATTCCATAAAAAAGTGATGAGTCAAAAATTAAAATTTGTTATATCTTTATAAGTAAAGGGGAAGTGTAGTATCAAATTAAAGGGGAAAACCAGATCTTTCGTTGTTACAGCGAGATATAATGCAGTAAAGTGTGATTTTTGGTTAAGAAACCCGTTTTTTGGCTAAAATGATGGATATTTGGTATTCATTTAGCCAACTAGTTTTAACATGCAAAACGTAAGTGTCATCGTGAGACTTTGTGTTGAAGGTATGTAGAAAGTTTTAAATTCTGTGCCAAAAGTGCGTGTTTGTTTGATTGTTAAACTTGTGCCAAAGATGGATGGACAAACTGTAACGTAACTAACCAATATTTTTGAGCAATGTTTTGAACAGATGAGAGATACTGCGAAATGTTATATGTCAAAGCATTTGTCATTGAGTAAGCTGTTACTCAGCTGTTTCCCATTCGAGGATTTGTTTTATGCAAAGACACGTACTTTTGTAACATAACTTACCAAGATTGCATGTCCCTACAACTCACAAAACAAGGCGAGATGATTTTGTCTACCGTTGTGTTATGGGTCCTGGTAAGATGTATTAATGGTGCAAACATGGAACATTGATAGCCACCCAAATTGAAATAGGAGCCCAAAGAGTGATGCTACATTGCTTAACATGTAACGAAACTAACCATGCAATTGCCCACATACATTTATTCAAATTACAGAAGAAAGAAATAATGAGAGGTTTTTGGAAACACCATGTGCGAATAATTTCTCAACTAAGAGAATGGTTCTGAAAAGAAGGTATTTTCAGATTGCCATTCTCTTAGTTGAGAAATTATTCGCACATGGTGTTTCCAAAAACCTCTCATTATTTAGTAACTCCACCATGCAAAGCCTCAAATCTTACTTACAGAAGAAATGCCCAACAAAATCCAACTCGAACTCCGAATGCACTTTGAAGCAAACTCCGCCGACGCCTAATACATCAATGTATAATTACAAAACGACACAACCTTCATGTAAAAATCACCAGACAGTAACATCCAGGATTAAGGTGTTGTCTTCAACACACTGATTAAACAGAAAAAAATGCGTGCAGAGCTTATGCAACATTTACGACAGCAAAGACATGTTGAAACAATAGTGGGCTTTGTTTTGGTGGACTGTTGAATATAAAATCAATAATATTAGACACGACCTTGTAAGTTGACAGTTAGCAGAATAAAATTACACGCATTGATAAAATACGTGGTGGACCATAACATCGAATTATAATGGAGTTAATACACCATATGTCGCTTAATATGGAAAACTGACCTCGTTACGAAACACAATATAAAGCAAAAACAAACAAGTCTTATGCAGGAACAGAGTCCGGTCTATTTCTGTGTTACATTACAAATTCAACGAAGACAGAGGTGGGATTAAAAATTTAGCAAGACATTGGGAAAATAAATGATGCATGATGGTATGAAAGTTTAACGCGAATATAACTCTGCATTGAATAACTCAGCTAAGCTATTGTTTCATGAACAGATGGAAAAAAGACTGATTTTAACGTCAACAAAACCAAACCATGTGCATTTTTTCCATAACTGGTGTTGAAGTCAAGTATCCATTATCAAAATACTTTATTCATGAGTCGGCCATATTAAATTGAAAGCGAGGTAAACTCTTACATTTTGTGGAACTTGCGAGTGGAAATGAAAACAATGAAATAAAACTTCATTACAAGTTCTAACCAGTCTGCTCTGATGAATAATGAAAAATGTGTGACTAAACTTATCGTGCTGTTTTAAGCCACATTTAAAAAAAAAATTGAAAGTTAAGCTACGAATGCACTCCAACCGAAAATACAGGTCCAAAAAGGGTTACACTTTTTCAGACGTAGATTTCTTGGAATTTGGAAGACATGTTAAAGTTGTTTCGAGATATTCCTTAACTACAGCATCTTTGTGGTATATGGTGAAAATGGCGCTGACAATAGGCCTAAATTAAGAAATGGTGCATGGTTTAAATACACACAGGTCTATGAGATATGGTCCACAAAATAGTACTGCACGCGCAAAGAACTGCAATAACTGTAATTAAGTCTACATGACTGCCAGTAGACGTCAACAAACTAGTTTTTGCCCATTCTTCCGTAAATGGCCGATATTTCTTAACTTGAGGTTTATGTTTAACGCCGTTTCCACCGTATACGACCAGGATCGTATATAGTTTAGGGACATATTAAAACACGTCTCTTCAAATTTGAGAAATCCTCCTCTAAAAAAGTGTAAAATTTGTTTGGACCACCCTGTAGTCTGGCACCATCTCATTCAACAGTTTACAATTTATAAGATAGATTCAGGGAACACGACCAAAAATGGTGTCCTCTTGAATAAGGTGTATGGACAGGGATTGATCGCTTCCATGATGTGTGTCCATCGAGATCGAAATCAATCTATGGCATTTTCAAAAAATGCCATGGTGAGTCGCAATCTGATTTGATATGCAGATCAAAAATAATACTGAAATTCTACAAGGCGACAATGCAGCTTGCGCTCTCTCGCCTTTTGATGGCCGAAATTTTGATATAGAATACATCCCTCAAGGATTCCCGCAACAAAGACTGCAAAGATCCAATCATACTCCAGGCGATTCAGAGCACGCCACTGCCTCCAAGTAATCAAAGCATCCATCTCAAAATCTGCCTTGCTCTTATAATCTCGCTCTTTTAGGTCAGTGTTGTTGAGGTCAACCGGCCATTGTTATAGAGAAAGAATCTTTTTTTACCATCGAATATCTTTCCTCCCTTTGGAATTAAAACTCCCTAGCTGTACATCTTTTTTAAGCATCGAATTAACCTTTACCATCCTCTTCATTGCCTTTCCTATCTCATCATATTAAGGTTGTGTGTTATCCATACAGCACCTCTGATTCGTCTTAACTCGCAAAGAGCTGTTGTCTCAATGTTTTATCAACTCATGAAAAGAAAATCCAGAATACAGATTCGCAACAGAATTAATCCAATCTATGTACAGACGTAGACACCTTCAGGTGGATGATCTCTCCAGAATTAAATTGGCAATATTTCCCCTGAGCCTTGGCCTTTTTTTGGATTCTGACAAAGAAGGAGTTGAACGCCCGAAACGGGGAAGGGGCAAGGTAAGAGATAGAAATCAAAACACGGATTGCGGTAAACATCACGGCAATATTATTGAGTTGTTAAGGTACAGCATAAGGTAACAGGAAGGACACAAGCTTCGCATTTTGAGAAATTTTCCTGAGGCGCATTGACTGCTGTAGCAATGCCGCAAAAGGTCTAATATTGCCACCTGCCAGATGTCTTTGAAATCGTAAGAATCCACAACAGAGAGAGAGAGAATATCAGTTTCCAAGGCTCAACACAACTATAGATTCTTAAGGATGCCAGATCATAAGTGCCGAAAGAAGAGCACACTTGATAGATTGTACGGAGACTTGTGTGATGATCCATCCCTAATTGGCATGATGCCGAGAAATACGACCGAAGCTCCCGGTTGGCGGTCTGCTCACGGAAGCCCATTACAGCTATAATCACATTGATGAAGCAACGTCTTACACTAGTTTGACCAGTGTTTAATCGCTATTGTAATGCTTTAATGTTTCAGTAGTCAAGTGTAAGTGACCTGTTCATAATGATACGTTGAAATGTCATCTTCATAAGTCAATTACAGTCAGGATGTTCATTTAAATGTCAGAGAAGGTGAAGATGATATCTTTGATATGTGTACTTTGTAATGGCATTCCTAGCTGTGATAGCAAGGGGAGTCATCATGAGTGCTTCATGTAATGATCCGAGAGCCCTCGGGAACGAGAACGATTCCCACCTGCTCGTAGTAGAACATCGTTGATTAAACCACCCCCTGCAAGACTTGCAAGTAGATCTAAGCTCGAAGTCTTAAGTAAAGAAACCGTCTCTTGCTGACTGAAGACTATAGGACGGGCCAACAGGTGATGTTATAAAAGCTTGTCGTAATTAGCTCAAGGCGATCGTATACAACTGGGATAATACATAATAAATTGTAGGCAGGTTAGGCCTAAACAAGTGTATCGATGTGACAGTATCAATTGTAATGTGATACGGCATTTGTATTAGATGGTCATTTTATTGTGCTTGTGCACGTTTGTGCTTTGTATGGTATTGTCACCAATGTTCACGAAACACGCTATCCAAGTATAAGGCCAAAAAAAAAAAAAGTCTCCGGTTTCTGGTATGGAGCTTGCCCCAAAAAGGGTGCGGCGACGCGGCTTTTTTTTTTTTTTTACCTGTTTTTTTGTTTTGGCTTCAAATGTCGGCTGATGACTGCAAATGGTGCCCGACTAAACTTAGTGCAAATATATGGGAGTCCAGAGAGGCCACATAAAGCTTATTCTCGATCATAACCCCATCTAAAAACACGTTAAAATTGTGCAGCAGCAGGATTCCAGTCAAACCAGTGAGTTTGGTGGTTTTGAGACATCATCTTGTATTGAAAAAACTTTTTCATTTTTTCCGACGCGCATGGCTACGGCGACGCGCGCGCATACCAGAAACCGGAGACTTTTTTTTTTGGCCTAAACTTTGAAGCTTGTGTTTTTATTCTTTAAAGTATAATTTTAGCTGCAGACCGCACCTCAACAAGTCGTTGTGTCTCTCCGTTAGTTAGTTAGTAACAAACGTTCCAGTGACAGCCTCGCATGGCTATATATCAACGTTATCAGGCCCTGGCCCTCTTTTGTATCACTTTAATTGGTCTCAACTGAGTGTAACAGGTCACCATGGGGTCACTAGGCTTAAAAACCTGATTTATGTATCAAAACACTATTCCTTCCAGAAATTACAGCTTCCGAGATCATCTCGAGCTTGTTTTCACATAATACTCTCCAAAATTCATCATGACTGTAACTATGAAAGAAGCTCCATCAACTGAAATAGTTAACTGAAGTGTTCCAAATTCTCTCCATTTTTTTTTCAATACATACCTTTACTCAGAGCAAGAAAGAAATCCCAATATGTATAAATAGTTACCTTGGGTAGCTTAAAGGGATTATATGTCGCAAGGACGTTTTCGCCAAAGACCACAAAATAGGTAATACAATAATGTGTATTTAGTGTTTTAAGAACCTATATGAAAAATTTATATATAATAGTGTAAACAGTACTGCCCACGGATCGTGGATGATAATAATAATAATAATAATAATAATAATAACTGGATTTATATATCACCAAATTACCAAAGGAAACAAGGCGCCAGAAAAGACGAAAGAGGAATAGAAGACAAAAAAAACAACAAAAAGAAGGACATCCATCTACGTTTTGGATACATGTACAACACTTGATCCATTTTAATTCCACGCTGGAACACAATGCATGGTTCTATCTATTTTGGGAAGCAGTTGACAATAAGTAGCAAAAAAAACCCATAATTTCTTCTGAATCCGTCCACCAAAAAAAAAAAAACCACTCTCATTTGTTGCGAAACCTTGGCAATCTTATAGAGGCAGGAAGGCAATTAAGACGCAATACCCCAGCAAAGGAACACGACAACACAGCGAGGTCGGTGGAGAGATCAGATGCGAACTGTTTAGAAAGAAAACATCAGCAACAACGGTCGATCGGAGAGTCGTTGCTCATCCCACGACCGTATGGATTGACAGTCAAGAATCCTAAAGATTTGAATGTTTGCTTATTGGTCGGAACCCGACTATCTGCTTTCAGATCAAACAAAGTTTCGATCTCAGTCCATTTACGTGGGTTGCTGACATCGCCTTGATATTAAGAGTCAGGGTAATATATCTATCTGGTGTCACTGACTGAGCGGAAAAGTCAAATGCGGTTTTCTTCCGAACACCGGATATAATGCATCCCAGCGGCAAGAGATGGGAATTTCAAACACATCACAGAAACCGGTTCATTCCATATGGATAATAATCTTAGAACATTTAGTAAAGTATTGGGCAACGATCCTTCGGCACGGTACTTAATAAGCAGAGTTGTGTATGATGGATACATTTACCAGCCTAAAGCAGGATTCATGAATCTGCATGACAATGTAAGATATGAATTCAAGCGGCGACTTCTGTCCTGAGAGTGCACTCACGATGATGAAGAGAATCGCTAACAAGGTCTCATGTCACATATTTAAAATTCCCCAAGGCATAGAACTATATAGTAAAAAGATACACGTACTGCCATATCTAGTCATGATCGGGTACATGTATGCGGCAGATCAGAATCTGTGATGATGGTTTGGAATATCTACGATCAAAAGAATTCAAAATAGACTCAAAGAGTCATGGAATATGGATGCACCAAGCTTAGAGGGAAAGCAATCTATATAAGTTGTGTTGTGAATGGGCACTCTCTTGGGCAGGGTGCGCCCCGCTCACGGCATGTTGTACGCGTTCTTAATTTGAGGCGCGTGTTTAATGTGAAAATCCTATTGGTCCAATGAGCACCGTTTGCGGGTAAGCCCCGCCCCTTAAACAACGCTTTGGAATTCGTGCACCTTAAGTTGTGTTTGTCTCAGATTTTTCGCGGTCCGCGTCCATTAGTTTATCATGTAATTGGACAATATTTCACAAACTGCGTTGACGTGTTCTTCCGCGATATGTAAATAGTTTCAATAACATTACGGCCTGAAATCCCGGAGAATTACATGTTTTTGATTGTTTACTTATACTATCTTAAAGGTCTGGTTGAAAGGAAACAAACACAATGTCTTACCGTTCTCGAGATGTTTACATCGCACGCGACGGACATTCTGCGGCATACGCATACGTATTTCAAGTCGTGTCTATATTGTTCATGTTGGGTGTGTAGTATACATAATACATATAATACACAAATGTTGTTTCTTACGCGTCCGCATAATGCATTCCTTTAAGCGGTATTAGTGGCAGCTCAAACATCTAATATAAGAAGTTACTGCTATGGGGATCTCATTTGTGTGTCGATTTGGATGTTTCTGCATAGGATGCCTCACTAACAAGCCGCACGCTGAATAACACAACCACCTTGCCTTCACCAGATCTCACGTTACCCACTCACATGACCCACCTGACAGGGAAGATCTGTCACATGCAATAACAGGAGCTGCCGGGCAAAGCTCATCTGATTCACATAATGACACTGGATAATAAGTCTTCCCTCATCTGTTTGTGGACTAAACAGACCGTGATAAGGTGTCAATTTCAATTTGCAATTCAACCCAGTTCAAGCACCTGCTGTATAACCTGAAACACCCTAAAGCACTCAAGGAAACATGGACTTATAACGCCCCAAGCCACAAAATGAATATGAATGCATTCAACCAGACAGAGCATTTGGCCTTAATCTGCAGACCAGGGTTGCGCTGAAGTGGTAAGCTCCTTGCGTCAAAATGACACAAAAAATCAACCAATGATCAAAACAAACTGACGTTATCAGAAACAGTTCCATAAAGTTCAAAGTCCATCCTCTCCAGGTACATCCTTTTTTTGTGTGGAAATTCATGAATTCTCCTGGCATCTCAATTACACGATAGATTTCACTGTCTACATAATCACAAGTCAGACGATTTGATCAGCACGCGTCCGAATCTCCCGAACCGGTTCCCCCTTCCCAGGGAATGTTTTTCTAACCGACAAGCAGGAGGCGCGAGACCATAAAACAACACACGCTATGTCAAGCCTCAGTTTCACAGCACCGACGTTATTAAATTCCAGCCCTTTTGTTGGCCATGGGATTCGGATAAGTTAATTACACACGTTCAAAGCAATAACTTGGATACTTTGGTGAGGTGTGTCATTCTAACCCAAACAGAACAGAGATTTGTACAATCCACTAGCTGCGCAGCTGTGAATATTTGAAAAACATAAACCAACAAACTGCAGACAGCCAACAATATAACGACTCAATAAAGGTCTCTGCAGGTGGCATATACGAACGCAGCATTTGATTGGTTCGCCTTACATAAGCTGTCTTTATCCGAAACGGAAAGCGTCATCAAAACACTCTCACTGTATTAAACGCAGACAAGTGTCCAAACCGACGAACTTGATATATTGAGCAAATGCCAGCATCTAAACTCAAGACGTTCATATCATAACAGTACAGGGCGAGTCAAAAAAGCGACAACCAAATCGGGACTATTGTTTTAGTGAAGTTCTGCATGTAGCACTTTTAAAAATCTAGGATATGAAAGCCCAATTCATAAGTTTTCTTTTAGTACAAGAATCATTCAAATCACTCATGTACTTTCCAAGTTACGGAAATTTAAACACAACCACTGTTTTAAAGTTCTGTCCACGGATCACAAAAAAGCGCGCACACTTTCAGCAAAACGAAAACAATTCTCACACATCCCTATGTGACTTGTTTTCGTTTGCTGAAAGAATACTTACCTTCTTGTGATCCGTGGACAGAACTTTAAAAAAGTGGTTGTGTTTAAAACTCCGTAACTTGGAAAGTACATGAGTGATTTAAACGATTCTTCTTAAAGAAAACTTATGAATTGGGCTTTAATATCCTAGATTTTGAAGGTGCTACAAGCAGAACTTCACTAAAGCAATGATCCCGACATTTTGGGTGTTTTTTTTTTTGGTTTAGTCACCCTTTATATGAGGTACTTTCATCTTGAGGGAGGGGGGGGGGGAAACTTTGCTTTCTCTAAAAAAAAAAGAAGGGAATCTTGAGATAACGATCATCTAAGACTAAGCGGACGGATTGGTTATTTCAAGCAATTACTTAATGCGTCTTATATGAGACGGTGATAGTTCTTTAATCTTTTTGAGGTGATGTTTTCCTAGGTTAACTCCCCCCTCTAGCAATCCGGACATCCTCAAATAGCTAGTGACCCAGCCCCTCTCAGTAAATTATTTTTTTTAAGTCCCTGAGTGGCTTTCTGCTGTTTCAATCGGTGGATCAAAGCAGGCCAGCGCATTCGCATTTGCATAATACTCAATGACCATCCGCACTTTTCTTGATTATTATCTCCAAAGAACGTGCATCGTCTTTTCTTGACAGACATATTAAATGCAGCACCATCGGGAACGTCAACAAGGGGAAAACTAGTAATGAAGGAGCGTAGCAGAAAATATGAAAAGGTTTCCGTTACAGCTAATACTCTGGCATTTTTTTTTAAGTTGAATCAAGTAGCTAACTTTAACCGATTCATTTCAGAAACCAATGAATGTTATAACATTATTTTTCAAAACCTTCTGTACCTTTATTAACATTATTTTATATCACCTTTTAAGCATCAAGATAATGACGTTCCCGAACATTTTAATCTTTTACGAGCGAAAGTTTACGTCATGTTTATGTAGATTCGTTTGAGTCACAAATTGAGCTAGAAATACCATGAGGTTTCAAAGTTGAAAATGTTGCTCATACAGGATGAGTAAAAAAAGCGGAACCCAAACCCAAAAAATATATTTCATATTTAAAAGATATAGCACCAAAAACCATCATGACTGGAAAGCCAATTTCATAAGCTACTTTGATATGAAAAAATTACTGAAATAGCTCAATCTGTTCAAATCATGACCCTAACACCTGTTTCGTCAAAAAAAGTAATTTATTGTGTAATCTTACTGTTTGGAACAACAAAGAAAATGACACAGAATACTTGTTTTAACAACTGTCAACAACTGTAGTAAACAGTATCCTTCAAAGGGATTTTGCTGAATATGTTTAACTGTCAAACTGAGGTTTTATCGCTGGTGATGTTTGAATACAATTGTGATGACGATTCTTGAAATCGCATTTTTGGACGAAAGAGGTTTAAGGGTCATTGTGTTTAAATTGTGATTTTTTTTTAACGGATTGAGCAATTTCAGCATATTTTCACGTAAAGGTAGCTTATGAAATTGGCTTTCCAGTTATTATTATTTTAGGCGCTACATATTTTTGTAAATATGAAACATAATTTTTGGGGTTTGGGTTCCGCTTTTTTGACTCACCCTGCATGTCAGTAAAGCTTATTTTAAGCGCCAAATATTTCAACGAGCAAATAAGAAAAAAAAACACAGAAATAACAAATCTCAGACATGAATTTGTTTGAAATTGAGGAATATATTAAATACAAAGTACAAATTCCCTTCCTAAAAACACCTGCAGGACCATGTTCTATTTACGGTGCAGTGTTATTTCTGGATCTGTTCTCATGCATACGCATATACGTCACCAGAAAGACTAAAACCACTCTGGATTATTCTTACACTCGCATGAAAACATGTGCGTCATTCACAAAACCCCAAGGCAAGCAAACTCAAATGCAAATGACCACACATCTCAATAATCCTCCCTAGGTATTGTCTTGTATCAATTGATCAACCTTTTCGTGGTCTTTCCTTTTTAAGAAGCGAAGGAAGGAGACATTTTCGTAACTCAACTTTGTACTAGATAAGATCCCCGTTGTGGCTTTTCTATAGGAGAGTATTACAGCGTGATGAATAACATGCATCATGTTTAATTTGAAGCATCACTATTTAGGAGACCCTTTTACGAGCCGACGCTGTGTTTGGGGGATAAAATGTAAGTTCACTCTAAACTTCCAGACCGGGTTGAATGTTTCTCTTCGGGGAAGTTACTAATAAAAGCAAGGCAGCCAAGGTATTTCAGGAAGCATTGTTATCGATCAGCCCTACAGACTGTCTCTCTCACAGTTGCCAATTTGCCTCCTGACTGCTCATATAACTTGATCAAAGAAACATGCAATTCATTTATTTGTTCTTAAAATAGAGAAGCATCTCAAATTGGTAATGCGTTTCTACGTGTATTTGATTTGGTTCCCTGAAGTGAAAGACAGGTGCCAACCGAATATGATTTCAATTTCGCAAGTTATTCACTAAATCTTTTTGTTTACTATAAAAAAATTCACACTTGTTGTGAATCTACTACTATTGCATTCCAAGTTTGTAAGAATACCTGACAGAATATATTTTTTAAAATTAACATTTTGAATATTTTTAGTCTTTAGTTCTTGAGCGAAAAGAAAAAAATTCAAAAAAGAAAATCTTATGAATAAAATACTATAGGTTTTCCCGGCTAATTTAAAACGTTTATCATTCGAATTCACCGTTGCTTATTTTCAAATTCGTCAAATACATGTAAATTGATTTAGTGCACTTCCAATGTTTAATGTCGTCTTTTGTCAGACAATTTCAAGTTCGCTTCAAGCAAACTCAAACAATGAGCGCACGTTTTCGTCCCAGAGTATTCGATTTCGTCTCGTCTACGCCAAACCTTGTTGGACGAATTCGATCTGCAATGACAAATATTCTCGACCCAGTGACTAAAGAGGGTGAACAAACTTGGAAATTGAATGGTAAATGACTAAATTGGTTTCATTGAAAGCGTGTGCCATATTTCTCGGACGAAAATGAATGTTGGAGTTGGTGCATTCGAATGAAAAAAAAATGTTTTTATATAGCCACGAAAACCACAATTAAATTTTTAAGTTTTTAGAACTATTTCAGTCGATACTATTTTCAATACATGCACATTTTCTTCATAATTGAATAACGTCCTTTAGCGCAAGATGAGAGTATTTTACCACGACCCGTGATCAGTGGAGTAACCAACAACCGTATCAAACAAGACCAGTCAACTTTGACACACAGGCTGCGTGGGCAAAGTCGTCTACGATATGGTCAGTTAAACAACCATTAAAAAACCTCCAAATGACGGACAGACACTCCCTCAGGGGCTGCTAATCATTCCCTCTTGCTGATGAAAATGTAAAAGTTCACTAACGACCCGGTGAAGTTAAGAAAATAATATTCCAAGGCCTTGACAAAATAACTAGTACACAGCTGTAACAATTTGTACAATTTCAACAAAATGCGTCTGGCAATGGCAGGGAAAGCACCTAAATGGTTGAATTAAACAAAAAATGGATTTAAGCATCGACCAACTCATTACGTGACAAACGCGGGGGTAGCAACATTAATGTGTTTCAAAAGCGGGTTGCTGCTTTGTGTTCAATTCTTAATTTGCATAAGATTGTCATTTTTGAGAAACAAAGAACGTTTAGTACAAGTCAACGACTTCTCTTCTCTTCCAGTAGGCTGCGGAATCGAACACAAGGGAGGCTTTCGAATCCCCGACTTTCACCGGATTTTCTTTAATTTAAAAAGGAGACATACAAAACGCCGTTAGAAGCTTCACCTTCCATTTAAAGTCGACTTCCTGACAAATATATCTTCATCTGTCGTCAGCAGAAAATCCGCAACCTGTAGCCTAATATGCGCTGAAATAAAGACGCACTTGTCAATTGTGCGCCATTAGTGGTACTTTAATAAAGCGCCATTAATGTCAGGTAGGCCTGTAGGCTGTAGCCGGTGAAGTTTGACAACACCCAATCAATTTCAAAGAATATGCATAACAGAGTCTATGTCTATTTTTCGGTAACGAAACCAAGGATTCCTCAAAAGTGCCCGAGGCACTGTCGCTCCAAAGCCATAAGAAACATGCAAGAAGAGGGAAATTAGAACAAATTACAGTTTCGAGAGGTAGGAGGAAAACCCCAGTGGAATATTCTGTGGAAAAGCCACGAAATCAGGTTGGGACTGAAAACCCAATCCACATGTTGACCAGGGCAGGAATCGAACCCGGGCCACAGCAGTGGAAGGCGAGGAAACTAACCAGTGCGCCAACCTGACTCCCCAATATATCTTACAAAACGTTACATTTCCATCAGCAGATTTTTTCCCCGGTTGACCGGCAATCGAAGAAATTAGAATCATCAAGCCAGGGGCATAATCCACTTATAATTATGCTCTCTGGTCCTCTTGACACAGACCGATGAGGCGATCAACGTTCCGGAAAACTCCCAGCGCTTCAGCCAAATCGCCAACACTTATCATAATTTGAAATTAACGACTGGACTTCCCTGTCGAGAGGGAGTTACAAAAGGCTAAGCCGGCGCCAGAGCGCCGGTCACTCCTCCCAATTTCACTCAAATTTGGTTTAAGTTACCCGAAACTCTACCCGACTACCGCAATAATGACAAGTCATTAGGGGAAAAGATAAGCAATGGGAAAGCAGTGCTTTTTAATTTGAAGAGGTTTTTGGGGGTACTCTACATGCAATTACACATATGTGTACCACGATCTACTACTTGAAAAGACTCGAGGGATGAATGCTTATCAGTCTTCGGGGATTAATAAAAACAACCTGTTTGTTTAAGCAGATCGAGTCCCATTTTTTGTTTCCCCTGTTTTATTCTTTTTCCCTTTATACTAAATTACATGGAAAAAATATCTTCACGACGCCTTTAATAAAAAAAAAACCTCGATTGGAAATATCTCAGAAGCTGCGGGCCAACCAATTGGTGTCCATGCATGAGTCACGTGTTTGTGCCTTGTAATTTCTGGAAGGAAGGAGAGTACTCTTTTGAGTTTTAAAAAAAATAACATTTTGACCCCATTCGACCCATGATGACCTTTGACCCCAGTTTGGTCATGTGACATGTTGGGGCTGGGCTACTAATACTTTTGACAATGTTTTGTTGAAATCAGTCAAAATATGTAGGAACAATGTCAACGTTTGTTACTAACTAACCAACTAAACGGACTAACGCACTGCGAAAACTGTAGTGTTAATTTAACACCATTCGGTATCTATATAGGACAACACCAGTAATATCTAACACCAGATGGTCCTATATAGATACCAATGGTGTAAATTTAACACTCCAGTTTTTGCAGTGCGGAGAGACATGATGATTTGTTGAGCTGCTATCCCGCATCTAAAAATACTAATAACTGCTGCGCCGGGGAAATGGTCAGTTTTAAAACGAATATATACCAACGGAAAAAAAACGATCAACTTAAAAAAAAAAAAAAAAAATTAAATGATTCCTTTGGTTTCAGTAATGCGTTCATCACCGTGTAGTAAAAACAACACTCATTTAAGGGCCTGAAAGACTCCAACATAAGATGCATCCCAACTGCGCTCTGTTATTGAAAATTCAAAATTGAATATTCTAGGAGTGTTTTGATTCGGGCGTAAGCGCACCAGCTCGCGGAAATATGTGCTCCGTTTTGTTTTTCCGCCTCTGGAAATAACAATTTCTGGCTTTAAGATGGTGTCTCAAGAGAAGACAAATTCGGCTTCTCTGAACCGATACCGCGAACTTAATCCCTAGCAATGCCTAAGACTTTCTGTATGAGGGGAAAACTCGAATATGGTAAAAGGCTACTTAGAAGGAACGCTTATGGCTAGACTCAGCCAAACCATTTCCGGACATTTTATTAACTGTCCGACCTAATTCACGCCTTCGGGCGTAATCTTGGCATGAAATATCACCAGACAAAGTTTTTCAGACAACTGGAATTGGCGCAGTATGTGCAGCAGGCACAACGAAAAATGACGAATGGTGAGAAAAATAACGATTGTTTTCTTTTTCTTCCTCGTAAAACTGACTTTTCGCATCTCCAATGAAACTTTATTCTTAAATTGTTTTGGAGGACAAATTTTATAACAACTAAAATCACACAGGGTGAGTGAAAAAAAAAGCGGAACCCAAACCCCAAAAATGTATTTCATATTTAAAAAAATATGCAGCACCAAACATAATAATGAATGGAAAGCCAATTTCATAAGCTACTTTTTAGATGAAAAAATTACCTAAATTGCTCAATCCGTTCAAAGCATATCACCATTTAAACGCAATTACCCTAAAACCTGTTTCGTCCAAAAAAAAAACACAGTTTATTGTGTATTCGGACTTTTTGGAACAACTGTCAACAACTGTACTACACAACATCTTTATAAACAACCCTGGTAAGCCAAACAATATGATTTATAAAATCCACTTTGTCAAAAGACGGGCCTTCAAAAGGACTTTGTTGATTATTTTTTTTGCTCTTAAACTGAGGTTTTATCGCTGGTGATGTTTGAACAGAATTGCGACGTCGATTCTTGGAATCGAATTTTTTGGACGACAAAGGTTTTAGGGTCATTGTGTTTAAATGGTGATATTCTTTGAACGGATTGAGCAACTTCAGTATTTTTTTTTTATCTAAAAGTAGCTTATGAAATTGGCTTTCCAGTCATAATGTTTGGTGATCCAAATATTTTTTTTTCTAAATATGAAATATAATTTGGGGGTTTGGATTTCGCTTTTTTTTTTTTACTCACCCTGTAGTAATCGATGCTGAGTTCCTATATCATACTTAGATTCCATACATTTCTTAGAAGGCTGAAAGAACTTTACCGATAAACTATCTCCCTTGTGTTGGTCAAGACATACTGACAGAAAGGTCGCTTAATACCTCCAATTCCACTTCAAATAATGTATCCGCAAACGTTTTCCAAGATACACATTCCACAACTCTACAACATAAGAGCCTCAAACCACATTCAAGTTGTCGGCATTTCACACTCAACGATACACCAGACATTCTGAACATTGTTGGTGACATTATCTTCATGAAATACGGTTTGTGTATATACATGTAGGTGTACAAAAGCTAACACGCGAACTCAATTCATAAAGGTCAAGCTTTGAAATGTAAACTAACATCGAGCTGTCCAAACTTTCCGACAAAATTTACATCACGGACAATGCTGACCATCGTAAATTTGCCGTCTCTGTTTACCACTGTTTGTTATGTCGCAGCCAATTATCTTAAAACTGTCAAAACGGTAGTGAGCAATTTATGCCTTTGGAAATTTTTTAGAAGTTCAGAGGCATAAATATTTCATACAGTATTTGGAATGAGGACTTGTCTCGAGGCTTTAGCTGCGGCTGAGCAGCCCTACAAGTAGCCATATCTCTCCATTAATTAGTTGGTTGGTTGGTAACAAGCTTCACAAAATGCCTATTTTGGCAATCAATCATCCTGTCCCTTAGGCCCTCCCAACAACACGTGCCTCGTGTTCATGGCCCGGAAGCTCCACAAGTACCCATGTCTCTCCATTGGTTGGTTGGTTGGTTGGTTGGTAACAAACTTCACGAAATGCCTTGTTGGGCTGCAGCTTCCGAGCTAATTTCAAGGTTTTTTTTTTTAGGTAATATGAATTTCAGATCAAGAGTACAGAAGCCCAACATCTGTGTGGTACGTCTTAATGGCACCGACGCCGACAAAGGCTTACAGAATGTTCCAGTTTACATAAAACATTTTGCAGATACAACATAATCTCCAGTAACTTCCGTACCGTCTTAACTTCAATCGTGGGTTCTATTTCCATCCAAGACTAATGTCTTTATCGTTTAAACATATGTGTGGTCTGTTTTTCAACATCTCATGAGGAAGAATCTTTGTTATAATAAGTTGTATTTATAAGAGTATTCGTTGATTTCAATCCATGCACTAGAATTCAACAATCTTCAAACATTCATTTAGCTTTTTTTTTTTTTTTAAAGTTCCCTCTATCGTTCACTTTTTCCTTCAAAAATTACCAACGTGAAAAAAGTACATTTCTGGATTCAAAACAGGCCAAGTATACCGTCTCTAGTGTATTCGACTCATCTCTAGTGTATCGAACTCTCCCGTTCTGTATTCCCATTCCTCGTCAATTGAAATAATACCAGTTCGTGCCTGTAAATCCGTAGATTTGGGCTCCCTTCTATGACTAATTGCCACTTCGCCGGCCGAGGACGCACGTTTCCTGAGCAAATATAAAAGGAACGTGTGTGTCAAGATTCGACGCCAATTTGCTCAATCTGTGAACTACCAGAAGACCCTTCTTCATGCTTGCGCCTTAATGGAATGCGTCTCTCTGCGTCCAAATTGTCACGCCGGTCATGACACAGTTTCTTCCATTTTTCACCTCTCAAACACGGCATCCGTCTTTCGTTACAGTTTCATTTTCCATACAGAAAGGTCAATGCTTGCATCATTCACTGCCATTATTTACGCACCGTATTCAAACTAGCGCATAGTCCTTTTAGGCTCTGTAAGATATTGCCTTTCGTAATATTCGTTAACATTCAAGCCAACGGGAGCAAACTTCTAAAGTGACATCTAGGACACAATATTACTCGTGAACATTCTGTCCATCCGATCCTACACTCTGGTAAGCTATACTACATTGATATTGCGAAGTGTACGTGGCATCCATATGCCACCAAAACAGCACCATGTCGCCACTTTTACAAGTAAATAACTCAGGTATCCTGATAGACAGCAAGCATAATAAGTAATTGCCAAAACAAGCTTTAAATTGGCAATTACCAATAGCGACGTGCACTTGGAATAGCTACGTTACAGGTGCACATGTCTAATTGATTGGTTACTCAATCATTGCTGACAGTCTCAGGGGGTAAGACACAGACTGGATATCAAAAGTAAATAATCGAGCTGCGTAACTTCATTACCACTGTCTGGTTGAAGATTCGTTTTACCCATGTGGGATGGACAGGGTTCTTGTTTTTATTAGCTTTGGAGTCAGGTTGCAGGAAGAGGACGTCAAACGTACATCGGCATGTGATGAAAAGATAATTGGAAGATTAGGCTAAGCAAGATGCAACGGGTTTGTCCTCATTTTAAAACATTCAAGTTCATACCATACAAGACAATGAATAAGATAAAGTCTTAAAGGTTTTACCAATTTCACTTCTGAGACATTTTCCTGCTACGTCTTAGTGTTGCTGTTTGTGTACTTTTTTACTTGAAGGATAATATTTTAACAATTATTTCTACTCTTTTTTCCCCGTTGATTCTTTTGATTCAAACATTTATTTTGCTTTTGTCTGACTTCAACATAAGTAATGAGTGTTAAGATGTAGACTCTTCTTGGTCAAAACAGAAACCAACTTGACATGTTTTCTGTTGGCGGCATGATCAGTAGTGCTTAGCGCTTTTAATCAATAATCCAGGAGGAGTAGAAATTAATTCAAGCCGCCCGAAGCTGCTGTTTTATTCAGTGGATTTCTTGGGAGGAATTGATACAGTTGAGTCTTACGTCCTGGGGGCACAACTAGGAAGATTTAACGTTCCATCTCCCCGTGTAGGTTCAGGCGTTAGTGGATTTAATAACACAACAGGAAAGCCGCCTTTAGCTTGTCTTTGAAAGGAAGGAAGAGATTCGCCATTAGGGGGTCTTGTTTCTATGTGTTGGTTGGTAGTAAGGATTCAGGCATGGTCACTGCATGCTGGATCGAAATCCAGAAATCAGCTCAACTTTCACTGAAACTTTCAAGATACCAAGGTGCATTATTCAAACCTAGATCAAACAATTCCAAGACCAAAAATCCCCTTTGATACAAATAGTTACAAGGGTAAAGAGTTTTGCTTTTAAGAAGATAAAAAAAAGCTGCATCAACTCCAGTAATCGTAACACTCTTATAGCTTAAGAAGTTGACATGGATTAAGGTTAAAGTAGCTTTGGTGGTTTCCAGAGAAGCTTTGTTAACGTCTCAGGTTTCCAGTAGTCAGGGAAAATCAAAATACTATAACTGATATTATCAAAATGGAAGGTTTGAAGTTATTGAACTTACAATACTTGACTTGCCAAAAAAAAAAACCAGTGTTGACCTGAACTATACCTGTACATAATGTGGACTTTGCACTTGTTTGATAAACTACAGTCTAGATGGCTGTTCACTGATGCTGAAATTTGTATCTTTGTGGAGTCATTTCTTTGATCTCGTGTACTAAAGTTTCGAGTTTGAAAGTGTACTTTAAAATGCTCCTATTTTAACCAGAATGAATTTCCTGGGATAAAATTTGGACTTAATATCCCTTACATATGATCAACACACCTTGGAAATTCCAGGTTTTTGGGTAAAATATATACAACTATTTCGTGATAACCTTGTGGAGACGTATTCACCTATAGAAATTGCGCTGTGGAGACGTATACACACTTTTGTTCCCTATTGTGCACATGTCTCCACAGGGTACCGTGTACCAGATCACCTCTCCAAACAACCACCTTAAATACCAATACCATTTCTGACAGCCCAAACGTTGAGAGCAACTTTTACAACCCACCGCCGAAGATGTGAAATGTCACGCGAACGGCGATTGCACTTTTCATCATGCTCTGCAACATTGATTCTGACTGGATAACGAGAACATTACAAACACGACTTCCTAATGCACCATCCGTAAGCTTTCTGTTTCAATCAATGAAACTAGAGATGTACATGGTGCAAACATGATCCAAGTTTTGTGGATAGTTGGCAGGGTTCTCTGCACTTCCTCCATACTGCATCCCCATGATAACGATTCCATGAGGTCTTGTGGTCGTTAGCTTCGGGTCCATCCGCGGTAAAAGATCAATTATGAAAGCCGTCACGCAAAGGGCTTCTTCATTTACAATGCTTGGAAAATACATTTGTATACAGGACATTACATGATAATGCAGACGACTACAAAATGAACCATAAGTCGGCTAAGGAGACCATGTACAATTAAGTACCTCCCTCATCGGTGACAAAGAGACAGCCGCGAAAGACGTTCGAATGACACTGTCGCCGTAATCTCCGCGACATGGCGAGACCGTCAGGATTTTCGCAACTGACATCGTAGTTTCGCAATGAACATTGGCTAAAACAAGTAACTCACCACAAGTTTTTATACTAATAATTATATCTCAGAAATCTCAGTTTAATTTTTTTGCCAAGTGAAACGGCATCGCCTATGATGGCACTAATGACGATGAAATAAAAACAAAATCAATTATTCAAAAAAACCTAAGAAGCCTGACGCATATTCTTTGCCTTAGCCATCCGTACAGTCTGGATAAGAACGACGGACGTCAGAGTTTCCAAGCTTTAATACTCTGCCAGAGTTACGGATTTTTTTTTTTTTTTTAATATTCGAAAGCGTCCGGAGAAATGACGTAAAGAAACAGGTGCAGTGTGTCCGGAAAGGCTTCCCAAAAAGCCAATCCCAGGATAAATGTGTATTTCGAGTTTAGCGCAGACGCGAGAGAAATCATCTGTCTATGAGAGCACGTCGGGTTATCACATTCGCTTGCATCAGTCAAGCATGAGTTGGTTTGATATCGAGACGCCTTTGGTAGGCACAAGGATCTCTGAAACATATTGGCTGTCAAATCATGAAGCTTTTCAACCTTGAAGCCATACAGGGTCTCATTCAATGTATTGAATGTGAGACTGATTTGACACTTTGGAGAAGCAAATGTTCAATATCACTGCGAGCACTCAGAACGAGTGCGTAAACAACTCCACGTTTCGATCAATGTGCTGTAATCGTTTCCAGAAAAAGTAAGAATTAAAGTAAAAGAAATTGTAAACAAGCTCGATCGGAAATATCTCGGAAGCTACGGGCCAACGAATTCGTGTTCATGCATTAGTAACGTGATTGTCATTTCTGGAAGTAGTGTTTTGAGTAAAACAAAATCAGGTGTTTGACCTCAGTGACCCCATGATGACCTTTGGCCTCAGTTTGGTCATGTGACATGTTGGGGCTGGGCTACTGATACTTTTGACAAATTTTGGTTGAAATCGGTCAAAATATGTAGGAACAATAGACAATGTCAACGTTTGTTACTAACTAACGAATGAACTAACGGAGAGACATGATGATTTGTTGAGCTGCTATCCCGCAGTTAAAAAAAAAATCATTAACATACATTTGCCATTGCACTCTATGTACACATTTGTTGCTATTCATGTTGATGTGACTAGCCATTTCAATTAAGAGTATACCAGTTAAAGGAAAAGCTCCTTCTCATGTATCATACTCAGTGAAATTGACCAGCTCATTCCTCTTGGAAAATGAAAAAGACTCCAGAATCCTGAATACTTGACGCTAAGATCCTTCGTCTTCGGTTGCATTTACATTATCGATATCGGATGGGAGAAATTTCTGAAAGAAATGTCACACACCATGATGGCGAGTGAAAGGTGTGTATCTTTACATTGCTGTGGAAAGATGCGGTAGTGAGAAGTTATATCGATGTTTCGACAAAAAAATACGAATCGTCACTGACAACATTATTTGCAGCATCTGTACTTTTCGTCCTTAATACCAAACTTTTAGCCTGATTCTCTCAAAATCCTGTTACCAAAAAAGGAGAACTAGGCACCAACTCATTACCAACACTTTAAATGCATTTGGCCAAAAGGAGACACAACCAGGAATACGCATGTTCTATTCTCAGTAAGTCTTCTCTAAGGCTTTTCCCAATGCTTTTACAACGAATGTCAAATCCATAGTTATCCCACTTCTGCCACCAGTAAAAGGTTTCATCTGTGATTCAATCACCAGAGTGATCCGTTATAAAGTCAAGGATAAAGTCTGGAGTTATCTTCCGATTTTCAATAACCGGAGAGAAAGGGTAATGCCACAGGAGACTAAAGACGCTACTCAAATCGAGGCTTCGGGCAGTTTGGTCCCGGTAAATGTCTGACTTCGAAATGGGTTATTAGTTTGGTAGAAAAAGCCGAACAAAGTTGAATAGCATTGTGACTATTTTGAAGTTAAGTACATGATCTGCTCAGTCAGATGGCGTAGTGATAAACAGCGGTGCCTGCAGTCAAATCAATGTTTGGGCTAATGCGACCACACGTCCCCAGCACGCCTCCGCGCGAATTGCTCTAGTTGTTCATCACATTGGTCAGAGGAACAGAGAGCCCATTGGTCAAAAGAACATAGAGCGCGCGCGTACAACCTACGCGCCCGAGCGTGATACGCGCGTACGCAGTACACGTCATCTGATTGTGCTTACCGGAATAGTTTATTATTTTGCAAACAATGTCTGGAGTATTGAGCCAAAACACCTAGGCCTAAAAAAAAAAAAAGAAGAAGAAGAAGAAAACAGATTCAGGTATAGGGCTCCTCAGACAAAATGTGTGGGAGTTTCACCCTACCCACTATTTCTGATAGAAAAAAAACCCGACTTTGTATATGCAAATATAGACTTGTTGTGTAACCACCCCCACAGCTCTATTCCCAGATAGCAACACATTTCCGTACCTGCAAGAACTGACAATGGTTGCCTCCAGCTTTTTGTGAAGATGCTAGAGCAATCAACACTGTCAGTTTTCATCAAACAACCTGACCACTGTCTTAAGTTTCAGATGGGTTCATATTCGTTTCCACTTTCCAATGCCACAGAGTGAACGAGTCATTACCTTTTTTTCTGAACGTCAATCCTCTCACTTGCGTGAGTTATACATGTTTATCATTACACGTGCAAGACGTCTTACAAAAAAATCATCATCTTCAAGGGCAATGTATTCTTCTTTCTGTCCTCGGATGTAATTGTATGACACCGAATATCATTCAGATACAAGATAACAACTAAATAATGTAAGGCAAGAAATGTATTATACACCTATATAATAAGTTGGAGACCTCGGGTAGGTTTAAGCTCCAAACCACACATGTACAATCCGTGAGGCATGAGAAGACGGCTTACCACAAAACGTGTTTAGAAACACACTTTTCTTGCATCACTATCCACAGAAGATGCCTTCAAAATCTAGTGTTCCAGCCGACTTACCGACTACCGAACCAGACCACACGAGCCTCAGGCCCAAAACTCTTTTCCTCCACCGACATATTCTTGCAATCATTCGTGCAATCACTTTTGTTTTCCAGCGACTGCTTAACCGATTCGAAGCAACGAAAATGTCACAAGGGATTTAAAACGCCAATTTCTCTGTCCCAAAAGCCATAAATTTGCATGCGACCTCAAGACTGGAGCGGCGCATTATTTGCCTGTATCAGATGTCAGACTGGACTAGGTACAATTACTACCCAGACTTGGTAAATATCCCTTGGCGTTCATTCAAGATCGATAGTTTCTTCCTCCCTAAATATTAGTGGTAGATCACAGGCACTGGACCCAAGACCCGGCCTACCTCAGGGCAAAGTCGATATGAAACAAAACCCCACCCGTCTGCTTAGGCTAGGAAAGCAGTTATACGTGCAACTCGCCACTCCGACTGACCTACAGGAAATCGAATTATGTATCAATTGCGCTAGAAGTCGCGGTCTAAAGCTATCTTGTGCCCATCCGCGCTCCCGAGGGTAACTTGTACAAATGTTAAGCACGCAAATTTGCGAAACTAGTAACAATTTTGGGGAGTAAATTAAGGTCACTAGCAAATGGCCTAGCCTCCTAGGTGAACATTATACCCATAATGGTTTTTCGATATCCAATGATCGATATTTTCATCTACGTTGCTCTCCGTAAGACTGCACGAGCTTGCAGTGACAGGCTTTGGTGAGTACGCATCTTAACTGTAAATGCGTAGAGTATCCTCAAGGTGATATCTCTATTGACGATATAACATCGTTCATTTTACTACTAGCTGGAAGGCGAAGTTGAGCCTGTCATAAGTCGAGACCACAGATATCTCATTAACTAAAGGGGCTCTCATCGGCTTAGTATTCTTAGTAAATAGTGCACTCGAACTCACTGTAAAGAATATAAAGATACTAAAGATATATGAAGATGATCAAGTATTAACAAAAGTATGCACAAATGTAGGCCTGTGCGACTATTCGCCAAAACTAAAAAGCATTGTTTGTCACGATTATCAATTTCTAAATAGTCGACTAGTCATTATGCCGTGACTAGTTGGAGAATTGAAATTAGTCGCGACTATTGAAATTAGTATAGCGACTATTGAAATTCGATAGTCACCCACACCTGAAAATCTGTGACCCAAGTAATTAGAAAATAAAGGGGTTTCAAGAAAGAAGGATTTAAAAGTAACAATGACAGAACATGAATGCCAATTTCAGAGGCAAATGTGTATTTTCTAATGTGATCATTCAAAAATGAGTATATCGGGGTTATCGCTACAATGACTGATATGTATTACACATGTGATTCGGTCATTACTTTGCAAGCGTATGGCTTAATATCTTGTAGTACGCAGACATTATTCATGTGCAGGGCCCTGTTCTGATTAGAACGGAACATTTGAAAGTATGGGGATTGCTTCTGAATTTCACTGGAAAGTATGCATGTATGTGAAATAAAAGATGACGTTTGCTTATAAATAGTAACTCCATCAAATACTCAATGATCAAACCATGTTTCACTACAATCTGCCTGTACTTTACACGATATGTAATAATAATAACAAACTGTGTCAAAAACCACTAAACAATATGGAACCGGTTGAGCACGACGAACTGACCTGCTTGTTGTTGTTTTTTCTGCCCCAAATGCGCATTGCACATACGCAGACCCATATGTTAGACGTATTGCTCCACTGATCAGAGGTATTGCTTGATAGATAAATAATGTGTTACTAGTCGCGACTATTTATCGTAACTAGTGGTGACTATTGAAATTCACTAGTCGCTCAGGCCTATACAAATCTACACTCATGCCTGAGTCGTACATGTAATTCAGATTACTAATTACACTTTCTCACTGTTTTTCCTATCGGTATACTTTAATGCAAAATGAGACGAAACTGAATACGATTCTTGTGCTGAATAAAAAAGCAATTCCACAGCCCGACTACTCAAATCAAAATGGGAAAGAAATTATGAATACATATGTTCCTGTTATCCGTCTTTCCAATCACAATATTCCAAAAGGTACCAATGTTCATGTATTATGCACACCCATGGTGGGGAAAAAAATATGCATGGTTATCGGGAAAGTTACCGAGAGCACTAAAGAGAGTCGTCAGTGTCGAAACGGGGAGCAGAATAATGCAGGCGCGGGAAGTGTGTTCCAATTTATATTTAATGCGTAATATACCGGTCAGCGTCTGCTACTCAGAGGGGCATATAAATTAAATATCAGCAGGTACAACCATGTAGGTTAAAGGACTGATGCCTAAAGTGAAATTCATGCCAAAAAAAAGGTGGGATGAAGAATTAGTGTTCAGATTGCTATAGGGCCAGGCTCTCCGCTTCCCGGAATTGAACCAGAAAGAGTACTTTCTGATTGTTAAGGTATTCTGGGTCATAAACAATTACACAGAAAACATTATACAAACACTAGCTGGATGGAGTCATATATTAATGTATTACTTTGACCTCAATTTGCATGTTGACCCCAAGTGGGCGTGGCAAACCTTGGTGCAGCAATTTGGCCACCCTTTTCATAATGAACGTTATGTTTTGGAGTGTTTTCATGGATATGATGTTGGCATATTTAAGTATTCAAAGTTTGCAAGAAACAAATTTGCCAAAAAATCCAAACAAAACAAATAAATTATTTTTTTGTTTTTGGTGCCAACCGTGACTTTAGATGAGTGAAATCGTACCATAGGACCTGCATACACTAGATACCTTTCCATTTACCGTTACATTTTGTGCTTCTGCACACTCCTTGCGCCTTTTACAAAAAAAGTGACACAAGAAATCAGACAGACATCAGACAGACACCGTAGGGTCTTTGAATATATAGGATGCCCAACGTTGATGAAGCCTGGCGTTTACATGTTATATTACAAGGTCTGAATTCGGCATCTTGTTCAATACTTTAAAGTAAACGTTTCCCTGTATACCTTTTTCACTTTAAAAAAGGCTCTTTAAAATATGTAGTTGAAGTATGTCACCGCTGACATTTCCGTGATGGTGAAATTCCTGATGGTGGAACAAAACGCACGAGCCAATATAGCCCATCAGGACGGTGTTTATCTCCGGTTTCAGAAGCATGAAACGACCGAGAATATTTCTATTCCTCCTGGATGGGATGTCATTTCACCGCAGGTTACTCCCCAGTTTATGCCGGTACCCATTTATACTCCTGGGTGGAGAGAAGCAAGTCTATGTGAAGCGGCTTGCCCAAAGACACAACATATGGTCAGCAGCTGGATTCGAACCCCTGACCCTCTGATCATGAGTAACAAACCGTCACCACCAGGCCGAACTCCCCCATGCACAGAACATCATGAAAGAACGTAACCGATACATCTGGCTGTAGAAACTACTACAAATCTGGCTTCATGGAATGTAAACCATAAACACATTCTCACTTCCGCTGCTCTTGACGTACTTGTATATCTTGAGACGTATGAGGACACACCAAGACGATTCGTGTAACGGGCACTACTAAATCAGGTTGATGACAGACGTATCAGTCATGATATAATGTACCACAATAAACAAGAGCTGAGAGCTTTTGACAGCGTCACGGTGGAAGTAACATCCAACAGAATCTCATGTTATCGCTTAGATCAAAGAACGCAGCTTGTATCGGTGGTTGCAAATAACTTTCGATGATACAAATGTTTATGGATGAAATATCACATGCGAAGTTATCAAATGCTGCATCAAGAATCTTAATACTAGTTAATGGTTTTCCTGATCGGGAGTCAGGTTGGTGTAGCGGTACTTTCCTCGGCTTCCACGGCTGTGACCCGGGTTCGAATCCCGCCTGGGCCAACATGTGGATTGGGTTTTCAGTCCCTACCTGATTCTGTGGGTTTTCCTCAGAATATTCCTCTGCATGGGCTTTTCCTCCCACCTCTAAAACTGTAATTTCTTCTCATTGTCTTCTCTCTACAGGTTTCTTCAGGCTTTCGAGCTACAGTGCCTAGGGCACTTTTGAGGAATCCTTGGTTTCATTACCAGAAAGAAATAAAATAAAAAATAAATAAACATCTTATGTAGTTTTGGGATTCAACTGGCACAGAGATGACCTCCGAGGTTTTTCTTTCAAGATATCACGTCTTTTTAAGATAACTAATTTGAAATGGATGAAGAAAGCATGGGGTAAAAATATTACAATATATGGTTGTTTATCTCTGGTAAACCTGCAATATTTTTCTCTAATCGTCACCAGCAGTTGATCCTCTAGTTTTCATCATTCAATAAGGCAATCATTGGCAGTGTTGACAAGCACGTGTTCTGGTAAGAGACTCTTCTCAAGAAGCTATTCATTTCAACGGAGATCCCTTGGCAATTGGTATTTACGTGCCTGTCGTTTCAAGCGGGAACTAAGCCGAAGCGACAGGCACAGTACACAGACGGCTAAATAAAGAGCCCTGATGTTTGTTTTAGAAAGGATCCTTGCATACACAGGCTAAACGAGCTGTAAACAGTATGGTCGCGGACGGGTGCTCTGAAAACATATCAGACTGATTGCCCTGCTCCACACGTATAGCTAATTGTCAATTTTTTTTGCACTACAGGTTGTCCTGAAAATAATGGTGCAAGTAACTCCGCCATTTTCGCCAATTTACAACCGGAATTTACTGCAAATGTTTACACGATCTTCAAGGTTACAGATTTAGCTTGAGAATACCGTTTGTTTAATTACGATTGCTTTTGTAAATCCTGAGATATGTTTGAATAACCGCAAAGCCAAAAACAAATTCTGTACCACTTTTAGGAAGCCAGTGCTTCAAAGATCAGACAATGCCAGTATGGCTCTTTCGATAAGATTATCCCTATGGGTGTAAGACAAACATTCCATTCACACGGCAATATAGGGATTTATTCTTACGTTGAAACAATTTGATACAGACAGGTTCACTTCTTTAAAACTTCAATGAAAGAGTTCAATTAAATATAAATAAATATTGCACACTCTGCTTAAAAATCACTAACAGTACAGTGATTTGGTTTTAGGCGAGGGCTATACTGATTTTAACTGCTTCACAGAAAGTGGCACAAAATGGGTTTCTTGGCTTTGCCGTTATTCAAACATATCTTTCGATTTACAAAAGCAATCTCAATGAAACAAACGGTATTCTCAAGCTAAATCTATTACCTTGAAGATGGCGTAAACATCCGCAGACAATTTTGGATGTAAATTGGGAAAAATGGAGGGGTTTACATGCATCATTTTTGTCAGGACGCCCTGTATTAAAGCACTTCATGTGAACAGCTGAACGTTCTAGACTTGATAGAAGTATCAAGTAGCATTAAGGGGCAATTAGAGTTAATTGCAGTAGACATTGCTTTCAATTTAAAACACCTGGTCACGATACTAAAAACATAATTACTACAATATACTCAATTTTGAAGTTTAAGCCTTGGCGTGCGATTCTTTGCAAGTGAAGCCTTTCGGACTTTTACACAATTAAAACGGTTCACGATCAAAATATGTAATTTTTAATATGCTTGTTTCCGTCAAAGTCCCTCTGTGAAAGGGGCTTAAAAATAATAATTTAAAATTGTTATCTTTAATAATAAACCTATCCAATATTAATTGGGGGGAAAAAAACTAACCTAAATTACGAAAACAACTGTTCAAAAATGTCATGGTTCGGTTACGCACGCATATAAAAATACTTTCTGTTGAGCTGTTATTCGTTGTAAACAAAAAAGAATCATGATCAATGTTTTTCGTGCACATACCCTGTAATTGCGAGATATTGGTGAAACCAACTCATCCAAATAAGTGGGAATCCAGGGAACTGAAATGAGTGAGAGACAATGTAACGCAAATGCACTTTAGGAGTGTTGCTTGTTCATTTACCTGTGACCTCATTAACACACCACAGAGTGAGATAAATTCTGCATTATCGCTTTCCACAGCAGGTATTTTGTTTTTTTCATTTTTTTTCTCCATTTTTGATGACGCGCACGTATGGGAATGATATTGAGCAGGACAGACGTCACTTATCACGCGGCGTTATCTCGGGGTGGACGGTGCCGGTGAAGCATGCTTGAGTGATACGCAGGGAAATTAAAGAAGTATATCAAGTGTGAAGTTCTATGTCACCTGCATGGTCATTACCTCAACATAGAGAACCAAGCC
The DNA here is from genome assembly GCF_015706575.1 of Patiria miniata. Lineage (NCBI taxonomy): Eukaryota > Metazoa > Echinodermata > Asteroidea > Valvatida > Asterinidae > Patiria > Patiria miniata. Next base: position 6,227,183 of record NW_024037056.1, on the reverse strand, counting down.
TCTGGTCGATATGCCACCTGACATAGTCAACCGCTAGGAATGTTGTGATTGTAGGATATTGCACGCTATATCAGGAGCTAATATAAGGCACAGTAAGAATCATTATGAATTGATTCAGCTCTGAAGCGTAAGTATTAGAAAATAAACAGCGACCCTCTCTCAAAATACAATTTGTCACTTTTAAGGGCCCATGCAATGTACTTTTAATTTGTTTGATTGCAATCCTTGAAAGTGCACCTTTAGGTCCAATTTAGCCTTATATTCAATTTTCGTTTTGCCATTTTCAAGGGTTTTTCTGGGGGTGCTTTTGTGGTTTTTATGCAAATGAAAATGGTCATGTTCATGAGCAAAAGTGTGATGTCATTTCATGCAGAAACCTCTATGTGAAAGCCACTTCAGCACCAAAAGTTGCCAGAATTTTTGGATATTTTGCTGTTGTGAATTTTCTATTCTTTGGTGATTCGTTGTAGTGTCAGTACATGGCAGTAAGCCATGTCAGTAGATGGCAGTAAGCCAATGAGCAAACGTTAGCCAACTTTTTTGAGCAAACTTGTATGAAACTTTATATGAGCAGACAAATATTTTCAATTAGCAAATTTTTGGGTTCCCAATTTGAACAGAATATCCCTAAAACTGAACAATATATTCCTGAAAAAACATCACAGCAACAGCGCCCTCAGTGGACCAGAAAAGCATGGAAAATGTTTAATTAATGTTTAAAAAAAAAAGCACTTTTCAATAAAATTAACCAAAAAGGCACGTCAAATAGTTTACATACATTTAAAAGGAGTAGCAAGTTGCACAAAATGGGTTCCTAAAAAAAAATTCATTTCACGGCCCTTTAAAAACGCACAGTAGGCGCTGTGGACTCCGACACGTGTCGACATATTCACGTTCTTCAATTATTTAAGTGGATATGACAAACGTCACGCTAGACTGAGAATAATTGCAAGGTGAGGCACAATGAATCATTAAGTGGAGTAGGCAGTCGTCTTTTATCATGTCTGAATAAATTGTAATATCTGTCAACTTGGCACTACATGTTCATAATGCAAGAGAGAGCTAGTACGAGTCCGGGAACGTGATCACACACGTTTGTTTATGGTGTAAATCGAGGACTCTTCTCTTTTCCTTTGTGTGCACTTTAACTTGTTCGCAACAGCTCTCATTGGTTTTGTACACGTTTTCCAACCGAGGAGGCATTGATTGGGTTTCTGTCCTCGATTCACCGATGATGTTGCACGTATGTGTCCTCGATTTACACCACAAAGAAACGCACCCACACACATACACACACACGCTTACATAGGCATAGAAGTGGGGTACTTCCTTTGTTCTCGTGAACTAAACTTTTGCAACGTAGCACACTAATTTCAAAATACTCTTATTTTAACCAGAATTAATTTCCTGGGCTGAAATTCCGACTTAATATCCCTTTTCTAAAACTCTTCCATTTGCGACTGATCAACCCACCTTGGAAATTCCTAGTTTTTCAGTAAAATCCATATATCTATTTCTTGATAAACTTGGGTACCAAAACGGTACCCCGCAAGTCGGTGGGCATTCCTTGTGGGGTACCTCCCATTGTTCCGGTACCCCACAAGGCAGTGTTTTTCCACGCACTTAAGTTTGTTTATGTTGTAAGTCGAGGATTTTCGTTTGTTCCTCTTCCCTTTTCCTTTGGTTGTACACTTCTTTTTCGCAACAGCTCTCATTGGTTTTTTACACGTTTTCCAACCGAGGAGCCCTCGATTTGGTTTCTGTCCTCGATGCTGTTGCACGTAATGGTCCTCGATTTACACCATAACCAAGCGCACTGTGCACTCACAAGGCCCCCCTCAATGGAGAACCTATGATGCATGCTATTCTAATAGCTAGCACAATGCTTTCACAATTGAAGGGGGCCTTCGTGATAAAATTGTAAGCGTGCTCGGATTTCTCTATAGATACCAGTGCGATGAAACCACCACGTACAAATGCATGCTGCATTCGCTGTATCTTCAAACAGATATGCTTAACATACGACGGATCACATGCCATAGTCATGTATGACAAACTATTCTACATGTGAAGCTACATCTTCGTGTGTTCTTAACACACGGGTGATCCGTAATATCTTTGTTTCCATGCTGAATTTGAAAATGATTTTTGTTCAGTGATGGTGCGACAATGCCCTCAGTGTATTCATAATTGCACCATTTTCTCATCTTTCCTCTGATAGAAGTAGGTCTTCAAACAGATATGCTTAACATACGACGGATCAAATGCCACACACTAGTCTACATGTAAAGCTACATATTCGTGTAATCTTAACAAACAGATAGGTGATCCGTAATATCTTTGATTATATGATGAATTTTTATTTAGTGATGGTACGAAAATGCCCTGGCACTTTCGGTACATTCATTATTGCATCATGTTCTCATCTTTCCTCTGATTGAAGTAGGTCTTCAGGTAGAAGCACCATTGAGAAAAAGTTTCAAAAATGTGCGTTAAAACGGAGTCTCTGTCACGAAATGGCACCAAGGTACAACTCCGACAAAATGGGGACTATCCCTTAGAGTAAAAGTAGTCAAAGAGGGTGTCCTTGATAATCACAGCCAAGTGGTATGACCACATTTACAACTGACCTGGATATCTACGATTGATACTAATGGCAAAACCACCCCAGTGGAAACAGCAGGTGGTTGTACCTACATATAGAGGAATATGGCCTCCGATCTAATTAATAAGTCCACAGCAGGTGGAAATTACGATCATAAAACGCTATCATGGCGAAAAACCTACCAAAGCCTTTCAAAGGGACGCGCCCAGAAATGGAATAAAAATTACCGTGGAATTGTAAGGGCAGTAGACGACAATATGGAACCAATATTACCATGTCATTTCAAAGGAATAGGCAAAGAAATACCACAAAAAGAATTACGGGGTTTTTTTACGCATATGGACAATAAATGGAACTAAGGGTCAAGACAGATAGTCAAAAGATGACTATAATGCTTGAAGCAGAATCGGACGTCTATGCATGCATGGAAGCAGGTACTCTCCATCTAGGGCAACTCAAAGGTGTTCTTCCCATACCTCCGGTGTTTCAATCTATCATGCGCTTCATTAAGATTCCGATTAAGTCCTTATCTTACCATCTGAGTTCTCAAGAATGTTTCTCATGGGTCTTCTAGCCTACGGCACGGTTCATGATAAAACATGTTCAAGTCTGGGTCAGCGTACTTATTTCCTTAATTCATTTTAAGTTATTCAGAATAATACGAGACAATAAAACCAGACGGTCATATCTGTATAGGAGTAATTACATGCACGGGTACCAATACGGTTTGGTGCGAATCTACATGTATTTAAAGGATGAGGATTACCATATAGTTACTACACTTCCCTTTTTTTTTTAAGGCTTTTGGTTGTAAGACAAAAATCTTGGGGTCGAAATCCTTAATTTTTACAACATTCCTGACACAATGTCACTGACTGCGTTAGCAATCTCAGAGAATGCATTGTCTTAAATCAAATGTTCGCATACTTATCTAGACATGTAACAATTCCCTCATTCATCATAAAACAAATTGCCTTTTGATGAAATTTGCCAACCAAAGGCCAAGGGCCTCCCAAGGAGATGACTACAAACAAGAAGCAACTTAAAGGGATGGAGAAAAGGTTTCTGTTCATATTTCGCTGAAATATCTTTAAATGCATTAATCCTCGGTGGAAAAAGCACTATATGCTTTTGGACTAATTATATAGCGAACCCAACAGCTGAACCATTTCGTACGATTCTGAAAATTGGTTCAAGAACTCTTAGAGAAACAATAAAAGCTAGTCATCCTCCACCTGTGAAAACACAGGTGAGAGAAGCGTATACTGTATACGAAAACACCTTTATCCGTGGCGTTTTAATTCAAACGCTCCCGTCCAAGATTTGAATGTCACATGATGCCATGTACAGGGTGACCCAAAAAATGCAACCCTAAAACATTTGCCTTTTAAAAAAAAAGAATCGGTCAATTTGTATGTTTTGGGGATCAGATTAAAGCTGAGAGCATTGTCTTTCAAATACTGAAAAAATCATGAAAATAGCACTTGGGGTTGCTGAGAAAATGCCAGTTATGTAAAAGTAGTCATTTTCATCCTGTACACAATTACCACAGTAAGGGATTTTCACTCTACCTATTAGTGCATGTCCTAATCCTTACAAACAACACGACACATAACATGACAAGAATACAAATGAATTTGATGGAAATACCTTTTATTTTCCACCTGATCAGGTATCTCATCCTTTTTGGTCATATTTTAAACCTTTTCTTCATCATAAATATGTAAAAAATAATAAAGAAATTGCACAAATAAAGGATAATTGCACAGCAGGCTTACAGTAAAATGTTACACTGTTTGAAGTACTTGTGTACAGGATGAAAAATGACTACTTTTACATAATTGACATTTTCTCAGCAACCCAGCGCTATTTTCATGATTTCTTCAGTACTGGAAAGAAAATGCTCTCAGCTTTAATCTGATACCCAAAAAAAAAAAAGCCACCGATCCTTGTTTAAGGCAAATGTTTTAGGATTGCATTGTTTGGGGGTCACCCTGTATACGTGTTGACTTATTTTATTGCGAACCCACAAGCTGAACCATTTCTTATGATGCTGAAATTGGTTCAAGAACTCTTAGAGAAACAATAAAAGCTAGTCATCCTCCACCTGTGAAAACACAGGTGAAAGATGCGTACTGTATACGAAAACAAATTTATCCATGGCGTTTTAATTCAAACGGCCCGTCCAATTTGACTGTCACAAGGTACCATGTATTATCACATGTTCAAGGAAGAGCAGATAAAACAGTAGTTGACTTGAAAAGACCACAGAAGCGACGGGAATGAGTTTATATTTAAAAAAAAAAAAAATGGCAATTTGAAATTTCATCAACTACCGAGGTCGCGGTTGTACCTTGATTAAGGGCTATATCATTGAAGTTACAATCATCAATCAATTTTTGCATATTTATCTATTGTAATTCTAAACACCAAACTACTTTGTATCACCGATGAAACAATGCTTGGCATTGAATGGCCGGTGTGAGATATGTCCTGCCATAATATTAATTGATCGTTAGGGAAAAAACATCAAAAGAAGGATCAATATTTTGTGGTGTTCGGGTATAGATTTTTTTTTTCCCCCAGATAATTTCATTTTCGGATCTTCCCCTGGCAGTAGTATGCAAAATAAGCTATTCAAATGGTAAATTACATTCACCAAATTAAAAAAAAAACACTGTTGAATATATCCCGCCGGGGGTATTGCATGTAAAATTGAAACTTCGAGAAAAAACATAGATTGGACACTGAAAACGACAACAATTACTGAACGTGCCAAATGGCATACAATCATATGCTTCGCTTGTGTCTAATCGCTTTTAAAGGGAGCTATCTATTCACAAGGTTAATTGCAGTAAACAAAAACGTCTGTTGATTAAATCAACCCAAAAGGCAGTGCATATATTAACAATTGTGTCAGAATATTATCAAATTTGACTGAAAAGATAATTAGAATTTCTAAATGGGCCCAAATGGCGTACAAAGCATCTGCTCCTCTCCTATTTTTATCAACAGCCCTTGGAAATGATTACAATTTGCGCTTGCGGCAGTAATACGACAAAATAATACTGACAAAAATCCCCAGGTCCGATTTGGTTTATATAACAAAAAAGGAGCCCAGCAGGTAACGTTACGCGTGACGAAGGCCACCAAGTAATGGAAGAATGATTCTACCTACCTACTGTCGCTCTGTTACATAAATTTCCAGAAGATTTCAGATGATTCGAAAGGTTTTCTGCAGCTTTGTATCAAGCACTGTCCCTTTCCTAGTGTAGATGAGATCTCCGACGATTGGAAAATTTCCCCCTTTTCCTTGCGAAGAAGTTCCCGATGGACAGACAGATTGTTTATAGCGTGTGGCTCCAGATTTCTACACAGCAGATTCAGCATCCAGTACTGCTGTGCGCACTTGTGCGGTATGTGTGATACGCCTGGTCTGTCCAAGCCAGCGGTGTAATACAAAATAATACATTTCTGAAAACAGGCAGGTGGGCGGAGCTTGTTGCCACAGAAAAGCCCTCCGGTGATTGGTCAATAAGTAAGGACTGTTCCACTCCTGATGAATGTATTAAGCGGGGTCGACTGTAAATGTCCAGGGGCTAAACGAGGAGAGACTCGGCTGTTACATTGTATGTGAGCTGATGAATGAAACATGAAAGTCTGGTTTTAGTTACAGACTACTGAGACACAAACATTTAGCTTGTTATTATTTGAAAGATAAAAGATGACGATTATATCAATGTGCACGATAGAAGACACAGATATCCGTGTGTGCATGATTTCATTTCGAAATTTCAGAGAAAAATGACATGAATCACATTGTGCGGCTTTATATGAATACATCATTCCCAAGCACCTGTCATTTCTTTCAGAGAAAGCAAACATGCAAGGCGAAGAAGGTTTATTATTCTTATCAGTTGGAAGGAATTTCATTTCTCGACCACCAATCCCAAAATTCCCCCAAGCACAACGATGGCAAAGCCTTGATCTTCACTGAAGACAGAACAAACCAGATTTCGCTATGCCTGGTAAATCGTTCTTTGAAAACGCAAGGTCACTTGTCCTAAACCTTGAGGAGAGGATCTGCTCAAGAAAATTCCAGTGGGAGTCAGAAATTAAGAGTGAAGGGTCGCTCAGATCACGACTGAGAAGAGAAATACAGGGATTCTGTGAACTCAATGTTGTTCTTGGACTGCAATCCATCAAAATTGGATAATAATGCTGCATGAGTGCAAGAAAAGACAGGAAAATATACACCGTCATTAATAAAACCTCAATATGATATATAACGAATGACGTAAACGGTCACTAACCCGGTCTGATTAGCATGCACGGAGGCCTTTTGGTGGCCGATGACAAGGCTGTTTTTCTTTTTAATAATGATTCATTTATGTCTTTCTGTGAACTGGGAGACTAAATAACAGAGAGCTTGTCAATATTTCACATACTGAGGTAAAAATAGTCATCAGATTTGCAAATGTATGCACACGCTTCCGGTTATTAAATTAACAAACAGGCGCTATTTTTATAAGTTCCTATTACTAAATAAGGGAATAAATGTGTGCTTGGCCGGTTTTAAACACTCTGTTTAAGGCCGGTTGGAGTCTGGCTGCTGATAATTACCCGAGCCGAAGGCGAGGGTAATTATCAGCATCCAGACTCTAACCGATTTTAAACATAGTGTCTAATACCGGCCAAGCACACATTCGGTCAAAAAGTCAAAAATGAATGTCCAACGATTTCGTTTTTCGAAACATCCCTCTAGCTGTATTATGGGTTGTCCCGCTCGGGAGTAGACGTAAACAACTCCTAATAAGGAGATTGGCGCGCGCGTCGCAGCTGAACGCACGCGTCGCAGCTGAACGCACGCGTCGCAGCGAACGCAGCTGTGCCGGTGTATTGTGCATTTAGGACTATGAAATACCGACTCACTGGTAGAATTGTGACCGTTCAACCAATGAAATGGTACGTAAAAGGCACCGGATTTCATAGGAGTCCCAATTTCATGCGACACTTCAAAAGTGTTTAAGACAAGCCAGGTGGTCTTTTATCAACCGTTTAAAACCGGCCACGTGACGGGATCTCGACCAATAGGAATCGGTAAACTGTCTTAGGTATTCATGAATACGTATTGAAACGACAGGAGGTCAAACAAGAACTCTGGTACAGTAAGTGCGGTGTTCGGTGATGAACACAAAGAAATGACAAATAGAAGCTCACGGAAGCCATGAATGTCATCTTTAACATCTTTTTTTCTTCTGCATGCGACAAATCGGCAGGGCACTTTCCCAACACCGAAAACGTCCTTCGATTGAACTATTTCCATTTTACAGAGTCAGAACAAAATAACTGTCAAACGGGAGATATATTCGTTTTGGTAAAGCTTGTCAGTACAACATTGCACGGAAGATGTAGTAAATTTATCCAGACTGAAAACCATGCATCATTCATGACTCATTATTTTCTTTTCTCCACGCAGTCATAACGCAGAGGTGATAATTCTCATAAATTAATACAAGGAGCAGCTGTTCAAAGCCATAAAAACAAACCACATGGAATAATCCGATATGCTTTCATATCTAAACTTAGTTCATATTTCCATATGCATAATTCCAGAAATTGAGAACCAATTTATGAATCCACCAGTGACTCATGCGTACGCGGATTCAAAGTAATGTATTTAAGCAAACATGAACATGTGGTCAGGGGAAAGACTTTGAAAAGGAATATGAAATTATGCCGTTTATAATGACTTAAAGGGAATATACAAAGTTTGCAAAAATCAAAAAATAAAACTACCAAATTATTATGAAATACCTTACTGGACTGTTAGTGAATGACAGTCTAAAAGCAACCTGTAAAATCATGGTGTGCTGTCATTTTCAAGAAAAGTGGTATTTTTGCATCAATTCGCCCGACCAGCGTTGAGAAACAAAAACCTGCTTGTTTAACACTGCCCCCAATTCACAATATTTAGTTAGTCCGCATTTTGTTTGCAATCTATTTACACACCTATATGAACGGGTATACAAGCCCGCTAGATTGGTTCCCGACCTTATAATTCCCCGACGTCTATAAATTGCTCCGTTTCCTCTTAAGTTGGGTCAGGGAACCAGACTACAGGAACATGATTCTTTTTGTTGGTTTTTCCAGCATCTACGAACACAGAACTTCAAACAAGTCAGTAAAATATTATTTGCTATCAAATACTAACCCCCAATCCATCCATTTCTGAAAATTACAACGAAAGCAAAATGTTGCATATTTCCTTGAAATCAAATGACCTGCCCTTTGAAAAATGTTGTTGTTGCTGTTTATTGGCACTGAAGGACACCATAAGAGATTTAAACAAGACCTAAGGTCCACTTTGATTCTATTTTAGATTTTAAAAGGGCTAACCTTAAATATGCGTATTTGTGATGACACTACCCATGATGGCTAAGACTGCGTAAAAGCAGCATGAATTTTCACAGTACTGGCTATCAGCCTTCCTAATGTTTCAAAACCTTACAGAGTTTCGTTTTCAAATTCACTGCGAAAAGGAAACCTCATCAAAGGGAACCCCATTAAGTGTCACAAGTCATTTGGTCACATGTTTTGCAGAGCTCGATAGAATTAGTACAACATTACAGGACAAATCGATTGCCACGGGAAAGCACACACGCTTGCCTTGATCCAATGAGCTCGAGTTTGTACTTGATATGAGTGCTGACTGACGACAGATCTGTCTACGTCTACAACACAAGAAGGTAGATTACTAATGTGAAGGTGAAGTGCACGACTTCTCGTCTCCAATTCTGAGACACCGAATCCATGAAATTGATTTTTTTTTCTGTCCATGTTCTGTTGAAAAAAAGGATTGACTATGAGGAGAATACATCCACACCCAGGCTATATACAGGGTTGACCCCAAAGAAAATGCAGTTCTGAAACTTTTGCCCCTTCTTTCAAAAACGTGATCTGTGAATTTGTAAGTCTTGGATATCAGATAAAGGCTCAGAGTTTTTCTTTCAAATACTGACTAGTCATGAAAACAGCACATTGGGTTGCTGAGAAAATTCCAATTATGTAACTAACACAACTCATTTTTGGTTCATTTCAATGGCATTACCACCGTTAAGGGATTTACATTGTTACCTATTTGTGTATGAAATGCATGTAGCGCATTGCGTCCTAATCCTTACAAACACGGCACATAATATGACAAGAGTACAAATGAATTTGATGGATACGGAAATACCTTTTAGTGTACCTGGACATTTATCTTATCCTTTTTAGTCCTATTTTAAACTTCAGTATCATAAATATGTCAAAATATTAAAGAAACTGTCAAAATATTACAGAAATTGCACAAATGAAAGACAATTGCACAGTGGGCTTACAGTAACATGTTTCACTGTTTGAAACACCACTGGAAAGGATGAAAAATCACTTCATTTACATAACTGACATTTTCTCAGTAACCCAATGTGCTGTTTTTATGAATTTTTTTTCTTCAGTTTTTGAAAGAAAAAGCTCTCATCTTTAATCTGATATCCAAAACATAAAAATTCACAGATCACGTTTTTGAAAAAATGGCAAATATTTCAAGGTGGCATTTTTTTTGGGGGGGGGGGGGACCCTGTATAGGACTGACGCTCTACATACCGAGAGAGGCAGACCTATTCAGAAGCATTACACTTTCACTAGTGGTTCAATTAATGAACATTTTTCTTTATTATTCATTCAAACAAAGCAGGATCTGGGTTCTGGAAATTCGAACGGTCAAAGCTCAAAACAAAAACACACGAAAAATGCCTTTTGAAATATTTGGAAGAAACTATATTGGCAATAAAAAAGGGACAGATTCGGCTTGACCTCGCTTCAAAACTGACACATTTTCTATAAGTTTGCTTTTGCTTTTAACAGAAGTAATTTTTCGAGCACTTTATACTCGGTTCTGTCTATGACTTAAATGGTAAAAACAAAGAACACAAGATCTTCAACTTTCAATTCTGGGCCATTTAAGAACACGGAATCGATCTGGCAAATCAAATATCTCCACGTCGATTTTCCGTGACATACCTTTCCAGAAAGAGGGCAATATTCCTTAAGGTCATTGCACTGCGCTCGATATTCAGGCTAGCCATATACTTCGCTTGAAACCAAGCAAAACACAAACCAAATTACTAATAAAAAGGGCAGGAGACGAAACGAATAGGAAACATTTCAAATTAACACTGCTGCAACATACGTTTTCATGGTTGTTCAAGCTGTTGAATTTCCAGAGGATAAAGAAAATGTTAATTTAAAGAAATGAAACCTGAGAAGCAGGCTGGACCTGTGAGATTCTTAATTTCATAAATGAAGAAAAATATATAGAACCAAATGTATTTGTGCGGTTTTACTTGAATAAAGATCGATTTCTTCACCGGCCCTTATGCGTCTGGCTTTCTGCAGAACTGGGTGTATATGAAAATGAAATTCATTGGTAATCAATCGTTAATCCCATGTGAATGGCAAAATGGCACGTCGGATGAGACAGAAATGCGATCCGTGCGTGCGCCTCAAGTGGAAAAGGAACAGCCACGAGCTGAATACTTTAACACATTTCTCGAGTGTGGTCGTCAGTCGTGATGAACACGAAGCAATCATACATGAAGGACGAACATTACGGTGTGTGAATCAATGATCGAAAATTCTGATGTTGAGTCCAGGAGTTAATGGTTCAAGATATAAGTAGGTGTTTTATGTATTATCGTATAATCTCCAGACTAACTCGAAATCATTGGATGATATCCATTAGGTACAACATGCTTCATAAATTGCAATAAATTGCTGTGAAGGTGTAGGCCTATGAGGTCAAGGAAAAAGAGATTAAATAGGGGCCTACTGCTTGCGTAGTTAATCGCAATCGACTTACCATACGATTACAATATTGTACAGAGACTTTTCGGGATCAGGCTGTGGTTAAGCTTAAGGCTTTATGGATACAAACAACTTCATTAAGTCGTAACTGCGGCAATATGGCGGTTTATGTGGACCGAATGCAACAGGTTTTAAGGTTACTACTGAGCTAGCACGCACCGTGCACGCGCGCAAGTAATACGCGCGCAGGTGGTACGCACGCACTTAGTGCTCCTTCAACCAATAAGAATTCAAGTAACCCGCGTGCCTCCAATTAACAACGAGCGCGTATGCGACGCGCGCGTGAGCGTAGCGACACTTCAGTAATGACTCGCCGGATTTGAACATCGAACCAGAGCAACAAACAAAAAAATGTAAGGAAAGTGCCGTCCAAACTAAGTCATCAGGTTTGTTAAGCTTAAAGGGACAATACGGTCTGGAATGCGCCCAATTGGGATACAAAATGCGTTTTCAACGAAACGATATTAAAGGTAGCGTCCATCAATTCAATTCAATTCAATTCAATTCAATAAACATTTATTTCCACCCTGTGGGGGCATCATCCCAAACAGCCGAAGCTTGTGGTGGATATGCCCATTTGTAATGTGTCCATTATGTTCTTTGAAGCAACAAAAGTGCTCAAAAAAATCAAAAAGGTGCTGAACAACTAACCTGATGACATTTTAGCTCAGTGAATGCTGTCAATTCCGAGAAAACAACGGAAATATCCAAGAATGCGTCTAAAGACGCATCGGTGGAAAGAGCCTTCTTTCATTGATTTCTTCAAAATGACAGCTTGCCAGAACGAATAATTTCACAGGGAGTATAGTCTCATTGCTATCTTTAAACCAGGAAAGCTTTTCAACAATGGGCCTTATTCGCGATTCGGCCGTATTGGATTGAGAGTGAGGTAAAATCTTCATTTTTGGAACGAAAGCAACGACGTTACAAATTAATACAGTCTGCTCTGATGTATAATTTAAAATTTGTGATTAGACATACTCTAATGTTTTAAGCCACATTTAAAAAAAAAAATGAACGTGAGAAAATTGTGAATAAATAGTCTGGCACCATCCCATTCAACTGTTCACAACTTACGAAATACATTCAGGGAACACGACAAATATGGCGAACTTGTGCATAAGGCCCATTATAACGTCAGTTTCCTTTTGGATAGCTGCAAATGATGGACTGAGCTTTAAATACAAGAAGGATTTAAATGTAGAATATAAACGTCCACACAACCAACCTTTAAAAACTTGGCGTTTTTGTGTTATTTTTGCGAGCACCGTACAAGAACAAATTTCAGGGGCCACAATTTTGTCCCAGAAGAAATCGAGCCGTTCAGTGTTTTTTGTGGACCAGCCGCATAGTGGTTCGAACTCTGCAGTGACATACAACGTGTACCCTGTATTAAACAGGCACGACTTGAAATGCGTTTGTTTATGGTGTCAATCGAGGACACACACGTGCAACATCATCGGTGAAACGAGGACAGGAACAAAATCGAGGACGACCTCGATTAGAAAACGTGTACAAAACCAATGAGAGTACAAACATAGTACAAACTAAGGAAAAGGGAAGAGGAACAAAAGACAATCGTCGATTTACACCATAAACAAACGTGCGTGCGTGTGGGTATGTCACAAACTGTCCGTCGCCTTCGATGTAAAAAAAATGGGACTATTTTTTTCCCGGTCTTTTCTCGGGAACGGTTAGACATTAGGTTTATTTCCTTTCAACCAGACCTTTGAAAAAGTAATAGTAACAATCCAAAACATAACATTTTTCAAGGATTTTAGGCCGTTATGCCCTTTTAAGGTGCCCATATTGTGAACTTGCATAAAAACCTGCACAAGTAGGACTCTGGAGTTCATAAATTAGCCCACAAAAATGGCCACGGTGGAATTTGAACCCGAGTCAGAGTGAAATAGACAGCGCCTAATGTAGATTAAAATCAATTGCCCCAGACACCTGAAAACATGACATCGTTCGCTCCATAATACACATCACTCTACAGCCAGCAAATGGTGCTACTACCGACTCTACACTACACATTCCCCTCAAATTCATGAATTATTCAATCTTAAATTACCAAACTGATGCTTTTTCTTTCCGGGGCAGCACACCTAGAAGTGTGGGGTGTCCATTACAAAGTGATTGATATGTTCAGACTTCAAGCAGCCTACAAAACATCTTCACCTGTTGGGCAACTGCTAAGATGGGGTTTTACTCCTACGTAAGACAACACAGTCTTGTAAACTGAAAATGCATTGCTTTCTCTTTCTAAAATTAAGGGTATTTTTAGAAAAGGGTACGAGTGGGCGATTCTTCAGAAATTGAAACTAAATTAATTTTTCGAAAAAAATAAGTTTTTATGTGATGTTATACAAAATAATGTTTATTGTGCATTTAAGTATTGCTAGTAAGTATAGACGAACATTTCTTAAGATGTTTCATAAGTTGGTCTTTCTGTGCATAAATTAGCTTCAATTTAATAACAAAATGTCACACACGTGACCACAGAAAAAAAAAATTATTAGAGTAAAACTAAAGCAGAGGAGGTACAAAATGTACATCGTTTATGCGTTCTGTGAATCACAAAAGACTATTTTACTCCAAAATTAGTATGGCTGTGTGTGTTCTAAGCACTTTCGAGAAAAAAAGTGAATTGTTCATATGGGCCCAATAACATTTTTACGTCGGATGTCACACACGTGACCAAACTTTGATGACCCCTCCTAATATTTCGACACAATTTGTGATACTCTAAGGTAGGGAGTGAAAAGTTCTAACCTGATGAATCAGTGAAATAATATGTCAGATGTAGTTAACAAGGGGTAGAGCTTCAAAAATCAGACGAGCCCAATTTTTATGTCGCATACGTGACCGAAGAATGGCCCAAGTGAATAACTGCTGGGGGGGGGACAGAACTAATCTGTTATCTCCTGGTTTCAGTTTGCATGAACAAGAAGAAATTAGTTAAGATTGCTTTAAAAACCTAGTGAAAGTTCATAGACAGAATTCCTTCACATTAAAGACCAAAAATTGATGAGAAATTGAAAACAATTAGATGGTGAAATCTTCTTTAAGATGCCTCTCCGATACCTACTACTTCATCTTGTGAGACTAAAGCTGGGACAAAAGACACACTCGAAGCAATACAGGAGTTCTTATCGTATTGGAAATGATTTAGATCTGCTTTTAGACGTTGACAACTCAATTCCACATGTGATATATACCCGTATCGTTGACCATCTCAATGACTCTAATGGTCACTGAGCATGAAGAACTCCTTGACACAAAAATATGGTTGTGAGATTATGGACAGTGACAGGACCAAGGTTACGGACTCGACGATTGTTAATTATAGAAGCAAGGATATCGAGATGACAAATTGTGAAGACTGAAGTTTAAAAAAAACACATTTGCAGCTGCAAGAACTATTAATTAACGTAAAACGTGGCAATCACGGCAACTTCAACATACGAAGTATCGGTGTGGATCCGCATAGTTCAAATGTTTCATCTGTGGTGTCCATTTTGGTAAAAAACTGATCACTTCAATGTCACCAAATGTCTTTCATATAAAAAGGGCATCCACTTTCTATCGATATAGCCTTTGACAGGTCCTGAGCCTTTATCCAAAAATTTCAAAACAAGCGCACGTACCCAAATGAAACCATAATCAAATCGCTCGATCCTTCATTCTGAACACACAATAACGAAAGCACAATCTTCCATACAACCCCTTCAACTGCACGGGAGTAACACTGGTAGATTTATTGGTTTTCTGGAAAAACCTCAAATTCAATTCCGCCTGATGACAGTAAGATTGATAACAACAAATATCATTTCCAAGAGCCGTGTGTACACTGTATACACGCAACAACCCCTAGCGTTGCAGTGACCAATCAGACCCTTGTCTTTTATCGCTCCTTTGGGAGAAATCTTGAGGAGGAACCACGGCGAAGGAGAAGATGTGGTTCCGGTCTGTCCAGCATGAGCAGAGCATCTCGAATATTTGAACAATCTGGCATCCATGAATCCATCATAATGCCAAACTATCATCCAGTATGACTGGGTTTCCCTTATCAGAATGTGCAATGCATTTACAATTTAAACAAAAAAATCAGGTCTTTAATGCTGGACTGTGTTGGCGAATTTGTGAGAAAACAAGTGCGAGTGCACAATAAGCTCTGGCCGTCTTGCATGAAAGTCTTGCATGAAATCTATCAAAATGATCCTTGCCAAAGATTAAAAATGCGACGCCGAAAAATGTGACATATGGAGCACCATACTTTTGATGTATACCTAGATTTATAGCGATTTGTGATAAATACCACGTGACTATAACACTACTGCACATATTTTGCCTCCATTTACAAACCTTTAATAAACACATTTCCGAATCGTTACAAACAATTTGTGTTAAGTATTTCATTGATTTGGTTTGCTGTTTTTTTTCAACAACAAAAGTTTGGTAGTTGTAGTTGTATTTTGTGGGAAACTTATTGGGCTTATTTTGGTCAATTTTCGGGGACGGACATAATGCAAAATGAACGCGCATACGCATAAATCGAAACAAAATCGGTGTTCCTAAAACCGTTGTCAAGAGTGCATTTTATGACCACGGCATGGCATTTGGTCAATTATTCAATTCTTTTTGTCAATTTTCCGGAGACAGACAGACAGCCCGAAAGCCCGACAGACAGACAGACAGACAGACGGCGTCCCAGCGGATGTACAGATCCGGGGTAGGGGCATTGTTGTCATTTTGTCCTCATTTCTAAAGATTTCGTGGTGGGGTACCCTTTTTTCTAAAGATTTTACTAGTGGGGTACCGTTCCCTTTGTTCGAGTACCATGCAAATGGTCCATGGTAAACTAAATACAGACCGACTAACCGACCGACCAACCGACCAACCACCTAGTGACATGTAGAAGCCCCTACAAAGGAGCTGTAGATTCGTCACAATGGAACCCTCAAAATGGAATCCTCCAACAAGCTTTCACTTCCCGTAACAACTCAATAAACTATCATTTAAAATTGTCCTTTTGGCTGGACAACCCGCGGTCACCACATCAGTGGCTGAGGCCTGCTTGATTTAAAAACGTATTTGACAGGAACTGGTTAGTATCACTAACAAAATGCCTCAAATTCTTGACACTCCCGACAAGGATAAGTGTGACAGAGTTGTCAAAATAATCTACCGACAAAAAGGTCTTTAATACTGATACTTTCCAGTTTCCACTGACGGATGCTTTCAGGGCAATCGGTTTGCAGTCCGCAGGTCACTGACCTGTGACATCTGTTGAACGATATCAACTTGTGTATTAAACTATGACACTTTTTATTCAACTTCAAGTGGTACAAAACTTGGAGAAACATTTTGAGCATCGTTTTCAATTTCGTGTATACACTGCCAGGCACATATATGTTTATGGTGTAAATCGATGATTTCCTATTGTTCCTCTTCCTTTTTCCTTTGTTTATACTAAATAATGAAAGGTTTGCGGAAACACCATGTGCGAATAATTTCTCAACTAAGAGAATGGTTCTGAAAAGAACCAGAGGTATAAACTCGACGTTCCGGTTAGTATACTCTGACCGTCTTGGAGAGTCAGGAACTCTCCTGAAGACGGTCAGAGCATACTGACCGGAACGTCGAGTTTATACCTCTGGTTCTTTTCAGAACCATTCTCTTAGTTGAGAAATTATTCGCACATGGTGTTTCCGCAAACCTTTCATTATTTAGGATCGCCACCATGCAAAGCCTCAAATCTTACTTAATTTGTTTATACTCTTTTTTTGCAACAGCTCTCATTGGTTTTGTATACCGTTTTCTAACCGAAGAGTCCTCGATTAGGTTCCTGTCCGCAATTCATCGATGATGTTGCACGTGTGTGTCCTCGATTGACACCATAAACAAACGCCAGCAGACACACAGAAGGAATACACTATCGCAATATCCCCCTTTTTGTTTTATAAAAGCCAGGGGGATACAAAT
This sequence comes from Patiria miniata, assembly GCF_015706575.1. Taxonomy (NCBI): domain Eukaryota; kingdom Metazoa; phylum Echinodermata; class Asteroidea; order Valvatida; family Asterinidae; genus Patiria; species Patiria miniata. Next base: position 6,209,683 of record NW_024037056.1, on the reverse strand, counting down.
TGGGAAAACAGTTGTTTGTACATGGCATGTTTTCCAATTAAAATTATCTTTTGTTCAGATTGACAACAAGCTCGTTTAATACATCAGACATACAGTCTGCCGTACATTTGGTCAAGCAATCTACCACACAGACAAATAAAATTTTGATGGCACTAAAACTATAAGCCACAATACGCCCCAGCACTAGATAGGATTCAAAGTGCAAGATATCGTGATTAACAAAAGTGCAAAGATGTGGTTCATGTGATAAGGCAATTGACTTTCGATTAAGCGGCCTGATTAAAAAAATGTCCAAGTTATTAAAGTGGCTACTGCTTTTCAAGATTTAATCCATAAACCGTACACAATGAAGTGTAATGACTTAGTACCGAGGTCTTTACGTTATTGGTTTAATGAAACTTCGCAATGACATTTAAATGAAGGTTTCGTGTACTGCTACTTGAAGTTTTGAATGTAGCCACAAATTCCAAGTTTTCTAAAAAACAAAAATGGCAGACTCAAACTGAAGTAATGACTGGTAGATTATACAGGGTGAGTCCAAAAAAAGAGGATCCCAAACCCAAAGAAATATATTTCATATTTATAAAAAAAAAAAAGTAGCACCAAAAATAATTATCACTGGTAAGCCAATTTAGTTAACTACTTTTAGATTAAAAAAATAATTACTTCAATTGCTCAATCCGTTCAAATTGTATCACCATTTAAACGAAATGACCCAAAAACCTGTTTCGTCCAAAAATGCGATTTCAAGAATTGTCGTTACAATTGTCTTTAAACATCAACAGCGATAAAACATCAGTTTCAATGTTAGAAATATTCAACAAAGTCCTTTTGAAGGCCTGTCTTCAAAAAGGACTTTGTATATACATCTTATTGTTAGCCAAAACAGGGTTGTTAATAAAGATATTGTGTACTACAGTTGTTGAAACAAGTATTCTGTGTCATTTTCTTTGTTGTTCCAAACAGTCAGAACACACAATAAATTGCTTTTTTTTTGGACGAAACTGATTTTGGTTACTTGTTTAAATAGTGATAAAATGTTAACGTGTACAGCAATCGAAATAATTTTCTCACTTTAAAGTGGTTGAAGAAATGGGCTTCCAAGTCATAATTAATTTTGGTGCTACATATTTTTTTATTTAATATATTTACTTGTTACTCGCCCTTTCGATCTGACAATAATCTTGGATTTTGAAGGAGGAATAATAACCGCGGTATACCTTGCCTTAGTGCCCCTGAAATGTTCACGAACATGTATTTATTTCTGTGCCTTTACGAAAACATGACCTTTTCCAAACCGTCAAAAACCAAAGCCCTGACTGATGCTAAAACAAGAGCCCAGAATAAGCCAACAAAACAACATCTATACTGATCAGCAACACCAACAAGTTTGTGATTAACGAGGATCTCTACTCTGGTTATCTCTGAATACAATCGAACCACCCAGCACAGGCTTCGATGAAAGAATCATCCAGTGGTCGGGTTGAAGAATACCCCGCAAATCCTTCCCCGTGTGAATGTCCCTTTTTTGTTCCCCTGGGATGCGACGGATTTGTATCTTGGCATCCTGTTTGTCACAAACTGGGCTCGCTGTTGCAGATCTAAAAGCTGACGAGTTCTTCCATGACACGCAGGCCTTGTTTCATCAAGACTGTTCAAATACTGACCGGGAACGGGCGAAAATGTCATTTGTAGGTACAAGTACACGTACGTATCAAGAAAACATGCTCAATTTTTATCATTTTTTGCTACTGAAATCCAAACGTATTTCCTTATTTCTTTTTAAAAAAACACAGGACAGAATAGGATCTAAATACAGCCCAACGCACAATGAAACTTTCTGCAATAGACAAAAACCACTTTAGGTCTTGCGACGCTTCAACTCATTATTCGGGAGCTATAATTCTGCCAAAACAAAAAGGTGAAAGCAAGTGGTAGGGTAAGTATTGTTCAAACTCAATTATCTACGCAGCATTGATACTTGACAAGAGTTAGATGGTCAGCATGTGTGTTTACACGAGGATTAATGGAGCCTATCAGATGACCGGAATGCGCAGAGATGAGAAGCCAAGAAGGGCCAACAAAGAATTGATCTTGGGTATAAAGCAAATTTGTATCTTCATCAATCACGGGGCGACACAAATGTATTTGCTGACGTGAATCAACCAGCAAGGGTCAGAGATTGAGGAGCTGATGATTCGATGCGGGCTTGTGATGGCAACGATCAACCTCTATGTGGAACAGTGTGACCTGAATAAGGAAACGACGTCATATAATAATTTTAACGTTTTATCTGGGGCTTTGGGGTGTTTTTTTTGGGGGGGGGGGGAGGGGGGTTTGCATTCTTCGGACGGGGAAACTAGTTCAATTCTCGGAGTTTTTTGGTGTTTTATAAACACGCGTGTGGTTATAGGCCTCTCTCAAATGACGTCATTTCCCACAAACCACTCACGCGCATCGGCATTTTGAGCGTCAACTTGCATAACGCGCATCGGCTGCGTCATATTTCGAACACATTTCGAGCAACAAACGCGCGTGTTTGGAACATTCTTTTTTGAACACTGCGCAATGCGTGCTTGATTGCGTAAAATACGCAGTTACAGTTCTCCTACAGAGATGGCCCTCTTTGTGAGAGCCCTTTGGACAGAGCAGGATAACACTGTCTTGCTCGGGGCTCTTATCATCTGTTACTCTCTAAATTCCAAAGAGAAAAATTAGGGACAAGACGTTTTAGAGTGAAAATCACTCTCATTTTCGATTGAAATAGTCTCAAAAAAGAACCACTTAATTCAGTCGAAGCTCGAGTGAAAACTCAATCTTTTCGATTGAAGGAATTTCACTCGAAAACGTCTAGTCCCGATCCCTAGTTTCGGACTGTGGGAGTGAATCTTCACTCGAATGGAGTGAATTTTCACTCTTTGGAATTTGAAGAGTAGCTCGGGGAAGGGAAAGAGGAAGATTTAGAGATAATTCGATGCAGCTTTCCTGCTTAGGGACACAACCGCGTGACCTCTAATCTCCATCCGTACGCAAAGGGCGAGCCAGGCACGAGACTGTGACGAACAGACTTCCGAAAGGTCAAACACGCATACATGCTCCGACAGCCATGTTCTGGTAAACAAAAGAGTGCTCCTAACTTTTACATCGGCAAATGCTTTAAGTCAAACAGAGAGGCCGAGTTGTTGAGACAGTACCACGTTTTGACCTGCCAACTAATGCCCAGTGGGAAGAAAACAAAACCTGCACACCAGCACATAGTTTATCGACAATCAAATGCGAATATTACCGACTTCTTTTTATAGAAATACCCGCCGGGGCTGCTAGCCCAAACACATTCTGTCGTCGTCTGTAAATACCATAGAGCTCTACTGAATACATAACATTTCCCGGTGACAATGTTACCTGCAGGTTTGAAGTTAATTTAGAAAGCAGTGGGAATTGAAAGAGAACCGCAAGACGCAGGTAGTCCAATCTTCCACAAAAAAAAGGACAGCTTTTAGCGAAGTTGGCTTGCATCTTTCTCGACTGTTTCCATTCTCATGAACAAACCATAGAGTTATTTAAAAAGCGGAACAAACCAGTAAGCCCCGCCCCTTGAAGTTTTAACCACATACCAATCACAATCGTAATTACTGTTCGACGCGCGTATATTTGCGTATAACGCGCGCGTCTAGAACGCACAGCGCAGCATATACGCGCGCAGTGGGCGGGGACAAAATGTCTTCGGGACAAAATGAACCGGTCCATATCTGGAGCATGATATTATATGACTCACTATTTCACCGCCTGACAATTCACACCAATCTATTTTCAATTCCTCCAGGAGGGAATGCACACCATACAAAACAACTTAAGATATTCTGCCATGCCTTCATGAAATAGAAATTCCAATCCAATGATGAATGACTGCTTTTTTTAGACACATTTTAACATGCAAGGTAAATATTCTTTTTATTATTCCCATGCGGAATAAGAATTCATGACCAACGACTTCAACAAAAAAAACTTGAACGAGTGAGATGGGAATTCTTCCGAGGCCAAAAAAACCCACAATGTTATGACATCCCAATTTTAAAGGGAATATACAACATTTGCTTTAGCTACAATTTTCAGAAATAAATGGATATGGAGGATTAGTATGCTATAGAAAATATTGTTAAACTGGCTGTTTTTCACGTTTTGGGTTTGGAGATGCTGAAAAATCTAAGAAAGCCAACCATGTACTTGTAGTCTGGTTCCCTGACCCCACTTAAGATGAGACGTTGCAATGTATAGACTTTGGGGATTGTAAGGTCAGAGAATCAGTCTGGCAGGCATGTACTTTTTAGTCCCCTTCACTGATGTGTAATCAATTGCAAAGAAAATGCGGAACAACTAAATATGAAAATTTAGGAGCAGTTCTTGAAAAATAGCCAGTTTTTTCCAGCGATGGTCGGCCGACCAGCGTTGGAAAAATACAAGTTTTCTTGAAAATGTCAGCACACCAAGACAATACTCCACAATTTGGAAGTTTGTAGCAGCTCAACTTTCTCCAAGAATACTTTCAAGCAAACATACATACCCATCCAAATTAAACTCCTCTTCAAAGTAGATATTTTCCGTTCCTGGTTATGTGTGTTTTATCAACCATATCATCCGAGTAGAAACAAATTAAGTGTAACTTAATCATACGGTTGCCGAACACCTAATGTTAACATGGAACTGACAACAAAGTGGTTTTGATATTAAAAGTGACGTCACCGCTCATATGCGCATGCGCGGTCCTCCGTCGGCAGCTATTTGAACGTTTGGTCCAAAATGAAGTGCATGCGCTACACTCAAATGATAACCCTCGGCGATTCTACGGGGTATATATTCATCGTGGTCAATATGTTAGTTCAATTAAAGAAGCGGCACTTAAAACACGACAAAGTATCTTTAACACGTGTCCTGAAAAAAAAAAACCCTTGAGGTGTTTAATGACATTCACGTGTGCAAACAGCTCCACTTCATCATCGGTATCAAACTACGAAAATCCCATCCAGACCTCTCAAATTAAAACCTTGTCTGTTTGCAGAGAGGTGTAACTATATCATGTAACACTTCACATTGTACCAGCTCGTGCGTATCGGCCCTGACATCATACCCTGTCATCCTTGGTATTGTAATGCATCCACACGCAATGAAGAAAGTGACATTGGAACAAGTGTCGTATAACAACACGGCAGAGCATATACAGGTTGAGGTTGACCCAAAAAAATGCAACCCTGAAACATTTGCCTTTTTTTTCAAAAAGTGATCGGTGAATTTTTATGTTTTGAATATCAGATTAAAGCTGAGAGTTTTTTCTTTCAAATACTTCTTAAAAAACAGCACATTGGGTTGCTGAAAAAAATGCCAATTATAACACAACTCCTTTTTGATCCATTCCAATGGCATTACCACAGTTAACGGATTTACACGGTACCTATTTGTGCATCAAATGCATGTGGCGCATTGTGTCCTAATCCTTACAAACAACACGGTACATAATATGACAAGACTACAAATGAATTTCATGGAAATACCTTTTATCTTCAATCTGAACAGGTATCTTATCCTTTTTGCTAATTTCAGTTCTATTGTAAACCTTTTCAGCATTATAAAAATGTCAAAATATTAAAGAACTTTGCACAAATGAAAGCTGTTTGAAGCACCATTGGAAAGGATAAAAAAATTCACTTCTTTTACATAATTTGGTGCTGTTTTCATGATTTTTTTTAGCTTTTGAAAGAAAAACAACTCTCAGCTTTAATCTGATATCCAAAACATAAAAATTCACAGATCACGTTTTTGAAAGAAAAAAAAAATGTTTCAGGGTTGCATTTTTGGGGTCACCATGTACTTTCCGAAGCGTTGAGTTTCCCCGGCTCTTTTCATATCACAAACTCACAAAATAGATTTGTTACATGGTGCAACTGTAATCCTGATGTTACTGCTATCTTCACTATGCCAACCTCCAATCTTATCGAATCTGTTACGTGTCGTATTAGTGCATGTACAACCTGAAATAATGAAAACTGATATTCAATAGGTATTTCATCTTGTGTGGCACATGATTTCATTATCGGTTAATTTCACAATTAATTGAATTGTTAAATTCACAAGTCCATTCACAACAGTTATGCTTTATGTTTTTATTTTATCTTATAATATTTTGTTATGTTTATCTTTCCTTTTTGAAGTACGCAATTTCAGCGTTGTGTAATGTCCGTGACAGAGCTCCTAAGAGGTCAATGAATAAACCTGAAATGTACTTTTTTTCAAATCTTATTTATTCATCATCTAGTAATGGTAAAGAAGATTACAGACTAGGAGTTTTTCATTCGAATTGTGTCATTTTTTTCTGAATCATTAATTAGATATCATGGTTAATTGGCTCTGTCATGGACATAGCAACTTCCTTTTAAAACACTGGAATGGCCCAAGTGCAGAATGTCATCTCACCGATGAGCATACCAGACTGAAATCATGTTTTTGCCATCGGATACAATTCCCATTTGATGCATTCCTCTTGGTAGAGTTCACATCCGGACAAGACAGTCACAAACAACTATTAACAATCTAGGATGATCGCCTCGGAGCTCCGCATCAATAAGACATTACTGCCACTTGTCCGGTTGAATCAAAGGTCAATTGGCGCACTTGTCTTGTGAACACTCTTGAGGAGGCGTGTTTCGCCTTAAGTGAGAATGTGATGACTTGTAAACACGGCAAAGAAACTCGGGGAGAGTCCTCCATTGCACAATATTTTCATACGGTCGTTTAATTTTCTTTTGGCAAACTACATCCTGCTGATCTTGAAGCTCGCTAAAAGGGCAGGGTCGTTTCCTTCCCTGATCCAGGTTTGATGGGCAAGTGAGCAAGCAAACAATCAAGTTAACACTCCAGAAAGACAGCCAAAAAACAAACAAACAAGCATGGGAGTATAGTTCAGATTAATACCAAACAAGTAACCATGAACCTTTAAAGTTGGTGTATACGTGCTTTTTAGGTGTGGCACCTTGAAAAACAGATTTTCATATTGAATTGATAATTTTCTAGCATAACATTAAGTATGAGCTTTCCAATGAGACATCGCACGAAAACAAATCGACCCACGACAAGTAATCAATTAATTAGTTTCAACTTTTGAATTAAGAGCGGGACGCTCCATATAATTCGTTCTGAATAGTGTGCGCAATTTCAGAACCGGAGCGCACCATTTAAAACCCCTTTTTTAAAAGTGTATAAAGGCCTGCAAAAACAAACACCCAAATTTATTTGTTACAGGACATTATATTCCTTTAAATTTCATTCGGAAAAGAAAAAAAAAATCTTTTTTTTTCTTTTTCTTTTTCTTATTTTTTTTTTGGAAAAAGCACTTTGCCTATATACCAACTTTAATGTGAGTCACATCACTGATGAAATTCTGCCTGAAATCGATTCCAATTTGATGTCTTTTTTTTGGCTGCTGTCTAGTAGATTAATTCTTACTGACAGCCAAAACCCACATACTCGGCCTCCCGCCATGTTACTGACGATCACCCCGTCTCGCTTCCTGGTAATTCCCGCAACTCCAACCTATCCAGGGAATCCTTTTGCTTTTTACAGTATCTATTATTTATGTGGCGAAGTTCAACGAACGACTACCCGTATAGGTAGCACCGGTCGATCACTGGCTCATCGCATGGCCCTGAGGTTTTTAAGATGTGCGCTAATATTACCGCAATGATTGACTTCTGGCAGGGGGAATGGGGCAACAGCTCCTTGGAGATTAACAAGGAGTTGATGTATGAAAGAAACACGAATACCAATTACTGGTTATCACTGCTTCGGTGAAAATAGCCAATTCGAAAATGAAGTAGTTCGCGTCCATTTGTGGTTCGTTAGGCAGCCACGCCCAGTGAACCATCCTTTAGGCTAAACCTAACATCATCATTACAACCGACCTTTCACAAATTACTTGTAGCAATAGTCAAAGTGGACAGGTGACAAAAAAGGTACCTGTTCTTTGACCATGCACAAATTAGTAATATTTCAATGGAGCGAAAGGCACATTGATTGGACCTTTGCTTAATCCATCAAAACACAACACTACTAACAGTTCTTCAATGCCATGGAGCGAAAGGCAAACTGTAATTTCTTCTCATTGTCTTCTCTCTACAGGTTTCTTCAGGCTTTCGAGCTACAGTGCTTAGGGTACTTTTGAGGAATCCTTGGTTTCATTACCAGAAAGAAATTAATAATAATAATAATAAATAATAATGGACTGTCTTAGAACTTGCACAAAATGGCAATATTCCAATGGAGCCGGGAACAAAAATATGCTTCAGCAAAATCTGCTATAAGACAATTTAGATGAATGCAAAATCTGCTATAATAAGACAATTTAGATGAATGCTTCCACAATCTTTCAAACCCAACGCTACACAGTTCTTCAATGTAATAAACTGTCTTTGAACTTGCACAAAATGGCAATAATTCCAATGGAGCCGGTAACAAAAATATACTTCAGCAAACTCTGCTAAGTCAATTTAGATGAATTCTTCCACAGTCTTTCAAAACCAAACGCCACACACTTCTTCAATGCAATGCACTGTCTTTGAACTTGCACAAAATGGCAATATTCCAATGGAGCAGGTGACAAAAATATACTTAAGCCAAATCTGTTAAGACAATTTAGATGAATTCTTCCACAATCTTTGAAAACCCAACGCTACACAATTCTTCAATGCATGGGTTGCTCTTGAACTTGCACAAAATGGCAATATTCTAATGGAGCAGGTGACAAAAATACACTTCAGCCAAATCTGTTAAGACGACTTCAATGAACCTTTCCTCAATCTATCAAAACCCAACACTACACAGTTTTGCCATGGACTGTCTTTGAAGTTTGAACTTGCACAAAATGGCAATATTCCAATGGAGCAGGTGACAAAAATATACTTCAGCCAAATCTGTTAAGACATTTTAGATAAATCCTTCCACAATCTTTCAAAACCAAACGCTACACAATTCTTACATACGATGGATCATTTTTTAAACTTGCACAAATTAGCAATATGCCAATGGAACAGGTGACAAAAATATACTTCAGCCAAATCTGTTTAAACAATTTCAATGAATTTCCTCAATCTATCAAAACCCAACGATACACGTTTCTTCAATGCCATGGACCGTCTTTGAACTTGCACAAAATGGCAATGTTCCAATGGAACAGGTGACAAAAATATACTTCAGCCAAATCTGTTAAATCTGAAATGAACCCTTAATCGATCTATCAAAACCCAATGCTACACAGTTCTGACATGCAATGGAACAACATTTCACAAAATAGCAATATTCCAAAAGGAGCAGGTGACATAAGATATACTAAAAGCAAAATCCTGTTAAGACACTTTCAATTTGAACCTTCCTTAACCAATCAAAACCCATCACTATGCAGTGCTTCAATGCAATGGATTGTCTTTGAGCTTGAACAGAATTGAGACAAACGCTTGGTCCAAATCTTGTCTCTTTCAGCCGCTGTCCAGCTCTTCGCCCATTACAACTACATGGGAACAAGCTGACAAGAGACGTAGTAATTTGTAGTTTTGGTATCCCGTTTCAAACACAGCTATGTACTGCGATACAAATATCTGAGTGTAGGGAATATACGTATACCTTTTCCGCAATGCATTATTCATAATCAATGAAGACAAATTTTCGGGCCAATTGTTTCTGATATACAGAAACCACTTTTCATTATTCAAACGACCACTCGATCAACCAGGGAAGATGGTCATTTGGGGGGAATTGACATTTGCAGGAAGGTATTAATAGAATTTTGCTTTCTCAATAATGACAAATGGGGCCAAGGGAGCACGTTCAGAGAAAAGAGATTGATGGTAGCTTAAGATTAACATGATGTATTCATGAAATTGTGCCTGCTCGATAAAGTCATCTGGGGTTAGTGGTTTGGGAGTAAAGAGAAATAAGATGCATGAAAGAGTTCCTGGTATTCTAGGGACTTTAAGATGCTGGCCCCTGGACACAAAATGGCCCAAGACATTAAAGCATGTCTTAACAAAGAATGATGTGCTTCTTGAAATACAAGGAATCTCCATTTCCATTCTTCATTCACTACTTCTTCATTGGTAGACCATGTCTAAATTTACAGACTTTAACATCAATCAAGGATGCTACGTACTCTTCTGCTTTGACTGATCCATTATTAACCCTATGCTATAGGAAGAACGTATTTGTACCAGTGTTGTAGTACTCGTAGTCGGTACTCGCACTTGAGTACTACACGAGTACTTTTTTAAGAGTACTCGTACTTGTACTCGAATGTCACAGTACTCGTACTCATATGACGGTACTCGTGCTCAGACAGCAAAGAAGTCGTACTCGACATATCAAAATTGTACACGATCATCTAAGTACTCGTACTTCAATAACAGTACTAGAAAAGAAAAAAAAAGGTAAAGCTTAACTTACCACGGTTTTATTTTATCCATACTTTCAGTTTGAAATGGTTGATCGGCTTGCGGAGAAGTCAAAATTTCCTGATTTTCCTCTGTGCACATCCAGACAAACACACTTAACAGCTAGCTGTGAGTGGGTCTGTAAATCGGTCTGACTGGCCTGGGCCAATTACGCACATTAAACCATTTGCCGTATGGCCGTATTCGGAAATAAAAATACATGTACTCGTACAAGCACTCGTACTCGTACTTGGAAGTACAAGTGCTCGTACTTGGAAGTACAAGTACAAGTACTCGGAAATACAAGTACTCATACTCAGAGACATGCACTTGTACTCGGAGGTACAAGTACTCGTACTCGGTAACCTAAGTACTCAGCAGTACTCAGTACTCGGAAAAAAGTACTCGACTACAACACTGATGAGAGGTACACTAATTGGTTTTTATTGAATATATGCTACAACAGAATGCTACACTTATTACGTAGGCCTACTTCAGTTGACCACTTAGTTTTTTTCAAAAAGAGGGAAGGAATCTGCTTACCTTATTGAGGGATCAGCTAACTGCTTACAGCCAACCGCCAGTTCTGGTTTCATCCTCGGAGCATGTTACTACAAACGTTTTTGCAATTTCCGAACGTAACAACTGCTTTATTCTATGCAACGATCTACAGCACCAAACTCTTGGTTTCATGTGAAATGTGATTATCTAAAGAGACCGATGCGCAAAACCGAAGCTTGCGTAAAATGCGTATTTACCTTTCTCCAAAATTTTTACTTTTTCTCTCCCCAAAAGCCACACAATCAACTCACTCAAACAAACACGAACACTCTTGTTTTACTATACTCCCGAGGACAATGCTTTGTGTTTCCTTTGTCCCTGTAATATAACACTCTCCCATAGACTAAGCACACAAACCTACCACAGAGGACCGTTTCCAACAAAAGACCCAACTCCCGAGGACTAAAAGGATCTGTTGTTCTCCCTTTGTGGGTCGGTCCTCAGGGTTAGTAGAACAAGTACGCCATGCTCTGAAAACAATTCATCAAGTCTTGTTTCTGCACTCACCGATTTATACTCAATCTTCACCCAATCACACGATTACCAGACTCTCAAAACTTGCAAGCAATCCAGATACAGATAATCCAAGCCACACACATTCATCACAATCTTCTCCACTTGCATCGTCACGTCACTTACCTTTTTTAGCTGCTCCACTAGACGTCGTGACAGAGTTTGTGGTGAACAAGTCATCCTCGACGTCCTCCGAATTTAATCCCTTGGCATTAGGGTCCTCTTGGAAGAAATCAAACTCGTCTTCTGGTTCATCACTGAATAAGCTTGATTGCTGGCTCCCTGAACTAAGCATTGAAAGACAGCAGCAAAAACAAATTAAAAAGTTACAGAAAGATAAGACAGAAGAGATGTTTCATCTTTGTTTAATTCAACTTAACCACTTAACGCCGGGATTATGTTCGTTTTTTATCATGAATGACATCTTTATATACCTAAAGTTTCAGGATTCACTCACAGAAATGTTGATTTCGATGAGTAAAGAGGGTAAAAAACAACAATTCTGAGTGCAGGGTGCCCAAATCTACAACAGAGCCAGCTAGTTCAGAGCCTGTTTTCTCAGTTGTGTACTTTCAAACTCTAAGGAAGTCATTAATATGCAAATATGTCATATCTCCAGAACTGGAGGGGCTATATGGAGCTCTATTACATACCGAATGAAAGCTTACGTTGTGGGCTTTCCAACCATGTATATGATTTCACGTCTTTTTTTGCAACATATACCCTATTTGGAAAGATTTCCATATCTGGCCATCATTAATTTTTCCCTTCAGTGACCTATCAGCCATCAGAAAGTGATAATTTGTCCTAAAAAGTCAATTTAGCAGGGAAAATATATTGAAGTATTTATTGAGAAAACACGTACAAATTTTCTTTAAAAATTTATTTTATTTTGTATTTTTCCTGAATAATTTATTGTTCCTATTACCTGAGCATTTTACTTCTTCTTTTGACCGGTCCTGGTGGCAACTCCTTATTGTCTGCAGACTCATCTTTGGTGTCATTCTCATCCTTTCCTTCTTCAATCTGGTGAATCCTCTCCAGCTTAACTCCTATTTGTTAAAAAAGGAAGTCATATTCTCCACTGTTTAACAAGGGCGTCAATCGCTTCTCAAAAGTGGGGGGGGGGGCAATTGATGAGCACAAATGCGACCGCAAAGTCCTTACAGCGTGGGGTTCGGGGCCCGCTTAAGGGCCCCAACAAAATTTGGATTCTAGACGCTCTGTAGTGCAATCTGAGGCAATTTCTGACAACTAAAACCATTTTTTTAGCAAAAGATCATCTTTTAAACATCATTTTCGAGTTTGGAGTCATTGAATCAGCTATTCTGAGCTATCGAATCTTTAAAATAGGCTACAATTCTTATTCGGGGACGAAAAAGTGGGGGGGGGGACAAACAATATGATATCCCCCTACTTTAAAAAGTAGGGGGGACTTGTCCCCCCCTTCCCCAAAGATTGACGTCCATGCCTGTTTAAAGAAGTAGCACTGTAACCATCTCCAGTGGTGTAGTTGAGTCCATCATAAATCCTTAACTGTTGTCACAAGTCTATCCAGTATGCTTCCACTTTTAAGGAAATTTCCTCATTTTAAGGACATTTTTTACTTTTGAAGGAATTTCTCAGGAAATTAAAAATACTAAGGAAATTTTGAGGAAATCCCCCGAATCTAAAGAAATTGTAAGGAAATTATTAAATTCTGAGCTAATTGTACAATATTCTTCAAAATTAGCAGCAAATTCTACAATAGGTCTCTCTCAAATGACGTCATTTCCTACAGACCAGCCACGTGTATCGGCCATGTCGGCATTTTGAGCGTAAACTTGCATACCGCGCATCAGCTTCGTCGTATTTCGCAGCAAGCGGGCGTGTTGGGAACATTTTCAAAACTTTGTAATGTGTGCTTGATATACGTAAAATACGCAGTTGCAGTTCTCCTATAGAGATGGCCATCTTTGAGAGAGACCTATAGTCTCAAAAACTAGTTGTTTTATTGAATATCCTGTCAGTGTCAGAATGACTTGAAACAAGACTAGTACAGGGTGAGTAAAAAAAAGCGAAACCCAAATGTCAGGACTATTGTTTTAGTGAAGTTCTGCATGTAGCACTTTCAAATCTAGGATATGAAAGCCCAATTCATAAGCTATCTTTTAGTACAAGAATCATTCAAATCACTCTGGTACTTTTCAATGTACGGAATTTTAAACACAACCACCGTTTTAAAGTTCTGTCCACGGATCACACAAAAAGTGTGCGTTCTTTCAGCAAAACAAAAACAATTCACAAACATCCCTATGTGATTTGGTTTGGTTTGCTGAAAGAACACTTACCTTCTTGTGATCCGTGGACAGAACTTTAAAACGGTGGTTGTGTTTAAAATTCCGTAACTTGTAAAGTACATGAGTGCTTTGAATGATTCTTGTACTAAAAGAAAGCTTATGAATTGGGCTTTCATATCCTAGATTTTGAAAGTGCTACATGCAGAACTTCACTAAAACAACGGTCCCGACATTTGGGTTTCGTTTTTTTTTACTCACCCTGTAGAATTAAAGTTGCGTTTGGTCTTACCAAGGAATGTCAGAACCAGATTACTACAGCAGACTTTAGTACTCGTGGCAATGAAGCGCATGATATTATCGAAGCATTGTCTCCGCTCCTGAGGCTTGCTGTCCTTCATCATAAAAACTTTGCGTGGCAGATCAGGCAAGATCGTCGCTGGAAAGCGCTCACTCAGAGCCTTGTGCAGTGCCTCGAAATCGCCGTATCGTTTCACAACCTGGACGAAAATGAAAGCAATGACAAAAAACTACAATCCTGGCCAAATCTCACTTGGCCCCCAACCCCCTGGCCCCCTGTCAATGTTGTCTCTCATTGCGTGGTGTGTGCTCCATCAGCTGCAGAGAACAACATTGACCGGGGGAGCGGGGGAGTGGGTGACCGTGGAAGGCTAAGGTTATTTCCAAGTGTCCCAACCATTTTAGACGGGATTGTAGATACCGATGAAAAAAAATTACTAACAATTTAAATAAAGTGACTTCCATCAAAGACGATTTTGAATTTTTGAGACTTTGGAGGTAATCTTCAAACTGAGACTTAGGCCAAAAAAAATTTAAGTTGTGCTTCCAAATACATGGTATATGAAAAAAGGGTAGGTAGGTAGGGAATTTTTTTGGGGGGGGGGGGCAATTTTTTTGCACGATCTTATGGAGGTGTCTGCGTGTAGTCAAGGGTAATTTTTTCCCCCTTCCCCCCCCCCCCCCCCAAAAAAAAATTAGGGTAGGGGCTGTCAAAATAGGGTAGGTAGGGTAACCGGAAGCAGAACTATAAAAAAAATTTGGCCTTTGTAAAGTTGATATTTTGTTGCGTCCTGCCTTTTTGAAAAAAAGGAAGGAGGAGGCCCTTTGTTTTTTGGGGTTTTTTTTGCAAAACGACTGGCCGAGCTATTTTTCAAGATGGCCGCCAGCTTTTTTTTTTTAAATGGCCGCAATTTGGACTCAGGACATGCCATACCACCTTTATATGGGCTAGATGCAACAGAGAAAGAGGCCAAAATGATGTCACTGTTTAAAATTTATCATTTTTTCATGGTTTTTTTTTTCAAAAAAAAAACAAACAAAAAAGGAGGCGGCTTCCTACAAGGAAGCGGGCAGGGACGCTTAACATTTTTTTTTTACTTGGCCTAAACCTAACAAAAAAGCACTTTGCTATAAAATAATGCAAATTTCAAAGATTAATTGTAGGCCTTCTTACCATGAACTGTACATTGTCATCAGCTTTATTTCTGATTGTTTTGAAGTACGCCAAGTTAGTGATGACAATGACGTGGTATTCTTCGTAGCTCGTCAACATGCCGCTGACTTCGCGATACTCTGGCACAAAGATGTCCAGTCCTGTTTCTTTATTCTTGATTTCCCTAGTAATCATATCAATGGTATATACAAAAAACTGAACAGTCTATCTAAAATGATGGACCTTCAAAGTTCAAATCTGAGAAACAAATTCTTGGGGAAAATGTTTGATTACACTTGTATTTTCAGAAAGAATTCCGGTGATCCTTACTTTTAGGACCCCATTCCTATATAGGAAGGGAAAGACTCACCAAAACAGTTGACTAAATGACACTCAAAATTGACATTCTGATATTTCTTGAC
The DNA here is from genome assembly GCF_015706575.1 of Patiria miniata. Taxonomy (NCBI): domain Eukaryota; kingdom Metazoa; phylum Echinodermata; class Asteroidea; order Valvatida; family Asterinidae; genus Patiria; species Patiria miniata. Next base: position 6,193,992 of record NW_024037056.1, on the reverse strand, counting down.
ACATCTGAACAATTGGCAATGACAACTTCTTGAATATCAGCAGGTTTAATTTTGTGGAAAGAGGGCAGGCTTTCGATTTATGAGGGGTAAAAGACCACGATGACAAACAGAAAATATATTTCAAAAGCAAGATGGCGAACTGCAAAAAAAGGTAGAAAAGTCACATTTTCTTTGATTGAAAGTGCTTTCAAAATGACAACTGACATGAGTTTATCTGAAGAAATTAGACTGCTTTAGCCTGCAAAAGTCACTTTGGTACTGGACAGTCATCTGCATGCAAAAGTCGTATTGAACAGAACTCGTAAAAATAGAGGTGTCATAAAAATAAGGATTAGGCCTACCGTATTTTTTTTCCAATCATTCATTAATCATTTTCAATTTTGCAAAAATGTTAAAAAGACATGAATCTGGGACTGAGTCTGAGACTGAGAGACATTTCCAATTTTGTTACTTTATGTTAGGAAATACTTTTAAAATTCCTGGACTCTCTCTGTAGTATAGAATTTGTACACAACCACTGAAGTGGCGTCTGGATACTACATTACTTCCTCAAGGGATGCCAGGTATGGAACTCTTTCCTTTTCTATTTCCGGACCATGCTGACATTTTGACTTCTCTCAGCTTCCCGCAAAAAAGGGGGCGGGTACATTTGCAAAAAGTGATTCAAGCAGTATAAAGCACGACCTCCTTTTACCCCCCTTCTTCGATTAAAAACAAATAAAACACACATAAAGTTTACTTATTTACAGTCAAATACCTTGAAGTTCCAATGGCAGCCGTCATTTTGAAAGGAAAGATACTGAAAATAACGAAATGAAAAGGGAACAAAAATGACAGGACGTGCACGGCGCCGACGTGAACTTGTTTATGTCCGGTGCATGGATGTGAGCCCTCAATCGACGGGATTGGGACAAGGGTGCTGCTAACAACAATGTTCACTTAAAAAAACTATTAACCTTAAAATAATTTATTTCAAAAAATTTCATATCAAATTTTAATGTAAGTTGAGTCTTGAAAGTTGTTTCAAATTTAATTAAATTTACGTGCGAAGCTTCAGGTATCCGGCTTAAAGTTTGAAAACAAATAATGAGGCGGGACAGTTTGCTTCGATGCACCAATTTAAGAACACGTACATTTTTCAGTGCCGTATCGCGTACGGTGTTTTGTGTTTTCACATGCGGAAGGGGGTTACCTGAGTGCCAGAACGTATGTTTGTCAGTGTTTTTAGTCTTTCTTGTTCAACAATATGGACACAAAAAGTGTGTTTAACAGGCTGCGACAGTTTGATGCCTATCCCAAGACTCTGGAAGATTTTAGGGTGAGAACATTTAGTGGTGCAGCAGGTGAGTGTGTTTCAAAGTGTTTCTGCAAATGCAATCCGGTGCTAGCTTGAGTAACTCCAGCTGACATGCTCCATATTCATTCACATGTAACGCTGGAGGAAGGCCTGTGCGTTTCCATGTGGTAGCAAGAGACCCTAAAAAAATGGCCTCTCCCAAAAATTGTTCATTTTCACCTCTAATATCCCACCCCAGAGTTCACCCACATACCTCATACATTCAGCAGTCATTTACGAAGCCTAATAATGATCGAAGTGGCTATCGTTACGGCATTCGTTGTTTGGCGCCCTCAACGATTCTTTTTTGATACGCACGCAGGTATATAATTATTTGTTTTCCCGTGTTTTGGTGAAGAGTGCGACAGCTCAGTCGATAGCGGGTAGGATTTTGCACCGCGAGGTTGCGGGTTCGCATCTCAGTTTTGCACTCAAATTTTTTTCCTTTTCTAACCTGAGGCTTTGGAGGTTTTTTTTAAAAGGGAAATAAAGTCCGAATTTTATAACGTTCAAATTCACTTTTTTCCTTCTTATTTATATTTTCTTCTCATGTTTTTATAAAAGTTGCAGTACTACTACCGTAACGATAGAAAATGGGAAATGCGTTACGGCTGCCGTAACAATAGCCACTGCGAATAATGATCGACTTGAAACAAGACCACAAAAAAAAAACGTGAAAAATCTTGACAATTTCGGTGGCTTGTCCGTAAAAATACGCCAGTTCCACAGCTGTCTTCCATTTTGTTTTGCTAATTATATTAATGTATGCATGACGTTGACATCAAAAAATCGGCGCGCGCGCGATGTATGTGGGTACCACACCGCTTTCAGGCGTCGCAAGTGAGTTCAATTTTCGTCTGGTGCGTTGCCGTGGAGAGCATTCTCGTTGTCTTGCTTTCCGTGATAACGCACCAGACGAAAATTAAACTCACTTGCGACGCCTGAAAGCGGTGTGGTATCCACATACATCGCGCGCGCGCCGATTTTTGATGTCACACGTCATGCATACATTAATATAATTAGCAAAACAAAATGGAAGACAGCCGTTGGAACTGGCGTATTTTTACGGACAAGCCACCGAAATTGTCAAGATTTTTCACCTTTTTTTTGTGGTCTTGTTTCAAGTCGATCATTAGGCTTCGTAAATGACTGCTGAATGTATGAGGTATGTGGGTGAACTCTGGGGTGGGATATTAGAGGTGAAAATGAACAATTTTTGGGAGAGGCCATTTTTTTAGGGTCTCTTACTACCACATGGAAACGCACAGGCCTTCCTCCAGCGTTACATGTGAATGAATATGGAGCATGTCAGCTGGAGTTACTCAAGCTATCCGGTGCCGGTGTTGAACGTTGACTTTTTGTCATTGTTGTGCCCATTCTTGAAAATCACGCATTCTCGAGAATGGGCGCGCATTCTTAAGAATGAGCGCCCATTCTTAAGAACGAGCACGCGTTCTTAAGAATGAGCGCTCATTCTTAAGATTGGGTGGGAATATCACGTGCACATTTTATGAATTTTGCCCAATCTTAACAAACATTGCACGACATAATTATGTTAAATGAATTGTATAGCGGTTAAAAGGGAAACAATTCATATAAAGAGGAAAGGAAATGTTCCATGCTTCTGTACTCGTATATAACTAAGATAATTTGAATCAAATTAAACCTGTTATTATTGCTTTTTTCTGCCCACTATGGGAAGTTTTGTAATAACGGAGGACTGGGAACTAGTCTGGGAAGTGCTTTGTTTAGGCTAGACAAGTTACAAGTCCCTGCATGTATCATATGCGTGCCACGAAAAAAAAAACCATGTCCAGAAGCTGCCAAAATTGCTCTTTTGACAAGATAGAATCCAGCTCTGCGACGTTATGGTGGGGTGTGAACAATAAATTGGTGGCAATTTAAATGGAAAATAGCATTAACACTATGGGATGTCGCAGTATTCATTCTCATTCTTCACATTCTTCATTCTTACGTCCCCCCCCCCCCTTTTATTATCCCAAAAATCAGAATTCTTTGCACTAGTATTATTATGTCTCTTATTTTTCCCGGTTCCCCCCCCCCCCCCATATCAATACGCCTTTCACTCTATTTTTCAGTGCCTTTCGTTGCAACAGTATAATTATTGAGAATCAGTGAACGAGGATTCAGCTAGACTTGCCAAGCGCAGCCGGTGCTCGGCATCGACAAGACCGTTATCTTGTCGCGCATTCTCAAGAATGTGCGCTCAATCTGGAAGAGTTATTTTTTGCCAAGATTGAGCAAGGATCCAGTTGCACATTCTCAAGAATGTGCAGGCCCATTCTCGAGAATGCGTGATTTTCAAGAATGGGCACAACATCATGATTGTTGAAGCCGTATGGTCATGATGGTATGCCTAGCACTTCTTTTAGTAGCAAGTAACAATTAACATATGTTGTGCCTAGTCTGAGTAACTTGGACCCAACTTATCGCCTTTTTTAACATTTGGACATGGTCTGGCGATAGTAAGGTCCAAGCTAATACCGCGACCTAGACAACACAGTCCCAAAAACCAACATTTTCCAACAAAAACATCAGATTTCACCTTCAAAACGGCCTCCAAATTACTAGATATGCCACCTGAGGTACAAGTAGACATCAATAATTAAGATGGTTGTACTGAAGTTTACTTACGATCCGGAAAAAAGTGAAATTTTCCGTTCATTTCGGAGAGCTCCCCTCGCGATCTTGAACACGTTAAATTTCCGATCGTGTTTAATGTTTGAACGACGCGATTTCTTCTACATGCCCAGCGTACATTCGATGGTCCATGATGCATCGATTATGATAATGAGTAGACTGGATCACGTTTGTAAACACATGTGCATTTCAAACGATAATAGGGAGTCGGGAACTAGCGCAGCTTTTATGGCGGGTACCAGTTCAAGTTGGTTCCCGATTCCTTTTTACAGTTCGAAATGCACATGTATGTATTTACAAACGTGACTCATTATCATAATCGATGCATCGCGTGCGCTCGGTAACGGAATCGCACTCTGGATACGGGGACCATCGAAAGTACGCTGGGCATGTAGAAGAAATCGCGTCGTTCAAACATTAAACACGATCGGTAATTTAACGTGTTCAAGATCGCGAGGGGAGCTCTCCGAAATGAACGGAAAATTTCACTTTTTTTCCGGATCGTAAGTAAACTTCAGTACAACCATCTTAATTATTGATGTCTACTTGTACCTCAGGTGGCATATCTAGTAATTTGGAGGCCGTTTTGAAGGTGAAATCTGATGTTTTTTGTTGGAAAATGTTGGTTTTTGGGACTGTGTTGTCTAGGTCGCGGTATTAGCTTGGACCTTACTATCGCCAGACCATGTCCAAATGTTAAAAAAGGCGATAAGTTGGGTCCAAGTTACTCGGACTATGTTGTGCCTAGGCCTCAGGCTCAGGCTATATCATACATGGCAAATGATATCAATTGTCATGATGTATGTAAAATAGCTATAGAATCAACAAATTTCAAAGTAGATTCGATAGTATAGAATTTACTTTCATTGACTTTGTCTCAAAGAGCTTTCAAAATGCATTTAAACAAGTGGTCTCCTAGCTTCATTGGGCAAGCAGTTCTGAAATTATTGCAATTTTAAATTATTTTTTGGGCCTTAAAATGATGCTCAATTTGGCTGAAATAAAACTTAAAAGTGACCACGTCAGTTGATTATGTGTACACATGTGGTAATCCTAAAGTTTTAGGACACCTCTATTTTTTACGAGTTCTGTTCAAAACTGACTTTTGCAGATGTCTGCCCAGTACCCAGTAGTCTTTTTTCTTCATATAAACTCATGTTAGTTGTAGTTTAGAAAGCATTTTCGAAGAAAATGTGACTTCCCTACCTTTTTTCGCAGTTAGTCAGACGTGCATGTTGTAGTTCTCACACGCGTGAAAGCCCTACATAATGAAAGCCCGATGCTGATTGGCTGCTAAACAAATTAATTAGTCTGATTCCCTGACCAAAAGAATCTGACTACTCCTGAATCTTTTGGTCTGGGAACCAGACTAAAAATAAATAAGTTAGTCTGGTTCTCAGACCAAAAGATTCTGACCATTCCTGAATCTTTTGGTCTGGGAACCAGACTAAAATAAATAAGATGTTTATTTTTTATCTGCCAATCAGCATCGAGCTTTCATCACATCGAGCTTTCACGTTTGCCATCTTGGTTTTTGAGTCTGTTTTCTGGTTGTCATCGTCGTCTTTTACCCCTGAATGTCCCTAATAAATCAAAGCCTGCCCTCTTTCCACAAAATTAAACCTGCTGGATATTCAAGAAGGTGTCATTGCCAATTGTTCAGATGTGCCAAGAAGTATCAGAATGTCAATTTTGAGTGTCATTTAGTCAACTGTTTTGGTGAGTCTGTCCCTTCCTATATAGGAACGGGGTCCTAAAAGTAAGGATTACCACAAACTATTAGCCCCATGTGGCCAATTTATACTAGACTACTAGGCCACACTTCCACCATGTACAAAAACATGTCAAACTTTGTCAAATTTTGATTTTCACATTTAGGCTAATTTGTATAATTTTATGTTTGCTTTAGAAGCATACTCACCCTCTTTATTCAGAAAATGCTGCCTTTTTCAGAAGTCTAATTTTTGTGAAATTTCATGTTGAAATTTTGATACGCAAACGTGTGCAAACGAATCTGGAAATTTCTCTAAAAATAGACATATCTGAAAAAGGCAGCACTTTCTGATTAGCCTATAAAGAGGGTGAGTATGCTTCTAAAGCAAAACTAAACTACAAACTAGGGCGAAGTAAAAAAAAAAAAAAAGTTTCTCGTCCCCGCCCGCTTGCTTTTTGGAGGCCGCCTGGATTTTTTTATTATTTTTTATTTTTGAAAAATGTAGTAGAAAACACTGAAAAAGTCTACAAATTCATCGGAAAATAAATACCAATACCAATACAACTATAAATGACACTGTAAATATGTTCAGTTCTCTTGTCCAACTTGTCTTTCATCTTTAAAGTGACTTTGAACAGTGGAACACCAACGGTTGCAGGAAATTTTGAAAAGGCGGTCATCTTGAACAAAATAAAAAAATAAAAAATAAAAAGCCCCGCTTCCTCCCTTTTTTCAAAAACCCCGGACGAGAAACTTTTTTTTTTTTTACCCGGCCTAAGCCTAAATGTGAAAATCAAAATTTGACAATGTTTGACATGTTTTTGTACATGGTGGATGTGTGGCCTTTATTTACGGAGGTATTCCAGTAAATTGGCCACATTTATGGGGCTACAAACGTATGGGAAATTTACACACAAATAACGGTATCGCTGTTATGGGGAATCCACAACTTTTTTTGGCAATGTGATTTTATATCAAACCAAACTTTCTAAGGTCAACTACATGTGCACCAGTGTAATTCTCTTTATTGATGTTTGGAGCCAAGTGAAAGTACCCCTGTATGTGATACTCCATGTCAAACCATTTCAAAAAAGGTGGTAACAAAAAATTAGGTCATTTTGGGCATGAAAATAGCGCCACCAATGACCGTGGCAGTGGTTCAACCTAGCTACAATAAACTAGTACCGTTCTCAGGTTGTCTGTTGTTAGGGTAGGGTGGAAGAATTGCCTAAACAAATTCATGAAGAAGGCAAGATTTGCATTTCTTTTCTATTTTATATTTGTAGTTACCATCATCAGTGCCATCCTCATGACTGTGTTGTTTATGTCAGAACTCAACTATTACTTGACAAAAGAGGTGAGTGTGGATTCTGTTGAGTTAGGATTGACTGGCAAATAATGATTCTTTGGAAACAATTCTTTACTGGATCACCACTTTTTTCAATTAATTTTCAAGCGCCAAAAGTTGCATCCTTTACGGTTATTCCCTCCACTTTCCCTCCTCTACTCTCACCCTTTCCTTTATTCCTATTTATTAATCAGTCACTTACTTCATCGAGATTCAAACCTCAGACTCTTGCTTGAAACACGAGACTTTTAACCGCTTGGCCGTGCACGATCGCTCTTGCAGTGATCAATCTTTGGACGTATTTGAAGTATCTATTGAAATAAACTAAATATTCATGAGAAAATAATGACGTATTGCACTATCATTGGCCGGCTGATGCGTTGTCATGGTTGTCGATGTCATGCGTATAACATACCGCTGTCTTCCAGACACTTCAATCAGTTTTGACCGGCTGCTTCAACTTAATTCTGCACGACGTGTGCATCCCAAGTGTGCTCTAAAAACACATTTTTCCTAAAGTTTTTTCGCATTGCTGAGGCTTCATGGATTCCTCTTGGGTGAAATCACAAGGTGAGGTGAAAATTGATGTGTTTGGCGGCAGGTAAAGTGGTGATCCAGCATGGAACTTTTTCCGATTCTTTGAAAAACACAGTATGTAATGGTTTGTTATTATCAGCTGTTCATTCAGTGAAAATATGACAAATGATGATTTTATTGTATTTTTATTTTATTTGCCATTAATTCTTCACCAATCCTCTTTCCTACCCTTTAATTTCTTCATCATAACACATCATTGATTTCGAATGGTACGTCGGTTTTCCACCAAAAAAAAAAAATTGATTATTTTGTATGTTGAACTTTGCTATTTGCCAACTTCAAATCCCAACTTATTATTCCATTCTTTCACAGGTTATACCAGAGCTGTACGTCGATAACACACGAGGGGAAAAACTCAGAATCAATATGGATGTCATTTTTCCGAAAATGCCCTGTGCCTGTAAGTATCATGAAGGAATTTTTTTTTTTAAAGCCAGAAACAAAAAAAGAATCTTTTTTTTTATTTTGCTGAATGAGAGGCATATTTTAGGACGCAACATCAATCCTGCAAAATCTTCCAACTGTCTCCATGTAAGAATTGCACACAGCCTCAATCCTGCAATATCCTCTGTTACTTCTTGAATGTGGTCCTTGGAGGGGAGACCACTGCCTGAATCCTGCAAAATCCTCCAGCAATCACTGTCATTGTGTTGAGGCAGAGCCAGTGACATCCTGGAGCAGTGCGGAGGATTTTTAAGTATACTGCCGGCCTAAATTTCTACACGGCTGAGCATAAACAACACAAGGTCCGGCCCAAGACCTTGATACAGTGCACCCTCCAAAATCACCCACACATTTTTGCCATAATAGCAAAATCCTCCATTTTGCAAAGAGGATTTGGGAGGATTTGGGAAGGTTAGGGTTAAATAGTATTTTAATTTGCTAGGATATAGCCTCAATCCTGCAAAATCCTCCAATTGGCCTCATGGAAAAATAGCATAGGCCTATAGCCTCAATCCTGCAAATTCCTCCGTTATTTCTTGAATATGGTCCATGGAGGGTCGACCACTGCCTGAATCCTGCAAAATCCTCCAGCTATGACTGTCAATAGGCAGAGGCAGTGACATCCTGGAGCAGTGCGGAGGATGTCGAGTATAATCAAGGACTGAGCATAAACAACACAAGGTCCGGCCCAAGACCTTGACACAGTGCGTACTCCGAAATCAGCAACGCACTTTTGCCATGTAACCTCAATCCTGCAAATTCCTCCAATTTGCAAAAAGGATTTTGGAGGATTCAGGGCGGTTAGGGTTAAAACGTACAAAAGATTGTATAAATTGTTCCCGTTCCAGTCTTGCAAGAAGCATTCTGGTCCTTTTGTCATCGTGGATGGAAATTCTTAGTTTGTCTATTCAGCGTGGACAGAGAGCCATGCACTCTTGGTTATGCCTGGTAAGCCTAATGTGTATGATTGTTAAATATGCTGGATTTTTGTATTATATCTTTTTCAGTTATAAGTTTGGATGCAATGGATGTATCAGGGGAGCACCAACTGGACGTGGATCTTAACATCTATCGGAGGAGGTTAGACGCCAAGGGTAAACCCATCGACGAGAAAGAAGAAACCGTCAAACTTGGAGAAGAAGATAAAGATGCGGCCGAAAAACTCATTAAGGTAAAAATGAAACTTACCCTTCTCAATCCTTCAAAATCCACCTGGCGGTCTTTGGAGGATTTTGGAGGATTGAGGATGAATGGTGTTGAAGCACATGAGCATTTTTGAGGATTGAGGATGAATGGTGTTGAAGGATTTTAGAGGATTTTGGAGGATTGAGGATGAATGGTGTTTGAAGAAGAGGAGGATTTTGGAGGATTGAGGATGAATGCATTTTGAGAGGCAGGACTGTCTGACGATTTTGAACGATTGAGTCACTGGGTATCCTTCATTTAAACATTTAGGAGGATTTTGGAGGATTGAGGATAAATGGTGTTGAAGCACATGAAGATTTTGGAGGATTGAGGATGAATGGTGTTAAAGCACATGAAGATTTTGGAGGATTGACGATGAACAGTGTTTGAAGAAAAGGAGGATTGAAGAGGATTGAGGATGATTGGGAGGCAGGACTGTCTGACGATTTTGAAGGATTGAGGCGCTGGGTATGCTGCATTTGAACATAAGTGCACAATTTTGGAGGATTTTGGAGGAATGAGGATGGTTCCTAGGAAAAAGGGCCTAAGTTATATAGGGTTAAGATCAAGATTACACTGCCAATGTAATTAATCAACACTTGTTGAGTCTACCCACAAGCAAATTTGAAGCTTGGTTTTTGTGACTGCCCCAAATTTTGTACACTAGGCGCTCCATACATAAAATTTACATATCATGAATATTCATGCCACTGCAAGTAGCCATTATGACCACTTGAAGAAAGCTGTTCGGGGTCATATCATTGTTTTAAGTGCAAGCGTGGGACAAAAGTAAAGAATTTCTGTAACAATTTTGTCAGTCAATACTATGCAAGAGGAGTAAAGTAATGAAGATGGAAAAACAGTAATTCTTAAAAATAACTGTGATTTGTACGTGGAGGCAATTAATATATATATCTAAGTCAGTTATTTTTTGAGGCACAGACAAGATTTCTAATCTATTTTAAATTTCTCCAGAAGGGCAGAGAAACTGGTTTCTTGCCCACACATTTAATCAAAAGGCAGAAATAGAAAGATTGCTTTCATCAAAGTATTTATTGTGATTTTTGTAATTGATGTGTATATCTGATTAAAGGAATACAACATTTGCTTTCGCTGTGATTTTCGGAAAATGGATCGATTTGGGGGTTATTATTTTATAGCAAATATTTGTTACACTGACTTGTTTTAAGTTTTGTGTTCATAGATGCTGGAATAATCAAAAAAACAATCATGTTCCTATAGTCTGGTTCCATGACCCCACTTAAAGATGAAACGGAACAATTTATAAACGTCAGGGAATTGTAAGGTCAGGGATCCAGTCTAGCTGGCTTGTACCCATCATAGGCGTGTAATCGATTGCAAACAAAACATGGACTGACTAAATATGGTCACTTGGGGACAGCATTTCAAAAAGCCATTTTTTTTTCAAAGGCTGGTCGGCCGACCAGTGTTGAAAATTTATACAAAAATACAACTTTTCTTGAAAATGACTGCACACCAGGTGCCATGTAAAGTATTTCATTAAAAAATGTAATTAAGATTTGGTAGTTGTGTTTTTTGATTTTTGCAAATGTTGTATTTTCCCTTTTAAAGGGAATATACATCATTTGCTTTTGCTGTAATTTTCAGAAATGGATGGAATTGGGGGGTTGGAAATATATAGCAAATATAGTTACACTAACTTTTTTGAGGTTTTGGGTTCGAAAATGCTATAAAAACCAAGAAAAACAATCATTTTCCTGTAGTCTGGTTCCCTGACTACATTTCAGAAGAAACAGAGCAGTTTACATACATTGGGGATTGGTAAGGTCAGGGAACCAGTCTAGCTGGCTTGTACCCGTTCATAGGTGTGTAATCCATTGCAAACAAGTGCGATGGCCAACTGGGGCCAGTATTTGAAAAAAAGCCAGTTTTTTTCCAACGCTGGTCGGCCGATCAGCGTTGGAAATTGATACAAAAATACCACTTTTCTTGAAAATGACAGTATACCAGGTGCCATGATTTTACAGGATGCTTTACACTGTCATTCACTAACAGTCCAGCAAGGTATTTCAAAATGATTTGGTAGTTTTATTTTTTGATGTTTGCAAATGTTGTATTTTCCCTTTAAGAGTACAACTAACCTATTGTTGTGGTACTTTATTTTACTTTATTTTTCTTTTTTGTCTTGAAGCTTTCCAAAAAGGAAGAATTGGATCCTTCCAGATGTGAAAGCTGCTACGGAGCAGAAACCAAGGAATTAGAGTGAGTTTTGGGAAGAAACAAAATGTAATTTCCCTCTGGGATTTGATTTTTCTCTGTGCCCATAAAATGATTTGAAAATTGGAGTTTTATTTACAGTTGTTTTTTAATATAATGCCTACAATAAGTAAGTTCGGTAATCAAACTGCGCATGTGCTCATCAAGATTTGCCAATTTTTCTTTCGGGATAAAAATGTCATTGCATGCGTGCAAAAGCATAGCGGGGCACCAGCAAAATTGAAGAGATCATCGTGTTCTGAAGTATAACATTTTGCAAAAACGTTTGAACAGCGCGGTGTTTTTAGGTGCCTTGTGTGTCAAAACTTTAGTGTAAACAAAAGTTCCATGTCTTTTCGATTGCATGAAAAATTGCACAGAATGCAGATTTGGTTACCATGACCCCCATAGCCTAGTGTGCATTTATCTTCCGCGGTTATCCTGAAAAAAAATCGTCGAATCTTGGTGCACCAGACTATTTTGGAATACCGAACTGACTTTTTCACATTAAGTTTTTAGAATACTGAGGGAAGGTTTGTCAAGAAGTATTGAGATTAGAATACATGTACTTCTTTTCAGAAGTGGTCATATTGGCCGACTGTAAAAGGTTGTTTAGAAATTCGGGTGTTTCACAATGCAGTGCGCCACCAAGAGTTTGCCGTGGAGAGTCCATTATTCAAGTTTACGGTCGACAAAACATGGCCCATTTGAACGAGTGTCAGTAGACAACTTGAGCCAATTTGTTATAGATTGGGGCATAGCGTTCAGCCGCCTTACAAAAAACTCCACATTGATAAAGAGAAAAGAAAAGGGCAAACAGATACTCGAATAATGCTTACAAAACTTTTATACATTAAAATCTGTTTCTTTCTTGTACAGATGTTGTAACACTTGTGAGGACGTACGCGAGGCTTATAGACGGAAAGGCTGGGCCTTCAATATGGCGACTGAGATCGTACAATGTAACCGTGAGGGTTGGAGTGATCAGATTGACGCGCAGAAGGGAGAAGGTTGCCAGATGTTTGGCTATCTGGAAGTTAACAAGGTAACGTCACAGAACGAGAAATGAAAACATCATGAAATTGTGCTTTCCCTGGACTGACTGAATCACTTGGTGTAAATAAAGTCTGAAAATTACAAGGAGTGCGTTCGATTACTTCGTCCACCTTACTCGTGCCTAGCTCCTCGCGTGATGACAGACATGCGCAGTGGAGCTAAATAAACGAACGGTTTTCGGGTAAAGTTTCGTGCAAGAGCTGGAAAGTTGAACTTCGGCCACATCCGAATCAACTGTCTAGAGCTAGGTCTAGGTCCACGCCCATTGAAAATACGCGGGGACGCGCTGATAATAGACGTATAGCCGTAGCTCTGGAAGCCCGTTTCAGACACGGTCTCAGGCACCAGCCAGACGTCACGTTGGCAGCCATGTTTATTGCATGGCCTTATGGGATACTTACCCAAGTAACTGGCTTTTCAAGTTACGGAATTTTAAACAGCCACCGTTTTAAGGTTCTGTCCACGGATCACAAAAATGTTCAGTGTTCTTTCAACAAAACAAAAAGAAATCACATAGGGATGTGTGTGAATTATATATTCGTTTTGCTGAAAGAATGCACACCTTTATGGTGATCCATGGACAGAACCTTAAAACATTGGTTGTGTTTAAAATTCGAAAAGAACTTGAAAAGTACATGAGTGATTTGAATGATTCTTGTACTATAAGAAAGCTTATGAATTGGGCTTTCATATCCTAGATTTTGAAAGTGCTACATGCAGAACTTCAATAAAACAATAGTCCCGACATATGGGTTTTGGGTTTTTTTACTCACCCTGTATGCAATTTTTACATGGAGGCAGTTGGAGGATGTTGCAGGATTGAGGCTGCATACTAGCAAAAATGCCTAGGGAGTTAAGGTTGATTTTAATGTTTTGTTTGGTCTCAGGTTGCAGGTAATTTCCACTTTGCTCCCGGTAAGAGTTTCCAGCAGCATCACATCCATGTCCACGACTTGCAACCCTTCATTGGAGACAAGGTCAGTTTTTGTCTCATTGGCTCGCCATCGGGCCCGGATTATCCAATAGGCACAGTAGGCACTGTGCCTAGGGCCTACGAAAAAATTCGGGGGCCTACGAAAATTGTGTGCCATAAAACCAATAGGCCTACCCACACCATGGAGAATTCCTCCATGCCCACACACACACACCCAAGCGTGTGTTCACGTCCCATCGTCCCTCTTTTGTTTGTACCTTAACTTTTTAGGAAGACTCCCTTAGTTTTTTTTCACGACCCCAATCGTGGACATATGCCGGGATTCGTGGACGATATTGTTCTCTTTTGTTCTCTGGTTTGAGAAGATGAACATGTACACCCACGCACAGAGTTTTTAAATGTTTTTAAAAAGTTTTGTGCTAGGTATAACAGGCTTTTAGAGCTAGGACCTACACCAGTTTGGCCCGGCTTACTTGATTTGTACAGTGCTTTGTACTTTGAATTTGGTGCCAGTACCTAGGGCGGAGAAGGGCCTATGGAACACTGGTGCCTAGGGCCTACGAAACACTTAATCTGGGCCTGCTCACCATAAACTCGCAATGTGTTTATTAAAGTGTTTTTAACAGACAAGGTTATGGTTATTTTCAGAGTGAACTCTGTTTTGAGTTAACAATGGTTCTGAAATAATCCAGCAAAACTGAGCATTAACACGACATATTTGCAGATATTGTTGCTACTACCCATATGTTCCAATCTGTTTCTTTAAAGGGACACTAGGTCCTGGAACAGCCCAATTGGGCTACAAAACGCGCTTTGAACGAAATGATGTTATTCGGAAATAACATTTAAAAGTAGGATATAAACATCCACACAACTATCCTTTCAAAACTGGGCGTTTTTGTGGATGCTTGTTGTGATTTCATTCGGAAAGTGTTCGCGTTTTGCGGACGTTGAAGAAACCTCTTTTTTTGGCATACACTATATGTGAACGACACAAAAAAACTATTAGTACTCAGTCGTGTCCGATGTAAACAACCGGGGATTTTTCCTCTTTCTCGGGAACGGTAAGACATTAGGTTGGTTTCCTTTCAACCAGATGTTTGAAATTGGATAAGTAAACAATCCAAAACATGAAATTTTTGGGGATTTCAGGACCTATAGTGCCCCTTTAAAGTTTTGGGCCATTTATTCTTTCCACAGTTCAACATGACACATCACATCCAGCAGCTATCGTTTGGAATGGAGTACCCAGGCATGGACAATCCACTGGATCATACGCTGGTCACAGATAAAAGAGGTAGACAGTCTTCAGTTGTTCTCAGATCCTTTAAAATTCACTCGGAGTTTTAAGATGATTTTTTCAGGATTTAGGAAGATGACGTGCAGCCACTTTTTACTTCACATGGGATCGATGGCCCTTGTAAGTTCTCCCTTGCCCTATGGGCTCCTGTGCAAAAGTACTCCTTCGACGGCCAGAAAAGGAGAGTTGGGGGAGACCTAGACTGGTTCCCGGTCCATCCACTGCGTATTTTGAATGATCCAATTAATCTGGGAGACCATCACAACTTAAATTCCAAGCTATTCACGCGCTGACGACGCTTGACTCTTACGCGCAGACGCTGTGGCTAATAGCTTTGGCACATTCAGGAAGTTTTGCATACTTCGCAGCGAGAACCAGTACAGTACGCTCACGCTGTGTGTCCCGTCCACGGAGCTCTTAAAAGTGCTAAAAACGTACCCTCTTTGATGGCATAAGGAGTCCATAGCATTTTACCCTCGCCGTTTATGATTACCCTCACAGAGCCCTCAAAATCCACCAGTTGGTTGGGAGGATTTTGTAGGATTAGGGAAGGGAGATCCAATCTACTATTACTGTACATTTGAATTTGATGCTACTTGAAACTTGGTAGGTACAACGAGTGTGCCATTGGTTTCATACACAGTGGAGGAGTTTGGAGGATTAAGGAAGGCAAAGCCAAGCCGATATTACTTTACATGGGGCTTGATAGGTGCAGACCAGTAAATCGGTCCGACATTGCCTACGCCGGACAAATCACGATTCGCATGCCCTCAAATTCTTTGGTATTTGAGCATATTGTGGGCCATGAACTTGAGGGTTTGTTCAAAATATGGGTGGAAGCCGTGCAGAGGACTGCAAGCTCGTATTTCTGTGAAATGTTGATGATGATTAGGCCCTAAAATGGCTCTATTTTGCATTTGAGCGTAGGCGTCCATTTTCAAAATGGCGGTGGGCTTCAGGACTGCTTTAAGGGGTGATCATCTTTGGATGGAATGTTCTCCTAAAAGTCATTGGTTACCCCCCAGAAAATTGAACAGAAAATGAAAGATGATGAAGTAAGCTTTAATTTGAAGTACGTCTTGAACACCTCGGAGAGTTGTGAGTATTTTTCCTGAATTTCTGAATTTCACAAAGAGTGTGCTATTGGGTTCCTGCACAGTGGAAGATTTTGTAGGATTCTGGAAGGTAGAGCCCAGCCACTATTACTTTACATGGGGCTTGATGCCTTGAAACTTGGTAGGTACAAAGAGTGTGCCATTGGTTTCTTGCGCAGTGGAGATTTCAGGAAGGTTCCTGACAAATTTCTCAAGACATAGTTTTAAATCTTATCCCTTCAGTAAGAATTGATAGAAAAGTAATTCCTGCCGATACAAAAAAAAATGGTAGTTGTGGAATCGCTTGTTAGTTTATACTGGTTTTTCATTACAGGCTCAACAATGTATCAATATTTCATCAAAGTTGTTCCGACCACCTACACCAAACTCAACGGACAGACGACGCGAACCAATCAATACTCGGTCACCAAGCACGAGAAGCAGGTCTCCATTCTGAACCTCAGCGGTGAGCAGGGCTTGCCCGGTGTCTTCGTGCTGTACGAACTCTCACCGCTCATGGTCAAATTCACAGAAAAACATAGGTGAGATTGTGCTTCATTTGACTAGATCTTTTGCAAAAACATAAAAGGCTTTGTGTTGAGCCTTTCTTCTGAACTACTATGAATCAAAAAAAGAAAGTCCACACACATTGGAGGGGTCATAATTTTGAATCTGATTTATATAGACCTTTGGGGAATTTTGTTAGCTACATTTTGATACTCTGTTTGCTACCAAAAAAACTGTTAATCGTACAAGATTGACAATGGCTTATGAAAAATGATGCAGTTTGAAAAGTTGCAAATTTAAAGATTGGCTCCTATCGACTGCACAGTGCCCAAATTTGAACAAAGCGCAGGTAATTCAATTTGCGTGTTCCCCAGCATGCAAGCACTGTGCGAGCGGTATTCCCTGCCGTTCGTTTCGGGCAGTGTGAAATTGTCACGCAGCAATTTCGCGTACTCTTTAATTTTGCAACTTTTGGAACTGCATCATTTTTCATAAACCGTTGTCAATGCTGGACGATTCACAGTCTTTGGTAGCAAACAATCAATCAATCAATCAAAAGAAATTTATAAAGCGCCAAAATCAAAAAGTTTGGTCTAAGACGCTGATGGGCACCAAAAAGAAGAAAAATTATTGATAGTACACCTCCTGAAACAGGTGAGCTTTCAGGAGTGTCTTGAATGTATGCAGTGAGGTGGTATCTCTAATGTATTCTGGAAGTTTGTTCCAGATTCTGAGGCCGTATACAGAAAATGATCTATCAGCAAAAGAGACACAATGGGTTCTGGGCTCAACAAAGTGTAGTGAACAGGAGGTTGATGATCGAAGTCGTCTCTGTTGAGAACTAATTTGGAGCATGTCCGTGATGTAAGCAGGAGCTTGTTTCTAGTATCAGTAAAAGAGACACAATGGGTTCTAGGCTCAACAAAGTGTAGTGAACAGAAGGTTGATGATCGAAGTCATCTCTGTTGAGAACTAATTTGGAGCATGTCCGTGATGTAAGCAGGAGCTTGTTTCTAGTATCAGTAAAAGAGACACAATGGGTTCTAGGCTCAACAAAGTGTAGTGAACAGAAGGTTGATGATCGAAGTCGTCTCTGTTGAGAACTAATTTGGAGCATGTCCGTAATGTAGGCGGGAGCTTGTTTCTAGTATCAGTAAAAGAGACACAATGGGTTCTAGGCTCAACAAAGTGTAGTGAACAGGGGGTTGATGATTGAAGTCGTCTCTGTTGAGAACTAATTTGGAGCATGTCCGTAATGTAGGCGGGAGCTTGTTTCTAGTATCAGTAAAAGAGACACAGTGGGTTCTAGGCTCAACAAAGTGTAGTGAACAGGAGGTTGATGATCAAAGTCGTCTCTGTTGAGAACTAATTTGGAGCATGTCCGTAATGTAGGCGGGAGCTTGTTTCTAGTATCAGTAAAAGAGACACAGTGGGTTCTGGGCTCAACAAAGTGTAGTGAACAGGAGGTTGATGATCGAAGTCGTCTCTGTTGAGAACTAATTTGGAGCATGTCCGTAATGTAGGCGGGAGCTTGTTTCCAGTACGCTTTAAACATAAGAATGATGACCTTGTAGTTGATTCTTTCTGGGGATCAAAATGTAGCTAATCACATTTCACAAAAGTCTATATTATTAGGATCAGATTCAAAATAATGACCCCTCCAATGAGTGTGGACTTTCTTTTTTGGCGGTGTTTATAACTTGACATTTACATACATAAACAAGTATTTCATAAAAGCTTTTTATTCAACAAAAGGTTAAATTCTCATTTGTTGTTATTGTTTTTTTGTTTTTGGTAGGTCGTTTATGCATTTCTTGACTGGGGTATGTGCCATCATTGGTGGAGTGTTCACAGGTACGAAACCCTAGTTTTTTATCCTTTAATTTTGTTTCATAAAATCCCGTCACTGCATTAAAGAAATAAACTGGCACATTTTCTCAATGTGGATTTTTTTTACCAAGAAGGTTTTCCTCATTTTAAAGGGAATGTACAACATTTGCTTTTGCTGCAGTTTTGAGAAATAAATGGATTTGGAGGATTAGTATGTGAAAGCAAATATTGTTAAAAGGACTTGTTTCACGTTTTGGGCTTGAAGATGCTAGAAAACCAAGAAAACCAATCATGTTCTTGTAGTCTGGTTCCCTGACCCCACTTAAGATGAAACGGAGAAATGTATAGACTTTGGGGAATTGTAAGGTCAGAGAATTAGTCTAGCAGGCTTGTACCCCTTCACAGGTGTGTTATCAATTGCAAAGAAAATGCAGAATAACTAATTATGAACAATTAGGAGCAGTTATAAAAAAAAAAAAAAAACAGTTTTCTCCAACACTTGTCGGCCGACCAGCGTTGGAAAAATACCTTTTTTTCTTGAAAATGACAGCACACCAGGGGCCACGATTTTACAGGATGCTTTAGACTGTCATTCCCTAACAATCCAGTACGGTATTTTGTGATAATTTGATCATTTCGTTTTGTGATGTTTGCAAATGTTGTATCTTCCCTTTAAGTACTTAGGAGAGAACTAGATAGTCAGGATTGTTATTTCTCATTTTTGTTTTAATTTCGATTTGAGTTACAATCATGCAGACATTTCTGTGACCTGATATTTCCCGGGTCAGTTATCAGAAAAACTATTCATAAGATGATATTTTGCGTCGGGGTGAAAAGTTTAATTGCGGTACCCGCTGCTATGTACATCAGATTCGAACCGGCCAACTGATCCCGTTAGCTCGGTGGTCGAGTGGTAAGACATCTGCACCAGAAAGCAGGAGGTCGTGGGTTCGAGTCCCACCCGAGTGATTTTTTTCCAACTTTCACTCGGGAGGTTACACACCGAGTATACATTATAATCTGTCGATGAAGGGCAAAACCCAATATCGATTATCAGAAAACTTCAAACTTTTTCCATTTTATTTTTGTTTACAGTTGCTGGTCTGATAGATTCATTCATCTACCACTCGGCCAGGGCTATACAGAAGAAGATTGACCTGGGCAAGGCGTTATAACGCTGGCTTCTCTACACACCCCTTGTAACATGCCATTGCTGATGTAAACACCGCAAACAGAGAACGTCCACGCTCATTGGAGGGGTCATCATTTTGAATCTGATCGTCTTATGATGACTTCATTGATATAGACCTTTGGGAAATGTTGTTGGCTACATTTTGATACCCCGTTTGCTACCAAAGACTGTAAATCGTCCAAGATTGACAATGGTTTATGAAAAATGATGCACTTTGAAAAGTTACAAATTTAAAGAGTACACGAGTGGAAATTGCTACGTGACAATGTCTCAATGCCAGAAACGAACGGCAGGGAATACCGATCGCACAGTGCTTGCATGCAGGGAACGCATGAATTAAATTACCCGCGCTTTGTTCGGGCACTGTGCAGTCAATATATGGACGTGTTGTTACGCTTAGCAATTTCTCCTCACGGACTCTTTAAATTTTCCATTTTTCAAACTGCATTATTTTTCATTAACCGTTGTCAATCTTGGAGGATTTACAGTCTTTGCTTACAAACGGGGTATCAAAATGTAGCTAATGTCATCATAAGACCATCAGATTCAAAATTAAGACCCCTCCAATGAATGTGGAATGTGGACTTTCTTTTTTTTTGGTGGTGTTTACAATGTATTTTTGAAAGGGGAGGTTCTCATTGCTTATTCTCTAAGCATTGGTAAAGTCATCAAGAAAAAATGAAGTGTAGTGAGGCCAAGGTCAAGTTTCTGTTGCGATTATTTTCATAACGGCAAAAGTCAGTACATGTAGCCACAGTCCTCTACACAAGGATAAACGACTTCCTTGAATTTCTGGTTAGAGGCGTGATATTGAATTTGCGCGCCGTGCGTGCGCGAGACTGCATGCGACTGCGGTCTTTTAGTGGTCAAATTTCTGTTAGGATGCCAGCTTTCGGCGATCATGGCGCGTGCAATGTTCGATGCGTTGTTCTATGCGCAGACGCGGCATATCATGCAGGTAGAGAATCAGTTTCGCACTTTTTGTACACAAGCTCAGATGAGTCGTTTATCCTTGTGTAGAGGATCTGTGATGTACAATACCGTTTTTCTTCAAGCAAACTTGAATCCTTGATCCTGATTGGTCGATCCATGGCAACAAGCCGTGCTACATATAACCATGTAGCACGGCCTCCCTCCATACCACACTCCGCGTATTGCGCTTTTCTAAGATGCGCGCGCCATTCCGTACAACATGCACACGTAATAGGATAACCGCATAACCGCTGAAAAGATCGTGTACAGCTTGCATGTTCCATCTTTACTGTGCGTCAAGTTTGCTTGAAGATAAATTCGTTATCACGCTAGCGCTCGTGGAACACGGAAAATGTAGTGCGTCTGTGTCCCACATACTCGGCCTTCGGCCTCGTGGTATGTGGGACACAGACGCCTACGTTATTCCTTGTTCCACTCGCGCTCGCGGGATAACTTATATTTTCTTCGTCAATTTTTTTCCCTAATGAAACCACATCACTTTTCAAAGTTATGCTGAAATATGCTATGCTTGCGAACTGGAATTGGTGCCTAGGTAACATACCACCAGCTGTAGAAATAATATGAAAGCTAATCCACCAAAATCAGTTGAAGAGATAACAAATTATGTGGTCAGTTGAACTCACCGAATTTCCTCGCCTTTTGTTTTTAAAGGTATTTTGTTGTATGTTAATTTTAATTTAAAGGGGAGTAAGGTATATCAGTTATCCGCCTGTGTTTAGTCTTTAAATCTTTCATTTATTTAACCATTTAAAGAGAATATACAACTTTGCAAACATCGAAAAAACAAAACTACCAAATTTTTATGAAATACCCAACTGGACTGTTAGTGAATGACAGTCTAAAGCATCCTGTAAAATCATGGCACCTGGTGTGCTGACATTTTGAAGAAAAGTGGTATTTTTGTGTCAACCGACCAGCGTTGGAAAAAACTTTTCAAATATTGCCCCCAATTTACCATATTTAGTTATCCCGCATTTTGCAATAGATTTAACACCTATGGTTCCCTGACCTTACAATTCCCCAACATCTATAAATTGCTCCGTTTCATCTTAAGTTGGGTCAGGGAACCAGACTATATGAACATGATTGTTTTGCTTGGTTTTTCCAGCATCTCCGAACACGAAGCTTCAAACAAGTCAGTGTAACAATATTTGCTATAAAATACTAACCCCCAAATCCATCCATTTCTAAAAATTTACAGCAAAAGCAAAATGTTGTATATTCCCTTTAAGTTGCAGAGTCACAAGGACACTTACACAGAATCCATTTTTCCCCCTTTGAAACTTTTTATTTGATTTTAATACAAAGACAGACCAATAATGTCGTTGTTTCCACAAAGAAATATCAATCCCTCAAAATGGGCTCTTTGTAAAAATAGCAACCTTTGAACTTTTTTCCTGTAACATTCAAATTGTAAATTAATGAATGGGTATGTGGTCTTAAATGGTTTAAATAATTTTCATTAAAATTTAGTGTTGAACTGTGATGTATATTTTTAAAAGAATATTCTTAATATTGGGAAGATTACATGCAAGGCCAACAAAAAAAATAGTCGGTCTGTGGTCAGACCAAAGTTCCTGAATTGATGCGGCCTTTTTTTTTTTTTTTTTTCAAGACAAGGTGGGTACCATTTTGGGTTTTTTCCCTCATTCTTTGGTGTCCTCCATCATTTGCCTTGGTGCTCTCCACCATTTGGAGTCGAGCTGCCCACGAAAATTTGAGGTGGTGCAGCAATAGAGGGCGCTGTTGTAGCTACCACGGAAAATTTGAAGGGAAAAAAACATTGACACGCATGATCAACATTGTCACGCGCACTGACCAGAGACCGACTATATTTTTGGGGTTTCTAAGAAGGTGCAACTAGAATTTAAGGTTTCAATTTGTTGATTTTGTTATACTGCAATTTTTGTACTTTAATGGTATGTTCAAAATAGGTAATTAGGCAGCTATCATGAAAATTTAAACTGGATAATTACATATACATTTCTTTTCAATTGAACTCTCCATTTCTTTCTTTGATTTGTGTTTCTATCTTTTTATAGAGAGGTATTAGTTATCCATTGTTTTGAGAACAAAAAGTCGATCAATATGAAATGATGATTCCGTCAGCTTTTTTCATTTCCCAAAAAAATTTTATTTTTTTTGGTTTTCTACAGTAATTGAAAAATTGATTGAGCAAAGAAGCCTGCCAAAGTTTGAGCACGGATTCCATCCAGGGTCAATTATCGTTGCGCAGCCAGCCTATGTACATAAGTGGCACTTGTCCATCATCTACATCAAGGGTCACAAATTTTGGAGAAGCGTTCAGACAGAATTCATCCACTTCTGGCAAACAGCATGTGTTTGCTAGCATCGAATGCCCGTTCCAACACTCATAAAAAGTCCAAATGTTCCGCCGCCTTGAATCATCGTCTTGCCAACCGTCGACATTAACTCTCTGCCCCTCAATCCATATCTGTGGCACGGGGAAAAAACAGGATTGAAAGTTACTTTAATTTTAAATTGACGGGCTGACTTGGCAATGATTGTGCTACAGGTAGGCCTACTGCCGATGTAAATTTGTCAAATATTGCATTAGGTTTTGTCCTTGTAATAATATTATAATTAACCCTAACCCCTTGGGCTCTGTTACTAGAAAGTATCCTGAATCTGCCAAAATCCATCAATTTTGCCGTGCAAAAAAAAGCTGGTGGCCAGTGAGTCCATCAGAATCCACCAGTTAGGCAGGAGTAAATCTGTTGAGATCCTGAATCCATCAAAGTCCCCCAACTGCCCAATATAGAGGTATCCTGAATCCATCAAAATCCTGCAGTTCCGCTAGGCTGACAATCCTGAATCCATCAAAATCCCCCAGTTTGTGCAATATGGAGGTATCCTGAATCCGCCGAAATCCCCCGAAACAGGGGTGTGGATTTTGATGGATTCAGGTACGTTGTCGTTAGGATTAATAAAATAATTCTGGAATATGAAAGACGAAAATGAGGACATTTTAAAAATGAGGATTGAAGGCACAATTTAATGAAGCCCATTTTGGTACCTCAATGCTGAGAAGCCACCAAAGAGGGCGCCAGATCCCAGGCCGACACAGAATCCAATCATGAAACCCATCTTGACGCGATCGAAGCAGCTAGGGCCGCCTGTGGGTGTCATTGACACTGGCATTGCTGTGGACAAACAAACAACGGTTTCAATACTTGAGTTTGGTTTCAATAATTGAAATTATTTCGCGGATATGGTTAGCCCCACAAAGTGTGGCTGCGGTATTGCTGTGCTACAGCCCAGCAATACCGCGGCCACACTAGGTGGGCAATTAAAAAAATTAAGAAACCCATGACAACTCAACAAGATGGGGCAGCAAACATCTTCAGCAAGATGACAAAATTTCTCTTTTATTAACCTGTCAATTGTAATTTTTTTGATACACAAGATTTAGGCCTACCAGTTGAGAAATTTACTGCACCTAGTTTCAATCATTCTCACTGTAGGCCAAACTAGTCACGCTCTAGACCCGTGAACGTGGCTTGTAATAAGTTGTATACAACGGCCACGTTCACGGGTCTAGTCATGCCCATGTAATCTGGGGGCCTAGCCTGTCTAGGGAGGCTAATTCAATTTTTCGAATATATTATGACTTGTCTTTGGTGTGGCTTAATTTGTAGAATAAAACTGAAATAGACATTTAATTTAAATACAAGTTTGAATTTTGTCGGAATCTGCAAACCAAAGAAAAATGGATTTAAACCAGGGATTTGTTTGAGACACTGAAATGTGTACGTTTAAAGGCAGAGTAAAGTGTGATTATTTTGCATACAAAATGGGGTGCAGAAACACGATTGAACATGTTGAATGAACTGCTTTAATCAAAACTCAAAAATTTTCCCAGAATCTGTGTCTATATTCATGCATGGAGGAAATTTTATTCCTCCATGATTCATGCATATTTCAATAAATATATGGCAGACGGCAATGATTTCAAAATTTCTGATATTTGAATTTCAATAAAACAGTTTGAATGTGCCAAAAATCAAAACTTTAATCACAATTTCCTAATCCGAATCCTATTCAGAAAAAGGGTCACAAATGAACAGCGCCCTCATCCATAGCCTAGGGCCTAAATCCTAATGCGTAACCAGCAGTGGTAATGAGTGAGTGTGTATCGTACTTTTTTTGCTTTTCAATGGCATTAAAAATTAAGCAAATACAAGCCTTTGTTGGTACCTACTTGATCAATGATAGGTGGCTATGATGAACTAATAAATTGGTCCTTCTTTGAAAATGTATATTGATGTTAAAGCTGTCGTTCATTGACATTACTCCACAGAAATGAATCATTCAATCCGGCACGTTGTGCGGGCAGCCATCTTTAAATTAGAGGTTCTATGGCGCGCCACTAGGACAAAATTTAAATAAAACCATAAAAACATTAATTTCTAACGGTAGCATAAAGGGCTCCCCCCCCCCCCCCCCCCGGCCCCCACCATATTATTGTGGTATGTTAAAAATAAAATATTAACTGCAAAACCACTCATTTTTTATCAAACATTTT
This sequence comes from Patiria miniata, assembly GCF_015706575.1. Taxonomy (NCBI): domain Eukaryota; kingdom Metazoa; phylum Echinodermata; class Asteroidea; order Valvatida; family Asterinidae; genus Patiria; species Patiria miniata. The sequence continues at coordinate 6,169,017 of NW_024037056.1, read as the reverse complement.
GAAAAACTAACATTACCTGGAGAAAATCTAGAGGATATTGCCTTTTCAAACTTAATTCAATATTGAATGATACTCCACTTTCATCAAGCGGCAAAGTTTGAAGAAAAGTCATTTTTTGCCAAAGTCAAATTTGATCAAAAATGTAAGGCTTACCCCTTGTAATATTTTCAATTTAGGCCAAATAATGAAATTGCTCCAAACTTCCAGGAAAGATGCCTAAGGGACCCTAGAACGCATTCCAATTCGATTTGTGGAGAAAATTGTCTTTGAAAAGTAATTATGCGTCAATATTTTGGGGCAAAATCTGTCAAAATTATGAATGTTTTCTTCGAAAAATGATTATTTTTGCCAAAATCTTTGAAATTATAGTTGTCTCAATATTGAATGATACTCCCCTTCAATCAAGAGGCATTTCTGCGAAGTTTGAAGAAAAGTCATTTTTTGGCCAAATTTGATGAAAAATGTAAGGCTTACCCCTTGTAATATTTTTCAATTTTGGCCAAGAAATGAAATTGCTCCAACTTCCAGGAAAGATGCCTAAGGGACCCTAGAACGCATTCCAATTCGATTTGTGGAGAAAATTGCCTTTGACAAGTAATTATGCGTCAATATTTTGGGGTAAAATAAGTCAAAATATATTAATATTTTCTTCGAAAAATGATTATTTTTGCCAGAATCTTCGAAATTATAGCTGTTTCAATATTGAATGATACTCCCCTTCAATCAAGAGGCATTTCTGCGAAGTTTGAAGAAAAGTCATTTTTTTGCCAAATTTGATGAAAAATGTAAGGCTTACCCCTTGTAATATTTTCAATTTAGGCCAAAAAATGAAATTGCTCCAAACTTCCAGGTAAGATGCCTAAGGGACCCTAGAACGCATTCCATTCGATTTGTGGAGAAAATTGCCTTTGACAAGTAATTATGCGTCAATATTTTGGGGTAAAATAAGTCAAAATATATTAATATTTTCTTCGAAAAATGATTATTTTTGCCAGAATCTTCGAAATTATAGCTGTTTCAATATTGAATGATACTCCCCTTCAATCAAGAGGCATTTCTGCGAAGTTTGAAGAAAAGTCATTTTTGGGACAAATTTGATCAAAAATGTAAGGCTTACCCCTTGTAATATTTTCAATTTAGGCCAAAAAATTAAATTGCTCCAAACTTCCAGGTAAGATGCCTAAGGGACCCTAGAACGCATTCCAATTCGATTTGTGGAGAAAATTGTCTTTGAAAAGTAATTATGCGTCAATATTTCGGGGCAAAATCTGTCAAAATTATGAATGTTTTCTTCGAAAAATGATTATTTTTGCCAAAATCTTTGCAATTATAGTTGTCTCAATATTGAATGATACTCCCCTTCAATCAAGATGCATTCCTGCGAAGTTTGAAGAAAAGTAATTTTTTGGCCAAATTTGATGAAAAATGTAAGGCTTACCCCTTGTAATATTTTCAATTTTGGCCAAAAAATGAAATTGCTCCAAACATCCAGGAAAGATGCCTAAGGGACCCTAAAACGCATTCCAATTCGATTTGTGGAGAAATTGCCTTTGAAAAGTAATTATGCGTCAATATTTTGGGGTAAAATCAGTCCAAATATATTAGTATTTTCTTCGAAAAATGATTATTTTTGCCAGAATCTTCGAAATTATAGCTGTTTCAATATTGAATGATACTCCCCTTCAATCAAGAGGCATTTCTGCGAAGTTTGAAGAAAAGTCATTTTTTGGCCAAATTTGATGAAAAATGTAAGGCTTACCCCTTGTAATATTTTCAATTTAGGCCAAAAAATGAAATTGCTCCAAACTTCCAGGTAAGATGCCTAAGGGACCCTAGAACGCATTCCAATTCGATTTGTGGAGAAACTTGCCTTTGACAAGTAATTATGCGTCAATATTTTAGGGTAAAATAAGTCAAAATATATTAATATTTTCTTCGAAAAATGATTATTTTTGCCAGAATCTTCGAAATTATAGCTGTTTCAATATTGAATGATACTCCCCTTCAATCAAGAGGCATTTCTGCGAAGTTTGAAGAAAAGTCATTTTTTGGCCAAATTTGATGAAAAATGTAATGCTTACCCCTTGTAATATTTTCAATTTAGGCCAAAAAATGAAATTGCTCCAAACTTCCAGGTAAGATGCCTAAGGGACCCTAGAACGCATTCCATTCGATTTGTGGAGAAAATTGCCTTTGACAAGTAATTATGCGTCAATATTTTGGGGTAAAATAAGTCAAAATATATTAATATTTTCTTCGAAAAATGATTATTTTTGCCAGAATCTTCGAAATTATAGCTGTTTCAATATTGAATGATACTCCCCTTCAATCAAGAGGCATTTCTGCGAAGTTTGAAGAAAAGTCATTTTTGGGACAAATTTGATCAAAAATGTAAGGCTTACCCCTTGTAATATTTTCAATTTAGGCCAAAAAATGAAATTGCTCCAAACTTCCAGGTAAGATGCCTAAGGGACCCTAGAACACATTCCAATTCGATTTGTGGAGAAAATTGCCTTTGACAAGTAATTATGCGTCAATATTTTGGGGTAAAATAAGTCAAAATATATTAATATTTTCTTCGAAAAATGATTATTTTTGCCAGAATCTTCGAAATTATAGCTGTTTCAATATTGAATGATACTCCCCTTCAATCAAGAGGCATTTCTGCGAAGTTTGAAGAAAAGTCATTTTTGGGCCAAATTTGATCAAAAATGTAAGGCTTACCCCTTGTAATATTTTTCAATTTTGGCCAAGAAATGAAATTGCTCCAACTTCCAGGAAAGATGCCTAAGGGACCCTAGAACGCATTCCAATTCGATTTGTGGAGAAAATTGCCTTTGAAAAGTAATTTTGCGTCAATATTTTGGGGTAAAATAAGTCAAAATATATTAGTATTTCCTTCGAAAAATGATTATTTTTGCCAGAATCTTCGAAATTATAGCTGTTTCAATATTGAATGATACTCCCCTTCAATCAAGAGGCATTTCTGCGAAGTTTGAAGAAAAGTCATTTTTTTGCCAAATTTGATGAAAAATGTAATGCTTACCCCTTGTAATATTTTCAATTTAGGCCAAAAAATGAAATTGCTCCAAACTTCCAGGTAAGATGCCTAAGGGACCCTAGAACGCATTCCATTCGATTTGTGGAGAAAATTGCCTTTGACAAGTAATTATGCGTCAATATTTTGGGGTAAAATAAGTCAAAATATATTAATATTTTCTTCGAAAAATGATTATTTTTGCCAGAATCTTCGAAATTATAGCTGTTTCAATATTGAATGATACTCCCCTTCAATCAAGAGGCATTTCTGCGAAGTTTGAAGAAAAGTCATTTTTGGGACAAATTTGATCAAAAATGTAAGGCTTACCCCTTGTAATATTTTCAATTTAGGCCAAAAAATGAAATTGCTCCAAACTTCCAGGTAAGATGCCTAAGGGACCCTAGAACGCATTCCATTCGATTTGTGGAGAAAATTGCCTTTGACAAGTAATTATGCGTCAATATTTTGGGGTAAAATAAGTCAAAATATATTAATATTTTCTTCGAAAAATGATTATTTTTGCCAGAATCTTCGAAATTATAGCTGTTTCAATATTGAATGATACTCCCCTTCAATCAAGAGGCATTTCTGCGAAGTTTGAAGAAAAGTCATTTTTTGGCCAAATTTGATGAAAAATGTAAGGCTTACCCCTTGTAATATTTTCAATTTAGGCCAAAAAATGAAATTGCTCCAAACTTCCAGGTAAGATGCCTAAGGGACCCTAGAACGCATTCCAATTCGATTTGTGGAGAAACTTGCCTTTGACAAGTAATTATGCGTCAATATTTTAGGGTAAAATAAGTCAAAATATATTAATATTTTCTTCGAAAAATGATTATTTTTGCCAGAATCTTCGAAATTATAGCTGTTTCAATATTGAATGATACTCACCTTCAATCAAGAGGCATTTCTGCGAAGTTTGAAGAAAAGTCATTTTTTTGCCAAATTTGATGAAAAATGTAATGCTTACCCCTTGTAATATTTTCAATTTAGGCCAAAAAATGAAATTGCTCCAAACTTCCAGGTAAGATGCCTAAGGGACCCTAGAACGCATTCCATTCGATTTGTGGAGAAAATTGCCTTTGACAAGTAATTATGCGTCAATATTTTGGGGTAAAATAAGTCAAAATATATTAATATTTTCTTCGAAAAATGATTATTTTTGCCAGAATCTTCGAAATTATAGCTGTTTCAATATTGAATGATACTCCCCTTCAATCAAGAGGCATTTCTGCGAAGTTTGAAGAAAAGTCATTTTTTTGCCAAATTTGATCAAAAATGTAAGGCTTACCCCTTGTAATATTTTCAATTTAGGCCAAAAAATGAAATTGCTCCAAACTTCCAGGTAAGATGCCTAAGGGACCCTAGAACGCATTCCATTCGATTTGTGGAGAAAATTGCCTTTGACAAGTAATTATGCGTCAATATTTTGGGGTAAAATAAGTCAAAATATATTAATATTTTCTTCGAAAAATGATTATTTTTGCCAGAATCTTCGAAATTATAGCTGTTTCAATATTGAATGATACTCCCCTTCAATCAAGAGGCATTTCTGCGAAGTTTGAAGAAAAGTCATTTTTGGGACAAATTTGATCAAAAATGTAAGGCTTACCCCTTGTAATATTTTCAATTTAGGCCAAAAAATGAAATTGCTCCAAACTTCCAGGTAAGATGCCTAAGGGACCCTAGAACGCATTCCATTCGATTTGTGGAGAAAATTGCCTTTGACAAGTAATTATGCGTCAATATTTTGGGGTAAAATAAGTCAAAATATATTAATATTTTCTTCGAAAAATGATTATTTTTGCCAGAATCTTCGAAATTATAGCTGTTTCAATATTGAATGATACTCCCCTTCAATCAAGAGGCATTGCTGCGAAGTTTGAAGAAAAGTCATTTTTGGGCCAAATTTGATCAAAAATGTAAGGCTTACCCCTTGTAATATTTTTCAATTTTGGCCAAGAAATGAAATTGCTCCAACTTCCAGGAAAGATGCCTAAGGGACCCTAGAACGCATTCCAATTCGATTTGTGGAGAAAATTGCCTTTGAAAAGTAATTTTGCGTCAATATTTTGGGGTAAAATAAGTCAAAATATATTAGTATTTCCTTCGAAAAATGATTATTTTTGCCAGAATCTTCGAAATTATAGCTGTTTCAATATTGAATGATACTCCCCTTCAATCAAGAGGCATTTCTGCGAAGTTTGAAGAAAAGTCATTTTTAGGCCAAATTTGATGAAAAATGTAAGGCTTACCCCTTGTAATATTTTCAATTTAGGCCAAAAAATGAAATTGCTCCAAACTTCCAGGTAAGATGCCTAAGGGACCCTAGAACGCATTCCAATTCGATTTGTGGAGAAAATTGTCTTTGAAAAGTAATGATGCGTCAATATTTCGGGGCAAAATCTGTCAAAATTATGAATGTTTTCTTCGAAAAATGATTATTTTTGCCAAAATCTTTGCAATTATAGTTGTCTCAATATTGAATGATACTCCCCTTCAATCAAGATGCATTCCTGCGAAGTTTGAAGAAAAGTCATTTTTTGGCCAAATTTGATGAAAAATGTAAGGCTTACCCCTTGTAATATTTTCAATTTAGGCCAAAAAATGAAATTGCTCCAATCTTCCAGGTAAGATGCCTAAGGGACCCTAGAACGCATTCCAATTCGATTTGTGGAGAAAATTGCCTTTGACAAGTAATTATGCGTCAATATTTTGGGGTAAAATAAGTCAAAATATATTAATATTTTCTTCGAAAAATGATTATTTTTGCCAGAATCTTCGAAATTATAGCTGTTTCAATATTGAATGATACTCCCCTTCAATCAAGAGGCATTTCTGCGAAGTTTGAAGAAAAGTCATTTTTGGGACAAATTTGATCAAAAATGTAAGGCTTACCCCTTGTAATATTTTCAATTTAGGCCAAAAAATGAAATTGCTCCAAACTTCCAGGTAAGATGCCTAAGGGACCCTAGAACGCATTCCAATTCGATTTGTGGAGAAAATTGCCTTTGACAAGTAATTATGCGTCAATATTTTGGGGTAAAATAAGTCAAAATATATTAATATTTTCTTCGAAAAATGATTATTTTTGCCAGAATCTTCGAAATTATAGCTGTTTCAATATTGAATGATACTCCCCTTCAATCAAGAGGCATTTCTGCGAAGTTTGAAGAAAAGTCATTTTTTGGCCAAATTTGATCAAAAATGTAAGGCTTACCACTTGTAATATTTTCAATTTTGGCCGAAAAATGAAATTGCTCCAAACTTCCAGGATAGATGCCTAAGGGTAGGGTCCCTTAGGCAATATATTTCTTCAAAAAATGATTATTTTTGCCAGAATATTCGAAATTATAGCTGTTTCAATATTGAATGATACTCCCCTGCAATAAAGATGCATTTCTGCGACGTTTGAAGAAAAGTCATATTTGGGCCAAATTTGATCAAAAATGTAAGGCTTACTACCCCTTGTAATATTTTCAATTTTGGCCAAAAAATGAAATTGCTCCAAACTTCCAGGAAAGATGCCTAAGGGACCCTAGAACGCATTCCAATTCGATTTGTGGAGAAATTGCCTTTGAAAGGTAATTATGCGTCAATATTTTGGGGTAAAATCAGTCAAAATATATTAATATTTTCTTCGAAAAATAATTATTTTTGCCAGAATCTTCGAAATTATAGCTGTTTCAATATTGAATGATACTCCCCTTCAATCAAGAGGCATTTCTGCGAAGTTTGAAGAAAAGTCATTTTTTGGCCAAATTTGATCAAAAATGTAAGGCTTACCCCTTGTAATATTTTCAATTTTGGCCAAAAAATGAAATTGCTCCAAACTTCCAGAAAAGATGCCTAACGGACCCTAGAACGCATTCCAATTCGATTTGTGGAGAAATTGTCTTTTAAAAGTAATTATGCGTCAATATTTTGGGGCAAAATCAGTCAAAATAATATTAATATTTTCTTCGAAAAATGATTATTTTTGCCAGAATCTTCGAAATTATAGCTGTTTCAATATTGAATGATACTCCCCTTCAATCAAGAGGCATTTCTGCGAAGTTTGAAGAAAAGTCATTTTTTGGCCAAATTTGATCAAAAATGTAAGGCTTACCCCTTGTAATATTTTCAATTTAGGCCAAAAAATGAAATTGCTCCAAACTTCCAGGAAAGCTGCCTAAGGGACCCAAGAACGCATTCCAATTCGATTTGTGGAGAAAATTGTCTTTGAAAAGTAATTATGCGTCAATATTTTGGGGCAAAATCTGTCAAAATTATGAATGTTTTCTTCGAAAAATAATTATTTTTGCCAAAATCTTTGAAATTATAGCTGTTTCAATATTGAATGATACTCCCCTTCAATCAAGATGCATTTCTGCGAAGTTTGAAGAAAAGTAATTTTTTGGCCAAATTTGATCAAAAATGTAAGGCTTACCCCTTGTAATATTTTCAATTTTGGCCAAAAAATGAAATTGCTCCAAACTTCCAGGAAAGATGCCTAACGGACCCTAAAACGCATTCCAATTCGATTTGTGGAGAAATTGCCTTTGAAAAGTAATTATGCGTCAATATTTTGGGGTAAAATCAGTCAAAATATATGAATATTTTCTTCGAAAAATAATTATTTTTGCCAGAATCTTCGAAATTATAGCTGTTTCAATATTGAATGATACTCCCCTTCAATCAAGAGGCATTTCTGCGAAGTTTGAAGAAAAGTCATTTTTTGGCCAAATTTGATCAAAAATGTAAGGCTTACCCCTTGTAATATTTTCAATTTAGGCCAAAAAATGAAATTGCTCCAAACTTCCAGGAAAGATGCCTAAGGGACCGTAGAACGCATTCCAATTCGATTTGTGGAGAAATTGCCTTTGAAAGGTAATTATGCGTCAATATTTTGGGGTAAAATCAGTCAAAATATATTAATATTTTCTTTGAAAAATGATTATTTTTGCCAGAATCTTCGAAATTATAGCTGTCTCAAAATTGAATGATACTCCCCTCCAATCAAGATGCATTTCTGCGAAGTTTGAAGAAAAGTCATTTTTTGGCCAAATTTGTTCAAAAATGTAATATTTTCAATTTTGGCCAAAAAATGAAATTGCTCCAAACTTCCAGGAAAGATGCCTGAGGGACCGTAGAACGCATTCCAATTCGATTTGTGGAGAAATTGCCTTTGAAAGGTAATTATGCGTCAATATTTTGGGGTAAAATCAGTCAAAATATATGAATATTTTCTACGAAAAATGATTATTTTTGCCAGAATCTTCGAAATTATAGCTGTTTCAATATTGAATGATACTCCCCTTCAATCAAGAGGCATTTCTGCGAAGTTTGAAGAAAAGTCATTTTTTTGCCAAATTCGATCAAAAATGTCAGGCTTACCCCTTGTAATATTTTCAATTTTGGCCAAAAAATGAAATTGCTCCAAACTTCCAGGAAAGATGCCTAAGGGACCCTAGAACGCATTCCAATTCGATTTGTGCCAAAATTGCCTTTGAAAAGTAATTATGCGTCAATATTTTGGGGTAAAATCAGTCAAAATATATTAATATTTTCTTCGAAAAATGATTATTTTTGCCAGAATCTTCGAAATTATAGCTGTCTCAATATTGAATGATACTCCCCTTCAATCAAGAGGCATTTCTGCGAAGTTTGAAGAAAAGTCATTTTTTGGCCAAATTTGATCAAAAATGTCAGGCTTACCCCTTGTAATATTTTCAATTTTGGCCAAAAAATGAAATTGCTCCGAACTTCCAGGAAAGATGCCTAACGGACCCTAGAACGCATTCCAATTCGATTTGTGGAGAAATTGCCTTTGAAAAGTAATTATGCGTCAATATTTTGGGGTAAAATAAGTCAAAATATATTAATATTTTCTTCGAAAAATGATTATTTTTGCCAGAATCTTCGAAATTATAGCTGTTTCAATATTGAATGATACTCCCCTTTAATCAAGAGGCATTTCTGCGAAGTTTGAAGACAAGTCATTTTTTGGCCAAATTTGATCAAAAATGTAAGGCTTACCCCTTGTAACATTTTCAATTTTGGCCAAAAAATGAAATTGCTCCAAACTTCCAGGAAAGATGCCTAAGGGACCCTAGAACGCATTCCAATTCGATTTGTGGCGAAATTGCCTTTGAAAAGTAATTATGCGTCAATAATTTGGGGTAAAATCAGTTAAAATATATTAATATTTTCTTCGAAAAATGATTATTTTCGCCAGAATCTTCGAAATTATAGCTGTTTCATTATTGAATGATACTCCCCTTCAATCAAGAGGCATTTCTGCGAAGTTTGAAGAAAAGTCATTTTTTGGCCAAATTTGATCAAAAATGTAAGGCTTACCCCTTGTAATATTTTCAATTTAGGCCAAAAAATGAAATTGCTCCAAACTTCCAGGAAAGATGCCTAACGGACCCTAGAACGCATTCCAATTCGATTTGTGGCGAAATTGCCTTTGAAAAGTAATTATGCGTCAATATTTTGGGGTAAAATCAGTCAAAATATATTAATATTTTCTTCGAAAAATGATTATTTTCGCCAGAATCTTCGAAATTATAGCTGTTTCAATATTGAATGATACTCCCCTTCAATCAAGATGCATTTCTGCGAAGTTTGAAGAAAAGTCATTTTTTGGCCAAATTTGATCAAAAATGTAAGGCTTACCCCTTGTAATATTTTCAATTTTGGCCAAAAAATGAAATTGCTCCAAACTTCCAGGAAAGATGCCTAACGGACCTTAGAACGCATTCCAATTCGATTTGTGGAGAAATTGTCTTTTAAAAGTAATTATGCGTCAATATTTTGGGGCAAAATCTGTCAAATTATGAATGTTTTCTTCGAAAAATAATTATTTTTGCCAGAATCTTCGAAATTATAGCTGTTTCAATATTGAATGATACTCCCCTTCAATCAAGAGGCATTTCTGCGAAGTTTGAAGAAAAGTCATTTTTTGGCCAAATTTGATCAAAAATGTAAGGCTTACCCCTTGTAATATTTTCAATTTTGGCAAAAAAATGAAATTGCTCCAAACTTCCAGGAAAGATGCCTAACGGACCCTAGAACGCATTCCAATTCGATTTGTGGCGAAATTGCCTTTGAAAAGTAATTATGCGTCAATATTTTGGGGTAAAATCAGTTAAAATATATTAATATTTTCTTCGAAAAATGATTATTTTCGCCAGAATCTTCGAAATTATAGCTGTTTCAATATTGAATGATACTCCCCTTCAATCAAGAGGCATTTCTGCGAAGTTTGAAGAAAAGTCATTTTTTGGCCAAATTTGATCAAAAATGTAAGGCTTACCCCCTTGTAATATTTTCAATTTTGGCCAAAAAATGAAATTGCTCCAAACTTCCAGGAAAGATGCCTAAGGGACCCTAGAACGCATTCCAATTCGATTTGTGGCGAAATTGCCTTTGAAAAGTAATTATGCGTCAATATTTTGGGGTAAAATCAGTTAAAATATATTAATATTTTCTTCGAAAAATGATTATTTTCGCCAGAATCTTCGAAATTATAGCTGTTTCAATATTGAATGATACTCCCCTTCAATCAAGAGGCATTTCTGCGAAGTTTGAAGAAAAGTCATTTTTTGGCCAAATTCGATCAAAAATGTCAGGCTTACCCCTTGTAATATTTTCAATTTTGGCCAAAAAATGAAATTGCTCCAAACTTCCAGGAAAGATGCCTAAGGGACCCTAGAACGCATTCCAATTCGATTTGTGCCGAAATTGCCTTTGAAAAGTAATTATGCGTCAATATTTTGGGGTAAAATCAGTCAAAATATATTAATATTTTCTTCGAAAAATGATTATTTTTGCCAGAATCTTCGAAATTATAGCTGTCTCAATATTGAATGATACTCCCCTTCAATCAAGAGGCATTTCTGCGAAGTTTGAAGAAAAGTCATTTTTTGGCCAAATTTGATCAAAAATGTCAGGCTTACCCCTTGTAATATTTTCAATTTTGGCCAAAAAATGAAATTGCTCCGAACTTCCAGGAAAGATGCCTAACGGACCCTAGAACGCATTCCAATTCGATTTGTGGAGAAATTGCCTTTGAAAAGTAATTATGCGTCAATATTTTGGGGTAAAATCAGTCAAAATATATTAATATTTTCTTCGAAAAATGATTATTTTTGCCAGAATCTTCGAAATTATAGCTGTTTCAATATTGAATGATACTCCCCTTTAATCAAGAGGCATTTCTGCGAAGTTTGAAGACAAGTCATTTTTTGGCCAAATTTGATCAAAAATGTAAGGCTTACCCCTTGTAACATTTTCAATTTTGGCCAAAAAATGAAATTGCTCCAAACTTCCAGGAAAGATGCCTAAGGGACCCTAGAACGCATTCCAATTCGATTTGTGGCGAAATTGCCTTTGAAAAGTAATTATGCGTCAATATTTTGGGGTAAAATCAGTTAAAATATATTAATATTTTCTTCGAAAAATGATTATTTTCGCCAGAATCTTCGAAATTATAGCTGTTTCAATATTGAATGATACTCCCCTTCAATCAAGAGGCATTTCTGCGAAGTTTGAAGAAAAGTCATTTTTGGGACAAATTTGATCAAAAATGTAAGGCTTACCCCTTGTAATATTTTCAATTTAGGCCAAAAAATTAAATTGCTCCAAACTTCCAGGAAAGATGCCTAACGGACCCTAGAACGCATTCCAATTCGATTTGTGGCGAAATTGCCTTTGAAAAGTAATTATGCGTCAATATTTTGGGGTAAAATCAGTCAAAATATATTAATATTTTCTTCGAAAAATGATTATTTTCGCCAGAATCTTCGAAATTATAGCTGTTTCAATATTGAATGATACTCCCCTGCAATCAAGATGCATTTCTGCGAAGTTTGAAGAAAAGTCATTTTGGGCCAAATTTGATCAAAAATGTAAGGCTTACCCCTTGTACTAATATTTTCTATTTTGGCCAAAAAATGAAATTGCTCCAAACTTCCAGGAAAGATGCCTAAGGGACCCCAGAACGCATTCCCACTCGATTTTTGGAGAAAATTGTATTGGAAAAGTAATTATGCGTCAATATTTTGGGGCAAAATCTGTCAAAATTATTAACATTTTCTTCAAAATCTATTATTTTTGCCAGAATCTTCGAAATTATAGCTGTCCCAATATTGAATGATACTCGACTTCAATCAAGAGCCATTTCTGCGAAGTTTAAAGAAAAGTCATTTTTTTGGCCAAATCTGATCCAAAATGTAAAACTTACCCCTTGTAATATTTTCAATTAAGGCCAAAAAATGAAATTGCTCCAAACTTCCAGGAAAGATACCTTAGGGACCCTAGAAGGCATTCCAAATCGATTTGTGGAGAAAATTGTCTTTGAAAAGTAATTATGCGTCAATATTTTGGGGTAAAATCAGTCAAAATATATTAATATTTTCTTCAAAATCTATTATTTTTGCCAGAATCTTCGAAATTATAGCTGTCCCAATATTGAATGATACTCGACTTCAATCAAGATGCATTTCTGCGAAGTTTAAAGAAAAGTCATATTTGGGCCAAATTTTATCAAAAATGTAAGGCTTACCCCTTGTAATATTTTCAATTTAGGCCAAAAAATGAAATTGCTCCAAACTTCCAGGAAAGATGCCTAAGGGACCCTAGAACGCATTCCAATTTGATTTGTGGAGAAATTGCCTTTGAAAAGTAATTATGCGTCAATATTTTGGGGTAAAATCAGTCAAAATATATTAATATTTTCTTCGAAAAATGATTATTTTGGCCAGAATATTCGAAATTATAGCTGTCTCAATATTGAATGGTACTCCCCTTTAATCAAGATGCATTGCTGCGAAGTTTAAAGAAAAGTCATATTTGGGCCAAATTTGATCAAAAATGTAAGGCTTACCCCTTGTAATATTTTCAATTTAGGCCAAAAAATGAAATTGCTCCAAACTTCCAGGAAAGATGCCTAAGGGAACCTAGAACGCATTCCCACTCGATTTTTGGAGAAAATTGTATTGGAAAAGTAATTATGCGTCAATATTTTGGGGCAAAATCAGTCAAAATTATTAACATTTTCTTCAAAATCTATTATTTTTGCCAGAATCTTCGAAATTATAGCTGTCCCAATATTGAATGATACTCGACTTCAATCAAGAGCCATTTCTGCAAAGTTTAAAGAAAAGTCATTTTTTTGGGCAAATCTGATCCAAAATGTAAAACTTACCCCTTGTAATATTTTCTATTTTGGCCAAAAAATGAAATTGCTCCGAACTTCCAGGAAAGATACCTAAGGGACCCTAGAACGCATTCCAATTCGATTTGTGGAGAAATTGCCTTTGAAAAGTAATTATGCGTCAATATTTTGGGGTAAAATCAGTCAAAATATATTAATATTTTCTTCGAAAAATGATTATTTTGGCCAGAATATTCGAAATTATAGCTATTTCAATATTGAATGATACTCCCCTGCAATCAAGATGCATTTCTGCGAAGTTAGAAGAAAAGTCATTTTTGGGCCAAATTTGATCAAAAATGTAAGGCTTACCCCTTGTAATATTTTCTATTTTGGCCAAAAAATGAAATTGCTCCAAACTTCCAGGAAAGATGCCTAAGGGAACCTAGAACGCATTCCCACTCGATTTTTGGAGAAAATTGTATTGGAAAAGTAATTATGCGTCAATATTTTGGGGTAAAATCAGTCAAAATATATGAATGTTTTCTTCGAAAAATGATTATATTTGCCAAAATATTCGAAATTATAGCTGTTTCAATATTGAATGATACTCCCCTTCAATCAAGAGGCATTTCTGCGAAGTTTGAAGAAAAGTCATATTTGGGCCAAATTTTATCAAAAATGTAAGGCTTACCCCTTGTAATATTTTCAATTTAGGCCAAAAAGTGAAATTGCTCCAAACTTCCAGGAAAGATGCCTAAGGGACCCTAGAACGCATTCCAATTCGATTTGTGGAGAAATTGCCTTTGAAAAGTAATTATGTGTCAATATTTTGGGGTAAAATCAGTCAAAATATATTAATATTTTCTTCGAAAAATGATAATTTTTGCCAGAATAATCGAAATTATAGCTGTTTCAATATTGAATGATACTCCCCTGCAATCAAGATGCATTTCTGCTAAGTTTGAAGAAAAGTCATATTTGGGCCAAATTTGATCAAAAATGTAAGGCTTACCCCTTGTAATATTTTCAATTTAGGCCAAAAAATGAAATTGCTCCAAACTTCCAGGAAAGATGCCTAAGGGACCCTAGAACGCATTCCAATTCGATTTGTGGAGAAATTGCCTTTGAAAAGTAATTATGTGTCAATATTTTGGGGTAAAATCAGTCAAAATATATTAATATTTTCTTCGAAAAATGATAATTTTTGCCAGAATAATCGAAATTATAGCTGTTTCAATATTGAATGATACTCCCCTGCAATAAAGATGCATTTCTGCGAGGTTTGAAGAAAAGTCATATTTGGGCCAAATTTGATCAAAAATGTAAGGCTTACCCCTTGTAATATTTTCAATTGAGGCCAAAAAATGAAATTGGTCCAAACTTCCAGGAAAGATGCTTAAAGGGACCCTAGAACGCATTCCAATTTGATTTGTGGAGAAATTGCCTTTGAAAAGTAATTATGCGTCAATATTTTGGGGTAAAATCAGTCAACATATATTAATATTTTCTTCGAAAAATGATTATTTTTGCCAGAATATTGGAAATTATAGCTGTTTCAATATTGAATGATACTCCCCTGCAATCAAGAGGCGTTTCTGCGAAGTTTGAAGAAAAGTCATTTTTGGGCCAAATTTGATCAAAAATATAAGGCTTACTACCACTTGTAATATTTTCAATTTTGGCCAAAAAATGAAATTGCTCCAAACTTCCAGGAAAGATGCCCAAGGGACCCTAGAACGCATTCCTACTCGATTTTTGGAGAAAATTGTATTGGAAAAGTAATTATGCGTCAATATTTTGGGGCAAAATCAGTCAAAATTATTAACATTTTCTTCAAAATCTATTATTTTTGCCAGAATCTTCGAAATTATAGCTGTCCCAATAGGAATGATACTCGACTTCAATCAAGAGCCATTTCTGCGAGGTTCGAAGAAAAGTCATTTTTTTGGCCAAATTTGATCAAACAGTTGGATCATTTTTGCCCTATTTTCATGAAAAAAAAAATCAAGGCTAACCCCTTACAATTTAAAAGTCAAATTGTGGCAAACTTTGATACAAATGCAAGATTAACCCCTTATACGAATATTTAGTTGATAAAAAAGTCAGATTTAACCCAATTTGGAGGGGGGAAATGCAAGGTTAACTCCTAACAATTTTTATTTGAAAAAAAGTGAAAATTTATGGAATTTTGATAAATTAAAGGGAATATACATCATTTGCTTTTGCTGCAATTTTCAGAAATGGACGGAATTGGGGGGTTGGGAATATATAGCAAATATAGTTACACTGACTTTTTGAGGTTTTGGGTTCGAAAATGCTATAAAAACCAAGAAAAACAATCATTTTCCTGTAGTCTGGTTCCCTGACTCCATATAAGAAGAAACAGAGCAGTTTACACACATTGGGGAATTGTAAGGTCAGGGAACCAGTCTAGCTGGCTTGTACCCGTTCATAGGTGTGTAATCGATTGCAAACAAGTGCGATGGTCAATTGGGGCCAGTATTTGTAAAAAAAGCCAGTTTTTTCCAACGCTGATCGGCCGATCAGCGTTGGAAATTGATACAAAAATAGCACTTTCTTGAAAATGAGAGTATACCAGGTGCCGTGATTTTACAGGATGCTTTACACTGTCATTCACTAACAGTCCAGCAAGGTATTTCAAAATGATTTGGTAGTTTTATTTTTTGATGTTTGCAAATGTTGTATTTTCCCTTTAAGAAAGGTCAATATCTGACGCGTCTGTTGATACCAAATCTGTTAAGGCACTTTAATAAAGCTGCTTTAAGCTGGTTGCACATTACATATTTTCATCTTACAAATTAATCAAACGATAAACCTGTTTTCCCCCAAAACAGTGAAATCTCGACAAGTCAAACTCTGATACCTCAAAAAAACTCTTAAGTCAAACAAAGAATCCATTGCCTTCAGCATAACAATGATATACAACTCCATTTAACTGAAAACTCTGTTCAAGTCAAACCTTGAACCTGTTCCCTTGAGATTTGGCAAAATTTCACTGTAAATGGCACTTACATGTATTATCTCGTCGTGTGCCCGGCAGAAGGGCATAAGTGTGCATATGCCCTTATGCAATAGCGCGTAATGACCAACATGTTCCCAGCAAAAGGGCATATGCAGAAAACTGCCTCCATTTTAATGAAATTTTAACATTTTCGTCAGAAATTAATACAAGTTGTTCCTAAACTTATGATTCATACGTGTGACAAATTTCAAATTCGTACGATTTATATTACGTGTGGGAGAACATTGGATACATAATGCGCGCGGGGGAACAATGGAACCTTTCAATGCAATTTTCTTGAAAATGATTTTTGCGTCAGAACGCTCATATGCCCTTCTGCCGGGCACCCGATTCTATTATTAAAAAAAAAAACATCTTGAACAGAAATGAGAGGTTTGCAGTTATACCCTGTGAATGATATCTCTTTGTGAGTTGTGTGGCTGTATCAGGCAGTCTCCTAATGACGAACAGAGCATATTCTTCGAAACGTCGAGTAAACCAACTGGTTCTTCTCAGAACCACACAACTCACAAAGAGATATCATTCACATGGTGTTACAGCAAACCTCCCATTCATTGATCATGTCCACCAAGCAAACCTTTAAGTCTAATTGTTATAATTATAAATGTATATAAACAAGCTGCTTTTTAAAACCAGAGAATATAATAAAGTAAACTTACAATTGAAAATGCATGAAACATCTACGCCTTATATGGCCGACTTTTGATGTAAAAAATACGTTCTATTTAGCATGTAGACTGATATCTACATTGCCTTCACCCGCTGCAATACACAATCATAACAACAATTTTGAACTATTATAAGAAAAATTGTTGCCGTTGTCACATTGCCTGGTTTGATATACAGTCGAGTCTCGTTATAACAAACTCGCTCGGATCTAGCCAAATTGTTTGTTATATCAGAATTTTGCATTAAGAAGAAAATCAGTCTCATTCATTGTGCACACAAATGCACAGTCGGGACCAAGGCTTTATGTTTGTTATAACCAAAATTTTGTATTAACAGAGTTTGTACTAACGAAATTCGACTGTATATATATATGTATGGAAACCTGGAACGTTCAATATCGCAAAAATCTTAATATTTGACTAAGTACCACACCAAATTTTTGTTCCTAAAAGTTGAAAGAAAAAGGAAACATTGAATGATCCGGCTTCCTCATAAATTTTATTCAAAATTTGTAAATTGCAACTTCTTGATTAAATATCAATATTATGGTTTTGACTTTAAACTTTAATTCATAAATACCTATTACAGTTTACCCATTCCTATTGGTCGAGAGAATGTCACGTGGCCGGTCATAAACGGATGACTTGATAAAGACATGGCTGGCTGGTCTTAAATACTTTTCCAGAGTCGCATGAAATTTGGACTTCTATGAAATCCGGTACGGTGCCTTTTAACGTTTCATTGGTTAAACGTTCCTCACGTATGCATGCACAATACTACCAGTGAATCATTATTTCATAGTCCGAAATTCACACTACACCAGCCCAGCTCATTTTGCGTGACACCGCGCAGTACGCGCGACGCGCACGCCAATGTCCTTATCAGGTATGGAGTTGTAAAGGGACATTCCAGATTATATTCAGAGGGGTGTTTCATAAAACATGAAGTAAACTGGTTGAACAAAATGGTTGGCAACGTTTAGTTTTTGACTTGTTTGGATTTTTGGACCGAAAAGATTTGGGTTCTTTTGACCGAAAAGGTATTTATGAATAGGAATAAATATATGCTTGGTCGGTATTAAACACTCTGTTTAAGACCGGTTGGAGTCTGCATGCTGATATATCACCCATCCAGACTCCAACCGGTCTTAAACAGAGTGTTTAATACCTCCCAAACACACATTTATCCTGTAATAATGCAAACTATTATTGACATATGAAAGCTGTGTACAAGCGATTGAGTTGAATGCGTTTCCGATATATTATTCAATAAAGTCACTAATCACATTAATAACATAACAACTAGGCTCTTTAGGCCTATTTTACATCCTGGTCAACAAAAATACCTGTGTAAATAGATGTAAAACATAAGTTTAAAACAAAGCTTCATACACAAAAGCAAAGCTGTATCAAAGCTGTATAATATGTTGCGATATTAAACCATTTCAGTGTTTCCCCTGGCTAATGAAATGAGCGAGATAGTAAACAATTCAAATTGATGATTGAAACAAAATTGACGCAGTTTGCAAACTCAAAAGGATGCTGCCCTTACAAAAATGCGAGATGATTCCATTTACACATCCAAATTGTGAGTTCTTGATACATAAAGGTCAAGGAAAACACTCATAAATTACACAAAATGACAATTTTTCAACAAGTATTTCCTTTATTGCAAATCTTCACAGCGATGTGGTGTTATTGGCAGAAAATTGAGCGAGGTGATCACTGAAAGTAGCGAGGTGGGCCGCCTCACGTTTGAATGGGCAGGGAAAACACTGAACTATTTTACATAATAGATTAACATGCAGCAGGCTATATATTTCGCACAGGAGTGCCTTCGCAATTCAATCTTCAAAAGAATCCTATGTCAATCAATATTGTTCCACTGGTCATTCCGGGGTCTTGTTGCATTCACAACCTACAACAAAAAGCAAGACATATGTGAGATGTTCTGGCAAAATGCAACAGCATTAGGTAGAGGTCGAAGTGAGGGTATTAGGACAGAGAATACAATTCTCCTTACAATAGTGTTTGTTGCACTTCAATCGGACATTCCGTTGACAAGATATGACTGTTTAAAGTTCTTGTTCATCGACGTGTCAAAAAAGTAAAATGCTGAGAAAAGGGCCTTTAAAGGGAATGTTTATAATTGGCTTTTGCTGTAGTTTTCAGAAATGAACTATTTGAGGGGTTAGTATAATAGATCAAATATTGTTACACTGACATGTTTGAAGTTTTGTGTTCGAAAATGCTGGAAAAACCAAGAAAAACAAAAATGTTCAAGTAGTCTGGTTCCTTGACTCCACTAAAGATAAAATGGATCAATTTATAAATGCCAGAAAAATTGTAAGGTAAGGGAACCAGTCTAGCTGGCCTGCACCCGTTCATGAACATGTAACCAATAGCAAATAAAATTTGGACTGAAAAAGTGTAAAGTTGGAGCAGTAGTTGAAAAATAGTTAGGTTTTTCCAACGGTGGTCAGCCGACCACCATTGGAAATGTATACAAAAATACAATTTTCTTGAAAATGACTTCACACCAGGTGCCATAATTTTACAGGATGCTTTAGACTGTCATTTACCAACATCATAGTAAGGTATTTCGTAAAAACTTGGTAGTTTTATTTTTCGATGTTTGCAAATGTTGTATATTCCCTTTAAAGATTTGTAGTCGTGAAAATGAAAGACTCCAAGTGTTGTACCTTAAAATCACTTTTACTCCACGAGATTTATACTATTTCTTTAAAATATGTGTAGTAGGCGTATCAAAGATTACAAATATCAATAAATTTGAAAATCTTAAAAAAAAAATCACCCACATTTAGTTTTATTTTTGCATTTTTCCTCCACTGAGGCCTGTGCCCAGTTCCATCCTCATCAAATCAATGAACGAGTGTTTTCTTGTCTTTTTTTTTCATGATGAGTGGAGCTACACTGGTGTTTCTAGAAATGACATTAATTTGGAATAACTTCTACTTTTTCTTCATACATGTATAAAGTATAATTTTAACCATAATTATAATATTCGGGACATTCTTGATGGGTACTTCTATTTATAACTCCTTTTACCAATTCATGATAAAAGGTTTTATACTCGGCCTGGAAGGGGATATTTGATCTGAGTCTGTTGCATATGATGATTGATGGGTGGGTCATTGGAGACAGCATGTCTGTTATTGGGGGGCCTGACCAGGCATCCAGGGGGCACAGGAATGCCATCACATCATCATCATCATCAATCTATCTTATAGCCAATCTTGGTATGTGGGGCCTCTGGTCACTTAAGCATACTTGAGGCAAGCACCTGGTCACTTGGTAGCGCTCTCAATTTTCCCGAGGCTACGTTTTCCTGACTGAATGTTACATCAGTAGGAAGCTAATTTTTATTATTCAAGTTAAATTTTTCATTAATGGCCATATATCTCATTTTCATACATGTATTTCATTTATTGCCAAGTATATCGTGTATGCCGCTGTGGCTTTGGGCCTCTGGTGTTGCCCACTTCTGGTCGGGCCTGGTGTTGCCCACGTGTTATGTGTTTGATAACATCATGTCCGTTCTCACATGTGAACTCCATTTTGTAATGTCTGTAAAATATTCGTTTTTAATGTATGCCGCTGTGGCTTTGGGCCTCTGGTGTTGCCCACTTCTGGTTGGGCCTAGTGTTGCCCACGTGTTATGTGTTTGATAACATTATGTCCGTTCTCACATGTGAACTCCATTTTGTAATGTCTGTAAAATGTTCGTTTTTAATGTATGCCGCTGTGGCTTTGGGCCGTTGGTGTTGCCCTTTCTGGTCGGGCCTGGTGTTGCCCATTATTTTTACAAAACAATTACAATTGACAATTCAACCGGTTTGCCCTATCACTGGTATCCGGAATAAAACACTCCTCTGTGGCTGTGGCATAAACACAATGATTTGTTTCCCTTGTCCTTCATTTCAAGTCTGAGTATAATGACGGTATAGCGAACCGTTCATGACAGCATTTTTTTTTGGTCTAGTTTTGTGTGTGCTTAATGTGTTGCTTGAAAAAACCTGTCCGGAGTTAACGTATTCTGTGTTAATATATAAATCGTTTTTATCATTTGTGATGCGATCAATCTACATGAGTCGTTTGTCGACCCTGGTCAATCTTTATTTTTTTACAGATTTGAAAAAAGCACAATCTCAGCTTAAGTACTGCGAAAACCACATGCTGATACCATCTTTAGTTCAAAAATTATGGAAGTCGGAACATCAAGAGATGTGATGAAGTGATGTGATGAAGTGGCCCTATTTTGGCCTGTATCTCCAAATAAATATTCCCGACAAACGACTCATTTAGCTTGATCTCATCACATTTGGTGTTCGCAAATCAAATCTTACCATTTCAGTACATATTGTATTCCATTCGGAGGTCGTGGGCCATCTGTGAAGAGAAACATTCAGTCATTGTTATATGACTTGACTATTTCAAATTACTTATGATCACTGATTAGGTCAAAGGTCAAGGAAAAACTACAAAAGTTATGGATGTGTTACATGTGTTTTTGTTATGTGCTGTTTACGTTTAAAGTTGTGTCCAATTTGACAGAAATCCATACCTCAGATTTACAAGTTTAGTGTTCTATTCCCATCTAAGAATTTACTTCACACAGAAATTGCGATAGAAAAAACAAGCACCTCCAAATACAGGGCGAGTAAAAAAAAAGCAAAACCCAAATGTCGGGACCATTGTTTTAGTGAAGTTCTGCATGTAGCACTTTCAAAATCTAGGATATAAAAGCCCCATTCATGAGCTTTCTTTTAGTACAAGAATCATTCAAATCACTCATGTACTTTTCAAGTTACGGTATTTTAAACGCAACCACTGTTTTCCAGTGTTCAGTGTTCTTTCAGCAAAACGAAAACAAATCACATAGGGATGTGTGTGAATTGTTTTTGTTTTGCTGATAGAACGCGCACCTTTTTTGTGATCCGTGGACAGAACTTCAAAACGGTGGTTGTGTTTAAAATTCCTTAACTTGAAAAGTACATGAGTGATTTGAATGATTCGTGGACTAAAAGGAAGCTTATGAATTGGGCTTTCATATCCTAGATTTTGAAAGTGCTACATGCAGAACTTCACTATAACAACAGTCCCGACATTTGGATTTCGCTTTTTTTTACTCACCCTGTACAACCAACATTCTTTTGGTTTCAAAACGGGTAAATATGGGCGTATATGAATTGTTAAAAAAAAAATTAGAAAATCAGATGAAATGATCTTTCTTGAGATGAAGAAAAACATTTGCAAAGAAGCAAAAGAAAAAGGAAAAATTGAAGGACAGACCTGTTCCTCGTCGCCGGTAGCAACATAGGGTCGAGTAAAACCCGGATGTCGTGAATTGGGAGAAAGGTAACGACCTTCACCCAACTGGACACAAAATACAAACAATTAATTTTTAAAAATACGATTAAAAGAACTTTCATTTTATTTACTGCAACACAGTACCTTGTTTGGATTCACGAAAGTCAATTGATAAAGCTAGATCTGGGGCTGATTTCACGAAACTAATCTTATCTTGCGAATTTTCTTAGAACTTACAACGAGTCCCTGCTCTTAGATCGTTCTTAGCTTAGACGCGATCTAAGACCAATTTCACAAAACCCATCTTCAGCAAAACTTATCGAAAACTACTAATCTGATGGCTGTTTCATATTTGTTTTTCCTGCTTGATGAAACAGTCGTTGAAAACGAACACGCAAAACGTGAGATGAAATGGAGCAATTTATAGACTTTGAGGAATTGTAAGGTCAGAGAATCAGTCATCAGGTGTGTAATCAAAGGCAACGGAAATGCGGAATAACTAATATGAAAGACTAGGGGCAGTTTTTGATAAAAAGCCAGTTTTCTCCAACGAAAAAATACAGTTTTTCTTGCAAATGTCAGCACACCAGGAGCCACAACTTTACAGGATGCTTTAGACTGTCATTCCCTAACAATCCAGTAAGGTATTTCGTGATAATTTGATCATTTTGTTTTTTGATGTTTACAAATGTTGTATCTTCCCTTTAAGCTTGTCAACTGGGGCCAATTTCACGGCGCTGCTAAGCACAAAAATTTGCTTAGCACAAAAAAGTCTGGCTTATAAAAGCAGGTTACCAGCCAAAATTCCACGTGATGTATATTGCTTGTGATTAGTATTCAGCTGCTGTTTGCTTAGCATGAAAATCACATGGAGTTTTGGCTGATAACCTGCTCTCATAAGCCAGACTTTTTTTGTGCTAAGCAAATTTCTGTGCTTAGCAGCGCGGTGGAATTGGCCCCTGCTTACCGCTCTGGGAAGGACGTTGGCACGGTACAGGTACCCAGGCCATGTTGGATACTCATGCTCGGCCTCATACATACGAATCTTTTGTCTTCTGGAGGAAGCAGCTGACAAGCAGCAGCAACACAGCAAACACATCATGACGATAAACATCACAAGCATTGCACTCACTGCTATCAAGACAATCGCTAGGGTTGATAAGCCTTGTGTAGGCTCAGATGTTGTCATCTTAGGCTCGTCAGTGGCTGCACAAGAATAATAGTCAGGTGAATGCAACTGTATAAGGATATCCTAAACTCACAATCACAGAACTATATACACCTGTTTAAACTGTTACCGAAATATTTATCTACCAACAGCGCTCTGTTTTGTCATCAAAGTATCTGCAGCCGATTTCAGGAAAAACTGCGTAGCTTGCGCCATGCGTTAGATTTACGCAACAAATTTGTTGCACAGCTGCGCAATAAACTTAAGATCGATTTCACAAAACTTGGCGTAGCTGCGAAACGTTTCAAATAATCTAAACATCTTGTACGAGGATAAAACAGACTTTACGACGGCTGTTTATTGTGTGTGAATTTGTTTGTTCACGAAACAGTCGTTGAATCACCTCAGCCCGCCATTTTGAAAAGTATTTTGTCTGACTTTCTTCGGAATCGTGAGGCAACTCTGAGTGTCTTGTATCTATTAAATCACGATTTGCTGGTAAAATAGGTCATTTTCAGTCGCTACGCCACAACTTACGCCACCAAAAATGATTGCGAAAGTTACGCCATAACTTATTGCGCAAGTCGCGTAGTTACGCACTATGAGACTTTCGTGCAATGTGATTTATGTGAAATGTTGCGCAGTGTGAAATGTTGCCCAGCTTACGCAATAAATGGTGGCGCAAGGCGGAGTTGCGCCATTGCATAAAGATTCATGAAATTGGCTGCAAGTAACATAAATGTGTATCAAGTTATAATCTCACTTGGCAGTGTCTGCTGCTCACACCTGTCTCCAGTGTACCCTTCCAAACACCTACAATGAGAATTCATTTTGGCAAAAACAATGAGAATTCATTTTGGCAAAAACAATAAGAATTCATTTTGGCAAAAAACAATGAGAATTCATTTTGGCAAAAACAACAAGAATTCCTTTTGGCAAAAAACAATGAGAATTCATTTTGGCAAACGCAATGAGAATTCATTTTGGCAAAATCAACGAGAATTCATTTTGGCAAAAAACAACGAGAATTCATTTTGGCAAAAACATTGAGAATTCATTTTGGCAAAAACAATGAGAATTTATTTTGGCAAAAAACAATGAGAATTCATTTTGGCAAAAACAAAGAGAATTCATTTTGGCAAAAAAACAATGAGAATTCATTTTGGCAAAAACAATGAGAATTCTTTTTGGCAAAAAACAACAAGAATTCATTTTGGCAGAAACAATGAGAATTCATTTTGGCAAAAACAATGAGAATTCATTTTGGCAAAACAATGAGAATTCATTTTGGCAAAAACAATGAGAATTTATTTTGGCAAAAACAATGAGAATTCATTTAGGCAAAAACAATGAGAATTCATTTAGGCAAAAACAATGAGAATTTATTTACGCAAAGAAGGGCAAAATTGCCATCCAATCATCACTGGTCAATCATTGTGACTGGCTGAATCGCAAGTCTGTCGACATTTCAATTTGATGCCGTTTTGGGGGCCCTGTATCGCCAAATTATCTCAAGGAATTCTTACCGGCATGTGCTTTGGTAGTTCATTTGACTGGCTTGGCATGTCGCTCCATTCAGACAATAACCCTCGTCACAGACAACTGTTGGATTGAATGAGATCGACTTATGTCAGTGATACAGTTTAAGTCCTCTATAAATACATATTTTAGTGGTCTATAAATGGGCAAATCTTGTCCTAACCAACGTTTTCGAAATTAGTGGCGTCAATTATAGACCTTGGTATGCTTTACCGCATCATTTCTTTTCAATTTGTAACAGCAAAGGTGATCTCACAATTGGGGAGTCAGGTTGGCGTTAGCGGTACTTTCCTCGCCTTCCACCGCGATGACCCGGGTTCGAATCCCGCCTGGGTGAGCCAACACGTGGATTGGCTTTTTAGTCCCTGCCTGATTTCGTGGGTTTTCCCCCAGAATATTCCTCTGGGCTTTTCCTCCCACCTCTAAAACTGTAATTTCTTCTCATTGTCTTCTCTCTACAGGTTTCTTCAGGCTTGCGAACTACAGTGCCTAGGGCGCTTTTGAGGAATTCTTGGTTTCATTACCAGAAATAAAAATGATAATACAACAAAAGAGTGGGAGCTTCCGCATCTTGAAACCGTTTACAATGGTCCAAAAGTATGATTTTTACTTACTCTCGTGCGCTTTTATGGAACTCGGAGTGACTTTGTAAATCGATCCAGCAAGAAGATCGCCGACGGTGATGGAGTCGTTCAAGGTTTGCTCAAACATCTCAATTGACGTGTTGGTTATGTTATCGAAAGTACCGAGCATGGTAAAACCGATACTGCCCGAGAAGAAGTTGAAGACTCGGATACGAAAGAATCGATGAAGTCGGCTGAAAATCACCGTCAGCTGAAACATAACCAGGATTTCAAAAATGTTTCGTAACTCTTATATGTTTGTCTTCAATCTTTTAACAATGGGTTTTTATGCAAGTCAAGTAGTAGTTTCAAAAATGAGCTTTTTAGGTGCAGTATTTGTTTAAACAGATATTTCTCTTGAAGGTATTTTTTTCTGGAATGTTTTGATCTGAGATGTTAAAAGGTCCATGCAATGTTATTTATTTAATGTAATCCTTTAAAATGCACCTTTGGGCCACAGTTAAGATTAAACCTTATTTTCAAGTTTCGTTTTGCCTTTTTCTAGGTGTTTTGGTACCTTTTTGGTTTTTATGTTAAATGCAAATTGCCATATTCATGAGCAAAACTGTGATGTCATTCTGGGCAGAAATCTCAATGTTACAGCTATTTCAGCACACAAATTTGCTAGAATTTTTGAAAGTTGCTTCCATAAATGTTCTTTTCTTTGGTTATTCGTTGTTGTGTCGGTACATGACAGTAAGCCAATGAGCAACCCTTTCTCACAAATGTTTTCAATGAACACATTTTGGGTTCACAATTTCAACAGAAAACCCCTCAACTGAACAGTGTCTTCCTGAAATGACATCACAGCAACAGCACCTCAGTTGTCCGGAAAAGCATGGAAAATGTGAAATGTTTAAAGAAGTGCACTTTTCAATAAAAAATTAACCGAAAAAGGGATATCAAATGGTTTTCATACATTTAAAGAGGAGTAGAAAGTTGCACAAAATGTGTTTCTCAGAAAATTCATTTCCTGGACCCTTTATCCCTGAATGTAAAGCCGGATCCAGAACACAATTTGGGGTGCGGGGCCAAAAACCACTTTGTTTCTGAAAGAGGGGGTCCAAATATTTTGTCTCTGCCCCAAATTTAAAGCCAGAGGCCATCATTTGCAGCTATCCAAAAAGTAACTGGCGCGCGTGGTTGCTATAATTCGTCGGATCAGTGCGCGACATCGCGTAGCAGCAATCGGCTCAGTGAAAACGTGTCTCGGACGCTGAATTCAGGCCCAATTCAAAACATGATTCAGCAACTTTTGATTTGAAATCAAGATCCTAGAATGTTGTTTTTCTCGAAATATACAGCTGAAGCTGAGCTGAAACTTCATCAGGTTAGTTGTTCAGCACCCTTCTTTAGATTTTGAGCACTTTTGTTGCTTCAAATGAACAAAATGCACACATTACAAATGATGGACTATACCTTTAATATTACAAAAGCAAGGGGAGTCAGTTTTAATGTATTGCTTCTGTGGGTGGTGTACGCAATGGCTGCCTTTTATGCGCCGTTGCCCGAATGAACAAACTTGAACTTACGATTCTTTCTAGATCGGCTTGCATGACATGATATTCGTCTGTTGTGGGATCCAGAAGAGCGTCATTAAAGGTTGCTGGCAGCACCAAGTTGGGATACACAAACTCTACGATGATGATCGTGGTTCTTATCTCGATGGAGCCTAGAGGAGAAAGCAAGGGCGTCAATCACTTCTGAAAAGGGGTACATACCTATGTTCCCCAATACCAATGTTCCCCGAAATCCTTACCCTAACCCTAATCCTAAGGATTTCGGGGACATTGAGTAGACCCCCAGGGGAGGGGGACTTCACGCAAAGCGTAAAGCCTTTACGGAGTGGGGTTCACTTAAGGGCCCACTTAAGGGCCCCGAAAAAAAATATTCTAGATGGGGCCCACTTAAGGGCCCCGAAAAAAAAATATTCTATTTGACCAATTTGACCACTTTAACCTTGTTTTTCTGTTAGCAAAAGAAACTCATTTAAACATCATTTAGCGAGTTGGAGTCATTGAATCGGCTACTCTGAGCTAAAGGCATGGGGTTTGGGCCCGCTGAAAGGCCCTGAAAAAATTTGGATTCTATGTGCCGTGAAGTGCGGTCCGAGGAAATTTCTGACAACTTTAACCAATATTTTCTTAGCAAAAAATAAATTGTAGGTTCATAATTGTAGGCCCTGTAAATGAGACACACACGCTCAAAACTTTTGTCCCCTATTTCCTATTTTTCAAAAAGTCCCCCCCCCCCCGATTGATGCCCATGGGAGAAAGGGCATCAACCATTTCAAACTGAAAGTATCGGAAAACAAGGCTGTGGTAAGTCAAGCTATACCATTTCCCCCAAGTACTGCTATTCGAGTACGAGTACTTCGATGATCGAGTACAATTTCGACATGTAGAGTAACAGCACTTTGCTGCCCGAGTGTGAGTACCATCATTTCGAGTACGTGTACTTTGACATTCGAGTAAGAGTAAGTATACGAGGACGAGTACTCAAAAAATAGTACTCGAGTAGTACTCGAGTATGGGTACCAAGTACGAGTACTACAACACTGGTACCAATGCTTGAGCATGTACAGAACCTTACCGAGACAGGTCATGGTGCCCGGTGCACGGTAGAATTCCAATGAGTACGAGTACGAGTACTCCAAAAAAGTACTCGAGAAGTACTCGAGTACGAGTACTGAGTACTACAACACTAGTACCAATGCTTGAGCATGTACAGAACCTTACCGAGACAGGTCGTGGTGCCCGGTGCACGGTAGAACCCCAATGAGTACGAGTACGAGTACTCCAAAAAAGTACTCGAGTACGAGTACTGAGTACTACAACACTAGTACCAATGCTTGAGCATGTACAGAACCTTACCGAGACAGGTCGTGGTGCCCGGTGCATGGTAGAACCCCAATGAGTACGAGTACGAGTACTCCAAAAAAGTACTCAAGAAGTACACGAGTACTGAGTACTACAACACTGGTACCAATGCTTGAGTATGTACAGAACCTTACCGAGACAGGTCGTGGTGCCCGGTGCACGGTAGAACCCCAATTAGTACGAGTACGAGTACTCCAAAAAAGTACTCGAGAAGTACTCAAGTACGAGTACCGAGTACTACATCACTGGGACCAATGCTTGAGCATGTATAGAACCTTACCGAGACAGGTCGTGGTGCCCGGTGCACGGTAGAACCCAAATGGGCACTCACACTTGAAGATCCCCGAGTAGTACTCGAGTACGGGTACCAAGTACGAGTACTACAACACTGGTACCAATGCTTGAGCATGTACAGAACCTTACCCAGACAGGTCATGGTGCCCGGTGCACGGTAGAACCCAAATGGGCACTCACACTTGAAGATCCCCGAGTAGTACTCGAGTACGGGTACCAAGTACGAGTACTACAACACTGGTACCAATGCTTGAGCATGTACAGTGCCTTACCGAGACAGGTCGTGGTGCCCGGTGCACGGTAGAACCCAAATGGGCACTCACACTTGAAGATCCCCGAGTAGTACTCGAGTACGGGTACCAAGTACGAGTACTACAACACTGGTACCAATGCTTGAGCATGTACAGTGCCTTACCGAGACAGGTCGTGGTGCCCGGTGCACGGTAGAACCCAAATGGGCACTCGCATTTGAAGATCCCCGTGATGAAAATACAGGTCAGATCCCCGGGGCAAGCTTGGGTATCATTAACGTCACATTGATCTGCAAATTCACACACAAAAATGTCAGCCAAAAAACACGAAAATGTCTCTCCGGTGGGACTCGAACCTACGACCTTCTGCAGCAGGGGCAGAATGACCTCTCGACTAGCCCCATAAATGTGGCCAATTTACTGGACTACTGCCGTAAATAAAAGCCAAACTTGGAACATGTACCCGAAAATGAACTTTGTCAATTTTGTATTTTCACATTTAGACTTTGTTTGTAGTTTATTTACGCTTTAGAAGCACACTCACCCTCTTTAAAGCGATAGAAAATTAGTACCCCCCTTTTTCAGACGTCTAATTTTTGTGTAATTTCGTGTTGGAATTTAGATACGCTAACGTGTGCAAATGAATCTGGAAATTACACGAAAAATAGACGTCTGAAAAAGGGGGGACTAATTTTCCATCGCTTTAAAAAGTGTGAGTGTGCTTCTAAAGCCTAATTAAACTACAAACAAAGTTTAAATGTGAAAATAAAAACTTGACAAAGTTCTACATTTTCAGGTACATATCATGTTCCAAGTGTGGCGTTTATTTACGGCGGTAGTCCAGTACATTGGCCGCATTTATGGGGCTAAGTCTCATCAACCACAGATCTCCTTTACACCTGACACTTGTATCATTTACCTGCGGTCACTACAATGGCGAAGGTGCAGGTATCCGTGAGGCCGGCTGCATCCTGAGCCGTGTACACCACACTGTACGCACCAACGCCCAATGACGTAGCATTCTCCATGTTGGAGCTGAGGCTTTCTACTGCGACATTGTCGGTAGCCGTTGGCAGATTCCAGCTGACTAGGGCTAAGGCTGAGGCTGTGGCTACGGGATAAGTGGCTCCTGGTGGGCAGTTGGTGATAACAGGTGCTTCATTGTCTGGGGGAAAAAAATTACAATTAGAAAAATAATGCAAGTACAACGTTAACTTGCGCGATCCCCCTGGCATCCTGGCAGTTTGTATACATGTACAGGCAGTTAGTGAGGACAATTTTCAGTGAAAACCTTGATTGTCCACCCGGCAGGTACCAGTTCTCAGTTGAATGGGGAGTTTGGGTTGAATGGAGATTTTCGGTGAGACACAGGAATAACATATGTTAGAGTCATTAGTATCTCTCTGGAGACCTCGTAAATATCCATATTGGAAAGGATTTTTATGGCGTCGGCCTTCTCGCCACAGACCACCTTTCATTAGTTTGGTTGAGATGGATGACTGAACTGTACACTGAAATGGAACTCAAACACACCCCCAGACACGTTTGTTTATGGTGTAAATCGAGGATTTGCTTTTGTTCCTCTTCCCTTTTCCTTTTGTTTGTACTATAACTTTTTCGCAACAGCTCTCATTGGTTTTGTACATGTTTTCTAATCGAGGTCGTCCTCGATTTGGTTGTCCTCGATTCACAGATGATGTTGCACGTGTGTGCCCTCGATTTACACCATTAACAAACGCACGCAGACACGCACCCACGGACACACAGAAGGAATACGTGATCGCAATATCCCCCTGTCTGGCTTGAAAGCCAAGGGGTTAAAAAATGAGCAGTTTACTCACCAACAACACTGACATTGAAGGAGCAAGTGGCCTGGTTCCCGCCCTGATCACTAGCTGTGTAGACAACTACAGTAGTACCGATCGGAAAATTGAAGCCCATGGCAGGGCTGGATGTAACGGTCGGTGTACCCTGATCATCCGATGCCGTAGGAGATTGCCAGGTTGCCGCGGCAGTCACCAAGCCCTGATCGGTGGAAGTCAGGATACCAGACGGGCAGCTGATGGTTGGTGGGATGGTGTCTGTGGGATCTGCATTGGAGCAAACAACGATCAATTCTATCAAACTCCATTTTCAAACTTCGTCTATTATGCATCCATTTTTCAATGAACGCCTCTTCAACTTAAAATATCGTGGTTTTACTAGAAAGACAAGGTTATCTCTATAAAATCAGTCCATCCACGAGTTTCCTTGTTTCAAAACGAACATCCATATCACTTATATCCACTCTCCTTTACAAAGAAGAACCATATTTAGAAAAAAAGCAACTTTTTATTTCAAATTAGGTTTTGCCCTTCACCGACGTATAAACACTGTATACTCAGTGTGTTACCTCCCTAGTGAAAGTTGGAAAAAATCACTCGGGTGGGACTCGAACCCACGACCTCCTGCTTTCTAGTGCAGACGTCTTACCACTCGACCACCGAGCTAACGGGATCGGTTGGCTGGTTTGAATCTGATGTACATAGCAGCGGGTACTGCATAAACTATGCATAAGATGGAATTTTGCATCGGGTGATGTAAATCAAATTAGGTTTTTGCCCTTCACCGACGTATAAACACTGTATACTCAGTGTGTTGAAAGCAGGAGGTCGTGGGTTCGAGTCCCACCCGAGTGATTTTTTCCAACTTTCACTCAGGAGGTAACACTCAGTATATAGTGCTTATACATCGGTGAAGGGCAAAAACCTAATTTGGTTTACATCACCCGATGCAAAATTCCATATTATGAACTTTATATTTTTAAAATCATCTTTTCTTTGGTTCCAAGAAGTGAATTCATGCCTATTGACTCTCCTGGGACGATTCCAGTCTCCTGGTGACGGGCAGAGCATACTGTCCAAAACCGTAAACCTTTGTCTTATTATTGACTCTCGGTTAACCCTGCATTAACCCTAACCACCCAACTCCATCAAAATCCATCCCCCATTTTGGTGGATTTGGGGGACTTGGTCCAGAAGGCCTGGCGTGACTCAATATTGATGGAGTATGATGGACTTGGGCCTAATGGCCTGAAGCAGTGCTAGGGGTATCTGATTGATTCTACCTCGCTTCCAGTATTGCTATTGTGATAAAAGCCATGTGTAGCAAGTCCATGAATGTCAACCAGTGCGTCAGTGGTGGATTCCATTATGTCATGTACAGTTTTGTATTGGACGCACGGTGATTGATAGATTTTGATGGACTTGGTCCAGTTCCTAGTAAAAGACGCTAGGGAGTTAGGGTTAAGTAGCCACATCACTCACCTCTCACGCTGACTGTGAAGGTGCAGACTGCAGTATTGCCGAAGGGATCCACGGCCGTGTACGTGACGGGAGTGTCGCCGATGGAGAACCTGGACCCAGGATCAATCGATGAGCTCAAGGTCAAGTTACCTGAGTTATCGGAAGCGTTAGGAGTCGTCCAGGAAACCTGCAGCTGCGTCTGTCCGTCAGAAACAAACTGGATGATATCTGAAGGGCAGCTGTCTATTACGGGATCTTCCTCATCAGCTATGGATAAAACGGAACGGAAGTTAATGGACTTTGCACAGGAAGATGATGATGTTTGACCTAAAGCTTCAGTGTGCATAACATACCGCGTGCGCGTGACAGGAGCGCGTCTTGCGTGCGTCCAGTCAACTGTTCTTCATAATCAGAGTGCATGCATAAACTGGTAAAAATAAGAACCACTCTTAAGTCTGTTTAAAGATAGAGTACATCATTTGTCATTTGTGCAGTTTTTTTTGTTTGACAAAGGGACAAAAGTGCTCAAAATCTAAAGAAGGGTGCTTAACAACTAACCTGATGAATTTCAGCTGCTTATTCCCAGAAAAACAATATTCTAGAATCTCAATTTCAAATCAACTGTTTCTGAGTCACGTTTTGAATTGCGCCCAAAATCAGCGTCCGGGCACGTTCTTATTCAGTCGATTGCAGCTTCACGATGTCACACGCGAATAATAACAACCGCGCACACGTCAGCATCGTGTCAACGCTTGTGAGCACTCATTCACGGCTTTGCCAAATTAAAAAACGAAGTACTAACAGAAATGTCTAAATATGCTTCTTCTAGCTTTTAGACACATTGTTGGAAAGGGCCTTCTTTTATTTTTTTCTTCAAAATGACAGCATGCCAGAAAGAATAATTTCACAGGGAGTTTAGTGCCATTACCATCTTTAAACCAAGTATGCTTTACAACAATATTTTTGTCAGTTTCTTTTTGGATAGCCGCAAAGATGTACTCTGCCTTTAAGTATTGATGCGTAGGTTCATTTATTTTTTTTTTTGGGGGGGGAGTGTCTCTTCACCTGTGACAATGACACGGAAGGTACAGCTGCCAACGTTCCCGCTGTTGTCGTTGGCGAAACAGCTGACTTCGGTTGGACCAATAGGGAAGAAGCTTCCAGCCTGGCACCGCACGTCAGTGATGACGTCGACGTTATCGGTGGCCGGTACGCTAGGAATGGTGACGAAAGCCCCAGCTGCGCTGACGTCAGTGTGGTGGTAGATGTCACTAGGGCAGGACAGGACTGGGCTCTCACGATCTGACGAAAATGTGATAAATAAAAAAAACGATCATGACCATAGTCGATCCCAATTCAGGTTACTGAAATACAAGGTGATCAATGGATTGCACGCGTTGCCTTTTTTCGAGGTCGATCCCTACATATTGTGTGGTCTGTTTAGCGACCTCAAATGACCCCCTCGGATGAAAGTTGAAAAATGTTCTCTGATGATCCTACACGACCTTTGACCTCAGTAATCCGATGAAGAATTGTGTCTTCCCGCCCAAGGGTCACTGCATCCAAGTTACATCAAAATCAATGCAAGCTTGTTAGAAGTTAGGCAAAAAAAAAAAGTCTCCGGTTTCTGGTATGCGTGCACGTCGCCATGATAGCCATGCGCATCGGCAAAATGAAAAATATTTTCAACGTAAGATGATGTCTCAAAACTGCCAAACTCACTGGTTTGACTGGAATCCTGCTGCTGCACAAATTTAACGTGTTTTTAGATGGGGTTACAATTGAGTATAAGCTTCATGGGGCAAGCTCCATACCGGAAACCGCAGACTTTTTTTTTTGCCTTATACATTTTGGTGCATTTCAAGTGTTGGGGGAAAATAAGCTTGTAATGCTTATTTTTATTACGTACATCGTAAGTTTGTACATTTTTAGTGGCCTGTAATAGAATTTCTATGCAACTTACAAGCCCACAAG
The DNA here is from genome assembly GCF_015706575.1 of Patiria miniata. Taxonomy (NCBI): domain Eukaryota; kingdom Metazoa; phylum Echinodermata; class Asteroidea; order Valvatida; family Asterinidae; genus Patiria; species Patiria miniata. The sequence continues at coordinate 6,134,779 of NW_024037056.1, read as the reverse complement.
GTATTAGCCCGAAAGTCGCCAGGACTGACCGCGAACATCTAAAAATTATCGATGTTGTAAAAATTTTGGCCATGTTTGTTTACAGCTTTTTGACACTGTTTTTGGTTCAGCGTTTTTTGTGCGCATGTGTAAACATGTTTTTGGTTATCAAGTTGACGTCACAAACATGTTTCTGGTCACGGTCACGAAAAACACGCCCCAGTGCACTATAGTGATGGCTTAATTGTTTTAAACTCTACCTATCAGGTGTAAATGCTTCTAGCAGCTTTCCTAGTTAGGGCCTGTAAACTCGGAAAGAATACAGTACTTCTAGAGGTACACTTTATCTTGTTAATACCTTTGTCAACAAACTGGCCCCTGTTATCAGATACTGCTGCTAATCCCCTGCACTTGTCAATATCAGCTGTGTGACAGCACATGTGGCTTTATTATACTAAGTGTTAGGGATTATTAAGCCACTGTTTGGGACGAAGGATTAAGATAGATTAGAGGGCTGGCCAGTTTTCAGTTAGATTGACTGTTTTCTCTCAAAAGTTTCTAGTGGAGGTTACTCGCAATGCACAGATACGCATTTTAATGAACCATGAATTTGCGACTGTACCTTGAATTGAGACAGGGAACGTGCACGTCCCTGTCAGCCCAACGGCATCTGTGGCCTCATAGGTGACGACACTCGCACCGAGTGAGAAGGTAGCCCCAGGATCGGATGTAGAGGTAACCGTGACAACACCTACATTGTCTCCATGTACCGGGATATCCCAGAATGCCTGGCCGAGGTCGCTACCAGGGAGGGTGGTGTTCTGAATGCCTTGGATCGGGCAACCATCGAACGTGGGTGCCTCGTTATCTGAAATTACAACCAACATGAGTGGTGTCATTATTCTGTTCTTCATGTTTGAAGAGATAAGACAACTGAGTTCAGGTTGCCTAAGAAATCCTTGCAAAAGTTGCAAATATGTTATTTGTAACATGTTGCAAACATGTTATTTGTATTAACATGTTATTTGTAACTGGGAAGTGTGGCCTAGTGGTTAGGGTTTGTGACTCATGATCAGAGGGTCAGGCGTTCAAATCTAGCTGCTGGGTCATATGTTGTGTCCTTTGGCAAGCCACTTCACCCCACTTGCCTCTCTCCACCCAGTGGAGGGTGGCCTAGTGGTTGGGGTTCGTGACCCATGATGAGAGGGTCAGGGGTTCGAGTCTAGCTGCTCGTCATATGTTGTGTCCTTGGGCAAGCCACTTCACCCTCACTTGCCTCTCTCCACCCAGGAGTATAAATGGGCACCGGCATTAGCTGGGGAGTAACCTACAATGGACTGGCATCCCATCCAGGGGAAATAAAAATATTCTCAGTCGTTCATGCTACTGCAACCGGAGATAAATGCCGGCCTGATGGGCCACATTGGCTCATGACAGCCTTTACTTTACAATGTACTTACTATTTATAACTGGAATATGACACCAGAAAGAGAAAAGATTTTTGTACAAATGCAATAAGCTCTGTAAAGTTGAATGTAATCCAAGAAATTTTCCGTTTTTTCCTGACTAGCTGCCTTCATCAAACCTATAACGAGACTTGGTTTTCCTTCTTGAGCTGAACCCAAAAGTTTCAGTAAAAAATTATTTATACTCGGTGACTCATTCAGTCGGGGAGTCAGTCAGCACGTCAGTCAGTCGGGGAGTCAGTCAGTCAGTCAGAGACTCACAGGACAGCACGCTGGTCATACGGTTTCAGGAAAAACTAGCAAACCAGTTAATTTTGAGGGAGAAATTGCAACTTCTAACTCACCATAAACGGTCACCACAAAGCTGCAGCTTGCCATGTTGCCGCTGGAATCCACGGCAACATAGCTGACGTTCGTGTCACCAAGATTGAAGACACTGCCTGGTTGGTGTGTCAGGGTGACGGTAATGACACCTGCGTTGTCGGTCACGACTGGAGGCTGCCAGCTGACCGCGGTGGAGGTATCTAGACCAGGATCGGTAGGGAACGGTGGTAGGTCCTCTGGGCAGCCAGTCAGTACAGGTGGGGACATGTCTGATTTGGTAAGAACATGTTATTTTTCTTGTTACATAAAATTCTTCATTTTGTTGTTGCTCTACCATTATTCTTCAATTTGTATCTCTATTCTCTTTGGAACAACATGAGCTCTTCAGATCTCAGAAGCTATTTAGCTCTGCATTAACCACTGCACGCCGGGATTATTTTTGCCGAAAATTTCAATATTCGCAAACGGCACAATTTTTCAGCCAACTTCTGATATACAGCCAAACGCCACAAATACTGATTCGCAAGAGTCATTTCAACAGTATTTGTACGATATTTCTTGCCGAAACCTTATAATGTTTCAATACTCTGGGGTGTGCACTGGAGTGTAAATTGTACAATAGCTGTGCACAACGGCCAATTCAAGATCAACACACGGTCCGCCTCCACGGACTTCACAGCGTTTGATTATGGTGTAAATCGAGGACACACACGTGCAACATCATCGATGAATCGAGGACAGGAACAAAATGGAGGACTCCTCGGTTGGAAAACGTGTACAACACCAATGAAAGCTGGGAAGAGGAACAATAGAAAATCCTCGATTTACACCATAAACAAACGTGCTGGACTGTATGTGTGTGTACAAAAGGCACAAGGGATTAGCGTGTTTAGACATCACCCGGAGGCGAGTCGAGACAATCCTGACATTTAAGCCCGTCAGCCGTGCCTGTGTATAAAGACAGCCAGTGCCTGTTATGACGTCCTCCGACGCAAACTGGTTAAAGACATTGAACAGCTTCTCTTCGCACAATTTGGTTTCATTTCATGAACCGTCATTATTTTAGTAATAGCCCTTCATCTTCTGGATTTGTATCTTCCTTTCTCTCTTACCAATGACATTGATAGTAAACTGACACGTGGCCGTGTTTCCCCTTGCATCAATGGCCGTGTAGATGACCAGCTGGCTGCCGTACGTAAAGACACTCCCCGGTAAATGGGTGACCCTGGAATCAACTACGCCCACGTTATCCGTCATATTAGGCTCCGCCCATGTCACCCCAATGGAACCATTGATGAAGTCCTCTGGTGGCTCGTTAACTTCGATATCCGATGGACAGTCAAACAGAACTGGTGGCTCCTCGTCTGAAAAAATGTATCAATCAAATTATAATGTGAAAAAATGTAGACAAATTGAAAAAAATTTAAAACTGAAAGACTTAATAGAGGTAGGGTAGATCATTTGTCATTTGGGCATTTCCTTCCGTTTGAAGCAACATGGCCTAGCGGTTAAGAACACTGGACTCATGCTCTGTTGTTTCAGAGGCAACAGTGGCGTGGGTTTGAGCCCGCCGGGTGGACACTTGTGCCCTTGAGCAAGGCACTTAACCATTATTGCTTCGTCCTTCGGATGGGACGTAAAGCCGTAGGTCCCGTGTGTTGTGTAATCCAATGCACGTAAAAGAAACCAGTGACACTTATCGCTAAGAGAAGGGGTTTGCCCTGGTGTTTCTGGCCTCCTGTACAAACTCCCACGCGGAGTATTTAGGAGATGAACCAACAAAGAACCAAGAACAAAAGTGCTCAAAATCCAAAGACGGGTGCTTAACAACTAACCTAATGAAGTTCTGGTTCTGTGAATGCTGTACAGAGCAAGTAAAAAAAAATTAAACCGAAATGTCGGAATCATAGTTTTAGTGAAGTTCTGCATGAATCACTTTGAAAATCTAGGATATGAAAGCCCAATTCATAAGCTTTCTTTTAGTGCAAGAATCATTCAAATCATTCATGTACTTTTCAAGTTACAGAATTTTAAACACAACCACCGTTTTAAAGTTGTGTCCACGGATCATAAAAAAGGTGTGTGTTCTTTCAGCAAAACAAAAACAATTCACACACATCCTTATGTGATTTGTTTTCGTTTTGCTAAAAAAAAAAACTGAACTTTTTGTGATCCTACATACCAGTACATTTCAGGTTATTTTATTGTAAACATACCCAGCACCAGAATGAAGAATACACATGATGCAGAATTGCTGTAGGGGTCCGTGGCTACACACGTCACCGACTCTCCAGGCACGGCGATGTCAGACCCAGACGAGGGGTTACAGGTCACGGAAACCTCGCCGCTGTTATCACTCGATGTGGTCGCAAAAGAGACCTGGGCGGTTGGTAGCCCTAGATCAGTGTCCACGATCATTGATTCGGGGCACTGGATAGATGGATTCTCGCTGTCTACATTGTGAATTATTTAGAGAAAACAATGAGAATTTACACTTTATCTACATAAAAAAGAAATTTAATGAGTTCATTAAAAATGTAACCAGTCCTCAACGTCTTCAAATTAAGTTGAGACAATAATTCATGTATATGCACTTTATATAACAAATATAAACGCCATAAAAAAAACAGGCGCGGTTCTAGATCCAATATTTTAGGGGAGCTGGACCCTTCGCACTGACGTCACTCTATGTTATCAAGATTTATTTTTTGCTGTTTCAGCAATTGCTGAAACAGCAATTTCTCATATACCGTGGACTCTTAAAGGGAATATACAACATTTGCAAACATCGAAAAATAAAACTACCAAGTTTTTACGAAATACCTTACTAGGATGTTGGTAAATGACATTCTAAAGCATCCTGTAAAATTATGGCACCTGGTGTGCAATTGCTGAAACAGCATTTGTTTTTGTTAAGATTTTTTCTCTCTTTTTTTTTCTTCAGCCATTTCCAATAGCATTTGTACACGTTTTCATCGCGCGTGGCACTTTGGGCACAAAAATCAATCTGATTGTCTTTATACTTGTCTTTAAACATCTAGTTTTCAATTGCATTTTTGGGGGGTGGGCTAGACAAAAGGTTTTTTTTGGGGGGGGCCTTAGCCCCCCTGCAAAAAAAAAGTCCACACTCATTAGATGGGTCACAATTTTGAATCTGATAGTCTTATAATAACGTCATGTCTATAGACCTTTGGGGAATGTCGTTAGCTACATATTGATACCCCATTTGCTACCAAAGGCTGTAAATCGTCCAACATTGACAAAGGTATATGAAAAATGATGCAGTTTGAAATGTTGCAAATTTAAAGAGTACGCGAGTGGAAATTGCTGCATGGCAATGTTGCACTGCCGGAAAAGAACGGCAGGAAAAATCAATCGCACAGTGCTTGCATGCATGGGAGCATTGAATTACCCGCGTTTTGTTCGGGCAATGTGCAGTCGATAGGGGCCAATTAATTACGGGCATGTGTGGTTACGCTTAGCAATTTCTCTTATAGCGTAATCTTCAAATTGGCAAATTTTCAAGCTGCATCATGTTTCTTATAAACTGTCGTCAATCTAAAACGATTTACAGAATAGCAAATGGGGTATCAAAACAGAGCTAACAAAATTCACCAAAGGTCTATATTAATGACGTCATCGTAAGACGATAAGATTCAAAATTATGACCCCTCCAATGAGTGTGGACTTTCTTTTTTTGTGTTGTTTATAACAAACATACACCTTTAATGGCAATAAATGTCTCATTTACCCCCCACGATGACAGTAAAAGTAGCAGTTGCTGTATTTCCAGCCGAATCCGTGACGTTGCAGGTTACCAGCGTTTCTCCAGTGTCAAAGGTATCACCTGACGAGTGATCACATGACACAGCCATAACCATGACATTGTCCACCGGTTCCAGGTCGGGCCAGTCTACGCTGGCAGTCGGTTCACCAGACTCAGTTGGTACCCGGATAGTCGCTGGTACTTGGTTGAAGTGGGGATCCTCATTGTCTGAAATGGAATATAGAGAAGTACGTTGTTGTTTACGAGTTCATTTGCCTTTTAAACCCAAGCGTCTTTTCCATACCAGGATTTCATTGTATATCTTTTACCCAACACACTGTAATATTGTCTGGTCACTTTAATCTCAAAATAGCCAAAACCACTGGTGGCCAGCGATATGCTCTGGACACACAGACACACTTAGGATTTGATACACCGTGCCCTCTGGAAATGTGCACACGATACAAGATTGTATACGTCTCCACAGGGCAGTTTCTATAGATGAATACGTCTCCACAAGGGAAAAAAGGGGATTTCACCATGAAAAGTGGCGCAAGTCTCTAAATAGACCCTTTCATAAATTTGGTCACTGCTCAGTCAATCGTGAATGTAATGACATGACCAGGGTGTCATTTCAAAGACGAGATTCAACCCTAACAGAGGATATCTCCCTTTGATTCACATGTGCCCTACTTCTGTTCCAATTAGCAATAATATCTTGGTGGTTTTTTTTATTCACCCTGTATACTTGGGTATTCTGGTATAAGAGGATTCACGGCATGCTCAGTACTACGCTTGCCCAGCTTAAAGTCTTTTTTTTTTTAATAATGTATAGACTGTCTGGTGCCCTTTTTAAAAGGGTCTTTGTTTCTAAACAAGTCAAAGCTTATATCTTACCTTACCGACATTTGTGGGAAATAAACAAGGATTTTTATTCACCTGATACAAAGACAACAAACTGTACGGTAGCCTCATTGCCTGCGGTGTCGTTCACTGTATAGATGACAGTAGTGGCTCCCAGATTGAATTGTTCCCCCGGTTGATGTGTTGACGTCACCGTGACGTCACCGCTGTTATCAGATACCATCGGTACGTCCCATGTTGCGGTACCCATTGCCGATCCTGGATCCGTCGAAATGCTGATATTGTCAGGACTTGACAGAAATACTGGGTCTTCGTCATCTGGTAAGTAAAATTTTTGCAATGAGTTAGTGAGCTCAAGGTAAAAAAGGTAAAGGGGACGAACCTGGGTTAACAGGAACGGAGTGACCATCTCTCTTTAGCGATTGGGCCAGAGTCATGGCAAGGAATTCCAGAGATGCGGTGCACAGCTGGAAAAGGCATGGTCCCCGTAGCTTGCCAGGCGAGTTTTGGGAAGAGAAAGTATCGGGGATGAAGACGATCTGAGGTCTGGTCGCATGTTGCGAAGTTGTAACAGGTCTCGTATGTAGGATGGAGCTAATCCATGAAGGACTTGGAATGTAAGGAGCAGGATTTTGAATTGTATTCTCTATTCAGCAGGAAGCCAATAAAAGGTACCCATTTATACTCCTGGGTGGAGAGAGGCAATTGTAGTAAAGTGTCTTGCCCAAGGGCACAAACAGCATGTTCCAGGCAGGGTTCGAACCCATACCTTTGTACATGAGTCAACCACCGCAACCACTGGACATACCTTCTACAGTGAAGCTGAACACACAAACAGCTTCGTTGCCGCTGGGATCGGTAGCCGTCAGGGTGACATTCACAAAACCAATTTCAAAGGTTCCATCAGGCGATGGAACGGAGGTGACCTCAGCACTGCCAGAGTTGTCAGTCGCATTAGGAAGACGCCATGTTACCGTAGCAAAGGCTTCGCTATCATCAGTGGATATGAAGCTTGGTACATCAGGTGGACATGTGTCAAAGACAGGTAGATGGATGTCTGATGGAATCAACAAAGAGTTTACTCATGAACAGGATTCGTTTATGTAATCATTCACAGAGAATGCTAGGGAGATGCCTTTTTATTCTCAATCAGCTTTATGACGTTTCAAAGTGATGGTATCAGTATCAGACAGAGTCTTGAAAAGGGCCAGGGAATGCTTAAACAAATTGATAAATGAGATTTCAATTTCAAAGTTTAAAAGTAAAACAGGGGAAAAAATTGTGAGGCATTTTTTTAACAGATGACACGCTGAGGCCTACCTTGACCTTCATTTTCAAGTCAGTTACTCACATGTTAACTCCTGATCAAATGCACTTTTAAGTGAGAATCCAATTATGCTTAGTCTGAAATCCACCATGATAACCTACCATGGTATCTACATGTACATTGTACTATGGTAGCCTACTACTATGCAATGCCAAGTCTGATATCCACTATGATAAGCTGCCATGGTGTCCCCTATGGCAACCTACTACTCTGCAATGCTAAGTCTGATATCCACTATGATAAGCTGCCATTGTGTCCTCTATGGTAGCCTACTACTCTACCACGCCAAGTCTCATATATCCACTATGACAACCTGCCGTGATATTTGCTATGGCAGCCTACTGCTCTGCAATGCTAAGTCTGATATCTACTAGGATAACCTGTCATGGTATCCACGTTGGTAGCTATACTCTACCATGCCAAGTCTGATATCCACTATGATGTATCCACTATGATAACCTGCCATGGTATTCGCTATGGTAGCCTATATGCTAAGTCTGATATCCACTATGATAACCTACCATGGGTATCTGCTATATGGTATGGTAGCCTACTACTCTACCATGGTAACCTATTATGGTATCAGCAATGGTAACCTACTACTCAGCTTTGGTAACCTACTACTCAGTTATGGTAACCTACTATGGTATCAGCAATGCTATTAAACCTATACTCAGCTATAAATGCCATGGTATCCGCAATGGTATCAGCTATGGTAACCTACTATGGTACCTGTAATGTCAACTCACACCTTTATGAAGATATATATGCCGATGAATCGAGGTTTCTTCAACACACCTCCACATACTTACTGTCCTATCTTTCCCACATAGGTCCTAGCAAATTTTGTGTGATACTTATACATTTTAATATGAGATGATTTGAAAGTTACAATCTGACAGTTTGAAAAACTAAGAATTGGAAACCTAAGAATAATTACATGTAAGAGAACTTTTGATTAATTACCAGAAACTGATATACGCAACGTTCGAGTGACAAGATTGCCTGCTGCATCTCGTGCTGTGTACACAATGTCGTGGTCACCAATTGCGAACGAGTGTCCTGGAACGTAGTCGGTGACATCAAACGACGGTGGCTCTGCGTTGTCTGTCGCATTGGGCAGTTGCCAGTTGACAACGACCTCACCAGAGTCGTCAGGGACGTTGACCATGATGTCATCGGGGAACCACATGAAAATTGGGTCCTCGTCATCTAAAATGCAAAATTGAAAGAATTGGTTTCAAACGAATCAAATGACAGATTCAACGCAAATTGGGCATGTCACAATTGTTTTAGTGAAGTTCTGCATGTAGCACTTTCAAAATCTAGGATATGAAAGCCCAATTCATAAGCTTTCTTTTAGTACAAGAATCATTCAAATCACTCATGTACTTTCCAAGTTACGGAATTTTAAACACAACCATCACCGTTTTAAAGTTCTGTCCATGGATCACAAAAAAAGTGCGCGTTCTTTCAGCAAAACAAAAACAATTCACACACATTCCTATGTGTTTGTTTTCGTTTTGCTGGCAAAATACTTACCTTCTTGTGATCCGTGGACAGAACTTTAAAACAGTGGTTGTGGTTAAAACTCCATGTATGTGAGTGATTTGAATGATTCTTGTACTAAAAGAAAGCTTATGAATTGGGCTTTCATATCCTAGATTTTGAAAGAGCTACATGCAGAACTTCAGTAAAACAATGGTCCCGACTTTTGGGTTTCGTTTTTTTCTGAACATACCAAATACAGTGATGACGAAGGAGCAAAGTCCGGTATTCCCCTCATTGTCTTCAGCTAGGTAAGTCACTGTATGCGAGCCGATTTCAAACGTATCACCGGGCATGTCCGAGGCTTCGACCGTCGGTGTCTGGCCAGAGTTATCGGTGACGTTTGGCACTGTCCACGACACAGTTGCAAAGGGGCTTCCTTCGTCAGTAGCTTGGAGGATGCTCATTGGACAGATGGGGAATACTGGATCTTCGGTATCTGTCAAATAATATTGAACAATATTTACTCAATATCTCCACACAGCTCATACACCAGTTGAATACAACTAAATCACAGGTCAATCGCCTCTCGGTCAAAGTCAATTACGAGTCAATGTTAATCACAGGCCAACACAAGTCCATCACAAGTCCATCACAAGTCCATCACAAGTCCATCACAAGTCCATCACAAGTCAATCACAAGTCAATCACAAGTCAATCACAAGTCAATCACAAGTCAAACACAAGTCCATCACAAGTCAATCACAAGTCAATCACAAGTCAATTGCAAGTCAATCACAAGTCAATTGCAAGTCCAACACAAGTCCATCACAACTCAATCACAAGTCGACCACAACGTACTCAATCACAAGTCGACCACAACTCAATAACAAGTCAAACACAAGTCCATCATACAACTCAATAACAAGTCAACAACAAGCCAATCACAACTCAATCACAAGTCAACAACAAGCCAATCACAAGTCGGACACAAATTAATTAAAAATCAATCCCAGTTCCATCACAAGATCGTCATAACTTAGTCACAATTCCATCACAACTCAATCACAAGTCAATCACAACTCAATCATAAGTCAATTGCAAGTCGACCACAACTCAATCACAAGTCGACAACAACTCAATCACAAGTCCAACACAAGTCCAATCACAAGTCAACAACAAGCCAATCACAAGACAGTCGGACACAAATTAATTACAAATCAATCCCAGGGAAGTCCGAGTTTTCAAACTCAGGTGGCACGATGCAGACTTGCAGAGAAAGGTGTAGAATGCTGGAAGCAGGCAAGCCGCGAATAGAAAAGCTGTCGCCCAGAAGATCACTGAACTCTGCTCGGCGAGTTTTGGTATAGCGGCGTACCCTAAGCGGCCGGCAGATTGCGATGTACCAATCGAAAGTCACCAATGTGATGAAGAGCAAGGAGGCAAAGTACGGCATGTCCAAAAAGCCCGGCCGGAGAATGCAGCCTGGTTCGAAACCAATCGACGACATATCCAACTGGATCGCAGTCGAGGAAACCAGCACGATCTTCTCCACCGCGGCAACTAGAAGAAAGATCGTGTCTGACACGGCCAGTTGTAGCACATAACAACTATAGGAGTCCGCATGAAGGGGACTTTGTAGACCACAAGGATGAAAGCAAGATTGGACAGGATACCGAAGACAGAAATGACCGGGATGATCTTATCGATGGGTTGATACAAGTAAAGAGAAGCTTTGTTAGGATCATCCAGATAAAGGATGTGACTGAAGTCGAATGAAGAGGAAAACGAAATCGTGTCAGATCAATTCGTCTGCAATAAATTCAGATCGTTAACTCTGCTGTCGCAGACGGTTAGATGGAGCTGCCTGGTATACTCTAGCTCCTCTCTGATGAGAAACTTCCAATTTTATTTTTACCAAACAAGACCAAGTTTTCACGGTTCGATTAGCTCTGACAATTTCCTGTAAATGTGCGACTGTGCATTCAGTCGGCTTCAGGTCTGCTCAACTGAAGACAACTCGACGACAGGCTGACTTTCAATATCACCAGCCTCAGTATATTTGCAAAGGAGCCTGGGGCCGAATTAAACAGCTCAATTGGGATTTGTGTCCCTTGTATCGCTGCGAGCAACATTCTGCAGCATCCGGTTTCAAACAAACTCTCTATGGAGATCTCAGGTGTTGAAAACAAGTCGATTTGAGCAGGATGGTTGTTATAAAATTATGAATATTACTATATACACAACAACGATAATATTGGAGAGACACGCCCTATTGGCGACAGTGTTTTGTTTCACTTTTGTTCTTCTCCTTGGCAGCCCTGCACTGTTCACGTTCTGTCTTTCGTGTGTAGTGTTTACTTGGTTTCTTATTGTTTGTATATCCTTTTGTTTTAATATCAAATTTTATGTATTTATTGTAATTTTGTGTGTCAATTTGCCCAATAAAATATTATTATCAACGATTTCTGATGAGTTTGCGTCTAACGTTACATGGAACTCGAACCCCAAAAGGCCGCGCCGCGCCGTCCGAGTCGCACGCACTTCCATTTCGTCACCGTTTTCACGAAGAGCCACATAATTATGTGGATTTTGAAGAAAAAGCGTTTTCGAGATAATCGCAAAAGAAGTTTCTCATATTTTAAAACTGCAAAAAATACCACTTTGCAACAACTTTTTGCAGCAAGAAAACCATCACACGATTCTACGAGAGCTGAATTTTTACATGTACCCAGTAATCCGACTGAATACAGCAATTAATTGGTGAAAATTAATTAGTAAAGATATGTGGCTCTTCGTGAAAACGCAAATTAAGGTTTCCGACATATTGGCCCTTTCTGTTCAACGTGCATTTCCATAGGCGCGCGTGAGTACGCGCGCGCAGCTGAAAATGTAACAAAGGTATGTGGCTCTTCGTGAAAACGCAAATCTCATTTGACCTACTTTTACGTATTTCCGTGCAATGGGTTTTGTACGCGTTCAAAGGGCCAAAATGTATGTGGCTCTTCGTGAAAACGCAAAATGCATTTATCGAGATTTCTGCCCCTTGCAACATTAATGTAACTTGGAAATTAATGATGTTTTGCTTACAGAAACATGTCAAAATGGTTAAGTACATTGTTTTAAAGCAAAATATTGAAAAAAAATCAAAATCGAAAAATGAGAACTGATCTGACTCCTTTTCCCTATTACTGGTTAATCCAATCCCTCGCACGTGACAGGTCACTCTCCCACGTATGATTCTAAAACATAGCATATTATCGTACTTATGCATGCGCAATATACTACAATGGGTCCATATTTCATGGAGTCGGCTATTCACGCTACACCGGCTTCGTATTTCTCCACGTATAAGCCATGATACTACTGTGCGAAGTCATAAAGTGTGTACCTTATTGCTTTTCAGATAATAAAAACTTACGCGAATGGGTATTTTGTACCAGGTTAGCCTGTGGAAATGTCCTTAGCTAGCTTTGCAGGTGAAGCAAAACAGCTCAATGCCAGCTGCGCGCCAAAACCAATGTCCGCACATACGGCGGCAGTGCAAGGTTTGTGATCATACTGTCAGGCTTTCCCCAATGTATGTGCGTCATTGTCCAGAGCCACCTGCCTCCGGCCCATCTGAATTTGAGTGACGAGTGACGAGTGACGAGTGACGAACCAGTTAAGTGCTGGAGAGCTACCTACATCTAAGAAAGCCACATTAGACTGGGCTCGGTCCAGTAATGAAGTCATAAAGTGTACCTAATTGCTTTTCAGATAATTAAAAAATGCCGGTATTTCATACCTAGTGAGATCAATTGGAAATGTCCTTCCAGTGAAGCGGAACGATTCCGGTGGCAAGCTGCGCGCCAAAAACAAAAATTTGATTCGATTCAATTCAATTCAATTCAAGGAAACATTCCACACTATTATTAGTCATCAAAGTGAATAGCATACAGGTGTGCAGGCATAATTGAAAGCGTAACTGGACCATGATCGTTTTTGCAGGCCGTTGTGTCCTACCGTCAAGTAAATAAATTAACTGTAATAATTAAAATTGAATTAGCCATACTGGAACGCCCTCCCTACGAAGTATTGCGTTTTACGTTGTGATCGCAAAGGCGAGAAGTGACCAAAGTACAGGGTCTTTGTCCAGAATGATCTGACCTCAAGAAGATAATTGCGAGGGACCGAAATACCTAACTTGGGCTGAGAACTGACAGTCTCCCGCCGCCAAAATAAACAGAAAAAGCACAGCAAATCACAGCCATGTGGGTACTTCGGGAATTCAAACGATATCATCAGGTATCTTGGCTTGATTGCTTCAAATCTCTACTGATATCGGAGTCAGCTCTGTCATACATATTACTATTTTCAAGGTTCGTCTCAAGCCCGAATCTCGATCCCAGCGACTTCGTGAACCAGCGAGATGTTCCTGAATCGGAGCTCTTCACAGTTCGACTTGGGCGAAATTACATGTCTTCGTTTCGCTGTTTTTAGAAACACAAAACAGTTCGTGTGTTGTGGTGAAATTGTACAGTAAATAAAGGATTAAAACCTTAGCCGGAGCGTGGCTGGTATTTATCGCTTCCACATTTCTTTGTTTTATATTGTCCCAGCCACGTGGTAGCCATGCCCCAGGTCATCTATCACTCGATCCTAGTATCCTAGCTCTATGTATGGACCATGCATGTACAAGACCAAAATGGAACTGTCAAATGGCATTGACGGGGTAAGTTTAATGGCTGTTTAGGGTCTGAATCAGGGGTGAATCAGGGGTGAATGGTCTGGCTGTGAGGGCCGGGTGGCTCAAATTACATAGTGTCATCAATCATTCCCGCCAGGCACCCGATATTGTACATTATTAAAGTGCACGCTCCGGCGAAGCACGGATAACTGTATCAGTTCAAGGTTTTAAAATGCACTGGACCATAACATCACGGCACGTACTCACAGAACAGCTTTATTTTGTGAATTGTACTGGTATACGTGAACAGCACAGAACATTCTTCAGACAATTTTGAAGAGCAGCTTTATTTTGTGAAATGCACTGGTACGTGAACAGCACAGGCAATTCCTGATAATTCAACTTTTGAAGGTCGGTTTCGTTCTGATTATGAACGTTTATTCTTACATATCATGTTCTTCCAACAACATAATTTCTGACGATTGAAGATATCTCACCACAAATTTCAGGGGATCTCTTGCCATTAAGGCAATTTCGCTAATGGCACAAAATCTGATGTCCTAACGATGACAAAAACGATTGATAGCTGCAATTAGGGGCACTCAATCTTTACTTGTTAGTGTCCCATTTAATTGACCATCATCTACTGACAGTCCGGCTTCTGCCGCAGCGGTAACACGCGCATGAGTCGAGCTTCCCACATCGCTGAGAACAAAAATATGACTGGGTCGCTGAGTGCCTAATTTTTGGAAAGAAAAATGACTTCCGTGATTGCTTGGCTCGCTAATTGCCGGCTTGATTTCAAACTGGCTGAGTGGTTGGGTGTGAAATTTATTTCTCGGTTTATTGATTGGTTAATGTTTAATTCTCCGAAATTGTTGTAAGCCTTGAACTCCGAAAAAGACAGCAATACTACCCGCAATACTATCACGGCCAAGTCCATAAAATATACTAATGGGTTTGTTCTAATGACGAAGAGATCTTGAAATGGGGGGGGGGGGGGATTGTCGTGATTGTACGGGCATAAATTGAGGGCTTCTATACAGGTTTACGTGCGCAAAGTTGACTGACAACTAGATCGGGTGATCACGGTACGACCTCCTGTCAGCGAATCTGTTATAAAAGCAAAGGACAGGCAATTTGTTCCAAAGAGACAGCTTCAACTATTGATCTCCATTAGTAAGCACGTACAGTAAATGTCTTTGATATCACTTGCTGCTGCCTACATGCTGTTAAAGGTGATCATTCACGATTTCTTCCATCAGGCCTTTGTTGGAGATTTTTGCCACTAGCGGCAATATCACAATTCTGGAAGCGCCGTACGGTGGATTGATTGTTGCGTGAAACCTACTGGCCGAGCTGTTCGTTCCGTGTAATTGTGACGATGCGCAACCGACGCGATAGTATCCGATGTGTCATGCCATTGTGTCTACTCGTTTTTCTCCTAGAATCTACCTCCACCGTTGCCCAAGAGGGTAAGTAATGTAAAAATTAGACCCATACTAGTCCGAGTAACTTGGACCCAACTTATCGCCTTTTCAACATTCGTACATGGTCTAGCGACTATCGCCAGACCATGTCCGAATGTTAAAAAAGCGATAAGTTGGGTCCAAGTTACTCAGACTAGACCCATACAGACATTGAATGGTAAATCGACAATGGTTGAATGTCAGGCGGCAATATAATTGAAGAGATAATTGAAGAGACATTATGTAAGTTTGGATGTGCTGCTGCTACTGCCACCGCTGTTGCTGTCTGCTACTGCTGCCGTTGATGCTGCTATTGCCGTTGTTGCTGCTGTTGCTGTAGCTGCTGCTGCTGATGTTGTTGCTGCTGTTGCTGTAGCTGTGGATGTTGCTGTTACTTCTGCTGCTGTAGCTGCTGCTGTTGTTGCTGTTGTTGCTTCTATCTGTTGCTACAGCTGTTGTTGCTGCTGTTGCTATAGCTGCTGATGTTGCTGTAGTTTCTGCTGCTGCTGTTGTTGCTGTAGCTGTTGTTGTTACTGCTGTTGTTGCTGCTGCTGCTGTTGATTTTGCTGATGCTGCTGCTGCTTCTGCTGCTGTTGCTGCTGTTGTTGTTGTTGCTGTTGCTGCTGTTGTTGTTGTTGCTGCTACTGATGCTTCTGCTGCTGTTGCTGCTACAGCTACTGCCACTGCTGTTGCTATAGCTGCTGTTGCTGCTGCTGTTGCTGCTTCTGTTGCTTCTGCTGCTGTTGCTGCTTCTGTTGCTGTTGCTGCTTCTGTTGCTATTGCTGTTGCTTCTGCTGCTGTTGCTGCTGCAACTGTTGTTGCTGCTGTTGCTGTTGCTATTGCTTGTGCTTCTGTTGCTATTGCTGTTGCTTCTGCTGCTGCTGTTGCTGCTGCAACTGTTGTTGCTGCTGTTGCTGTAGCTGTTGTTGCTGCTAGTGTTGTTTCTGCTGCTGCTGTTGCTGCTGCTTGTTGTTGATGTTGCTGTTTCTGTTGCCGTTGCTGTTTACCGCCACCCTAGCATCATCCATCCCTTCTCAACCCCCCCCCTCCCTTCCTGCCCCATCCCATCCCTATGATCATCATCTGCTGCCACACTGAGTAGCCCTGTTAAATCCCTCTTGTGTGTTCCTCCTTCTACCCTGACATGTGTCCCCTTCATGTATATTTTTTGTACCATCATTTGTCTCCGAAGCATGCAGAGGCAGATGGCGGAAATATTTGGGGAGAATTCGTTACTTTGATGAGAAAAGCATGGTGTTTGGCACACAGTCAGAGTATATCTTATGGCAATCGTAGATTTGTCCTTTGACAACATATAGGTAGAATAACAAGCAATGGCAGCCATTGTGAAAAATCTGAAAATTGCTTGTTATTCTGCCTATATTTTAGGGCAAATCTGCGATGCCCCCAGATAGCCAAATATCTTTCTTATGACATACTCTGACTGTGTGCCAAATTGCTTTTATCATCAAATAAACAATCCTGTCATCTATCTGCCGTACTAGCATGTAACGAGATATCAGGCCAGGTCATTTGGTTGTTGTTGATGTGTATATTTTTAGATCAATCTAGTCAGTAAGCAGTTTGCAGCAGTTCAATTAATTTTCTTTTTTTTGAAGCCGATACTGTTCGTCTAGTGGACGGAAATTCATCATCCGAAGGCCGCGTGGAAGTCTTTCATGACGGGGAGTGGGGCACAATATGCAGCGACCACTGGGGCCCTGCAGACGCCAAGGTCCTCTGTCGTCAACTCGGCTACGGGTTCGTGCATTCAGACCTGGCCCATTTTGGTGAGGGGCACGGGCCGATACTTCTTGACGATGTGCGGTGCTCTCAGTATGATGGAATGATTGAATACTGCGATCATAAGGGCTGGGGCAACCATAACTGCAACCACACCCAAGACGTCGGCGTGGTGTGCTCAGAACACTTCATTTATAATGGCAACACCGTGATAACAGGTAAAAGCTAATAGACCCATATCTTGTTTTTCCGCAGCTGCTGTCGTTCAAGTCATCTTCGTGGGAAAATTCTGAGAAAACATGTAGCCGACCGCCACTCAAGTCGATCGGACAAGCCATTGTTTTGCAATTTAGAATCAGGTTCAACATGTCATAGTTCTCTCGTTTGGGCAAAGTTGTAACACCGGGCATTTTCAAGTTTAATTCCGAAACATCTTTTATTACCAAGCCGCACGCGTAACTGCAGGGATGGTACCGATATCATCATCTAATATAATAATATCAACAGTATCTTCACCAGGGAAATACAAGACTCTTTCCAATTTGGTGTATATTTTTCCTCAGATGAACTGAGGTTTGAGCTGAAGTTGATCGACTCCCGCTTCGAGGCCTCTGGCTTTTTGGTGGCGCGCTATAGTCCGGCCAAAGAGTGGGGCGCCATCTGCGGCGACCACTGGGACTACCGAGACGCGCAAGTGACCTGTCGTCA
Source organism: Patiria miniata (assembly GCF_015706575.1). NCBI lineage: Eukaryota > Metazoa > Echinodermata > Asteroidea > Valvatida > Asterinidae > Patiria > Patiria miniata. Next base: position 6,116,976 of record NW_024037056.1, on the reverse strand, counting down.
TCTTGGATACGGAGCAAACATCGACACGAAGGGCAGCCGTTTGATCCATGAGAGCGCCATACCCGAGACCACGATGTTCTCGGCGGTCGGTTGTCAGGGAGACGAAACTGAGCTGTGGCAGTGCGAGCTGGTATCCGGCGCGGGGGTTACCTGCGAGACGCTTCCTTACATTGAATGCCAAACTGGTTCGTGGACACCATCTAGTTTTGTTTCATAAGGAATTTGTTACATGATCATTTTGCTGGTATAAACGCATGATGTACCTCTATCAACATACAAATCTTATTTTTTTTTGATAAACTTATTTTTTTTGGTCAATATTTATTATGAATTATAGAAACTGCAGTGTTTGAGGATCCCATCAATCTGTGTGGCGAGATAAACTACTGTGGTTTTGACTGCTACCAAGGCCCGCGTGACACACTGAGACACGATCTAGACGCTAGAGAGATGTGCAAATGCGACGACGCATGCGTATACTTCGAAGACTGTTGCTATGACTACCGAACCAACTGCGACCCACAGCCTGATTCGGGTAGAGACGTGATGAATGGAGTGGACCTGCGGTACTACGCATGCGTGAGCACGCTGGGAATGGATCTCGTAGAAAGATACGACCACTACTTCGGTGTCGCACTTGTGAGTTTCTGCCCCCAGCAATGGACTGGCCCGGACTTTTTGAAGCTCGAGTGCGAGCAGATGCCCTCCCCCTTAGACGTCATTGCCTCCCTCCCAGTCTTCGACAATGAGGGCGCCGTTTACAAGAACATCTTCTGCGCCCTTTGTCATGGCGTCGATGCGAATGAGATACACAAGTGGACCGCAAGACTCGAATACTACACGATGCCAGGCTCGACTTATACCGATCCGCGATTAAATGTGACAATTATCGACGGCAGATCAACAGGGAGGTACGTCGTTGAACCACCTGAGGATGGCTCAGGTGGTATCTCCCGCACATGTCCGCTCTCTACAATAGGTTCCTGTCTCCAAGAGTTCAGTAACTCGTCCCAGGAGGCAGCCTGCAAGGAATACTTTGCTCCGACACGGGTGAACTACGTCCGCTACAAGAATCCGCACTGCGCAATGTGCAACGGTGAGATTGTGTACCCCATTGATACCTGTGTATCACTCTGTCCGCTGCCCGAATGCAGCCATTTCGAGAAGTGGGAGCCATGCTTGCAGGATATATGCTTTGGGGGACCCGGAAACATTTTAACGGTGGAGGCGATGTTCGATTTTGGCTGGAGTGGCGGCGAGAACTCCGCCTGCCGCAGTGGGGAGTTGTACGATCCTTTTCTGGACAGATGTCGTGTTGTGACCTGTGCTGCGGGCTTTGTGCTAGCAGACGATGGCCAATGCTTACCTCTGCTAGAAACATTCTTTCCGATACCGCCACTTCCCCAAATACCCGAGACACTTAATGAAGAATGTCATTCAATCATCAATGATACTTTAAGCAGTAGCTCTGAAGTCGTACACTGGCGGTTGGTTCTACTTAACGGTACCCAATCAAGCGACCTTTCCGAAGAAAACTACTCACTTTCTATCCTTGGTAGGAGCTTTGAAACTCTCATAAAAGACATCGGTGATTTTCTGAACACCTTCAAGAACCACACGAGTGAACAAAGTAACTGCAACCTCCACCTAGTAACTGTGTACACTGCACAAGGTGCGGGGTTGTTGTCATCAATTGACGTCTGCGCTAACTCTACCATGAAATCGCGGGAAGTCTTCGATCCCTCAGTTGAAAACGAAACAGTCTATGACGTGGAAATCATTCGATCATTTCGCTGGACTCAACAAAATTCCACCTTCTCTAGAGAGGGATTACTGCCAACTGAGTGCACTGATATCAATCTGCTGAACTGCTCTGAGATGGTTGAACGATTAACCGCTGATGAGTATGTGTCCCAACCTGCATCGCAGTCGATACGTCATCTTCCAACTGGGCTTGAATTAGGTCCGGGTGAATTTGTCACTTTATCTGACCGTACAGCGATTATCTGTAGCCCTGTGGACTGGTCGGACCCCAGCAAGTACGCCTTGGGCTTTCTCTCCTTAATCCTCTACTGCTTGTCACTGTTGGCCCTGCTTGCTACTTTCGTGACCTACTGCGTATTCCTGACGCTGAGAAACATGGCGGGATTCCAGACTATGAACCTCCTGGTGGCGCTCTTTGTTGCTATCCTCTTGATCGTTCTGGCCGGCAACCTGAGTGTGAGCGGGAAATACTGCCAGGCAATGGCGTCGGTGACACATCTCTCGTGGTTAGCAGCGTTCTTCTGGATGGCGACGCTGTCTGTCAATGCCGCAAAGACTTTTGGGAGTAGGAACATCCTCCCCAGGGGTTCACAACCAAGCTCTCGTCAATTGCTGACTACAATGATGTTCATCTGGGGGACAGCTTTGCTGATAGTCGTTGTCGGCCTCGTTCTCAACTTTTGTGACTGTACCAGCCTTCCTGCCGTATACAGCGAGTCGCCGCCATGTTGGATCCCCAATGTTAACATACTACTCGTTGGCTTTGTTGCACCAGTGGCCGTTTCTCTGCTTATTAGTGTCAGCTCCTTTATTTTCGTCATCGTGAGGGTTCGGAAGATGAAGGGAGAGAGCAAGATGGTGCAGAAGAAAGGAAATCTGGAGGAAGTACTTGGGGAGTTGAAGATCTATGTCAAGGTAATATTCAAAAAATACTTTGCCTACTTGGTGATGACATGAAATATTTATTGGTCGTTTTATGAATTTATGAATTGGAACAAAAGAGTAATGAATCAGTCTTAACGGCCATTTGAAACCATGCAGGGTCGTGGTCGTGATGACTTGCAGGTCACAGGTCACTCAAAATCTATCCAAACAGAGTGTGAATTCATCAGCCCTTCCCAGCATCCTGTTTGCAGGGCAATGCGTTAAAATGTCACTCCAAGTGGTCTCTCCGAACTCTCCCTTTCTTACCGGTAAGATCTACTTGTGCACGGAGCCCATGACACTTGCATACTTCACTTTTCCATCCTCGTCCAAAGAAGTCATGAATTCTCCCGAATAAACAGCATGTCTCTCTTTTACAGCTGGCCCTACTGTTTGGTGTGTGTTGGCTGCTTGCGTTTGTGTCGGTGGCCGTGAACCACGTGATCTTGTCCTACATCAACGTCATCGTCAACTCGCTGCAGGGGGTCTTCATCTTCATGGCGTTCTGCCTCAACCGACGCGTGAGGGCTCTGTGGAGGGGTAGACTACTTGGTCGTGACGCGACGCGTTTTGAAGCCGGCAGGACAAAAGTGGGCACGAAAGCATCGAACAGTAAGGAAAAGCACGCAGTTACAGCAACTCGTACCACCACTGTATCAAGTAAGGGACCCAAAACCAAGGATATCAAAGAGGAAACTTATTTGTAGTGTAACAATTCAATGAAAGAGTGAGGAAAATATCTAGAGGAGCATTGAAAATCTATCCAATCAGAACGTGAATTCATCAGCCCTTCCCAGTGTCCTGTTTGCAGGGTGGGGGGTACGAGCGCTGTGGTCCAATGGTTACGGTGTTCGGCTCACTTGCCGCGGTACGTGGGTTCGAACCCGAACGGGGAACATTGTGCTTGCGTTCTTGGGCAAGACACTTTACTACAATTACCTCTCTCCACCCAGGAGTATAAATGGGTACCTGTGAAGGTAGAGACCAGATTGCGCTGATCTTGAGCTGCTGCAGAAACTGGTCTCAAGGTATAAAGCGCTATATAAGCACTAAAGATGTATTATTTATATATTATTATTGACCGACTCCATTCTATGCTACAATGTAGGTTGTCCAGCGGCGTAGCTAGGGTCAAACCTAGTGTGGGAGGGGGATGCACAACATTATAAATGAAACAAATCGTGTGAACAGTGCAGTAAATTGTTCTTGAATTCAGGCTTTCCAATGGAGGGCACCTGTGGGCCACACATCCCCTGGAGGCATTCAGTCCCCCTCATTGTAATATTAATGATCGTCAACTTAGTTGTCGTTAACATCGGGGAAAACCTAAAGTGTACACAACCTTAATATACCTCACGGCATACCAAATGTTAAAGGGAATGTACACCATTTGCTTTTGCTGCAATTTTCAGAAATAAATGGATTTGGAGGATTAGTATGTTATAGCAAATATTGTTAAATGACTTTTTTTCACGTTTGGGCTTGTAGATGCTGGAAAAACCAAGAAAACCAATCATGTTCTTGCAGTCTGGTTCCCTGACCCCACTTTTTAAGATGAAACGGAGCAATTAATAGACTTTGGGGAATTGTAAGGTCAGAGAATCAGTCTAGCAGACTTGTACCTCTTCACAGGTGTGTAATCAATTGCAAAGAAAATGCGGAATAACTAATTATGAATAATTCGGAGCAATTTTTGAATATTAACCAGTTTTCTCCAACGCTGGTCGGCCGACCAGCATTGGAAAAATACCAGTTTTCTTGAAAATGTCAGCACACCAGGAGCCACAATTTTACAGGATGCTTTAGACTGTCAATCCCTAACAATTCAGTAAGGTATTTCGTGATAATTTGATCATTTCATTTTTTGATGTTTGCAAATGTTGTATCTTCCCTTTAACTCTGACACCATGGAAGCAATGTCATTTCGACCTTTCTGGTAATGCCTTTGGATGAGCATGACGACTGTTTATAAAAGATCCAGACATATATCACACTCGACAGTTGGGATAGTCAGTGGAAAGACTTGCGTTAATAGCACACAGGTGTGTACAAAGTTACGAGCAAGAATTAGATTATTTTCAAGGCTGAACATGCTGAAAATAGATAATGAGGATCTTTAGTTTATCGCATTTGATTAACCCCTTAAGGACAGGGTGTAATGGGGACATTCCTCCACACAGAGAGCAAGTGGCCCGCGTGACTGCACAGCCTTTGTGTGGTAGCGGGACTGCACAAAAGCAGCAGCTGTGGAACTACCCACTAGCCGTGTGCCACGGCATACCACAGCTGGCAACTGTATTCCAATGAGGATTAGCCGCCGCGGCCATGACCACTTCCTGTCCTTAAGGGGTTAAAGGTCGTGTCATGTTTGTAAGTAAACATCAAATTATTTCGGTTTGCGGTAACACCATGTGGTAATAACTACTGCTTAGATGATATTTAGTTCTGAAAAGAACTTGTCCTGCTTATTATCAACTTCGCTAAGTAGTTTTTGTTTTGATAAGAACAGTCCTGCTTTAAATTCTAAAAGAACTTGTCACATGGTGTTACCGCAAACCGAAACGATACCGATACTCCACCATGCAAAGCCTCAAATCTTATAAACATCAAATTATTACAGAAGACAAACTACTGTGGTTAGGAGGATATTCTTCCCCCTCATTTTTCTCCTTCGTTTCCAAGTGATATTGTCATAGACGTTTGTTTACAAATGAAGTGGTGTACCCTGTTATTAGTTCCAGGTGGGGTTCGTCCTCTAGTTAAGTAGGATGATCAGAGTCAAAACTGCCGTTTGATTCTCTGGATCTAATTCAAATCCGAACTACGTAAAACGTTCAGTCAGTAATATTTCTGCAAATAATTATGTATTTGTCGCTGTCTTTCTGTAGTTATAAAAATCTAAACATATGCTGATCTATGGAGATAACAAACTTGGTTGCCATAATAATAAGGAGCCGGATGGGAATTTCCCCGTGTTTTCTCCCAGAAGGGTTTAACGCGGGTTTTTCGCCCCTTCCGTAATCAGCAAATATAATTATAGCTATATTTGTTCTTGATGTTATAAGATAGATCCAAATTCTTTGTCTTCACTGAATTCACTGTATAGTAAAGCCAGTTAGCGATGTTGTTTCACACTGTACATGTAGTTATAATAGTTTAACTAGTAGTATTTATAATATTTGCTTGAAAATTATGCATTAATCCAATAATGCTTTTATCCCATTGTATTGTATTTTATTTGTAATGTATTGTATTTGTATACATGTTTGTAGTCATTTTTTTTATTGTATGCAGGGCCCCAATGGAAACCAGTTTTGAACTGTTTGGGCATACCCTGGGTTAATAAATGTAATAAATATAAATAAGTAAATCTTTAAATTTTTTTAAATTCTTGATGAATGTAGTTGATACAATAAGGCCGGCGACATTGCACCATGTACATGATGTAATAAATAATTATAACAACCCTGAAATGAAAAGCCAATAATATTCCCTCTTAATTCAGTTCAATTGAAGTGTCTGCCGTTGTTAAGCAAAGCTAATCCGATTACGTACTTAGACGCTATAACAGAGCAGTGAAATTCATGCATCCCAAAAACATGGCATTTTGAACGTTGTGTTTCTCAAAAAATATACTCATTGTGATTGAAATGTTAAAATATAATGAAAGAAGACATTCTAAACTTCATGTCAGTGAAAAAAATCGCCGTCATCGATGCCGAAATGTCAATACTAGTTACTGGTAAAGCTGACCTTCACGTCTGGAAGAAATCGTTCGAAAACCTCCCCAAATATATGTACTTATATCGATTTCTAGGAATCTACTCAAGTTGTTATTTCGCGAGTAGTTAGACACTTATATCATCAAAGGATATTCCGAATTTCAGCTTAATCTGTTGTTGTAGGCGCTAGAGTTACACTTTGAACTATCTCCAAGGAAAATTTTGACGAGGATTATTTTCTGACCAACCCATGTGCATTGTTCAGACCGAGATCTGCTTTGGAGGGCCGTATCGAGGTGTACTTCAACGGTGAATGGGGGACTTTGTGTGACAATGGCTGGGATATACAGGACGCCCCATGTGGTGTTCCGGTCCCTGGGATATCACTCCGCCCTCTTAGCCATGGTCAAGTACGGCAGGGGCCAGACCAATTGCAATCACCAAGGAGATGCAGGCGTCGTCTGCTCAACTGAAAACTCAGACGAACCCCAGTCCTCGGAGCCCTCATCAGCAGGCTCATGCTTTTACAGCTCGGAGGGTTCATCCTTTGAAGACAACGCGGAGGCAGAATTACCCCGGTGAGTCTTCGTTCAAATCAGTAATAAGAAACTAAGATCAAGTAAAGACAGTTTATGTGTTTGGTCGTATCGGCCATGTGGCAATTATTCATTTGATTCCACTAATTGTCTTAGACCTGTTTACGCAAGATCAAAAGTACTGATTGGTACTAGGTCGTGTATATGTTGTGTTGCACTATGAGACAGTGTGCGCCACCTCCCAATAGGCACTTTTCGAAATGTTAACTGCACCATAATTCAGTGCAACACATTTCCTCAATGCATAATATGTCCGGTGTGTGAACAGCTATTCGGACAATGTCTATCTGGCCAACACAATTCGGTGGTGGTACCACGTTCACATGCAAGTTATTTTTGGTGTAAAAGTGCAAACATCTACGATGTGATATGGAAGCTGTCTCACATTGGATGTGGTAATAAGTATGTACTTTTTTTATACAGATATGCAATTCTTTGATGATGTACGTCTATCTGATGGAAGGTCCCCCTTGAGTGGCCAGGTCGAGATATTCTATAACGGACAATGGGGAACCGTCAGCCTGTCTGGATGGGATTTGCAAGAAGCCACTGTGGTCTGCCGTCACCTAGGTTACCCCGCCGCCATTTCTGCCTACCCGAAAGTAAATCCTGGCTCTGGACCGATTCATCTGATTTGGGTGGGATGCCAGGGGAGCGAATGTTTTTTGCCTGACTGTTCTTACGACTGTTCGGCATCAATACGCCCTGCAACCATAGCAGGGATGCTGGCGTCGTCTGCTCAACAGAGGGCTTACAGATATCCTACCCTAGTACAAGTCAAAGTTCGTCACCGTTTTCACAAAAAGCCACATTATTATTTAGATTTTGAAGAAAAAGCGTTTTCGAGATAATCGCAAAACAAGATTCTCCTATTTTAAAACTGTAAAAAAATATTACTTTGCAACAACTCTGTGCAGTAAGGAAACCATCACATGATTCTATGAGAGCAAAATTTGTACGTGAACCCAGTAATTCGAATTAAAACTACTGTATTAATTAGTTAATTAGTGAAAATTAATTAGTAAAGATATGAGGCTCTTCCAGAAAGAAAATTAAGTTTCCAACATTTTGGCCCTATCTGTTAAACGTGTTTTCCATATGGAAGGGGCGCGTGTGTATGCACGCGCAGCTGAGAATGTAACAAAGATATGTGGCTCTAAGTGAAAACGAAAATTTTAATTGACCGAACTTTGAACGACTCGACCTGGAGCACGCTGTGCAGCTCGAGGACGGCGATACCACCGGGTGTCGGCGCCGACATCTGCAGGCGACTGGGATATAAACTGTTCTGTCACTCTGAAAATGATGCAGCTGTTCCTGATACCCTTGGAGACTCCCCGTTCGTGAGGGTCGCTGATGACAAATGCTTCTGCTCATCGGCTGGTGTCTTCCAATGTGGTCTGGTGCCGGACATAGGATACGCCCAGCCAAGAGTTTACCACGGAGAGTTTATTTTTCCCAGCGCAGTGTGGGAGATGGTCAACATTTTCACAGTGCGAGACATATCAAATTGTTACTCTTTCCGGTCAGTAGTTTCGTAAGCGTATGACTCGAGTATATGTTTGCCCTTTTCTTTTCTTTTTATCAATATGGTGTTTTTTGTAAGGCAGCAGAACGCTATATGCAAATCTATAACAAATTTGCTCAAGTTGTCTACTGAGGCTCATTCAAATGGGCCGTATTTTGTGGACCGTAAACTTGAAAAATGGACTCTCCATGGCAAACTCTTGGTGGAGCACGGCATTGTGAATCGCCCGAATTGGCTGATCCTCTGGACTGAGTAGGAGGTTAACAAGATGTTTGCGAGAATTTCACGTTTAAAACAAGTCAAAGCACAACAAAGTCTTACCATATACGATGACTGTAAACGAGCAAGTGCCCGTATTTCCAGCCGCATCTTCGGCCTCGTAGGTCACCTCAGTTGGGCCAATAGGAAACACATCCATAGGCACCTGATTGGAGGTTGTATTAACGACCTGAACATTGTCTACGGCCACCGGGACAGCCCATTGGACGACGGCAGTGGCGGTGCCCAATGGCGTGAATTGCTCCACTGCGGACGTTGGGCAGGTGTCATTGAAATTCGGTGGTTGTCTGTCTGTAAATGCAATGGACGAATTAAACGAGACTGTCAATTTCTCTTGATCGCTGTCTCTGCGTTAGCTATTTAACATGACCAAAGTCTGTGAAAAATACCCAAAAATGGTTAGTCCCAAGGATTCATTCAGAAACTTTTGGTATTTTCACGAGGCTGTATCATAAGTCCAACGCCTCATAGGTCCGACACCTCATAAGTGTCGGACTTGTGTTTTGCAAGCATGGCTATGAAGCGTCGGAGCTATGAGGCGTCGGACTTATGAGGCATAACATTTATTTATTCCGCCTCATAGGTCCGACGCCTCATAAGTCCGACGCCTCATAAGTCCGACAACGGAAAAACGAGACGTTTAACTTGTCGGACTTACGAGGCGTCTGACCTATGAGGCGTCGGACTTATGAGCCTTTATTTGGTAAGGGGATGCGATTTTGTCGGACTTATGAGGCGTCGGACCTATGAGGCGTTGGACTTTTGAGCAGACCCCATTTTCACAACTCATTTTAGTACGGCAGATAGGTGATGGGATGGTGCCTTTGATGATACAAGCATGGCATTTGGCACACAGTCAGAGTATATGTCATGAGCAGGATATTTGGCTATAGGGCCATCGCAGATTTGTCCTTTGAAATAAAATACAGGGTAGAATAACAAGCAATGGCAGCCATTTTTAAAATATTGAAAATTGCTCGTTTTTCTAACTATGCTTTTTTAAAGGACTAATATGCGCCGTTTTCACCGTATGCCACGAAGATGCTGTAGTTTAGGAATATCTTGAAACAATTTTTAAAATGTCTCCCCAACTCCAAGAAATCTGCATCAGAAAAAGTGTAAATATTTTTTTGGACTACCCTGTTTACTGTTAATACTGCCGTTGTAATTATATTCTGTCGTCAGACATAAAAAGAACAAATGTTCAGTACCTTCAACAGTGACGACGAATTGGTGAGATACGAGGTTACCGCTACTGTCCGTGAAGTTGTACGTCACCACAGTCTGTCCCAGTGGGAAGACGTCACCAGGGTCGTGGGAACGAGTGTCAGTAACAACGAGCTGGTCATTGTCAGTGACAGAAGGCAGTGGCCATGTCACGACAGCATTAGCCAGGCCGGGATCCGTGGGTTCGGTGATGTCAGTGGGAGCTGATTGGATCATCGGGTTCTCAATATCTGACGAAATGAGTTGAAAGTCCATATTATAAAGAACTCAACTAGCAACTTTCAACCATAACATTTAATATCGAAACTGTATAGCTGAAATGCATATAGTTTAGTTCCACTTTTGTCTTTTCTAAAACCAGACGCGATTCCGGGGGGGGGGGGGGGGGGGGGGTTTTTGGGGGTAAAAAAAATACCCAGCTTTGTCAAAAATTGTTTTTTTCCCTAGAAATGCATAAGAAATACTTAGACACCCAAAAAGAATTCCAAAAAGAATTAGACTGGTATTAATATACACCTGTGCACAAAATAAGGACAGAGACTGCTGGGTTACGGGGGTATTTGTACACTATCCTGTAATTATAGTGTTAATAATCTTTGGATTCGAACAGCGCCCCCATTGAAAGGGTTACACCTCTATGTTCCGACACCCCTATGTTCCGACTGGACATATTCCTATTCCTAACCCTAACCCAAACCCCAACCCTAACCCTAACCCTAACCGGGAGTTACAATCTTGCGTGCGGGTTGTCGGAACATAGGGGTGTCGGAACATAGAGCAGTCACCATTGAAATCATGGTATGAGTCTAAAGACGCATTTTAAAAAATTCCGTCAATAGTTCGTTTTTAGTTCGGCAAAGCCGTGAATAGGTTTCACAAGCGTTGACACAACACGCATACACGCCTGGTTGCTATTATTTGTCGATGCAGTGCGCAACATCGCGTAGCTGCAGTCGGCTGAATGAGAACGTGTCCCGGATGCTGATATCAGGCACAATTCAAAATACGACACCGCAACTGTTGAATTGAAATCGAGATTCTAGAATATTGTTTTCTCAGAATATACAGCATTCACTGAGCTAAAACTTCATCAGGTTAGTTGTTAAGCACCCTTCTTTAGATTTTGAGCACGTTTGTTGCTTCAAACGAAAAAAAAAAACGGCACCAATGACAAATGATATACTCTACCTTTAATAAATAATGCACTTGATTACCAAATTGTCATGATTTATATCACCCCGACGCAAAATTCCATCTTATAATAGTTTATGAGGTACCCGCTGCTATGTACATCAGATTCGAACTGGCCAACCGATCCCGTTAGCTCGGTGGTCGAGTGGTAAGATCTGCACTAGAAAGAAGGAGGTCGTGGGTTCGAGTCCCACCCGAGTGATTTTTTCTAACTTTCACTCGGGAGGTAACACACTGAGTATACAGTGTTTAAAACGTCGGTGAAGGGCAAAAACCTAATTTGATTCAAATTGTCATCGATTTAGCTTTTTGGTAGGTCAAAGTGTCCTCGTTTGTTCAGAAGCCTAGAATCGCAACAAACTCTTACCTATTACAGTGACCACAAATGTGCACGTGTCCGTCAAGTTATGTGCATCAATCGCCGTGTAGGTCACCAATGTATCTCTAATGTCAAAAGAATCCCCAGATTGGTGATCAGATGTCAGCGTCACTTCGCCTGCTCCGAGTTAAAAAAAAAATAAAAATTTCAACTTCAAAACTAGATTTATGTTTGTGGACAAACACAGGGATGTTTAGGCAACTTTTTTATGACATATGTGACATGTAAAGTTTCAAGTATAAGTTCCATCCAGGAAGGATATGTAGCTCTGTTTATAATAAATGGTGGGGCTTTGAATTATGACGTCACGTGTCATGTGATGACGTCATCATGATGTCACATCTAATTTCATCTATAACACATCCCGGTCTAGGTGCATACCAACTTTGAACCCAATCGGACCTGTAGTGCAAATTACAATGCACTTCCGGTTTTAACCGGAATGAAGGGTCACGTGATTTTGCACGTAATATTAAAAAATGAAGACCCTAGATTATTCTATCAACTCCTGCAAAAGTCATGTTCAGGTCTCTTACAGAGTATTTTATATTGATTTTCAAAGATTAAAAAATAAAATCTTAACGAAAAGGCTGTTTCAGCGTGTTTGCCGAAACAGCCAATGAAGTCAGCAGTGTTTAAAAAAAAATACAACATTTGCATTTGCTGTAATTTTCAGCCATGGATAGACTTGGGGTAAGTAATATATAGCAAATATTGTTACACTGACTTGTTTTAAGTCTGAGCTTTGAATTTTGATGCTGGAAAAACCAAGAAAAATAACCGTGTTCTTGTAGTCTGGTTCCCTGACCCACTTCAGATGAAACGGAGCAATTTATAGAGATCAGGAAATTGTAAGATCAGGGAACCAGTCTAGCTGGCTTGTACCCGTTCATAGGCCTGTAATCGATTGCAAACAAAATGTGGACTACATGTAACTAAATATGGCAAATTGGGGCAGTGTTTGAAAAAAAGCCAGTTTTTTTTCAACGCTGGTCGGCCGACCAGCGTTGGAAATTGATACCAAAATACCACTTTCTGGAAAATTATAGCACACCGGGTGCCATGATTTTACAGGAAGCTTTAGACTGTCATTCACTAACACTCCAGTCAGGTATTTCATAATAATTTGGTACAGTAAAACCTGCCTTAGTGACCCACTGTACACAAAGACCACCTGTCCGTAACGACCATTTAAAAATCCCCCGCTGACAAATCCCATTACTTAAGTCCTGTATAGAAAGACCACCTGCTTAACGTGACCAGCGACGGCACATTTTGCTTCCATAGGAATGCTAAAGTCTGTACAGAACGACCACAAGCTATGACAAGTGACCACAAAATGCCCACTTGCTTCAGTACAATGGTTGATTCCTTACTCAAAAGAAAAAGCAAGAGCCACATAAACCACTTCAGAGGATTAGTAACTCAACCACAGGATTTCCAGGACATTTTCAAGCTTAATCTGGGTCTGTGGTCCATCAACAATGCCCCTATTGTCAGTGCAGCAGCTTGGATAGCTGAGCTCCATTCAACAAAATGCACTAGGCAAGTAGGCATGTGCATGACTTGAAAGCATTCACATTTATGACTTTTAATTTCATTATTTTTTTTAAAAGAAATAGTTATGTTTTAAACAAATAACTAAAGGAAAGAAGAACATACATGTACTTTTGGATGAGGCAGGTTTAGACTGTAATGACCCCCCGCATTAAGTTAGGGAAGCCAAAGGGAGGGCAAATATTTCCAACCTGTACAGAGAGACCACCTGTCTATAAAGACCGCTTTTATTGTTTCCCTTGAGCGGTCTTTCTGTACAGGTTTGACTGTATTTTGTTTTTGTTTTTTAATGTTTGCAAATGTTGTGTATTCAGTCCCTTTAAAGGGAATATACATCATTTGCTTTTGCTGTAAATTTCAGAAATGGATGGAATTGGGGGGTTGGAAATATATAGCAAATATAGTTACACTGACTTTTTTGAGGTTTTGGGTTCGAAAATGCTATAAAAACCAAGAAAAACAACCATTTTCCTGTAGTCTGGTTCCCTGACTCCATATAAGAAGAAACAGAGTGCAGTTTACATACATTGGGGAACTGTAAGGTCAAGAAACCAGTCTAGCTGGATTGTACCCGTTCATAGGTGTGTAATGGATTGCAAACAAGTGCGATGGTCAATTGGGGCCAGTATTTCAAAAAAGCCACTGACCAGCGTTGGAAATTGATACAAAAATACCACTTTTCTTGAAAATGACAGTATACCAGGTGCCATGATTTTACAGGATGCTTTACACTGTCATTCACTAACAGTCCAGCAAGGTATTTCAAAATGATTTAGTAGTTTTATTTTTTGATGTTTGCAAATGGTTTATTTTCCTTTTAAGCTAGCAATCCCTATACATAGAAACATACCCTTTGACTTGAGATGCATTTTGTTAACTTTAATTTAATATCATTTTTTGGAAAGATTATTTTGTTTTCATTGACGCACCTAAAAGATTTCTGCCATAAAATGGCTCCTGTATATGTGCAAAGATTGAAGTTAATTTCAAAGACAATCCACTCAACAAGAAGAAATTCATTTGCATTTTTCTGACTAGCTTTGGTCAAGGCGTTCGTCTTTATTCGTCCGTTCGCAGTAAACGATCGGCAACATATCCTCGTTATGCAGTGCATTAAAAATTCAACGTGAACAGCGACCTCATGCGGCCACTATTTTATGCAAATCATTTGCGAAAGCTTACGTTTTTCCTTATTTTGCACTAGATTTCCAGCGAACGACCTCATATGCGAATACAGATTTTGTGTAGGCGGGGCTAATATGTGGAGTGTCCAATCACATGTTGGTAAATCTCGACGTCATCCAATCATTTGCAGCTACTCGCCCTTTGCGGGCGTGTCAGAAACCACATTTTTTTGTGCATTGGTGCTGTGTGTAAGGTGAGACATCGACACACAACGTGTGTATGTATTATGTACAGTACATGTCTAGCCGGCCGGTACCGCTAGCTAAATAATGCAAGTTTCCACACAACGAATCGACCAATAAGAAAACAACTTTTAAGGTTAGGCTATTCGCATAATGAGCACCACCCCCAAAACCTCACATGGAGGACTGGACCAAGGCATTCGTCGGGATCCAAATGATTTGCATAAAATAGTGGCCGCATGACTAATGAGGTCGCTGTTTGCGTTGTATTTTTTAATGCAATGCATAGCGAGGATATGCCGCCGATCGTTTACCGCGTACGGTCGAAAACTGACAAGCGCCTTGTCCAAGGCTATTTTCTGACCTGAATTATCGGTCGCTTCAGGAGTTGTCCACGTCGGATACCCAACAGCTACTCCAAGGGCTGTGTTTATTATGATGTCACCAGGACAACCGTTGGTGATGTTGGGGGGATCAACATCTGAGAGAAAATAGCAACAACAAAAAATATCAAAAGATCTATCCTCACGTAAAGTTGTTTCAAGTCTAGTCTTTTTTTAAACTGTCACTTTTTAAATTTCACATAACAACATTGATACCAGTAAATAAAAGATACCTTTTTGGGACTTGAGTCACAGAGCTCGTATCAGGAGCTTGAGACACCATCACGGTGTCGTTATCAACTGGTGTTGTTGCGTTGTGAATTTAGGACTATAAAATACTGACTAACTGGTAGTATTGGGCATGCCTACGTGAGTATTACGAACGTTCAACCAAAAAGACGGTAAGAGGCACTGGATTTTTAGAAGTCCAAATTTCATGTGACACTGGAAAAGTGTTTATAAGACCAGCTAGCCATGTCTTTATCATCCGTTTAAGACTAGCCACGTGACGGGCTCTCAACCAATAGGAATGGGTGAACTGTCTTAGGTATTTATGAATATTATTTATATATTACATTGTGGCAAACGTACCGACGACTTCAATGATGTAGCTGCAGGTAGCGTTGTTACCAGCGCTGTCCTCTGCATACACCGAGACCTCCGTCAAACCGATAGGATAAGAAGACAACTCGTTGGTGTAGACAACAGTTGCTAACCCACTATTGTCATCTATCGCTACCACGAGGTGATCCTCAGAGAACCAGGAATCTGACCCAGGGTCGTTGTCGAAGGAAAACCTCGCCGGACAGTCGTTATCGAAGTGAGGAGGTGTCATGTCGTACGCTAGAAAGTAAAAAATACAGCACGTAAAATGATCCCCCTGGCATGGTGGATGTGACCCTAGATGACCTTTGACATGCTGCTCTATCAAAGGAAGCTGCCTTTTACTGAGCAAGTGCCCCTTTTTAGTGATGCCCCCCCCCCCCCCCCCAGTTTCAAAAACCATTCCGCCGCCACTGGTTGTGTAGCCAGTTTATCATTGATGAAAACCATTTAAACTGTTGTTCACAATCAAATCTTCTTGTCTAGTTTCGGTTTGCGGTAACACCATGTGGTAATAACTACGGTACCGTCGCTTAGTACATTTAGATCTGATAAGAACAGTCTGATAAAATAACAGCGTTGCTGTTGAAACCCCTCAGCCAGAGTCAAATTATCATCCGGAAACCATTAACCTTTAACTCAACATGGTGACCTTGACCTTTGGTCTTTGACCCCAGAACCAGTCCCAACATGCCTGTACCAATGGAAAAACCCCTACCGAAGTTAGACACCAAAATTTCATTTCTAACTCAAGTTATCATTCGGAACCATTTACATTTAACTCGCCACGGTGACCTTGACCTTTGACCTTTTGACCCCAAAACCAATCCCAGCTTGCTTGTACCCAAGGGCAACCCCCTACCTAAGTCAAACACCAAAATCTCATTTCTTACTCAAGTTATCATCCGGAAACCATTTACATTTAACTCACCACGGTGACCTTGACCTTTGACCTTTTGACCCCCAAACCAATCCCAACTTGCCTACTCCCAAGGGCAACCCACTACCAAAGTTAGACACCAAAATCTCATTTCTAACTCAAGTTATCATCCGGAAACCATTTACCTTTAACTCACCACGGTAACCTTGATCTTTGACCTTTTGACCCCAAAACCAATCCCAACTTGCCTACTCCCAAGGGCAACCCACTACCAAAGTTAGACACCAAAATCTCATTTCTAACTCAAGTTATCATCCGGAAACCATTTACCTTTAACTCACCACGGTAACCTTGATCTTTGACCTTTTGACCCCAAAACCAATCCCAACTTGCCTACTCCCAAGGGCAACCCCCTACCAAAGTTAGACATCAAAATCTCATTTCTAACCCAAGTTATCATCCGGAAACCATTTACCTTTAACTCACCATGGTGACCTTGACCTTTGACCTTTTGACCCCAAAACCAATCCCAACTTGCCTACTCCCAAGGGCAACCCTCTACCAAAGTTAGACACCAAAATATCATTTCTAATTCAAGTTATCATCCGGAAACCATTTACCTTTAACTCACCATGGTGACCTTGACCTTTGACCTTTTGACCCCAAAACCAATCCCAACTTGCCTACTCCCAAGGGCAATCCACTACCAAAGTTAGACACCAAAATATCATTTCTAACTCAAGTTATCATCCGGAAACCATTTACCTTTAACTCACCATGGTGACCTTGACCTTTGACCTTTTGACCCCAAAACCAATCCCAACTTGCCTACTCCAAAGGGCAACCCTCTACCAAAGTTAGACACCAAAATATCATTTCTAACTCAAGTTATCATCCGGAAACCATTTACCTTTAACTCACCACGGTGACCTTGACCTTTGACCTTTTGACCTCAAAACCAATCCCAACTTGCCTACTCCCAAGGGCAACCCCCTACCGAAGTAACAACCCCAAACAACATTTCTAACTCAAGTTATCATCCGGAAACCAAGCTACCCGGACGGACGGACGGACGGACGTTCCAGCCAGACGGAATTGTGGGGTGATAGCATTGTGTTCCCATTATCCCTTTTTCTAAAGATTCTCTTCTGGGGTGATGTTTTTCTATTGTGAAAAAAGTGGGGTGATGTGTCCTGAAAGGAACATCACCCCATAAGGGTGGTATGGTCAGAACGGACATACGGACGGACGGACATTCCAGCCAGACGGAATTGTGGGGTGATGGCATTGTGTTCCCATTATCCCTTTTTCTAAAGATTCCCTTCTGGGGTGATGTTTTTCTATTGTGAAAAAAGTGGGGTGATGTGTCCTGAAAGGAACATCACCCCACAAGGGTGGTATGGTCAGAACGGGCGGACGGACGGATGGACGCCCTAGGCGATGACAATACCCCTCGAGCCTCTCGGCTGAGGGGTAAAAACACAATGCCCAGCAGACAACCAATCAGAATCCACCAACACGAGCACCAATCATAATACATCCCATTCACACTCCCAATCTTAACACAGCCTACTTTAAGGAGAAGCATCTCTTAGTCTCCAGACGATGACTAGAGCAGGCTAGTCGAAACGTCAAAACTTATCTCACTCAGCCTCAGTGAAGATAAATGCGAGAAGTCCCACCGCCTTTCAACGTACTTAGCGAAAGTAGCAGTGTTGTAGTCGAGTACTTTTTTCCAAGTTCCGAGTACTTTTTTTCAAGTTCCGAGTACTGCCGAGTACTGCCGAGTACTTAGGTTACCGAATACGAGTATGAGTACTTGTACTTCTGAGTACAAGTACAGGTCTCCGAGTATGAGTACTTGTACTCCCGAGTACGATTACGAGTACTTGTACTTCCGAGTACGAGTACTTGTATTCCAAGTACGAGTACAAGTCCTTGTTTTTCCGAATACGGCCATACAGCGAATGGTTTATTGTGCGTACTTGGCCCAGGCCCCAGTGAGACCGATATACAGACCCACTCACGGCTAGCTGTTAAATGTGTTTGTCCGGACGTGCACAGAGGAAAATCAGGAAACTTGGATTTCTCCACAAGCCAATCAACAATTTCAAAAATGAAAGTATCGATGAAATATGGCCTGGTAAGTCAAGCTATACCATATTTTTTTCGAGTACTGCTATTCAAGCACTTTGATGATCAAGTACAATCTCGACATGTCGAGTATGAGTACTTTGCTGCCCGAGTACGAGTACCATCATTTCGTACTTTGACATTCGAGTACAAGTACAAGTATGAGTCCTACAACACAGGAAAGTAGATAATAAAACAGGACAAGGTCATTTTAGAACTAAGCCGGACTGTTCTTATCACAACTGAATCTACTAGCGACAGTAGTTATTACCTTATGGTGTTACAGCAAACTGAAACTATAATGATACTCCACCAAAAGTCTAAAATGTGTAATCTTCTGGTAACCATTCCTAATCTTTCAAGTTCATGTATTTGCAGATATGCTTCATTGGTTTAAGTTCATCTCATACTTGTGGCAAAACAGAAATCAAGTACGGTAGTACTACCCACCACGGACTTCCACGATGAACGTGCAGACTGCAGTATTGCCCGAAGGATCCGCCCCAGTTATAGTCACTGGATAAGTCCCTACAGACTGCATCTGATTGTTGGAAATGGGAGTGGAACTCACGGCAACCTCAATGCCGGAGTTATCTGTGAAGTCTGGTTCCTGCCACCCTACGGTGACGGTGCTCGCCATCGAAAGTTGAATGATGAAGACCTCAAAGTCTGACGGGCAATTCTGAACATCAGGGCTTTCCATGTCTGCAAATTAAAAGCAAAGTACAAGTAATGAAAACAAAAGCTAAAGCAGTGCTCACCAGGACTTATTCTGGCTAAATTTTCGGCCCCGCTGGGCTTTCATCAGAGCTGGACTGACTGTTTGAATGCAGAAAAATCCACATCCAAACCGTCTGGTGTGAGCGTTCCAAGCTTGTAGATGATGTGTTGCTCCATCTCCAAGCGCTGGGCGTTCGATGTTGTCATGGTCAGGACACACACGCGTCACACATGTGTAGTGGCTTGGAGAAGTGGCGTGCCACAGGGTGTCCGGGGAGATTGAGTCGGACACTTGGAAGGTGCTCAGTATATCGGTCAGCCAAACGACGCTTCATTTCGCCGATGTAGTGGACACCGCATAGTTGGCAGGAGATACAATACACCAGGTTGGTGGATACGCAAGTGAATTGTCCTCTGGGTGTATAACTGCCTTTGGGACTGTCGATCTTGGGTGGATTGTGGATGGACCTGCACATATTACAGTGTGGGCGATTGCAAGCTGTGGTGCCAGTGTTGATGTCGTTATAAAACATCGGAGACTGGTGGGAGCATTGATCGGAATAAAGTCTGTCCAATGGACAGACATTTTGAAGTAATTCCTAACGTCACTTAATTGACTGAGCGAGTTACCTTTTTTTCAGTGCGTTCGATTACTTCTCCCGCGCTTACTCGTTCAATTTACCTCTCACGTGACTTCTCGTGCTTACTCGAGCCTGGCCCAAGTAACCGACTCGCCGAGCCGGTTCCTTGGGTAAGTATCCCATAAGGCCATGCAATAAACATGGCTGCCAACGTGACGTCCGACGGGCGCCTCATGTGTCATGTCAAGTTCAACTTTCCAGCTCTTGCACGAAACTTTACCCGAAACCGTTCCTTGCTTAGCTTCACTGCGCATATCTGTCATCACGCGAGGAGCCAGGCGCGAGTAAGCTGGGGGAAGTAATGGAACGCACTATTTCTTTAAACTAGACTACAATTACATCTAATAATTTCTAAATGTAATCAAAGCTTTTCATTCTCAGGTTTTTTGGGGGGTCTTTCTCATGCATACCTATTTCTCCACATATTGCAGTAAGCTTGTTAAACTCGATAACAAGACTCAAATGAATCAAAACATTTCAACTTATTTTTCTTATAATTCATTTGTTTCTGGTAATGAAACCAAGGATTCCTGAAGAGTGCTGTAGGCACTGTAGCACGCAGGCCTAAAGAAACCTGCGGAGAGAAGACAATGACAAAAAAATGACAGTTTTAGAGGTTGGAGGAAAACCCCAGAAGAATATTCTGGGGAAAACCTCGGAATCAGGCAGGGACTGAAAATCCAAATCCAGATATTGGCCCAGGCGGATTTCGAACCCGGGTCACAGCGGTGGAAGGCGAGGAAAGTACCGCTACGCCAACCTAACTCACCTGTTTTACTTTACCTGCTAACCAATCAGCAGGAGGTTGTGGGTTCGATTCCCACCTGAGTAAACTTCTGATTTTAGTTTTCTCCCAAGCCCTCGAACAACACTGACAATGTTAATAAAGTATGTCGGTGAGGGACAAAACCTGATTGTTCAAGTTGCGACCGATTTGTGATTGATTTGTGATTGACTTTGGATTGCCATCTTTTTTTCATTCACTTACCATAAACTGTAACTGTAAAACGACACTCTGCCAGATTTAGTGCTTTGTCGACGGCGACGTAAACTACCTCTGTCGGCCCGATCTCGAATATGTTGCTCCTTTGAAGTCCTATCACCTCGACCGATCCTGAATTGTCGACAGCTGTCGGTTCTTCGTAGGATGCACGTCCAAAGGGCTCTCCGAGATCAGTGGAGTAATTCAAATTCCCCGGACATCCGTAAATAACAGGATTTTCAATGTCTGTGAGGAACAATTAGCACCGTTGATGAAAAAGCCAAAAATAAATATCAGTTTAAAAATGACATAAACAATAATCTTTCTCACGTACTCAAATGTTTCTCTACAAAGAATATGTATTTTGTGTTTTGATTGACTTGTGATTGACATGTGATGGACCTGTGATTAAATTGTGATTGATTAGTGATGGACTTGTGATTGACTTGTGATTGTCTTGTTATTGACATGCGATTGACTTGTGATTGACTTGTGATTGCCCTGAGATTGACCTGTGATTGACTTGTGATTGACATGTGATTGACTTGTGATTGTCTCGTTATTGACATGCGATTGACTTGTGATTGACTTGTGATTGCCCTGAGATTGACCTGTGATTGACTTGTGATTGACTTGTGGTTGACTTGTGGTTGACTTGTGATTGACTTGTGATTGACTAGTGATTGACTTGTGGTTGACTTGTGATTGACTAGTGATTGACTAGTGATTGACTTGTGATTGACATGTGATTGACTTGTGATTGACTTGTGATTGACATGTGATTGTCTTGTGATTGACTTGTGATTGACTTGTGATTGATTTGTGATTGACTTGTGATTGATTTGTGATTGACTAGTGATTGATTTGTGCTTGACTTGTGATTGACTTGAAATTGACTTGTGATTGACCTGTGATTGACATGTTATTGAGTTGGGATTAAAATGTGATTGACTTGTGATTGACTAGTGATTGACTTGTGATTGACTTGTGATTGACTTGTGGTTGACAAGTGATTGACTTGTGATTGACTTGTGGTTGACTTGTGATTGACTTGTGATTGACTTGTGATTGACTTGTGACTGACTTGTGTCCAGACATGTGCTTCACTTGTAATTGATTTGTGCTTGGATTGTGATTGACTTGAAATTGACTGGTAATTGACCTGTGATTGACATGCTTTTGAGTTGTGATTGACATGCTATTGAAATGTGATTGACATGTGATTGACATGTGATTGACATGTGATTGACTTGCGATTGACTTGTGATTGACATGTGATTGATGTGTGATTGACTTGTGATCATGGAGGACATTACATCAAGTTTTCTCAAATCGCCTGATGTTTACACCGACTTCTTTATGTTATATATGGCATCTAGGCCCTATTATTGTTGAAAATTCTTTCGCGTGAGCGTCAGGCGTCGTCGGCGCACAAACACGTTCAAATTTAACTGGCGATGGTGTCCCAGACTAATACCCACCCCCAATAACTTTGGATCATACGAAATACGCAGTGGATGGACCGGGAACCAGTCTAGGTCTCCCCCAACTCTCCTAGGCCATTGAAGGGGTACTTGTGCACAAAGGCCATAGCACAACTCCAGTAAAATCTAACACCAGATGGTCCTGCATAGATCCCAATGGTGTTAAATTTAACACCGCTGTAGGGTACCTCTAAATCTACAGATGTCCAACTGGGAGCTATTGGGTTATCGCCATACATTCATAATATGAGTTATCTTACCGATTATCGTTATGGTGAAATGACAGGAACCATTATTTCCCGCCGAGTCGGTCCCTATCAGTTCGATAGTGACCGGGCCTAAGGGAAACAGCGCCCCCTGTTGGATGTCCGAGGTTATTGCGATTGGCTGATCAGGAATGTTGTCTGTGGCGGTTGGGTTTGGCCAGGATACCGGCCCGTAGGATCGGTTGAAAAGCGTGGGCAAGGTCATGTTGTCTGGGCAGGTCAACACTGGAGGGATGTTATCTGCCAAAAAGCAAAAATGTAAAACGGATTTGAAACTCGGAGACGACGAGACAAAACCAAATTGAACGGGCGTTTCGAATTGAGCTGGGACCAATTATCAGTGGTCTCGCAGAACTGTCCTGGATCCCATCAGTATATTTTTAATTTATTATTATTATTTTTTTTAGTAACTATTTCCACAAAAAATAGACAGGTCTGAATGACAAATAATTGAAAACCAAGCCAAAAAAAAACCATTACAATGCATAGATTCTTGCTTTTTCCTCCATTTCGAATAAACACAAGAATTAGGTAAGAAGGTAAGAATTTCTTAGTGCTAAGAAGATTTCATTGGTGGGTAGTACGAAAGAGTGTCATAGGTATATCCATTAATCGAATACATCTATGACAACCAAAAACCCCAGAAAACAGTTAGCAAACAGAACGAAATAACAGCTCTAAAGATGTAGGGACACTAAGGCTTTTGAGTCCGAGTCCGGGTCATTTGTCTTAGTGACCCGAGTCCGAGTCATTTGCCTTCATGACTCGAGTCAGAGTCAGAGTCACGGAAAGTGGAAACTGAGTCACGAGTCATACTAGTCTGTCTGTCACCTTCAATGAAGACTGTTATGTTGCAGGATGCCACATTCCCTGCCCTGTCTGTGGCAATGTAGGTGACGATAGTCGACTCCACCGCGGGAAATTGCGAGTTATTGGCAGGAGTCGTCTCAATGAGTATCTCCCCTGGTACGTTATCTGTGACATCAGGGACTGGCAGGGAGACGGCCACAGTAACAACTCCATCTGGGATGTCCAGGAGAACACCTGTTGGGCAGGCTATCTTGGGCGGTTCATCATCTAATGAAAGGATAAACAGATGCATCTGTTAAAGGTAGAGTACATCATTGCAGCTGTCCACAAAAGCAACTGACAAAAATGTTGTTGAAAAGCATACTTGTTTAAAGAGGTTGTGGAATGCTCGAAGACATTTCTGTCATTTTTCGGGTATATGTAGCCTAAGGTGTGATGAAATAAAAACGACTATTGTTTCTGTCATGAAATGAGTACAAAAGGTACTTTTGAGAGCTGTTTTTCAGGTCCAGTTTCGACCCGAACGTGCAACTGTGTAAAAGTCGTCGTTGCGGGCAGCAAACAAAACACAGTAAATCGTGACGTAATAAACAGGACTCGTGTATGCTACTGTGCATCGGGAGTCCTGTTTATTACGTCACGATTTACTGTGTTTTGTTTGCTGCCCGCAACGACGACTTTTACACAGTTGCACGTTCGGGTCGAAACTGGACCTGAAAAACAGCTCTCAAAAGTACCTTTTGTACTCATTTCATGACAGAAACAATAGTCGTTTTTATTTCATCACACCTTAGGCTACATATACCCGAAAAATGACGGAAATGTCTTCGAGCATTCCACATCCTCTTTAAAGATAGTAATGGTACTAAAATCCCTGTGAAATCATTCTTTCTGGCATGCTGTTGTTTTTAAGAAAACAATAAAAGAAGATCATTTCCACAGATGCGTCTACAGACGCATTTTTGAAAATTTCTGTTTTAGTACAAGTAGTTCATTTTTAATGGGTGCGCGCAAGCATTGACACGCATGCATCGTTGCTATTCGTTGGTTCAGTGCATGACACCGTGTAACTGCTATCGGCTGAATGAGAACGTTTCCCAGACCTTGATTTCAGGAGAAATTCAAAAACATTTCTCGGCAACTTTGAATTGAAATCAGGATTCTAGAGTACGGAGTGAGTAAAAAAAAAAGGAAACCCAAATGTTGGGACCATTGTTTTAGTGAAGTTCTGCATGTAGCACTTTCAAAATCTAGGATATGAAAGCCCAATTGATAAGCATTCTTTTAGTACAAGAATCATTCAAATCACTGATGCACTTTTCAAGTTATGGAGTTTTAAACACAACCACCGTTTTAAAGTTCTGTCAGCAGATCACAAAAAAGATGTGCGTTCTTTCAGTGAAACAAAAACAATTGCCACACATCCTTATGTGATTTGTTTTCGTTTTGCTAAAAGAACACTGACCTTTTTTGTAATTTGTGGACAAAACCTTAACACAGCGTTTGTGTTTAAAACTCCGTAACTTGAAAAGTACATGAGTGATTTGAATGATTCATGTACTTAAAGAAAGCTTATGAGTTGGACTTTCATATCCTACATTTTGACAGTGCTACATGCAGAACTTCACTAAAACAATGGTCCCAACATTGGGGTTTCGTTTTTTTCTACTCACCCTGTATTGTTTCCTTGGAATACACAGCTCAGGAGTTGAATTGCGAAGGACAATGCTACAACGTGGTCGTGCCACAGGCACGTAAAGGCACCTCTGCCGGCCAGCCGTATGACCCTTGTTTGACCACGGGGCACAGCAAGAGATAAAAAGTGTTTGTTGTTTTTTCGGAAGGAGGAAAACCGGAGGGTCCGGAGAAAAACCCTAGTAGCACAGGAGAGAACCAACGCACAACTCTACTCATTTGGTCCGAGCCGGGAATCAAACCCGGGCCACAGTGGTGAGAGGCGAGCGCTTTACGCACTTGCCACCCATGAAACCCAATAATGTCTGGGCATTGTAAGATGACAACAACAAATTTTGCCACAAACATAAATATAGATTGAGGGGACGTTACGTACCATTTACTGTGACAGTAGCATTACACACAGCCTCGTTCCCATCGAAATCGGCCACGTGGTAGACTACAACGTGTGGGGTCGAGGGTGTGTGTTCAAACCTCGTTGGGCTCATTGTACCGGATGGCAGAGTGATGCTACCGAATGTTACCCAGAATGACACAACGCCAGTATTGTCAGTCGCCGATGCGGCGAGGAGTGACACGAGGCCATACGATTCGCCATCGACTGTGTCAGTGACAACATCAGCAGGACACGTGACATTGACAGGTGGCTCAGGATCTACAGTCAATGACAATCACACTCAATTTTAAGACATATAACAACGGCAGTGCAGGGTGGCTAAAAACAAGCGGAACCCAAACCCCAAAAATTATACTTCACATTTTAAAAAATATGCACTGGTAAGCAGCAAATATAATGAAACAAAAGCCAATTTCATAAGCTACTTTTAGACGACAAAAATTTACTGAAATTGCTCAATCCGTTAAAAGAATATATATCACCATTTAACCCTAAAGGGCCAGGGGGGCGGAATCCCCCTCAACTTTCTCCGCCATAGCCTCAAATTTTCGTTTTTTCGCAACCTGAGCTAATATGACTTTTTAGCCTCGAGCCTTGCGCATCTTTTGATACCAAAATCATTAAAATCGGGCCACGGGTTGTCGCACAGTGAAAAATTTTCCGGCGCCACGCGGTGTGAAAACTGAATTTTTCCATATACGTCGTGTACACAGCGCAGAATTACCATTTGTACATATGTATAATTAATTAGCCATAATTCCAAAACCCTTTGATCTATAGTCATGAAATTTCTTCGGTATGTTTATGACGAGTTGCTCTATGCATGTACCAAGTTTCAAAATTCTTCGTCACTCGATGACTGAGATCTTAGAAGGGGGTGGAATGCACGCGTTTAAATTCGCGCAACAAAGTTGTGCTACTTATCACAAGATTTTTTTTTTTTAAATCGCATATGTACATGTATGTCACATGTGCCTGAACTAACTGTTGTAGAACCGTAGAACCGCGCCTGAAGAATGCTCTCTTAAGAAATGAAATTTGCCAAACATTTCAAGGTGATCACTTACCCGTCACGGTCACATTGAGGTCACAGGAAGCATAGTTTTCACGCGTGTCAAAAGCGTAGTAGGTTAACACAACAGGAACAGAGTTTTGGTACCAGAAAGACACATTGTCCCCGACTTCAAAACGTCCTACATGTAAACTGGACCTGACAAAGCTAGGTCCCAAACCAACATTGTCGGACCTATCAAGGAATTCTGGCAAGGGAACGAGCACCTGGTTCGATCCTTCTTGCGTTTCCACTGAGAAGGAAGACGAACAACTGACGGCTGGTGGCTCCATGTCTGCACCAAAAAAAAAGAAGAGAATACATGTATTCTTCATTTTCATTTTGTGGTTTTTTTTTAGATTTGACGTTGATGTTCATAAAAATGACGTGTTTCTTGTCCACTTGTTTTTTTTCCGTATAAACTAATTAGCAAAGACCATAAACTAGTAAGAATGCACGAGAAGCCCTGGTCGTCTTGCATGAAAGTCTTGCATGAAATTATACAATTACTCACTTGGTCAGGATTGTCGATTGAAATAAGCAGTTCCCATTTTGTTGAAAAATGCAAAAATAATAGCGGCCTCCATAATACAACTGTATCCTCACTTGTATGCCCCGAGACTCGTTAAATTGACACAGGGCCAGAGGCAGGGGTGATGCATAGTGACAGGTGTACGGAAGCCCCCTAACTTTCTAAGTTCGTAGCGCACAAAAATACCACCTCACTATCACATTACCACACATTTTCTTGCCTCTATTCAAAAAAGTTCACAAACTATGCCACAAATTGTTGCAAACAATTTTTGTCAAGTATTTAACCCTTACCCTACTAGACCCTCCAACGCATGCCAATATGTGCCTCAAGAAAATCTCCTATGTTTTTTGCATGGCCCTCCAATATCTGCCATGTCATTTCAAGGGTAACTGGACAGGCACTCCAATACATGCCACAGAGAACAATGAGAGTCCTCTGATAACAAAGTGAGTGCCCCCAGCTGGTCAGTATCAGGCACCCTCCAGGGCCTCCAACTCCTGCCAATTGGAGCCTTCACTGTTAAGACTAACTATCTGCCAATAAACTGCAGCTGGAGGGCATTGGCATAACCAACTGACATGCAGTAAACTACCCTCAGAGAGTAAGGGTTAATGTATTTTGTTTGATTTTTTTCAACAGTTACAATTTGGTACAATTTGGCGAGTTAGGGGGTTCATTTTTGGTATTTTTTTGGGGGGAGGGGGAGCCGACCGACCGAAAGACCAACACCTGAGTGACTTGTACAAGTTCTGTTGTCACAGCTTAAAAAAAAATCACCGTTGGTGTAGCGGTGACTGCTCTATGTTCCGACACCCCTATGTTCCGACAACCTGCACATAAGATTGTGTACTCCCGGTTAGGGTTAGGGTTGGGTTAGGGTTAGGGTTGGGTTAGGGTTAGCCAGTTAGGGTTAGGAATAGGAATATTTGCAGTTGAAACATTGGGGTGTCGGAACATAGGGGTGTCAAACTTAGGGGTGTCGGAACATAGGGTGTTGTTATGGAGTACCAAAGTGAGACATCATTTAGAACCAGAAAGTGTAGTGCAAACGAATGGACTGCAACATTGTCATTTTCGACGTCTTCGTTGGGAGGTGTAATGGTAGCATACGCCTGCCCGCTATCCGTATTTGCATTTATTGACCCATCTTATGGACAGGTTATAGTGGGCATTTCATCGTCTGTAAAAATGAGAAACACAAGTCAGAACCCAATTGAATGTTAGCATTATATTATAAATTTTCCTACTTGGTATATATACATTTTATCAAAGAATCTGATCAACATTCCCACTGTACACGATCTAACACGTCTGGAAACATTGTACCTTCTCATCCTCAGTCGGAATCGGGAAGGTAGACCTTCAAATTCAGAGGGGTGCAAACCTGGAATACGCTTCCATCTCATCTTAAAAACCTGTCTACACCCAACATTAAACATTTTATTTCGGAAATCCACTCACTACAGTAGTTGTTTTTTAGGCTTTAAGTTTTAGTTTAGATTCTTCGGACGTTTAGATGTTGTTTTTTTTATTAAGAACCACTTACCTTCAACTTCAATTGTCAATGTGCAGAAATTCTCGTTGCCAGCAACATCTGTTATCTTGTAGTACAAGCTGTTGGTGCCGAACTGGAAAGTCCTATTAGCACCAGCAGAGAGAACTTCGCCATTTTGATCATTAACCGTGATATTGACACTCAAGACTTCAACGTTGTCATTTTGCATGTCTTCACTGGGAACTGTGCTAGTAGCATACGACTGCCCGTCATCCGTATTTAAGTTTATTAACCCATTTGCTGGACAGGTTATAGTGGGCATTTCATTGTCTGTAAAAATGAGAAATCCAAGTCAGAAACCAATTGAATGTTAGCATTATGTTATAAACTTCGCAACTTTTATTTCCATATTTGTTAATCCAAGATTGAAATGGCTTTGACGGTTCATACACATTCTGTGGCAGCACAGTATCTATAATAGGCTTCTTTTCCCCTTTCTCATCGGCAACAAGAGAAAGGCTTAGAAGCTCCTCCTTACGTGTTCCACTTTTAAGCAGAGGCATACCCTTTTTCTTAAGAGAACAAAACGGTCCAAACTACATCCACTTTACTTCGCCAGTTATAAGGGAAACTTATTTTCTCCAAAGGGTGTAATGAATTTCAGCATGACGACAAAAGTGAGCAACATGCATACATATAGTGGAAGTGATTTCTAAGCAATTAGTGTTTTTAGGAAGAGTTATTTTTCTATGAAGAACGACTTACCACCAACTTCAATGGTCAATGTGCAGGAATTTTCATTGTCAGAAGTATCTGTTATGATGTAGTACACATAGTTGGTGCCATACGGGAAAGTCATTTGATCACCAGGATGGAACATATCTCCGCCAAAAAGAAGCCTTCTTCGACGCGATGCGCCATTTGGATCAACAGTCGTGATAACGACACTGGCGACTGCAACATTGTCATTTTCGACGTCTTCGTTGGGAAGTGTAATGTTAGCATACGCCTGCCCGCTATCCGTATTTGCATTTATTAACCCATCTGATGGACAGGTTATAGTGGGCATCTCATCGTCTGTAAAAATGAGAAACACAAGTCAGAACCCAATTGAATGTTATCATTATGTTATAAATTTTCCAACTTGGTATATATACATTTTATCAAAGTATCTGATCAACATTCCCACTGTACACGATCTAACATGTCTGGAAACATTGTACCTTCTCATCCTAAGTCAGAATCGGGAAGGTAGACCTTCAAATTCAGAGGGGTGCAAACCTGGAATGCGCTTCCATCTCATCTTAAAAACCTGTCTACACCCAACATTAAACATTTTATTTCTGAAATCCACTCACTACAGTAGTCGTTTTTTAGGTTTCAAGTTTTAGTTTAGATTTTTCGGACATTTAGATGGTTTTTTTTTTATTAAGAACCACTAACCTTCAACTTCAATTGTCAATGTGCAGTTATTCTCGTTGCCAGCAACATCTGTTATCTTGTAGTACAAGTTGTTGGTGCCAAACTGGAAAGTCCTATTAGCGCCAGGAGAGAGAACTTCGCCATTTTGATCATTAACCGTGATAACGACACTCAAGACTTCAACGTTGTCATTTTGCAATGCTTCACTGGGAACTGTGCTAGTAGCATACGACTGCCCATCATCCGTATTTAAGTTTATTAACCCATTTGCTGGACAGGTTATAGTGGGCATTTCATTGTCTGTAAAAATGAGAAACACAAGTCAGAACCCAATTGAATGTTAGCATTATGTTATCAATTTTCCAACTTGGTATATATACATTTTATCAAAGTATCTGATCAACATTCCCACTGTACACAATCTAACATGTCTGGAAACATTGTACCTTCTCATCCTAAGTCAGAATCGGGAAGGTAGACCTTCAAATTCAGAGGGGTGCAAACCAGGAATGCGCTTCCATCTCATCTTAAAAACCTGTCTACACCCAACATTAAACATTTTATTTCTGAAATCCACTCACTACAGCAGTTGTTTTTTAGGCTTTAAGTTTTAGTTTAGATTTTTCGGACGTTTAGATGGTTTTTTTTTTATTAAGAACCACTTACCTTCAACTTCAATTGTCAATGTGCAGTTATTCTCGTTGCCAGCAGAATCTGTTATCTTGTAGTACAAGCTGTTGGTGCCAAACTGGAAAGTCCTATCAGCACCAGCAGAGAGAACTTCGCCATTTTGATCATTAACCGTGATAACGACACTGGCGACTTGAACGTTGTCATAATGCATGTCTTGACTGAAAACTGTGCTGGTAGCATACGACTGCCCGTCATCCGTATTTAAGTTTATTAACCCATTTGATGGACAGGTTATAGTGGGCATTTCATTGTCTGTAAAAATGAGAAATCCAAGTCAGAAACCAATTGAATGTTAGCATTATGTTATAAACTTCGCAACTTTAATTTCCATATTTGTTAATCCAAGATTGAAATGGCTTTGACGGTGCATACACATTCTGTGGCAGCACAGTATCTATAATAGGCTTCTTTTCCCAAGAGTTAGTCTATCGCAGGTACATGTCAAACCAAAAAGTTTTAAGACTACAAAAATCTGGAAGGCTTTACTGAAGCATGCGACTCAGAATTAGCAATCCGTGTCCATTTCAATATTATCAGAACACGTAATAGGACCCTCGCTATCTATGTCACAAGCAACAGAATGCAATAAATCCATGGGGATATATGGACACTTTTTTTCAAGAACTACGTCCATGTCGTACGTTAGAGAAAATATCGCAAAATGGTATTATTCATATTCATCCGTTATTTAAACAACAGACACTCGAGTTATCAACTACGTTCTTCAAAATTGGACATTGGTTAATGTTCGCAATGAGTATCATTCAAATCATTTGGAGCAAATGAGGCAATGTGTAGTTTGGCCAAGTCTTAATCTAAGCACGAAATAACTCATATCACGATATATGTGATTTTGTTAACTATGACATAAAGGGGTCTTTGTCGGTCGTTCACCTTCTCTATCAATTGCAACCATCGCCAATTTACAAAGCAAAGAAACGATGAAGAAATAATTTAGAGAAACCAGTTTGCCGACCAGAGTAAACCTAATGTATTTAATTCTAAATCAGCAAAAGCGGTGGAAAATTCAAACTCACCCCAAACTGTGACTGTAATACTACAGCTGACTGTATTTCCAGCGTCATCTTGTGCCTGATAAGTTACTTGATAAGGCGTAGTACTGTAGTCAAATGAAACCGTATCGCCTACATCATGCACAGAGCCCCCTGCGTTGATCCAAGTGTCAGTGATTCCTACATTGTCTGACATACTCATGAAATTTTGAAGGGATACTGAAGCATATGACTCTGCAACATCTGTGTTTACGTTCACATTTGCAGGACACACAATCATGGGATCCTGGTCATCTATTTTGCAAAGAAAATGAAAGCGAGAATTTCATTAGGTGATACAGGCTTGAATTACTCATCGGCAACAAGAGAAAAGCTTAGAAGCTCCTCCTTAGGTGTTCCATTTTTAAGCAGAGGCACACCCTTTTTCTTAAGAGAACAAAACGGTCCAAACTACATCCACTTTACTTCGCCAGTTATAAGGGAAACTTATTTTCTCCAAAGGGTGTAATGAATTTCAGCATGACGACAAAAGTGAGCAACATGCATACATATAGTGGATGTGCTTTCTAAGCAATTAGTGTTTTTAGGAAGAGTTATTTTTTTATGAAGAACAACTTACCACCAACTTCAATGGTCAATGTGCAGGAATTTTCATTGCCAGAAGTATCTGTTATGATGTAGTACACGTAGTTGGTGCCATACAGGAAAGTCATTTGATCACCAGGATTGAACATATCTCCGACAAAAAGAAGCCTTCTTCGACGCGATGCGCCATTTGGATCAACAGTCGTGATAACGACACTGGCGACTGCAACATTGTCATTTTTGACGTCTTCGTTGGGAAGTGTAATGTTAGCATACGCCTGCCCGCTATCCGTATTTGCATTTATTAACCCATCTGATGGACAGGTTATAGTGGGCATCTCATGGTCTGTAAAAATGAGAAATCCAAGTCAGAACCCAATTGAATGTTAGCATTATGTTAGCAATTTTCCAACTTGGTATATATACCGGTACATTTTATCAAAGTATCTGATCAACATTCCCACTGTACACGATCTAACACATCTGGAAACATTGTACCTCCTCATCCTAAGTCAGAATCCGGAAGGAAGACCTTCAAATTCAGAGGGGTGCAAACCTGGAATGCGCTTCCATCTCATCTTAAAAACCTGTCTACACCCAACATTAAACATTTTATTTCTGAAATCCACTCACTACACCAGTTGTTTTTTAGGCTTTAAGTTTTAGTTTAGATTTTTCGGACGTTTAGATGGGTTTTTTTTTATTAAGAACCACTTACCTTCAACTTCAATTGTCAATGTGCAGTTATTCTCGTTGCCAGCAGAATCTGTTATCTTGTAGTACAAGCTGTTGGTGCCAAACTGGAAAGTCCTATCAGCACCAGCAGAGAGAACTTCACCATTTTGATCATTAACCGTGATAACGACACTGGCGACTTGAACGTTGTCATAATGCATGTCTTGACTGAAAACTGTGCTGGTAGCATACGACTGCCCGTCATCCGTATTTAAGTTTATTAACCCATTTGATGGACAGGTTATAGTGGGCATTTCATTGTCTGTAAAAATGAGAAATCCAAGTCAGAAACCAATTGAATGTTAGCATTATGTTATAAACTTCGCAACTTTAATTTCCATATTTGTTAATCCAAGATTGAAATGGCTTTGACGGTGCATACACATTCTGTGGCAGCACAGTATCTATAATAGGCTTCTTTTCCCAAGAGTTAGTCTATCGCAGGTACATGTCAAACCAAAAAGTTTTAAGACTACAAATATCTGGAAGGCTTTACTGAAGCATGCGACTCAGAATTAGCAATCCGTGTCCATTTCAATATTACCAGAACACGTAATAGGATCTTGGCTATCTATGTCGCAAGCAACACAATGCAATAAATCCATGGGGATATATGGACACTTTTTTTCAAGAACTACGTCCATGTCGTACGTTAGAGAAAATATCGCAAAATGGTGTTATTCATATTCATCCGTTACTTAAACAACAGACACTCGAGTTATCAACTACGTTCTTCAAAATTGGACATTGGTTAATGTTCGCAATGAGTATCATTCAAATCATTTAGAGAAAATGAGGAGGCAATGTGTATTTTGACCGAGTCTTAATCTAAGCACGAAATAACTCATATCACGATATATGTGATTTTGTTAACTATGACATCAAGGGGTCTTTGTCGGTCGTTCACCTTCTCTATCAATTGCAACCATCGCCAATTTACAAAGCAAAGAAACGATGAAGAAATAATTTAGAGAAACCACTTTGCCGATCAGAGTAAACCTAATGTATTTAATTCTAAATCAGCAAAAGCGGTGGAAAATTCAAACTCACCCCAAACTGTGACTGTAATACTACAGCTGACTGTATTTCCAGCATCATCTTGTGCCTGATAAGTTACTTGATAAGGCGTAGTACTGTAGTCAAATGAAACCGTATCGCCTACATCATGCACAGAGCCCCCTGCGTTGATCCAAGTGTCAGTGATTCCTACATTGTCTGACATACTCATGAAATTTTGAAGGGATACTGAAGCATATGACTCTGCAACATCTGTGTTTACGTTCACATTTGCAGGACACACAATCATGGGATTCTGGTCATCTATTTTGCAAAGAAAGTGAAAGCGAGAATTTCATTAGGTGATACAGGCTTGAATTACTCATCGGCAACAAGAGAAAGGCTTAGAAGCTCCTCCTTAGGTGTTCATTTTTAAGCAGAGGCACACCCTTTTTCTTAAGAGAACAAAACGGTCCAAACTACATCCACTTACTTCGCCAGTTATGAGGGAAACTTATTTTCTCCAAAGGGTGTAATGAATTTCAAAATGACAACAAGGTGAGCAACATGCATACATATAGTGGAAGTGCTTTATAAGCAATTTGTGTTTTTAGGAAGTGTTATTTTCTTTTATGAAGAACGACTTACCACCAACTTCAATGGTCAATGTGCAGGAATTTTCGTTGCCAGAAGTATCTGTTATGATGTAGTACACGTAGTTGGTGCCATACGGGAAAGTACTTTCATCACCAGGATTGAACATATCTCCGTCATTAAGAAGCCTTCTTCGACGCATTGCGACATTTGGATCAACAGTCGTGATAACGACACTGGCGACTGCAACATTGTCATTTTCGAAGTCTTCGTTGGGAAGTGTAATGGTAGCATACGCCTGCCCGCTATCCGTATTTGCATTTATTAACCCATCTGATGGACAGGTTATAGTGGGCATCTCATCGTCTGTAAAAATGAGAAACACAAGTCAGAACCCAATTGAATGTTAGCATTATGTTATCAATTTTCCAACTTGGTATATATACATTTTATCAAAGTATCTGATCAACATTCCCACTGTACATGATCTAACATGTCTGGAAACATTGTACCTTCTCATCCTAAGTCAGAATCGGGAAGGTAGACCTTCAAATTCAGAGCGGTGCAAACCTGGAATGCGCTTCCATCTCATCTTAAAAACCTGTCTACACCCAACATTAAACATTTTATTTCTGAAATCCACTCACTACAGCAGTTGTTTTTTAGGCTTTAAGTTTTAGTTTAGATTTTTCGAACGTTTAGATGGGTTTTTTTTATTAAGAACCACTTACCTTCAACTTCAATTGTCAATGTGCAGGAATTCTCGTTGCCAGCAGAATCTGTTATCTTGTAGTACAAGCTGTTGGTGCCAAACTGGAAAGTCCTAGTAGCACCAGCAGAGAGAACTTCGCCATTTTGATCATTAACCGTGATAACGACACTGGTGACTTGAACGTTGTCATGTTGCATGGCTTCACTGGGAACTGTGCTAGTAGCATACGACTGCCCGTCATCCGTATTTAAGTTGATTAACCCATTTGCTGGACAGGTTATAGTGGGCATTTCATTGTCTGTAAAAATGAGAAATCCAAGTCAGAAACCAATTGAATGTTAGCATTATGTTATAAACTTCGCAACTTTAATTTCCATATTTGTTAATCCAAGATTGAAATGGCTTTGACAGTTCATACACATTCTGTGGCAGCACAGTATCTATAATAGGCTTCTTTTCCCAAGAGTTAGTCTATCGCAGGTACATGTCAAACCAAAAAGTTTTAAGACTACAAAAATCTGGAAGGCTTTACTGAAGCATGCGACTCAGAATTAGCAATCCGTGTCCATTTCAATATTACCAGAACACGTAATAGGATCCTCGCTATCTATGTCACAAGCAACAGAATGCAATAAATCCATGGGGATATATGGACACTTTTTTTCAAGAACTACGTCCATGTCGTACGTTAGAGAAAATATCGCAAAATGGTGTTATTCATATTCATCCGTTACTTAAACAACAGACACTCGAGTTATCAACTACGTTCTTCAAAATTGGACATTGGTTAATGTTCGCAATGAGTATCATTCAAATCATTTGGAGAAAATGAGGCAATGTGTAGTTTGACCAAGTCTTAATCTAAGCACGAAATAACTCATATCACGATATATGTGATTTTGTTAACTATGACATAAAGGGGTCTTTGTCGGTCGTTCACCTTCTCTATCAATTGCAACCATTGCCAATTTACAAAGCAAAGAAACGATGAAGAAATAATTTAGAGAAACCAGTTTGCCGATCAGAGTACACCTAATGTATTTAATTCTAAGTCAGCAAAAGCGGTGGAAAATTGAAACTCACCCCCTACTGTGACTGTAATTAAACAGTTGGCTGCATTTCCAGCGTGATCTCGTGCCTGATAAGTTACTTGATAAGGCATAGTACTGTAGTCAAATGAAACCGTATCGCCTACATCATGCACAGAGCCCCCTGCGTTGATCCAAGTGTCAGTGATTCCTACATTGTCTGACATACTCATGAAATTTTGAAGGGATACTGAAGCATATGACTCTGCAACATCTGTGTTTACGTTCACATTTGCAGGACACACAATCGTGGGATTCTGGTCATCTATTTTGCAAAGAAAATAAAAGCGAGAACTTCATTAGGTGATACAGGCTTAAATTACTCATCGGCAACAAGAGAAAGGCTTAGAAGCTCCTCCTTACGTGTTCCATTTTTAAGCAGAGGCACACCCTTTTTCTTAAGAGAACAAAACGGTCCAAACTACATCCACTTTACTTCGCCGGTCATAAGGGAAACTTATTTTCTCCAAAGGGTGTAATGAATTTCAGCATGACGGCAAAAGTGAGCAACATGCATACATATAGTGGAAGTGATTTCTAAGCAATTAGTGTTTTTAGGAAGAGTTATTTTTTTATGAAGAACGACTTACCACCAACTTCAATGGTCAATGTGCAGGAATTTTCGTTGCCAGAAGTATCTGTAATGATGTAGTACACGTAGTTGGTGCCATACGGGAAAGTCCTTTGATCACCAGGATGGAACATATCTCCGCCAAAAAGAAGCCTTCTT
Organism: Patiria miniata; assembly: GCF_015706575.1. Lineage (NCBI taxonomy): Eukaryota > Metazoa > Echinodermata > Asteroidea > Valvatida > Asterinidae > Patiria > Patiria miniata. The sequence goes on along the minus strand of NW_024037056.1, from coordinate 6,079,799 downwards.
CGACGCGATGCGCCATTTGGATCAACAGTCGTGATAACGACACTGGCGACTGCAACATTGTCATTTTCGACGTCTTCGTTGGGAAGTGTAATGTTAGCATACGCCTGCCCGCTATCCGTATTTGCATTTATTAACCCATCTGATGGACAGGTTATAGTGGGCATCTCATCGTCTGTAAAAATGAGAAACACAAGTCAGAACCCAATTGAATGTTAGCATTATGTTATCAATTTTCCAACTTGGTATATATACATTTTATCAAAGTATCTGATCAACATTCCCACTGTACACGATCTAACATGTCTGGAAACATTGTACCTTCTCATCCTAAGTCAGAATCGGGAAGGTAGACCTTCAAATTCAGAGCGGTGCAAACCTGGAATGCGCTTCCATCTCATCTTAAAAACCTGTCTACACCCAACATTAAACATTTTATTTCTGAAATCCACTCACTACAGCAGTTGTTTTTTAGGCTTTAAGTTTTAGTTTAGATTTTTCGGACGTTTAGATGTTTTTTTTTTATTAAGAACCACTTACCTTCAACTTCAATTGTCAATGTGCAGTTATTCTCGTTGCCAGCAACATCTGTTATCTTGTAGTACAAGCTGTTGGTGCCAAACTGGAAAGTCCTATCAGCACCAGCAGAGAGAACTTCGCCATTTTGATCATTAACCGTGATAACGACACTGGCGACTTGAACGTTGTCATAATGCATGTCTTGACTGAAAACTGTGCTGGTAGCATACGACTGCCCATCATCCGTATTTAAGTTGATTAACCCATTTGCTGGACAGGTTATAGTGGGCATTTCATTGTCTGTAAAAATGAGAAATCCAAGTCAGAAACCAATTGAATGTTAGCATTATGTTATAAACTTCGCAACTTTAATTTCCATATTTGTTAATCCAAGATTGAAATGGCTTGGACGGTTCATACACATTCTGTGGCAGCACAGTATCTATAATAGGCTTCTTTTCCCAAGAGTTAGTCTATCGCAGGTACATGTCAAACCAAAAAATTTTAAGACTACAAATATCTGGAAGGCTTTACTGAAGCATGCGACTCAGAATGAGCAATCCATGTCCATTTCAATATTACCAGAACACGTAATAGGATCCTGGCTATCTATGTCGCAAGCAACACAATGCAATAAATCCATGGGGATATATGGACACTTTTTTTTCAAGAACTACGTCCATGTTGTACGTTAGAGAAAATATCGCAAAATGGTATTATTCATATTCATCCGTTACTTAAACATCAGACACTTGAGTTATTAACTACGTTCTTCAAAATTGGACATTGGTTAATGTTCGCAATGAGTATCATTCAAATCATTTGGAGAAAATGAGGCAATGTGTAGTTTGACCAAGTCTTAATCTAAGCACGAAATAACTCATATCACGATATATGTGATTTTGTTAACTATGACATAAAGGGGTCTTTGTCGGTCGTTCACCTTCTCTATCAATTGCAACCATCGCCAATTTACAAAGCAAAGAAACGATGAAGAAATAATTTAGAGAAACCACTTTGCCGATCAGAGTAAACCTAATGTATTTAATTCTAAATCAGCAAAAGCTGTGGAAAATTCAAACTCACCCCAAACTGTGACTGTAATACTACAGCTGACTGTATTTCCAGCGTCATCTTGTGCCTGATAAGTTACTGGATAAGGCATAGCGCTGTAGCCAAATGAAAGCGTATCGCCTACTTCATGCATAGAGGCCAGTGCGTCGACCCAAGTGTCAGTGATTCCTACATTGTCTGACATACTCATGAAATTTTGAAGGGATACTGAAGCATATGACTCTGCAACATCTGTGTTTACGTTCACATTTGCAGGACACACAATCATGGGATCCTGGTCATCTATTTTGCAAAGAAAATAAAAGCGAGAATTTCATTAGGTGATACAGGCTTGAAATACTCATCGGCAACAAGAGAAAGGCTTAGAAGCTCCTCCTTAGGTGTTCCATTTTTAAGCAGAGGCACACCCTTTTTCTTAAGAGAACAAAACGGTCCAAACTACATCCACTTTACTTCGCCAGTTATAAGGGAAACTTATTTTCTCCAAAGGGTGTAATGAATTTCAGCATGACGACAAAAGTGAGCAACATGCATACATATAGTGGAAGTGATTTCTAAGCAATTAGTGTTTTTAGGAAGAGTTATTTTTTTATGAAGAACAACTTACCACCAACTTCAATGGTCAATGTGCAGGAATTTTCATTGCCAGAAGTATCTGTTATGATGTAGTACACGTAGTTGGTGCCATACAGGAAAGTCATTTGATCACCAGGATTGAACATATCTCCGACAAAAAGAAGCCTTCTTCGACGCGATGCGCCATTTGGATCAACAGTCGTGATAACGACACTGGCGACTGCAACATTGTCATTTTTGACGTCTTCGTTGGGAAGTGTAATGTTAGCATACGCCTGCCCGCTATCCGTATTTGCATTTATTAACCCATCTGATGGACAGGTTATAGTGGGCATCTCATGGTCTGTAAAAATGAGAAATCCAAGTCAGAACCCAATTGAATGTTAGCATTATGTTAGCAATTTTCCAACTTGGTATATATACCGTAATTTTCGTAATATAAGCCGCGGCTTATACGTTGAATTTGCCCATGAAAATGTTTACTGCGGCTTATACACAGGGCGGCTTATACGCCGAGACTTGAAGAATAAAAATGACATTTACATGTGTATTTAATGTACTGGTACAGGAAGAGATGTGTTGCTGAAATAATTATCAATTAAGAAAGTCATTAACAAACCGAAAGCACGTCCCACAAAAAGGTACTGAGCGGTAAAAAGTACGGCTAGTGAAAGCTGTCCCTTGGACATCGAAAACCGGCCGTTCGTGATGCTGCCTATGCTGCATGCATGCTGCATGGATTCCCCATGGACCACACCATTTGTGGTAATAAAGGGGTGCACTTTCTTGGGAACAATAATTACCAATATTTCCCCATTTAAAAAAAAGGAAAAAGACAACTAATACTTTTTATGGAGTTTGAAACATATCTTTATTTGATAATCAGTTGTTCAACGTCACAATATAATTTTTTTTCTTGAAATGTATTCAAGAAACGATGTAAAAGTCAAAACAGGGGTGAAACCACCCCTACGAAATTAATGGATTCGTCTATAAAATCTCAGCATCGTGTTGACTGTTTTCGAAGAAAGTTACGATCCAAACTTGAAGTTTTGACGTTACTACTCGTTAGTAATCACAACAATTTGATAAGTTTTGCTTTAAAAACGGACTTGTTTATCCTTTAGGACAAAACAACTTAGCGTCTGTTGCCACAAAGCAGGATTTGTAGCGCTCCAGTCAGACAACACATGGTGGGTTGCATACTCTCTCAAGTGCTGGGGGAAAATAATGTCATTCGCCGGCACAGGCTCACTGATGAGCCAGCCGGCAGCAATTCCCATTTTTTATTTCTCATCATCAATTTCCATATTTGTTTGTAAGAGTAATCGACTGTAAATGATTTGACATAACATTTGTGGCCCTTTTATAGCTTTCGTAGTGCAAATGGAACTGGTTCAGAGCATTTTGACTAAAATTTGGAGGCCTTACAAAATTGAACCGCTGCGGTTGGTGCGGCTTATACGCCGATGCGGCTTATACGCCGACTTCAAATCTTAATTTGCAGATTTTTGCGTGCTGCGGCTTATACGCCGCGCGGCTTATATTCCGAAAATTACGGTACATTTTATCAAAGTATCTGATCAACATTCCCACTGTACACGATCTAACACATCTGGAAACATTGTACCTCCTCATCCTAAGTCAGAATCCGGAAGGAAGACCTTCAAATTCAGAGGGGTGCAAACCTGGAATACGCTTCCATCTCATCTTAAAAACCTGTCTACATCCCTGCGATTCTAACGCTGGGCTCTCTTGTCTGAGCGCCTAGCCTGGGCCTGGCAGTGGTTTCAGTTCCATTTGTTTTTCCATTATTTTATCCTTGTCATTGTTGTATTTTTGGGTCATTTTCTGAGGGCTTTGTAACCCTAGGAAAAGCCGCTTTATAAATGTTATTATTATTATTATTAAATCTTAAAATTAATGTGGCCTGACGTTGCGAACTTAGCAAGTTCTTCTTCAGAGGCTAAAACAGAAATGACAGAGGTACATACATTAACATGGGGGTGCACACAAACATGCAGGGCTGAAAGAAGAAACACAAAAGGAGGATTAGGTGTGAAAGGTGTGGAAAGATGCAGGGGAGGGTGGATGAGAGAACAAAGAAACAAAGGGAGATGGCAAACCACAAGGGGAGGGACCAGAAAGGGGAAGGATCAAAGGTCACAGGGAGTGGGAACGGACAAAAGAGTGTGAGAGTGAAGGGATGATGTGGGGGGGGGAACAGTATTGAGGTGGAAAGGGATGAAAGATGGGGGAAGATGGGTAAACACAAACAAGGAAGACCAGATGGATTATCTGTAACAGAAGACAATGGAGGAAGAAAAGGATTAATCATTTCCAAGTTGGATGTTGAGACCATGTGGTTGAATAGTTCGAAGACGATTCATCCACACTTTCTCTCTGCTGAGGCGAACTGAGTCCTTGCGATGGCCAAGAGATTCAATGCCCTGCAAAATCATATCAGAAATGGAGTGGTTAGGCAGGTTGAAGTGATGACCAACAGGGGTGTCTAGTTTCTTGGTGTTGACCGTTGACCGGTGGGCATAGAAACGCTTCTTGAGCGTATTCTTAGTCTCACCTACATACTGCACTCCACAGACCCTGCAAGAAATGAGATATATGACATTAGAGGTGTTACAAGTGATGTTACCAATGGTTCTGTGGGTAGTGACAGAAGAGTGGCCAGAAAAGGAGTCAGACTCCTGGATATGAATCTGGCAGACAACACATCTGGAACTGCACTTGAAAGTACCATGCTGGGTGGGAGGGGATGCAACTAAGGAAGGGACTTCAGCTCGAACAATCAAGTCCCGTAGATTTCGAGGACGCCTGTAAGCCAATGTGGGGCCGTTGGGGATGGCGCGGGCAAGGCGATCTGAAGTATGGAGGATATGATGATTGTCATTAGTGATTTTGCGAAGGGGAGGGAGATTGGGGTGAAACGTGGTAACCAAGGGAATCATGGGTTTGGCCATGGCATCAGGGGCCTTTCCCGTGAGAGCTTGATTTCTGGGGATAGCTTTAGCTCTGGCAATGGCACGATGAACTTGGCGAGAGCTGTGACCCCTGGCCACCAAGTTGTTTCTCAGTATCTGTGTATGGCGGGAGAAATCGGAATCATTAGAACAAATTCTTCTGAGTCTGAGTGCCTGGCTAAACGCTATGCCAGTTTTGCAGTGCCTGGGGTGACAGCTGGAGGAGTGGAGGTACTGGTGGGTGTCTGTGGGTTTGGAATACAGGTCAGTGGTTAGTGAGTTGCCTTGCTTGCGGACGGTGACATCCAGAAAGTGGGTTTGGTGAGCCGAGAACTCCGATGTGAATTTGATGGTTCTGTGGAAGGAATTGATGTGGTTAGTGAAGGTCAAGAGACTGTCCTCATCACTGGTCCAGATGAAAAAAACATCATCAATATATCTCCACCAGATCCAAGGGCGACATGGGGCCGAGGCAAGAATGCGTTCTTCGAGGTCGCCCATGAAGAGGCAAGCCATCGACGGGGCCATGCGAGTGCCCATTGCAGTGCCGTGTACCTGTAGATAGTGTTCACCAAGGAAGGAAAAATTGTTCTTCGTTAGTATAAGTCTCATGAGGGTGCCAACATCACTGATGGGAGGAGTCGTGTGTCCTGCCTTGGCCAGAGCCAAGGAGCAAGCACGAACACCCTCCTCATGTGGGATGTTGGTGTACAGAGATGAGACGTCGAAAGTCCCAATGATGGCTGTGCTGGGAATCTGGTCCTTGATTCCTTCAAGCTTGCGTAGGAAGTCTGGGGTGTCGTGAATGTATGACGAAATCTGTGGGACAAGGGGTTTGAGAAAACTGTCAATGAACAGGGAGATGCGTTCCGTGGGTGAGCCATTACCGGAGATGATGGGTCTACCGGGGTTGCCAGCCTTGTGAATCTTGGGTAGAAGGTAAAATCTGGCAGTCCTACAATCACAGGGAGAAAGAAATTTGTGAGCTTTCTTGGACAACTGGTCACGTGATCGCATATCGTCAAGTACCTGTTGTATATCTCGACAGAAAGTGCCTGTGGGGTCAGAGTCAAGGCGGGTATAGTTAGTGCGATTTTCCAACTGGCGGTTGGCCTCATCAATGTACTGCTGACGATCCATGATGACCACAGCTGAACCTTTATCTGCTGGCTTGATGATGATGTCGGTGCGAGAGCGCAAGGAGTTGAGAGCCAGGCGCTCCTCTCTGGGGAGATTATCATGAGTCCTGTGGGGGAAGTTGTCCGGGTTAGTGACTTGGGAATTGATAACTTGAACGTATGTCTCTATGGCTGGCACACGATTCTTGGGGGGTACCCATGAACTCTTGACTCGAAAAGGCTCTGGCTCACACAGTTCACTGTCCAGGAAAAACTCACGCAGACGGATTCTACGGTAGTATTCCGTGAGATCTTGGCTGAGCTGAACCTGGTTCACAGAACGGGGAGCGGGACAAAAATTGAGACCCTTGGAGAGAAGTTTGTGCTCTGCGTCAGATATTGATGAGGAAGAAAGATTAACTACAGTGTTGACAGGGGGTTCTGGCGGTGGCGTGGTAGATGGGGACCTAGGACGTCTGAAACGTCTGTGTCTGCGTTGCTGTTGCTTGGCAAGCAGGTCACCAATCTTCTTGTTCCTCCCTATTATTATTATTAACATTAAACATTTTATTTCTGAAATCCACTCACTACAGTAGTCGTTTTTTGGGCTTCAAGTTTTAGTTTCGATTCTTCGGACGTTTAGATGGGTTTTTTATTAAGAACCACTTACCTTCAACTTCAATTGTCAATGTGCAGGAATTCTCGTTGTCAGCAACATCTGTTATCTTGTAGTACAAGCTGTTGGTGCCAAACGGGAAAGTCCTTTCAGCACCAGCAGAGAGAACTTCGCCATTTTGATCATTAACCGTGATAACGACACTGGCGACTCCAACGTTGTCATTTTGCATGTCTTCACTGGGAACTGTGCTAGTAGCATACGACTGCCCGTCATCCGTATTTAAGTTTATTAACCCATTTGCTGGACAGGTTATAGTGGGCATTTCATTGTCTGTAAAAATGAGAAATCCAAGTCAGAAACCAATTGAATGTTAGCATTATGTTATAAACTTCGCAACTTTAATTTCCATATTTGTTAATCCAAGATTGAAATGGCTTTGACGGTTCATACACATTCTGTGGCAGCATAGTATCTATAATAGGCTTCTTTTCCCAAGAGTTAGTCTATCGCAGGTACATGTCAAACCAAAAAGTTTTAAGACTACAAAAATCTGGAAGGCTTTACTGAAGCATGCGACTCAGAATTAGCAATCCGTGTCCATTTCAATATTATCAGAACACGTAATAGGATCCTCGCTATCTATGTCACAAGCAACACAATGCAATAAATCCATGGGGATATATGGACACCTTTTTTCAAGAACTACGTCCATGTCGTACGTTAGAGAAAATATCGCAAAATGGTATTATTCATATTCATCCGTTACTTAAACAACAGACACTCAAGTTATCAACTACGTTCTTCAAAATTGGACATTGGTTAATGTTCGCAATGAGTATCATTCAAATCATTTGGAGAAAATGAGGCAATGTGTAGTTTGGCCAAGTCTTAATCTAAGCACGAAATAACTCATATCACGATATATGTGATTTTGTTAACTATGACATAAAGGGGTCTTTGTCGGTCGTTCACCTTCTCTATCAATTGCAACCATCGCCAATTTACAAAGCAAAGAAACGATGAAGAAATAATTTAGAGAAACCAGTTTGCCGATCAGAGTAAACCTAATGTATTTAATTCTAAGTCAGCAAAAGCGGTGGAAAATTCAAACTCACCCCCAACTGTGACTGTAATTAAACAGTTGGCTGCATTTCCAGCGTCATCTCGTGCCTGATAAGTTACTTGATAAGGCATAGCGCTGTAGCCAAATGAAAGCGTATCGCCTACTTCATGCATAGAGGCCAGTGCGTCGACCCAAGTGTCAGTGATTCCTACATTGTCTGACATACTCATGAAATTTTGAAGGGATACTGAAGCATATGACTCTGCAACATCTGTGTTTACGTTCACATTTGCAGGACACACAATCGTGGGATTCTGGTCATCTATTTTGCAAAGAAAATAAAAGCGAGAACTTCATTTGGTGATACAGGCTTAAATTACTCATCGGCAACAAGAGAAAGGCTTAGAAGCTCCTCCTTAGGTGTTCCATTTTTAAGCAGAGGCACACCATTTTCTCAAGAGAACAAAATGGTCCAAACTACATCCACTTTACTTCGCCGGTTATAAGGGAAACTTATTTTCTCCAAAGGGTGTAATGAATTTCAGCATGACGACAAAAGTGAGCAACATGCATACATATAGTGGAAGTGCTTTATAAGCAATTTGTGCTTTTAGGAAGTGTTTTTTGAAGGTTTCAAGAAGGTTCCAAAACAGAATTGTACACGCATCTCCAAATTCCATTTATGCAATCACTATTTCTGTTCATTGTTCATAGGCAGGGCAAAACAGTGTAGTCAAAGGTTGTCTTTTGTTGGTAAGTTCAAACCGTACATCTGACCAACGTAAATTCCTACATCGACAGAGTACAAAATATCGAGATTTGGAGACTATATGGCCACTTTTGTGTTCTCTCAAGTTGAAACATTACTCACCATCCACAGTAATGGTCATATCACATGAGCCGACGTTGTTGCTTAGATCTGTCACCGTGAATGTGATGGTATGTGTTCCGTACGGATATCGGTCGCCGGACTCGCCCCCTAATTGCTGGAAGGCAAGTGAGTCATCGGAGTTATCCGAGTAACTAGCTTGGCTGAACGACAACTGTACATCATGGACTCCTGGGTCTGTGACCCCCTGAACGTCATCCGGACAGAGGACAGTTGGACTCTCGTCATCTTAGAAAACAATTTCAGAACAACTCGTTGATTAGTTTTCAAGAGTATGGGCTACGTTCGCTAACAAAAGTGGCGCCCTCTTCTTTAGGCGCACCCTTTTGTTTCTTACCACTTTTGAGAGCACCAAGGATAGGAGTTGGGACACACTGTGTGAGCATGGGCGCCGCGAGGGGGGGGGGCAAGGGGGGGCAACCAAAAAAAAAAAAAAAAAAAGAAGAAAAAAAAAAAAAAAAAAAAAAAAAAGAGGCGCGAAGACAAAGTGGTGTAAAGTTAATGAGTTGGGGGGGGGGGAAATGTCCCTGCCCCCCTCTAAAACTGATAAATCGAGAATGTGTTGAGAAATACAAGCATTTTTTGGCAAAATTTTTTTTTGCCCCCCTCTAGAAAAAATCCTGGCGACGCCCATGTGCGTGAGGCTTCTGCATGGTTTGCGTACGTAAAGTGTGAAGTACGCACGAGTACTTTTAGCCGGAGTGTGCACAAAGCATTATAGTCTTCGCGTGATCGTCAGGCGTCGTCGGAGATGTGATCGAATGTCTCTCTCGATGGGCTCCCTGAATTCTCCCTTTCTTGCCGGTGAATGGGTGCATGGGCACGGACCCCACAATGTGTCCGTCCTTTGGCCAGACATCATATTAAGAATAATAATAATAATAATAATCGGCATTTAACGCTCTTATTAGTAAACTAAATCACAGCGCTTACAGTATTATTATTACCCCTGATCATTGGGCCAATTAACCCTTACCCTACTAGACCCTCCAACGCATGCCAATATGTGCCTCAAGAAAATCTCCTATGTTTTTTGCATGGCCCTCCAATATCTGCCATGTCATTTGAAGGGTAACTGGACAGGCACTCCAATACATGCCACAGAGAACAATGAGAGTCCTCTGATAACAAAGTGAGTGCCCCCAGCTGGTCAGTATCAGGCACCCTCCAGGGCCTCCAACTCCTGCCAATTGGAGCCTTCACTGCTACATCAAAGTATCCTCCAATAAACTGCAGCTGGAGGGCATTGGCATAACCAACTGACATGCAGTAAACTACCCTCAGAGAGTAAGGGTTATTAAACATTCCAAATACCATCTCAGCTCCCTGGGGAGTATACAGCTCGATGCTGCCTGTTAGGCGCAAGGAAGCTAATTCAATCACAATAACCATCTCTTTCCTCACAGGTACCCATTTACTCCTGGGTGGTGAGAAGCAATGAGTGACAAAGTGCCTTGCCCAAGGGCACACGCACCATAACCCCAGGCTGGACTCGAACCCACAACCCGCAGAATTACCCGCCGACCACGAATTCAATGCCCTTAACCACGAGGCCACGGCACTCCAAAATAAACAACAAAAGTGAAGAAAAAAAATAGTTGTACATCTACATGTCAAAAATCTTGTACAATCAGGCTATGGGCCTTATTCACGAGTTGACCATTTTGTGGAGTTCCCTGAATGTATTTCATTAATTGTTAACTGCTGAATGGGATGGTGCCAGACTATTTATTGCAGGCACAATGCAGCCTTATTTTACTGTCGTGTTGCTTTTTCAATCTGGCTTTAAACATTAGGGACTGTTTGATTACGAACTGTACATTATTCATTGAAGCAGATTGGAATTTATTATAAATTGACTTGCTTTCATTTCTCTTCGCAAGTACCCAACACTTAGGATTTTACCTAACTTTCAATTTAATACGTCTGACTCGTGAATGAGGTTGCCAAGGCCCAGCACCCATATTGCTAGTGGTATTTTCCATGCCCGCGTTCAATCACAAGCAAGCCTGCACCCGATTTCACATAGCGCTGCGACGCGTCGCAACTCAAGTTACGACGTGTAACACGTCGCAACTCGCGACGCGTCGTATCTTCCATTTCACTAAAGTTGCGATGTGTTGAACGCGTCGTAAGTTCCTTGACAACGGCTTAAAACACGTCGCAAGTTACGACGTGTCTAGTGGTCATCGCAAAATAAGAAGAGTAATTTCTAAGCCAGTTTTATGCAACACAAACATTACATTAACGAGATTATAATAACGAGGCAATGTGTGTAAAGTTGTAAACAGAAAATGCATTGAATATTTATGAATTAGACCGGAACATTTAGAGTTGAAATTTCAAAGTAGCTATACAGTCCAATGAGAGCTTGTTTTCCTTCAAAATTGCATCGCACGACCGCCATTTTGTTTTACGTTTTAACAAATTTCGAGCTGAGATCCGACGACTGTTTGTTGAATATCAGAGGACTATTTACTGTACGCTGACTAAAGACATAAAACAGTCACCGAGTTGTGCTATAAATACACCTACGACACGTCGCACTTATGACGTGTTTAGTGAAATTGATCGCAGGACGCGTCGCAGCTGCGACGCATCGTAGAGATACAACGCGTCGCATCGTTGTGATGCATCGTAAGTTACGAAGAGTTTCGTGAAATCGGGTGCTGCTCCTGCAAGGCACCGATCATACCAAACCTTTGCAACTTTCATTTCACAAAGACAATCATCAAATAGAATGACTCACCTATCACATGAAAATAGTCGGCGCATTGAGGACAAACAGCGTTACCAGCTGCATCATTGAAACACATCGAAAGGTAATAGCTGAATGTCAGGTTGTAGTCCAATTCTATGCTGATGGGTAGTTCGCTGATGTTATAGGCGAGAGGTCCTATTAGCTCGGCAGACCTGTCCGCGGGTGAATACAGAAAAACCCTAGTCTCATAAAATCCAGAGTTGTCGCTAACGGAGGGAGAGTCGATATCTACTGTGCTATACCGCTGGTTCGAATCAGTTGAAAAGGGACTCCCGGTGAAAAAGTCACAACTACCGACCACAGGAGGCTCATCATCTTGAAGAAAAGACACCAAAGAAATAAGTCACGGTTATCCATTATATTTCTGTTGTCAATTCAGCTTGCGAAAACCAACTACAGTGGAACGTCACTATGGAGTACCGAAGCATGACGTCATTTAGAACCAGAAAGTGTAGTGCAAACGAATGGAATACACGCGCGTGTTGGTTCAAGGGCTGAATCACGCGCTTATGTCTTTCACACACTTTTTGTGCGCATGACGTATTCACTTTGGTACTCCATACCGAACATCGCTATACCAAACATTCGGCTATACCGAACATCGTCCTTTGCTCTTGATTTTCGTGTACAAAATGTACCGAATATTGCTGTTGAAAAATGTCAACAGAAGAGCGAAAAGTGGCAATTATTTCCCCAAGGAATAGAAGGGGAAAGCCACCTATTGCTGTAGGTACCGGTAGTAAGCTCACAATCTGTGTTCATGTAATTACATTATTCAATAGTCGGCAAGTGTTCAAAGTCATCTTTCAGTAACTAGAAGTACCAGGGCGTGCAGGGTGAAGTTCTGAAGGGCGCTATTTATTGAAAAATGAGTACCGGAGCACCAGCAGCTTAAAATCGCATTGCCGAACGATCGCTATTACGAACAATTTCTGTGGGTCCTGCGATGTTCGTTATAGCGGCATTCCACTGTACAAGTGTCAAGAACATGGGTCCCTTTAGCGAGAAGCATTGTGATTACATTTCGCATAATTAGGCCTATTGCATATCGCGTGCCCGTATTGCACACTGATACGCGCGCGAACTGCTCAGCTGGCACGCATGTGTCTAAGTAGATCGTGTGCACAAACGTTGACACCATATTCCGGTTCGTAAGTATGACGTCACTTCAGTTTAAAGGGAATATACAACATTTGCATACATCAAGAAGCAAAACTCCCAAACTTTATGAAATACCTTACTAGACTCTCAGTAAATGACAGTCTAAAGCATCCTGTAAAATCATGGCACCTGGTGTAATGTCTTTTTCAAGAAAAGTTGTATTTTTGTATCAATTTCCAATGCTGGTCGGCGAACCAGCGTTGACAAAACAATGACTTTTCCCAAATACTGCCCCAAATTTAGAGAATTGCGCCACTTCTCAATTGTGGTTTTTGTGGTGTCATTTGTCACAGAGTGAAAGGCTATGGTTGCCAATCAAGGCAGGTGGGGGGGGGGGGAGGGAGAAGAGATTTCACCATGAAAAAGTAGCGCAATTCTCTAAATAGACCCTTTCATAAAATTGGTCACTGCTTCAGTCAACCGTGAAGGTAATGACATGATCAGGGTGTCATTTTAAAGAGGAGATTCAAGCCTAACAGAGGATATCTCCCTTTGATTCACATGTGTCCTACTTCTGTTCCAATTACACCAATGAACATGACGACACCAAAAAAAGCAAAATAGTACCCCACCTTGTCTGTACAATCCAAGCTTGGAAAAAAAAAAGTTGCGTCACCACATCAATTCCGGAACTTTGGTCTGACCACAGACTGAGGGTTTTTTTTTTGGCCTAATTACACATCATGGCTCAATTCCATGGCTCTGCTAACCACAGAATTCCGTGCTTACGATCACCATTTTGTGCTAACCGTGCCAGCAGAAAAATTCTGTGCTAACCCTGTAAGCACAGAATCCTTAGTTCTGAGATGTCCACATGCGCATATATAAGCCAAAATTCCTCGCTAATCTGTGAAATACGCTTACCGTAAGTACACAATTTTCTGCTACAGTAAGCAGGCATATTTGGCTAACGGTAAGCAAAGCCACGAAATTGGGCCCAATAAACCACGACAATTGTCGGTGGTAACAACATGAAGTGTATTTTACTTACCGTACACGTTGACCGTCCAGAAACAACTATTGTTATTTCCTGCTGTATCTGTAGCTATGTAGTACCAAGAGTAGGGGCTAGCAGACAGCAAGAAGTTGTAGCTATCCCCAGGCGCGAAGGGTCCCTCGCCGTTTACCCCGACGACGTTGACGTGTGAGATCCCTAGATTGTCCGTAGCAGTATAGCCGGTTGGCAAAGTCAAAGAAGCGAAGGCCTGCCCGGAATCTGTCGGAACACTGACGTTGGGTGGGCAGGAAATAACCGGGTCTTCCAAGTCTGAAAACAAATTGCCAAAAAGAGGTACGATGTTTTTATTCACTTCAGATGATTGGTAGTGCTTAGGGACTTGTGTGGTCTAGCGGTAGAGCATTGGATTCCTGATCGTGAGATTGTGGGTTCGAGCCCCGCCGTGGCCATGCAGGTTGTGTCCTTGAGTAAGGCGCTTTACCTCAATTACACCTCTCAACCCAGGTGTTAAATGGGTACCGGCATTATTCAATGCTGGGAAGGTAACAGACTCGCTGTGGAGGAGGTGTGGCGATCCCCCCACAGCAGCATTTGATGCACTCGAGTCTGGCCCAATCGCTTTGCAAGAGAGATGGGCACTCTGTTCCTGTGAACACAGGTTTGTCCCCTTTACCTACTCACTTCAAAAGCGTTCCTCAAAGTGCACGAAGATAGTGAAGGAATGTTTAGCTTACAGAGGAGGCAGGACAAAACACGGACTAAATTTTCCAGAAAACCCTAACAAGCATTGGTTTGATATTAAAAAAAGTTTAAAATTAATTGTGTTCAAATAAAGGCATGTCGAAAGCAAACTCAACCGATTTCAAGAAAACTTAATGATGCAGTACATCAGATGCAAACTCGAGTCACACTTAGAGCGCACTTTTGAATAGGTACGTACTTGTACGTGAATTTCAAAATTGAACTCGAAACGAAGAACAATATTGTGAATACATTTAAGGTGTAGTCTACGTGGATTGAAAAAAAAGGAAACACAGAAAATTAAAGGCAACGAGATTCCACATCAGACAAATGCGCATAAGTGATTTTCCTTGAAATTGGTTAAGTTTGTTGTGACATGCCTTTTTTTGAACACGAATCATTTCAAAACCATATTTAAAATCAAACCAATACTAACCAGAGATAAAGTTAAGATTCCAAGCTTTAAAATGATGTAAAATAACTGCCGTACGTGTTTCCGCAGCGCCGCTAGAGCCTTGCCAAAAAAATGTTGCGGGTATTTTGGGACGCGCTGTATTTTCTCCTTGCGAGCTCCGTGACATTGAGCGGTGGGTTCAGACGTACCTATAACCTCCAATGTTATGGTACAGTAGTTGACATTGACAGGCTCCGCTTGGTCTCGGAAAACACAGGTCACCATGTGGCTTCCTAAGGTGAGTGGAGCACCTAACACCGGTATGCACTGCACTGTTACAGCCAGACCCGAGTTGTCATCCGCAGTTGGTAGGGTATATGCGGCCGTGGCGATCACAGATCCTGGGTCAGTAGAGACGAAACCATCCCCACATGTAAGATTAGTAGGTCTTTCGTCGTCTGCAAAAACAAAGAATTCAAATCAGCTCATGGACAAGTTTAAAGTTGAAACTGATCGGTTTGAGAAAATCGTGGCTTCACGGAGTAAAGTACATGTATGCAACTCCACGGACCTTGAAAAGGGTAAAGAATGGTAAGTACTTGTGGACTAAAGTCAATATCCGGTTTGTTAGTGCGACGTCATTTCAACTTAAGCTACAGCACATCATCTGCAGCTATCCAAAAAGTAACTGATGAAATTATTGCTGAAAAAACATACTCGGTTTAAAGATAGTAATGGGACTAAACTCACTGTGAAATTATTCTTTCTGGCAAGGTGTCATTTTGAAGAAAACAGGGGAAAATGGCCATTTCCAACGATTTCCGTTAGTAGTTCGTTTTTATTTTGGCAAAGCGCGTGCAAGCGTTGACACGATGCACATGCATGCGCAGTTGCTATAATTTACCGGTTCAGTGCTCGACATCGCGCAGCTACAATCAGCCGAATGAGAACACTGAATTTGGGCGCAATTCAAAACAAGACTCTGCAACTTTTGATTTGAAATCGAGATCCCAGAATGCTGTTTTTCTCAGAATCTGCAGCATTCACTGAGCTAAAACTTGAGTTTTTAAGCACCCTTCTTTATATTTTGAGCACCTTTGTTGCTTCAAACGAACATAATGCACAAATTACAAATGATGAACTGTAGTACCTTTAACCACGCGTACTGCACTCGCTGTAGCATTGAGCGAAAGGAACCAGAAGTTAACACACTTTGTGTTTAGCCAATAGGCGCTTGTAACCGGGCAGTGCGTGCGCGTGTATGACAAAGTCGCTTACGGATAGGATAGAGAGGCAGAAAGTTGGGTGAAGGAGACCTGCACCCGGTTTCATCAAACTCTTCGTAACTTACGATGCATCGCAGCGCTGCGACGCGTCGTATCTCTACGATGCGTCGCAGCTGCGACGCGTCCTGCGATCCATTTCACGAAACACGTCGTAAGAGCAAGCGTTGTAGGTGTATTTATAGCACAACTCGGTGACTGTTTTATGTATTAAGTCGGCGTACAGTAAATAGTCGTCTGATATTCCACAAAGAGTCGTCGGATCTCCGCTCAAAATTTGTTCAAACGTAAAACAAAATGGTGGTCGTGCGATGCAATTTTGAAGG
Source organism: Patiria miniata (assembly GCF_015706575.1). Classification (NCBI taxonomy): domain Eukaryota; kingdom Metazoa; phylum Echinodermata; class Asteroidea; order Valvatida; family Asterinidae; genus Patiria; species Patiria miniata. The sequence continues at coordinate 6,063,342 of NW_024037056.1, read as the reverse complement.
TAAACAAGCTCTCAGTGGACTGTATAGCTACTTTGAAATTTCAACTGCAATATTCCAGTCTAATTCATGATTATTCAATGAGTTTACTATTTACAACTTTACACACATTGCCTTGGTATTATAATCTCGTTAATGTAATGTTTATGGCACAAAACTGGCTAACAAAGGGACTCTTCTTATGTTGCGATGACCACTAGACACGTCGTAACTTGCGACGTGTTTTAAGCCGTTGTTAAGGAACTTACGACGCGTTCAACACATCGCAAGTTGGGTGAAGGAGACCTGCACCCGGTTTCATCAAACTCTTCGTAACTTACGATGCATCGCAGCGCTGCGACGCGTCATATCTCTACGATGCGTCGCAGCTGCGACGCGTCCTGCGATCCATTTCACGAAACACGTCGTAAGTACAAGCGTTGTAGGTGTATTTATAGCACAACTCGGTGACTGTTTTATGTATTAAGTCGGCTTTATAGTCCACAAGTACGTACCATTCGTAACTTGCGACGTGTTTTAAGCCGTTGTTAAGGAACTTACGACGCGTTCAACACATCGCAACTTTTGTGAAATGGATGATACGACGCGTCGCGAGTTGCGACCTTTTACACGTCGTAACTCGAGTTGCGACGCGTCGCAGCGCTTTGTGAAATCGGGTGCTGCATGGATTCAAACTCCTGACACTCTGATTATGAGTCACAACTAATCGGCACTCACAAAGGTACGGGTGTGACGACTGTAATGTTTTACCTATGACTGTGATTGTCACTAAACAAGAAGCACTGTTTCCGTTGGAATCCTCCACACTAAAAGTCACTGGGCTGGCTCCGATTTCGTAAGGTCCTGTGTCATCCACTGTAAATGCGATGTCTTCCCCAGAATTATCTGATACCGTCGGAAGACCAGGAGCATCGGAGGAATGAGGCATGCCAACATCAGTAGATCTGGAATCGTCGGGAGGACACATTATCACAGGAGCCTCATCATCTGCGGAAATGAAAAACAAAACAATCGGTTGCTGCAAAATAGCTTGTGCCGACTGGATTGACCCAAAATATAAAAATCATAACAGATCGAGTATCGGTTTTCTTTCACGTTTTGTAATTGTGTAGGTCTACACACATCGACACATTGGAAAACAGTTCCTAAAGGGGCACTAGGTCCTGAAATCCCCGAAAATTTCACGTTTTGGATTGTTTACTTATCCTATTTCAAACATCTGGTTGAAAGGAAACCAACCTAATGTCTTATCGTTCCCGAGAAAAGAAAATCCCTAGTTGTTTACATCGGACACAACGGAGCACGGATACGGGGGATGACCACAATCAAAAAATTGCCCGGCCATGGACATTCAAAAAAAAGGGGGGGGGGGGTTGAACACAACATTACACTTGGGGGCGCTCTTCATGATATAGATGTTTATCAAAGTGTATACTCGCGATTACATCAAAAGAGCACATTTTTAAAGCTTTTGTACCTTGTTTCTCCATTTTTCAGTGCTATTGATTAAAATCTGCACTTTTTTCATCACGAAAAAGTGTGGGGGGGGGAAGATTCAATAGCCTGTTCCCCCCCCCCCCCCCCCCCCCCCGCAATCAATATAAACCCCCTCCCCCCTCCCCCCCCCCCCCCCCCCCCCCCCCCCCCAACCAGGAATGAGAAATAAAATTTTGGAATGAGAAATAAAATTTGAAAAACCTTAATAATCCACTACATGTCTGAAACAACAGTATTAGTATTGTCTACAATTTTTGAACTTACCCTCCACAACTATGCTGACCGCACACGCCACCATTTGCCCCGAACCATCCACCACCGAATACTGCATGGAATAACTCTCATCATAACGAAAGGGTTGACTTAAAGCAGTGTCGTACACAATCTCTGAACCATCGGGGTATGTGATGACCGCTAGAACGGTGTAGTGGCCGGAGTTATCGGAGACCATAGGTGGTTCTAGTGGCAACGTAACTGATGCATAGGGCTGTCCAGCTTCAGTCGTGTAGTTTAACTGTTGACACTCTATCTTGGGTGGTTGGTTATCTGCAATGTTTAAAAAAATAAAACAATTTTCAAGATTGAAATTGCACAACTAGTTCATGTTTTACATGCGCGTACTAAACGCAGGGCGCCCTCAAGAGGTGACGAGGTGAGATAAATAACGGATTTGTACTGACTCGAGTCATCATACTCCTACTCGGAAGTACTTTACTCGTACTCGTACTCGAAGGTACTGGTACTCGTACTCGGAGACTTGAACTTAGACTCAGAGGTACAAGTACTCATACCCGTACTCGGCAACCTAAGTACTCGGCATATATTGCTCTGTTTTATCTTGAGTGGGGTCAGGGAACCAGACTACAAGAACAGGGTTCGTTTACTTGTTTTTGGGGGATATACAAGCCCAAAACGTAAAACAAGTCAATTTAACAATACTTCTCACCCTCCAAATCCATTTATTTCTGAAAATTGCAGCAAAAGCAAATGTTGTACATTCCCTTTTACTAAGAAAAATTTCAAATGAAGACCTTGTGCTTAGCACAAAAAAAGTCTGCCTTATAAAAGCAGGTTACCAGCCAAAACTCCATGTGATGTGCTAAGCAACAGCTGAATACTAATCACAAGCAATATACTTCACATGGAGTTTTAGCTGGTAACCTGCTTTTGTATAGCCAGACTTTTTTTGTGCTTAGCAGTGCCATGAAATTGGCCCCCTTTCGTGAGCGTACCAGTTACTATGATGTCAAAGGTGCATTCTGCCGTGTTGCCACTCTCATCTGTGGCATTGTAGGTAACAACGTGACGGCCAATTGGTAGATTGGCCGGGCTGACAAGGTTTTCATCCTGATTAATCACTCCACCAGAGTTATCGATTGGCGCAGGAATCATCCATGTTGCAATTCCGTGGGGGAGATCGATTTCGGTGTTGATTTCCAGCGTGGGGAGACATTCCAAGTACGGTATCTGGTTATCTGCGTAAAAATAGTATATAATGTAAAAAAAAAATTAAATAACTGGGGGCGCGAGAATTGAACTTTCGGGCCGTATCATAAGTCCGACACCTCATAGGTCCGACGCCTCATAAGTCCAAAATTTCGGACTTATGAGGCGTCAGACTTCTGAGGCATGAAATTTATTTATTCTGCCTCATAGGTCTGACGCCTCATAAGTCTGACAACGGAAAAAAAGAGGCGTTTAATTTGTCGGACTTACGAGGCATGGGAGCTATGAGGCGTCGGACCTATGAGGCGTCGGACTTATGGGCCTTTATTTGGTTAGGGGATGCGATTTTGTTGGAATTATCAGGCGTCGGACCTATGAGGTGTCGGACTTATGAGTGGGCCCCGAACTTTCGACCTCCGCAACACCATTTCGGTGCTCTCAACTTTCTAATTCTACATCCACACTCGACATGCTTGAGTAACTTTTTCAAGGTCAAATAATCAAACACCTGTTGTTGTTTTTTTGCATTTTAATTAAAAAAGGTTGAATCCTATATGAAACAGCTCCACAAATGTGGTCAAGACTACCTCCGGAAATAATGGTCACACTCGGAACATTTACCCGAAAATGTAGAACTTTGTCAAGCTTTTATTTTCACATTTAGACTTTGTTTGTAAGTGTGGCCTTTATATTTATGGACATGGGCGTCAAGGGTGGGGGGGGGGGGCAGGGGGGGGCGCTGCTTGCCCCCCCCCCCTCTCCATGGATGCGCAAAAAAAAATTAAAGAGAAAAAAAAGAGGCGCAAAATCATATTGTTGTTAATTTAATGGGTTGGGGGGGGAATGTCCCTGCCCACCCTCGAAAAAAGATCAATGGGGAAAATGCTGGAATTAGTGATTTTGGGGGAAAAATGTGCTTTGCCCCCCCCCCCCCCCCCTAGAAAAAAAAAACCTGCCGATGCCCATGTTTATCATTTTATGGAGGTAGTTCAGACATTGGCCACATTTGTGGGGCTATACATGCTATATGAAACACTGAGATTGGCAAATTTGGCCAAAGGATGTATGTGTACGAACTAGCCCCATATGTGGCCTATTTACTGGACTACCTCCGTAAACATAGGCCACACATCCACATGTACAAAAACGTGTCGCACTTTGCCAAATTTTGATTTTCATATAAGGCTTAGTTTGTAGGGTTTTTTTGCTTTAGAAGCATACTCACCCTCTTTATAGGCTAATCAAAAAGTGCTGCCTTTTTCAGATATCTAATTTTTGTGAAATTTCATGTTAAAATTTTGATACGCAAACGTGCGCAAATGAATCTGGAAATTTCACGAAAAATAGACATCTGAAAAAGGCAGCACTTTCTGATTAGCCTATAATTTTTTTATAAAGAGGGTGAGTATGCTTCTGAAGCAAAAACACCCTACAAGTACAAACTAAGCCTAAGTATGAAAATCAAAATTTGGCAAAGTGCGACACGTTTTTGTACATGTGGATGTGTGGCCTATGTTTACAGAGGTAGTCCAGTAAATAGGCCACATTTATGGGGCTATGTACATGTACGAACATGAAGAAGCACCACCGACCACAGCGCTGTGTGCTTCGACCACCACAGGACCGGGTCCGTCATGTCCGTAGATACACGATCGCCATAATTTGGGACCTTTATTTCCACATGATCAGTGTTTGCAGTCACAGTCAGTAAGTTACAACTACAAATCGATATCTCATCCCAAAAAGCACTCACGCGTCACGTTAAAATCTGAACGATTATGCGAAACGAAAAATGATCCGATCGTGCACGTGCATGTCTATGTGTGCCGCCATATTCTTTAAACAGCGCCCTCACACTTTCAGTTGTTGTTTTTTTCGGGGTCTGCAGCTATCAGTCCGACACCTCATGTCCGACGCCCGGTCCGACGCCTCATAGCTCCGACACCTCGTCAGTCCGACAAATTAAAACGCCTCGTTTTTCCGACGTCGGACTTACGAGGCGTCGGACTTATGAAGCGTCAGACCTATGAGGCGGAATAAACAAATTATATGCCTCATAAGTCCGACGCCTCAGTCGGACCCACGCGCGGATCCAGATGGGGGCACACCCGGCCCGTGCCCCCCTTTTTGCAACTGTTTTTTTTTTTTTTTTTTTTTTAACGAGTCATCTTAGGGCGGGCGCGCATTAAATACATCCCTTTGAGAACATGGCTATCTTTTTCCTTTTTGAGGAGTCATTATGGCGGGCGGACGGGCGGTCATCAAATCAATCGCTTGGAACATAACTATTATACATAATTATCAACAAAAATATACAATGTATAAGTTTTGAAGGTCGCCTGTCAATCATTGTCTCAAAATTTCTTTCAAAGCAAGAATATATTTTTATAAGACACTTTTTTATTTCCCGGCTGGACTAGGGGCACATTTAATACAGCACTTGCATTTAATGCTTCATGTCAAAATGTATTCCAAAATATATTCTAGAGTAGAACCAAGGGCGGATCCGGGGGGGGGGGGGCAAAGGGGGCCATGCCCCCCCCCCAAAAAAAAACCGAAACCATTTTTTTTTTTTTATGTGACATCGCAATAAAGGCAGGCAATGAGTACACCACCATCTTTTCCTCAATAAAACAGTGGTTAAAGTGGTCAGAAATTGCCTCAGATCGCACCACAGAGTATCTAGAATCCAAAAAATTTTCGGGGCCCTTAAGCGGGCCCCGAACCCCACGCCGTAATTTTTTTGACCCACTTTTTTGGGGACCAAAACTTTTTTGGGGGGGGGGACCAAAAATTTGTTTTGGCCCACCCCAAAATTGTGTTCTGGATCCACCCTTGAGTAGAACATGTACCGGTACACGAAATTATGTAGGCTATGTGTTTTTTTTAATAAATGAAGAATAAAATCGCCATCCCCTTCTTTTATTTTCCCGGCCTCAGAGAGAGATTTACGTCTGGTTCTCTACAAAAACTTTTTTTTTAAAGCAAAATGATTAAAAAAAACCTAGTTAGTTAAAGTTTGTACTCGAAGTTAATTCTTTTGTAGATTCCAGGGGAAATTTAATACGAATTATGCTCGGTTTTTCTTATTTTTAAATGAATATGATCAGGATTAACAACATCCCTCAAATAATAGCGTCAAAATATATTCCAAAATATATTCTAGAGTAAAACATTTTCACAAAATAATGTAGGCCATGCATTTTATTTTTAGATACACGAAGAATTAATCGTCATCCCTTTTGCCTCAAATAGAGAGAAATCAAATAAATAGGGGTTATTTTAATACGACTTAGTATGTCTTGTTCTCTCGATTTATTTTTAAAGTAAAACGATTTCAAACACCCTAGCCCATTAAGTTCTGAACCCTCAGTTAATTCTTTTGTAGATTCCAGGGAAATTTTAATACGAATTATGCTTAGTTTTTCCTAATTTTAAAAGGAATACGAATAAGATTATCAACAGCCCTTTGACTTCAAACTTAATTTCAAAATGTATTCCGAAATATTTTAGAGTAACATTTACAAAAATAATGTAGGCCATGCAGTTTTATTTTTTTAATAAGCGAAGAATAAAATCGTACTACGAAAAAAGACATCGGGAGCCCTACATTTAATGAATTATTTGGACTTGGAATATCATCCCCCAATCGTTTATCTATGTGCATGTACACAACACGGAGGTGAAATTTCACGTTCAATTCAGTTTCCCACATTTTTCGCATAAAGGTTTCCCCTGTCTCTGAGAAAAAAAAATGCCCAAATAAAATCTCAGCTCCGAAAAGCCTTTCCAGAGAATGATTGATAGCCGCATTGTTCAAATTGATACAATGCTACTCTTGTTCATTACAAAGCATATACATTTGGGTTCAGCTGTAGGCCACCGAACTTTAAGGCCTTTGATAACAGCTCAGGAATGCTGCCACTTTCGGGAAATTTGTGCAGACAAACTTTTTCATATTTTGGAATTTGGAATTTTGATGCAGTTTGCATTTCCGTTAAATTAAAGTTTGTTTTTTTGTTTTCTTTTTAAGAAAATCGGCGCCCCCCCCAAAAAAAAAAATACAAATAAACGATTTTCCTCAGGCCTTGACATTTCTTGAAGTGATTCGACAACACTTGCAGAATGCAGACGATTCATTTCGTCTTAAATTATTTAGCCAGCAGACTTCAAAAGAACATGGAAAAAAATGGTGGTTAAAGTGTATACAAGTGTATGTGACCGCAGTTACCTCACATTATATAAGGGACACAGGCGGCAGTCTTTTTGAAGTCTTGACTAAACATTTAAACGCTACGGGGAAATTTTGCTAATATCATCAATTTTTTTTATGACAACCGAGATGGTTTTGAAATAAAGTTTTATTTCTTCTTTTTGTTTGTAAAGACTATTCGTAATGTAATACTCAGCAGGCTTATAAGTTATACAACATTTTTCAAAGGAATTGGGACGGAGAAATTTTCTGGGCCGGTTGATTTGCTCAGCCGTGGGGTGGGGTGGGGGTAGGGGCTGCTTGGGGCAGGCTGTCCCCTAATGAAATTCAATTTATTTTATTTTCTTTGTTTGCAAGGCAAATTTCTGGGTAGAAATGTATGTTTTAATAGTAAACATGACTTTTTTTGGCTCGCTCGCTCCGCTCGCTCGCAAAATAACATATGTTCATATTTTTCACCCGGGGGCTGTCATCAGCACCTTCTAATTTTGGGGTTCATTTTCAACTTACATCAACAGTGACTTTAAATTCTATATTTGATAGGCAAAAATATATATAAAAAAAAAAAAAAGTAAAAAATAAACATTGTGAATTTTGCTCTTAATGGCTTAAAGTACTCATGATGTAGGAGAGAACATCTAGAATCGTAGAGCTTCCAGTGCCCTCAACCCTGCCCGCAAGGGATTTCGCGCTTCAGTCTCGTTATGTGTGCAACGCGCACAAAGTTTTTGTGCCCCCCCTTTTTGAAAATCCTGGATCCGCCCCTGGTCGGACCTATATGAGATTTTTCTCGGCAATCCTTTTGCGTGCAGGAAAACTACTTTCAGGATCACTAGTATAGATACCTCAAGAAGTTCAAACCAGCTGCCATTTTTTCTGACACTTTTTTTTGGCGGGACCCTTCGTGTGCAAAAACAATGATTCAGATAAATTCACTTTTTTTTTAGCATTTGGACAGCTCACCCAAAGTGCTACATCACGAGAATTTTTTTTTCAGAGTTTTGCCTATTCGGGGTGGGGCCACATTTTATGAAGCGGGGGGGGGGGGCAAATGTCATTACCAAAAACTTCCAAAGGGCCTCAACTTACAGTTTATATACTATACACTATTTGCACTTACCGGAAAAGCCTAAATATGACAAAGTCCAATATCTCAAAGAGCAATAAGTTAAAGATCAGAAGATTAACCGAATGAAATATAAATCACTTGTATCTAGACAAAAGTTTGACGAGGCGTTAGAAATATCATCATATCCATGACATAATAGCGAAAAAAAACTTGAGATCGTACCTACATAAGTATAACCCGTGGGGAAGGGTTTTGCAGGCCAGTAAATCGGTCCAAACTTGCCTACGCCGGCCAACCCACGATTTGCATGCCCTCAAAATCTTCGGTATTTTAGCGCAATGTGGGCCATGAACTTGAGGGCTTTTAAAAAAAAAAAGCCGGAAGCCGTGCACAGGACTGTGAGCTTGTAGTGTAATTTGGATGAAATTGGGGCCCTAAAAGCGCTCTATTTTGCAATGGAATGTAGGCATCGTTTTTCAAAATGGCGATGGGCTAAAGGACTATTTTAAGGGGTGATCATCTTCGGATGGAAATTTCTCCCAAAAGTCATCTGTTAACCCCCCCCCCCCCAAAAAAAAAGATGACGAAATACACTTTAATGTGATGTGTGTCTCGAACACCTCAGAGAGTTGTGAGTATTTTTCCTGAACTTCTTAACAGGGGGCATTTATCATTGGGGTCTATGGCAGTTTACTAGTCTGCAACCTTACCTTCAACATTCACCGTAAACGAACAGTTGGCTGTGTTCCCAGACGTATCTGTGGCAGTAAACGTCACAACGTGAGAACCAACGTTGAGGGCGGTACCGCTGATGAAGTCAGTGGTAAAGACCACGCCCTCAGAGTTGTCGCTGATGTCGGGTGTTGGTAAATAGTACTCGAATGTTGCCGTGTCTAGATCTGTATTAGCTGTGAAGCTTGCCGGGCAAGTTATTGTAGGGTCGGTTCCATCTATTTGAAAAAAAATGCCAGGCGTAGAATGTGTAACCAACCTAGATGATGATATAGATATGGTTTGAAAGAAGCGCCTTTCCACTTTAAAATGAGACATCAAACATCCAAATCTGATCATTTTACAGAGTTATGAGCATAACAAGATGGATGCATTCACACAAGATAGAAAACACACAAGCGTACGTGTGATGGGCGTGGTGCCATTCCGCGGTCGACAGTGTGTGTTTTTTGTTTGTTTGTTTTTCACGCAAAAAGATGGAAACCCTTAAAACAAAGTTGGAGTAACGAAACACCTTCAAAAATTACGATGTCCACTTTTGTCACAATTCGTATTGACTTCATAGAAAAACTTTTCTAGAGTTTCAGTGGTACCCGTCATAATTTTCCACGTATGCAGCCGTGTGGTTGCGAAGGGCGATTTCTAAAGGTTACGTAACACCTTATTTTGAATGAAACTACATGTACACAGACATGTTCACGTTGGCGGGTGAAATCTTTGAAAATTAATTACTCCCGTTTGGAAGACGTAATCTGCATGCAACTTTCAGGGTTTATTTCCCTTATAGTGATCCAAGTATGCATGCTAAAAATCGTGGTGATTATGTTCATTACTTTTCGTTGAAATTGGAAAAATAGGTCTGGCTACGTGCATTTTTAAAAGTTGTAACACTGGTGTTTGCAATATCTGTCAATCTTTTCAAGCCTCGCGAATATTAATAATGTTCGGTATTGTGTACAGTACAAATTTGCAGAAAAGCCTCCTTCACGAGTTATTAATTAATAAATGTCACCCTTTTTCCGGCTTCCATTGGTCGATACCGAGACCCACGCCAACTTGATCACGTCGGAGTGACGTTAATGAAATGCTAATACACTGTACAATGTATGCGATCTTTCATTAATGTGTTGCCGGGCCGAAATCGGTCAACCATAAGCGCCGCGCCTATACGCCGCTATAGAATCTTTTCTGACTGTGCGTGGTTTGGTCGGGGAAAAAAATGCTCGTTGTAATTTTCTTGGAGATATAGTTCAAGGTGTAACACTAGCGTTTGCAACAACAGATTAAGCTGAAATTCGGCATATTATAATGAAAAGTTGATATAGGCAAACGGACATAAGCTCAAACACGCGATGCGCTGCATACACCCACTACAGAACACACGTTACCCCAACAGGCGCGCACATTTATATACAATGTAGCCACCCACGCACGCGCGCCCGTGTGTAGGTGGCTAACCGTGGGCTAACCACGGGCTAACTAATCAAAACACTGACTGGCTATTATTTGTTCAAGCCAAAATATCGTTGGAATGTATTGTCCAATTAGCATGCTTCTTATATCAGCCTTTAGATAATTTTATCAACTTTATGAATGACGTCACCCCAAGGTTGCTGAACTTTTCGTTTTGACGCTGTGGTAAAAACACTGCGTGCTAACAAACTAGTTACGCTTCGTGGATGTGCACTATTGAATAGGAGCACAAAGCGTGGATGTGTTTTTGAAACTAAAATGGTCGTTATTGGCCGAGCACTGTCAATAACAAATTTCATCTTTATACAAAGCTGAAGATATCTTCTTTCGTGTTCTGATCACCCCAGATGTGTACGTTGCCCAGTTTCAAAGATGTGCCTGTTTATGTCAACAACGCACACGCACACATACTGAGCGTATACACGCAGTGTTGCGATGAACAAAATGTCCAAAACTTTTCATTATGACTCATGATTTAAGTGTTCAACTACTTGTGAAATAACAACCAATACATAGATTTGAGGAAGTTTTCGAACGATTTCTTCCCTACTTTAAGGTCAGCTTTACAAGTACCAGAATTGACGTTTCGGCATCGATAACGGCGATTTTCTTCACTGACATGAAGTTTAGAATGTCGTTTAGAAGTTTAGAATTTAACATTTAAATCATTTTGAGCATATTTTTTTTTTTAGAAACAAAACGTTTGAAAGGCCATGTTTTTGGGGGTGCATGAATTTCAGTGCTCTGTTATAGCGTCTATTACTAATCGGATAAACTTTGCCTATCAACGGGCCACGCTTCGCCTTTGCAACCATAATGGCTGCAAATTGCGACTTCACCGACAGTACATGTCAAATTGTCTAATCGTGATGTGCGCACGAACCGACCTGGCTTTCAGCTACTGCCTGCACTAAATACGTGTGTTATTCATTTGTTTAAGTCTTTTTGCTTTCTGTTCATCAGGTCAAATCTATCAATGTCAGAACAGACAATGCAGGTTTCCCCCTTTATTTGGTTTTGGAGCGACTCTTTATTTTCAAGGACCATTAAGTTTGGTGCATTTTCCTCTAGGTCACTTTATTTTCCTCGAGGTGACTGTTATCTTTCCACAAACTATAGCCTCGGGAGAATATGCCATAATTTATTACAAGCTTGAGGAATTTTCTATATTTCTCAATATACCCCCAAAAAATTATTAATGAACCATTGTGAAGGTACGGTTTCGCATCAGCGCAATGTATAGAAATGACAATACTTAAACCGGTAGACAAGTTGCTAAATCTCGATCCCACCATTAAAGCGAGAACCCATAGCGATAGAGGCTCTTTTTCAGAAGTTGTTAATCTCTGCCCATGTTATACACAAACAAAACCCGTAAAAACACTGTCCATTTCCCGTCATTTTTAACGGTTGATTACCGTTATTGCTCGAACCGTCCCAAGAAAAAAAAATGTGCTACGTGAATTTCCCGTAAACTTGGTGGCCTGACGCATGCCCCCCCCCCCCCCCCCTCAAGATTTTTGCGGTGGTTATATCTAATAACTTCCCACCGATCCATGAAAAATTTTTGAACAACAAATGCGAACATACATCTTTGCACTGTTCTTACATAAGATTATGGCATGTCAGTGTACTGTGCAGGAGTGCATCATAATGGACCGATCCAGTAAGCACCGCCCCATGGTATTCTGACCAATCACAGCCGTGATTTATGTTCGACATGCGTGCACAAAAGCTCGACATGCGTGCGGGCGCGTGCACGCGCGTACGTTATGATGCGCGCGGCAGGAAAATGCAGTGTATTGCAGTGCATTGGAGAGGAGCACGTGTTAATTTGCCCACGTGCGCAGTGGGAGGGGCTTACTGGATCGGTCCAGAAACGAGGCATTCCCTGATAGGCTATCATGAAAAAAATTGAATTCCGTGATATGCTATCGTGGAAACGCGGCATACTGTGATAGCCTATCACGAAAACGTGGAATACCGCGATAGGGTATCTCAGCAACATGGAATTCCGTGATGTTTTATCGTGGCAAAGCGAAATGCCATGATATCGTTAGCCTATCACAAAATTCCACGTTTCCACGATAGCTCATCACGGAATTACATGCTTTCACAATAGCCTTTCACCGAATTCTATGTTTCTGTGATAGGCTATAATGATATTCCACGTTTCCGCGATAAGCTATCACAGAATTCCACATTTCCACGATAGCCTATCACGGAATTCCACATTTCTGTGATAGGCTATTACAGTATTCCACGTTTCCACGATAGCCTTTCAGGGAATTCCATGTTTCCATGATATTTTATCTCAGTAACCCAGTAACGCGCATGGTCATAAACGCTTCCGTAAAGTTGTTATTGGTGAAGAGAGAAGAAAAGGAAAGTTGAGCTCCTCAGTCGTCCAAAATTTATCGAATCGAAAGAATCGAAAGAAACAAAACTACAAAACGAGCAGAACTCACCCAGAATTGAGATGTAGAATGTACAATCTGCTTGATCAAAGAGATCACTGGTGTCCGAGAGTTGGTAGATGACTTCGACCCGACCACCGTGCTCGTTGTTGACTGTGACCGGAAATTCGTTGCCGGAAGAGCAGAAAACGTCCGGGTCCATGTTAGGGTCCGGGTCGCAGAATATGAACGCGAGCGTACTCGCCGGCGGAGAAACGAGCACCGGGTTGGTCCAGGAGACGATGGCGGTCGACGACTCGGGAGCCAGGGTGATTTGGATGGTGTCTGGCGGGTCGCCATAAGTGGCCTCCGGTGGGGGACAGGTGGAGTTGTCGAAAACCAGAGCTGTCAGATTAAGTAAATTATAAAATGAAAGGAAATTATATTCTCTTTGAAATACCTCAGTAACTTTGCAATCATCGTCGTGTTCCAAGGAAAAAGGTCAAGCAGCCCAGGCACACACAAAAACACTTTTCGAGATAATCGAGTTGAAAGGTTTTTAGACCGTGGGCCAGAAATCCTATCCTGCCTAGAAAATGAAGTCCGTTCAAGATTTTTGGTGGCAACAAAAAAATGCTATTTGTGCTCCCATTAAAATAAAAATCACATGAGGCTGAAATTTGGACTCGTGAAAGTCGTTAATAATTACAATAAGGCCCCAAAAAATAGTCGGTCTCTGGTCAGACCGAAGTTCCGGAATTGATGCGGCGACGCGGGGTGTTTGGGTGTTTGGTGGCTTTTTTTTTCAAGCTTGTATTGTACAGACCAGGTGGGTACTATTTTGCTTTTTTGTGTCCTCATTATACATTGGTGTCCTCCATAATTTCCATTGGTACCCTTTATCATTTGCCTTGGTGCAATTTCCCCCTTCCTTGGTGCTCCTTGGTACAAAAATTTGAGGAGGCGCGGCAATAGAGGGCGCTGTTGTAGCTTCCGTGTTAATTTGAAGAGAAAAAAAAGGTTGACGCGCATGATTAAAATCGACGCGCGCGCTGACCAGAGACCGAGTATTTTTTGGGGGGGCCTAATAGTCTGCATTTTTATTTCAAAATATTACTTAATTTTGAAGTTATTTCAATTTCTCTGCTAGACCTTTTACCGGGTACTCCCTCTGCCTTAAACGTGAACTCTCCCTGCATTAAACGTGCGCTTAATTAAGCGGCATGTTAAATCCTAACGACTTTTGGCCGGGAACAAACTTGTCTTTACATAGCCACTTGAGTGGACGTTAGCGCATCTTGAACATAATTTTGTTACATTAGATGCACGCTAACGACCTTTTGCCGGGAACAAATAATGGAAACCTCTTTACGACTTTTGTTACTGTTAATGACGTCAGTGTGACGTAGCCCTTTGAGACAAAATGTATATTAAATGAAAGATTCATTCAGGGATATCCAAATCATCGCTGGAAAGTTTGGACGGTAGAGATGAATGGTTGTGGGGGTTTTTAACCCAATTTTATTTCTATGGTTTTTTTTAAATAAATTTTTGCTCATCAGCTTCCTTGCATTGTAAGTTACACTCAACGAATCCAATTAGCACTTCATCTTAAAAAAGAATCGAATCATTGAAAATGCACTAGCCTACATAAAGTGATATGTAACATCTGCTTTTGCTGTTACTTTCAGAAAAGAGTAGATTTGGTACTACTTGAGTATTTTTTTCTAGAGTACTCGTACTCGTACTTGAATGTCAAAGTACTCGTACTCGAAATGACGGTACTCTTACTCGGGTAGCAAAGTACTCGTACTCGACATGAAAAAAAGTTTACTCGATTATCAAAGTACTCGAACTCGAATAACAGTAATCGACAAAAATAGTATAGCTTGGCTTATCATGGCCTTATTTTATCGATACTTTCAGTTTGAAATGGTTGATTGGCCTGCAGAGAAATTGAAGTTTCCTGATTTTTCTCTTTGCACGTCCGGACAAACACATTCAGCTAGCCTTGAGTGGGTCTGTATACCGTATTGGCCGTATTCGAAAAACAGAACTCGTACTCGGAAGTACAAGTACTCGTACTCGGAAGTACAAGTACTCGTACTCGGTAACCTAAGTACTCGGCAGTACTCGGAAGAAATTCCTCGACTACAACACTGATTTGGGGGCTGTTATGTTATATTCATAAATACCTAAGACAGTTTACCCATTCCCGTTGGTCGACAGCCCATCAGTTGGGTGTTTTTAAAACGTTTGATAAAACACCGACTGACTATAAAACATCGTTTTTCCCTGCACCGCTGCCTTCTGCGCCACATCGCGCAGTACGCGCTGCGCGCGCCAATCTCCATGGTAAGGAGATTTTAAGTACTTGCGCGAGGCATATACCATAAACATAGCTAGAGGGGTGTTTCACAAAACATGAAGTAAAATTGTTGAACAGAATCATTGGACATTTATAATTTTTGACTTTTCATAAGACTTTTTGACTGAAAGGTATTTATGGATGGGAATAAATGTGCTTGGCCGGTATTAAACAAGTGCGTTTAAAACTGGCTAGAAGCCTAGTCGCCGATAAGGGCCCTCGCCTTCGGCTCAGGCCATTATCCCCGTCTGTTTAAAACTGGCCAAGCACATATTGGAAAAAAACAGTGTTTTCCCACGATGGGCGGTACGGCCGACCATCGTTGGAAATTGATTAAAAAAATGGTACTCTGCCTTTCGCCAGAGCCTATTGTGAACTCGCCCTGGTTTTTACCAACCTCGCATTCCCAAACTTTGTAACTGCACGACTGATTTTAAACTCCGACATGCTTCAATACAATTCAATGCATCCCTCCACAAATAAATTCCTTCTACTCACCAGGACCTTTAATCAAAATCAACACACCGAAAAGCAAAGGCCGCGGGGACTTTTGGGCCCATCAATGCCAAGGAGCTTTCTATTCATTTCTGTGGTATCTTCCCTCACTTGTCTCTATTCAAACAAACTGGCCTTGACATATGGCAGATAGTTTCAAATGGAGCCAAATCCCCTATGCTGGGCCATACCAGGTCAATTTTTGGAATCATCGGTATTTCTATCCAAATCTTCGCTGATTGATGATATCTTTAACAGACAGCACTAGCCTATTGTGTGCAAAAAGCAGGTCGGTGCGTAATTAAAAGCAAACGTGCTTCGTTGTTTGCCGTAGGCAGTTAGCATAGACAGCTTCTATTTCAATGATACCTTTGAGTCCAACAATGGACGACTAAAAATGAAGACCGAAAACCCTCGTGTCGAGAATAATTAATCGGTCTTCATACTACAAATAAGTTACTGTGGAAATTTACCCTCAGGCTGGCTTGTGTGGGTCTGTGCGGGTTGGGCCCTCGTGGATCTGTAGGGTACCACTTTTAAGGTAAATTTTCGCATGTTAGAACTCGCCTTTACCATTTTTCCCCCGCAGATGTCTTGGCTAAAGTGTGTTTATAGCTCCATGGTTTGACCATCAATTATGAACATCGGCGTACCTCTCTCGAGAAATGTCAGATTTTTGAACACCGCAATGTGTCGAAACCTGTTACCTTTTTTAATACACCGTCTGTGCGCAATGAAAGGTGCTGCTTAATGGTTAACCTTAATGTGAGTTTAAACTGAGTTTTCTAATAATTGTTGTCAGGGGGAAAATGTTATGGCCGGAGCCGTAGGCGAGGGATATTATCGGCGACCTGGCCCCGAGCCAGTCTTAAACGGACTTGTTTAATACCAGCCAAGCACGTATTTATTCCCATTCATAGATACCTTTTAGGTCAAAAAGTCAAAACAAATACAAAAATATAAATTTCCAACGATTTGGTTCAACAATGATACCTGTTTTTTGTTAACACACCTAAAGCTGTGTTATGGTATGCGCCTCTCGTGAGTAGCCGTAAACAAACTCCTTATGGAGATGGGCGAGCGCGTGGCGCGTATTTCCGCTACTGCGCGATGTGGCGCAGAGCGCAGCTAGCTGTCCGTCGGAGTTTAGGACTATGAAATGCAGACTCACTGGTAGTATTGCACCAATCTTGTCCCCAGGGTCTCGAGCAGTACGCGCCCACCACTACTTGCTATCTCACCCTGGTATTGGATCGTTTGCATGTGCGTATGCAAATGAGGAATAGTCTGGTGCCGGCATGTGCGTTACATTACCGTTTGTTTTTGTATGCGGTGTCTGGGGTAAACACAGCATCAATATTATTCGTCGCGCCGTGAGTTATGAAAACACAAACATATTAATTTAATGTTAATATGAGCAAAGTGGAAAGGAAAGGAGTATTTTTGAGAAGACGTGGACGTTATAATTACAATGATCGTTAAAACACGTAATGCACGTTGGAAATAACAACACCAACTACACGATATAAATCCATTACTAGCAAATTGCGGTATCGAATCAGGATACACGAAGAAATTTTCCCTTCCAGGGCTTACGATTGGAAACGAGGATGGAAATACAGTAAACACTGGGGACGAAGTTGGTATTGCACATGCATAAGTGAGGATTGTGAACGTGCAACCAATAAAAAGGGTAAATGATCCAGATTTTATACGAGTCCAAATTTCATGTGACACTGGAAAAGTGTTTAAGACCAGCCAGCCGGTGTTTTATCAAGTTAAGATCGGCCACGTGACTTACTTTCGACCAATAGGAATAGGTAAACAGTCTTAGGTAATTATGAATAACAAATACATTTCCTGTCATTCCTTAGGCACTCTTAAATATCTGAAAAGAATTTACTGGAAAAATAATGAAATCCGGACATTAAAGCAGATAATATTCACTACACCAACGCATAGGCCCACTACTCGACCTTTTTTTTCTCTGCATACAACTATATTAGCCTGCAAAGGTCAAATTGAAAGGTCTATTCGAGGGGAAAACCTTTATTTGACATGCAATGGATTAGCAGTCACCCCCAACAAGTTGCTCATCCATTTCAAGTCGGTCCCTTTGACGATCGCCCGATCTTCTGACCGTGACATAATGATCGCCGACCGTGACATAATGATAAATCGCCGGGTTGTTCAAAATGACAAAAGTGCTTACGACAACTGCAAAAGCTCAGGACAAATATTATTGTGTTCGGGTCCCAACAATCGTGAGGCAGGTTGATTTACCCGCGTTTTTGGAAAAGGTTCAGGAACACCACGCTTGGTATCCCACCAACCTTACAAAAGTCCAAGGCCAGATAGCAAGAACCACTCCACAATACAGGCACAACAGTTTTGACGAAATCTTTCTAAATTTGTGACTGAAAGGATCAACCCAGCCCCAGATTTGAGAAGTTTAATTATAATCATGTTCCCTAACGTGGCGCACTTCGACATTCCCCCAACTTTCCTCTCGCAGTGTCGCCAATTCTTTGTCGACAAACTTCAAATTCATTCAGTGCAATACTGGCACTTATACCTTATTAATGCTTGCTATTTAACTTCTGTGAACAATTTCGGTGTCATGAAATTTAATCCGAAATTCAAAAACGGTGGCGTCCGGAAATTGGGCACAACATTTGCTAAGTGTTCCCTGACGTGGCGCACTTGAATACATCTCGGAAAATTCCACATTAACATTTAAGAATTTCTGTAAAGTAGATAAATTCTGATAAACCATCATTATCTTTACTTACATACCCAACTAGAAGTTTGCCAGAAAATTGTTACTTTTAAGGGACATTTTCAAAATACTCGTACTCGGAAGTACAAGTACTCGTACTCGGTAACCTAAGTACTCGGCAGTACTCGGAAGAAATTCCTCGACTACAGCACTGATTTGGGGGTTGTTATTTTATATTCATAAATACCTAAGACAATTTACCCATTCCCGTTGGTCGACAGCCCATCACGTGGGTGGTTTTTAAAACGGTTGATAAAACACCGACTGACTATAAAACACCCTTTTCCCCTGCACCGGTACCGCTGCCTTCTGCGCCACATCGCGCAGTACGCGCTGCGCGCGCCAATCTCCATTGTACGGAGATTTTAAGTACTTGCGCGAGGCATATACCATAAACATAGCTAGAGGGGTGTTTCACAAAACATGAAGTAAAATTGTTGAACAGAATCATTGGACTATAATTTGTGAAATGTCATAAGACGTTTTGACTGAAAGGTATTTATGGATGGGAATAAATCTGCTTGGCCGGTATTAAACAAGTGCGTTTAAAACTGGCTAGATAGTCGCCGATAAGGGCCCTCGCCTTCGGCTCAGGCCATTATCCCCGTCTGTTTAAAACTGGCCAAGCACATATTCCCTAAGAAAATTTGGTTACACTGACCTGTTTAAGGCTTAATTAGTGTTCAAAGATGCTGGCAAAAAACATGGACAAAATGTTGTTATTGTAGTTTGGTTCCCTGACGATACGGAAGAATTTTTAAACGCAGGGAATTATCAGGTCAGGGAATCAGACTGGTTGGCTTGCACCCGTCCACGGATGTGTAACTAATTACAAACAAAATATGGAATAACTTCATTTGGTAAATTGGGGGCAGTATTTGGGGAAAAAGCAGTGTTTTCCCACGATGGGCGGTACGGCCGACCATCGTTGGAAATCTCTGCCTTTCGCCAGAGCCTATATTGTTAACTCGCCCTGGTTTTTACCAACCTCGCATTCCCAAACTTTGTGACTGCACGACTGATTTTAAACTCTGTCACGCTTCAATACAATCGGCATTTCTCCACACATAAATTCCCTCCAACTTGCCAGGACTTTTAATCAAAATCAACACACCGAAAAGCAAAGGCCGCGGGGACTTTTGGGCCCATCAATGCCAAGGAGCTTTCTATTCATTTATGTGGTATCTTCCCTGGCTTGTCTCTATTGAAACAAACTGGCACTTACATATGGCAGATAGTTTCGAATAAACCCAAACCCCCTAGGCTGGGGCATACCAAGACAGGTCAATTTTTGGAATCATCGGTCTATCCAAATCTTCGCTGATTGATAATATCTTCAAAAGACAGCACTATTATGTGCAAAAAGCACACACTGATTTGGGGGCTGTTATGTTATATTCATAAATACCTAAGACAGTATACCCATTCCCGTTGGTCGACAGCCCATCACGTGGGTGGTTTTAAAACGTTTGATAAAACACCGACTGACTATAAAACACCCTTTTTCCCTGCACCGCTGCCTTCTGCGCCACATCGCGCAGTACGCGCTGCGCGCGCCAATCTCCATGGTAAGGAGATTTTAAGTACTTGCGCGAGCCAATCTCCATGATAAGGAGATTTTAAGTACTTGCGCGAGGCATATACCATAAACATAGCTAGAGGGGTGTTTCACAAAACATGAAGTAAAATTGTTGAACAGAATCATTGGACATTGTAATTTTTGACTTTTCATAAGACTTTTTGACTGAAAGGTATTTATGGATGGGAATAAATGTGCTTGGCCGGTATTAAACAAGTGCGTTTAAAACTGGCTAGAAGCCTAGTCGCCGATAAGGGCCCTCGCCTTCGGCTCAGGCCATTATCCCCGTCTGTTTAAAACTGGCCAGGCACATATTTATTCCCTAAGAAAATTTGGTTACACTGACCTGTTTAAGGGTAAGTGTTCAAAGATGCTGGAAAAAAACATCATGGAAAAAATGTTGTTCTTGTAGTTTGGTTCCCTGACAATACGGAACAATTTTTAAACGTAGTGAATTATCAGGTCAGGGAATCAGACAGGCTGGCTTGCACCCGTCCACGAATGTGTAGCTAATTGCAAACAAAATATGGAATAATTTCATTTGGTAAATTGGGGGCAGTATTTGGGGAAAAAAGCAGTGTTTTCCCACGATGGGCGGTACGGCCGACCATCGTTGGAAATTGATACAAAAAATGGTACTCTGCAGCCTTTCGCCAGAGTCTATAGTGAACACACCCTGGTTTTTACCAACCTCGCATTCCCAAAATTTGTAACTGCACGACTGATTTTAAACTCCGACATGCTTTCAATACAATTCAATGCATCCCTCCACAAATAAATTCCCTCTTACTCACCAGGACTTTTAATCAAAATCAACACACCGAAAACCAAAGGCCTCGAGGACTTTTGGGCCCATCAATGCCAAAGGACCTTCCTATTCATTTCTGTGGTATAATTCCCTCACTTGTCTCTATTCAAACAAACTGGCCTTGACATATGGCAGATAGTTTCAAATGGAGCCAAATCCCCTATGCTGGGCCATTTTTTGGAATCATCGGTATTTCTATCCAAATCTTCGCTGATTGATGATATCTTTAACAGACAGCACTATTGTGTGCAAAAAGCAGGTCGGTGCGTAATTAAAAGCAAACATGCTTCGTTGACTGCCGTTGGCAGTTAGCCTAGACAGCTTCTATTTCAATGATACCTTTGAGTCCAACAATGGACGACCAAAAATGAAGACCGAAAACCCTCGTGTCGAGAATGATTAGTCGGTCTTCATACTACAATTTACTGTGGAAATTTACCCTCAGGCTGGCTTGTGTGGGTCTGTGCGGGTTGCGTAATTTTTTTTCCTAGGAGGGTTAGGGGCAATGTCATGAATAATTCACTTTTTCCTTTCAATCATTGCAAGACTCAGGTTCTCGTTTTATTTTCCCCTTAATTTAAAATTATCTCAGTGATAAATTTGGAGAAGAAAAATAGCTGATGAAAATGAGCAGCGACGACGTGGATTCGAACCAGGGATCTTTGTATCCATAGCTCATCTCGCTATCCACTAGGCTACTGTGTGGTAGCTCGACGACAACCGTTCTTTAAAATGCTTTAATGTATTTTAACTAGTTGAGTAACTAACAACAATGCTGTTGATGTCATTGTCTGTTCTCATGGATAAACATGAATTATTCATGACATTGCCCCTAACCCTCCTAGGAATAAAAATTACGCATGCGGCGTGGGCCCACGTGGATCTTTAGGGTACCACTTAGGTACATTTTCGCATGTTAGAACTCGCCTTTACAATTTTTCCCCGCAGATGTCTTGGCTCAAGTGTGTTTATAGCTCCATGGTTTGAACATCAATTATGAAAATCGGATGTACATGTACGTACCACTCTCGAGAAATATCAGATTTTTGAACACCGCAATGTGTCGAAACCTGTTACCTTTTTTTAATACACCGTCTGTGCGCAATGAAAGGTGCTGCTTAATGGTTAGCAAAAACGTTGTGTTAACCTTAATGTGAGTTTAAACTGAGTTTTCTAATAATTATTGTCAGGGGAAAAATGTTATGGTCGGAGCCGAAGGCGAGGGATATTATCGGCGACCAGGCCCCGAGCCAGTCTTAAACGGACTTGTTTAATACCGGCCAAGGACGTATTTATTCCCATTCATAGATACCTTTTAGGTCAAAAAATCAAAACAAATCCAAAAATATAAATTTCCAACGATTTGGTTCAACAATGATACCTGTTTTTTTTAAACACACCTATAGCTGTGTTACGGTATGCGCCTCTCGTGAGTAGCCGTAAACAAACTCCTTATGGAGATGGGCGAGCGCGTGGGGCGTACTTCCGCTACTGCGCGATGTGGCGCAGAGCGCAGCTAGCTGTCCGTGAGTTTAGGACTATGAAATGCAGACTCACTGGTAGTATTGCACCAACCTCGTCCTCAGGGTGTCGAGCAGTACGCGCCCATCACTACCTGCTCTCTCACCCTGGTATTGGATCGTTTGCATGTGCGTATGCAAATGAGGACTAGTCTGGTGCCGGCATGGGCGTTACATTACCGTTTGTTTTTGTATGCGGTGTCTGGGGTAAAAACAGCATCAATATTATTCGTCGCGTCGTGAGTTATGAAAACACAAACATATTAATTTAATATTAATATGAGCAAACTGGAAAGGAAAGGAGTATTTTTTTTGAGAAGGCGTGGACGTGATAATTACATTGATCGTGAAAACACGTAATGCACGTTGGGATAACAACACCAACTACACGATATAAATCCATTACTAGCAAATTGCGGTATCGAATCAGGATACAGGAAGAAAGTTTCCTATCCAGGGCTTACTATTGGAAACGAGGTTGGAAATAAAGTAAGCATTGTTAATATTGCACATGCGTAAGCGAGGATTGTGAACGTTCAACCAATAAAAAGGGTAAATGATCCAGATTTTATACGACGAGTCCAAATTTCATGTGACACTGGAAAAGTGTTTAAGACCAGCTAGCCGGTGTTTTATCAAGTTAAGATCGGCCACGTGACTTGCTTTCGACCAATAAGAATGGGTAAACTGTTTTAGGTAATTATGAATAACAAATACATTTCCTGTCATTCCTTAGGCACTCTTAAATATCTGTAAAGAATTTACTGGGGAAAAAAATGAAATCCGGACATTAGAGCAGATAATATTCACTACACCAACGCATAGGCCCACTACTCGACCTTTTTTTCTCTGCATACAACTATATTAGCCTGCAAAGGTCAAATTGAAAGGTCTATTCGAGGGGAAAACCTTTATTTGAAATGCAATGGATTAGCAGTCACCCCCAACAAGTTTCTCATCCATTTCAAGTCGGTCCTTTTGACGATCGCCCGGTCTTCTGACCGTGACATAATGATCGCCGACCGTGACATAATGATAAATCGCCGGGTTGTTTAAAATGACAAAAGTGCTTACGACAACTGCAAAAGCTCAGGACAAATATTATTGTGTTCGGGTCCCAACAATCGTGAGGCAGGTTGATTTACCCGCGTTTTTGGAAAAGGTTCAGGAACACCACGCTTGGTATCCCACCAACCTTACAAAAGTCCAAGGCCAGATAGCAAGAACCACTCCACAATACAGGCACAACAGTTTTGACGAAATCTTTCTAAATTTGTGACTGAAAGGATCAACCCAGCCCCAGATTTGAGAAGTTTAATTATAATCATGTTCCCTAACGTGGCGCACTTCGACATTCCCCCAACTTTCCTCTCGCAGTGTCGCCAATTCTTTGTCGACAAACTTCAAATTCATTCAGTGAAATACTGGCACGTATACCTTATTAATGCTTGCTATTTAACTTCTGTGAACAATTTCGGTGTCATGAAATTTAATCCGAAATTCAAAAACGGTGGCGTCCGGAAATTGGGCACAACATTTGCTTAAGTGTTCTCTGACGTGGCGCACTTGAATACATCTCGGAAAATTCCACATTAACATTTAAGAATTTCTGTAAAGTAGATAAATTCTGATAAACCATCATTATCTTTACTTACATACCCAACTAGAGGTTTGCCAGAAAATTGTTACTTTTGGGGGACATTGTCAAAGTACTCGTACTCGGAAGTACAAGTACTCGTACTCGGTAACCTAAGTACTCGGCAGTACTCGGAACTGAGAAATTCTTCGACTACAACACTGATTTGGGGGTTGTTATTTTATATTCATAAATACCTAAGACAGTTTACCCATTCCCGTTGGTCGACAGCCCATCACGTGGGTGGTTTGTAAAACGGTTGACTATAAAACACCGACTGACTATAAAACACCCTTTTTCCCTGCACCGGTACCGCTGCCTTCTGCGCCACATCGCGCAGTGCGCGCTGCGCGCGCCGATTTCCATTGTGCGAGGCATATACCATAAACATAGCTAGAGGGGTGTTTCACAAAACATGAAGTAAAATTGTTGAACAGAATCATTGGACTATAATTTTTGATTTGTCATAAGACGTGTTGACTGAAAGGTATTTATGGATGGGAATAAATGTGCTTGGCCGGTATTAAACTCGTTTTAAACTGGCTAGGAGCCTAGCCGATAAAGGGCCCTCGCCTTCGGCTCAGGCCATTGTCCCCGTCCAGGGCCCTAGCTGGTTTAAAAAGTACGTGTTTAAAATTGGCCAAGCACATAGTCCCTTAAAAAAATTGGTTACACTGACCTCTTTAAAGTTGAGTGTTCATAGGTGCTGGGGAAAAAACAAGAAAAAAAACTGTTCTTGTAGTTTGGTTCCCTGACGATACGGAACAATTTATAAACGTCGGGAAATTATCAGGTCAGCGAATCAGACTGGCTGGCTTGCACCCGCCCACGGATGTGTAACCAATTGCAAACAAAATATGGAATAACTTCATTTGGTAAATTGGGGATAGTATTTGGGGGAAAAGCAGTGTTTTCCCACGATGGGCGGTACGGCTGACCATCGTTGGAAATCTCTGCCTTTCGCCAGAGCCTATTGTGAACTCGCCCTGGCCTGGTTTTTGACCAACCTTGCATTCCCAAACTTTGAAACTGCGCGACTGATTTTAAACTCCGTCACGCTTCAATACAATCGGCACTCTTCCACACATAAATTCCCTCCAACTCGCCAGGACTTTTAATCGAAATCAACACACCGAAAAGCAAAGGCCGCGGGGACTTTTGGGCCCATCAATGCCAAGGACCTTTCTATTCATTTCTGTGGTATCTTCCCTGGCTTGTCTCTATTGAAACAAACTGGCACTGACATATGGCAGATAGTTTCGAATAAACCCAAACCCCCTAGGCTGGGGCATACCAAGACAGGTCAATTTTTGGAATCATCGGTCTATCTAAATCTTCGCTGATTGATGATATCTTTAACCGGCAGCACTATTGTGTGCAAAAAGCAGGTCGGTGCGTAATTAGAAGTAGGCCCCTAAACTATGGAACGCCAAAGCCGCCTTCTATAGTTCGATTTCATTCCATAATCAATTTCATTATTCCATTCGGCGATTTCATTATTCCATTCGGCGATTTCATCATTCCATTCGGTGATTCCATCATTCCATTCGGCGATTCCATCATTCCATTCGGCGATTCCATCATTCCATTCGGCAATTTCATCATTCCATTCGGCGATTCCATAATTCCATTCGGCGTTCATCCTTCGTTCATCCTTCATTCGTCTATTTCGCATTTGATTTAGCCATTCCACATTTCATTCAGCAATTTCGCCCCTTTTGCACTTCATGCTATTCTGCATTTCGCTTTTCATGCAGCCATTTCGCATTTCATGCAACTATTCCGTATTTCATTCGGTCTGGCAGCGTCCATCCGTACGGAAGCGTTAAAGGGACATAACACAAAGTAAAAAAAAAGAAGTCATAATTAGGACTTATTATTAAGTCATTGTTATGACATATCTTATAATAATGACTATTAAGTCATAATTATGATATATATCATAATTACGACTTAGTAATTGTTAAATCATAATATGACTTATATCCCATAATTATGACTTATTATTAAGTCTTATTTATGACTTATATGTTATAATAATGACTTAATACTAAGTCGTAATTATAAGTTATAAGTCATGACTTAATGATAAGTCATTATTATAAGATATAAGTCATAAATATGACCTAATAATAAGTCATAATTATGAGATTTATATCATAATTATGACTTAACACTAAGTCATTATTATAAGATATAAGTCATAACAATGACTTAATAATAAGTCCTAATTATGACTTTTTTCTCTTTTTTTTACTTTGTGTTATATCTCTTTAACGCTTCCGTACGGATGGACGCTGCCGGACCGAATGAAATGCGGAATAGCTGCATAAAATGCGATATAGCTGCATGGAATGCGAAATGCAGAATAGCATGAAGTGCAAAAGGGGCGAAATTGCTGAATGAAATGTAGAATGGCTAAATCAAATGCGAAATAGACGAATGAAAGGATGAACGCCGATATGGAATGATGGACTCGCCGAATGGAATGATGAAATCGCCGAATGGAATGATCGAATAGCCGAATGGAATGATGAAATCGCCGAATGGAATGATGGAATCGCCGAATGGAATGATGGAATCGCCGAATGGAATGATGAAATCGCCGAATGGAATAATGGAATCGCCGAATGGAATGATGGAATCGCCGAATGGAATGATGAAATCGCCGAATGGAATGATGGAATCGCCGAATGGAATGATGAAATCGCCGAATGGAATGATGGAATCGCCGAATGGAATGATGAAATCGCCGAATGGAATGATGGAATCGCCGAATGGAATGATGAAATCGCCGAACGGAATGATGGAATCGCCGAATGGAATGATTGAATCGCCGAATGGAATGATGAAATCGCCGAATGGAATGATGGAATCGCCGAATGGAATGATGGAATCGCCGAATGGAATGATGAAATCGGCGAATGGAATGATGAAATCGCCGAATGGAATGATGAAATCGCCGAATGGAATGATGGAATCGCCGAATGGAATGATGAAATCGCCGAATGGAATGATGGAATCGCCGAATGGAATGATGGAATCGCCGAATGGAATGATGAAATCGGCGAATGGAATGATGGAATCGCCGAATGGAATGATGAAATCGCCGAATGGAATGATGGAATCGCCGAATGGAATGATGGAATCGCCGAATGGAATGATGAGATTGATTATGGAATGAAATCGAGCTATAGAAGGCGGCTTTGGCGTTCCATACTAAACATGCTTCGTTGATCGATTGCCGTAGGCAGTCAGCCTAGGCAGCCTCTATTTCAGTGATACCTTGAGTCCAACACTTTTGCGGTCCACTTTTGCGACCCCATAAACTCGAGCTGTTTGGATGCTATAGTTGTGACTTCATTCGTAATAAAGTGTTCGCCTTTTGCGGTCGTTGAAGAAACCAAATTTTTTCGAATCGGTGATTGGTCACCGCTGTTCCCAAGACACACAACGTGTGTATCGTACACTGAAGAACGACACGAAAAACGTATTCAACCACATGTTTGAAATAGGATAAGTCGATAAACAATCCAAAACATGACATTTTCGGGGATTTCAGGACCTAGTGCCTCTTTAAACCGGCCACGAGACGGGCTCCCGACCAATAGCAGTGCGTAAAAACTGTCTTAGGTATTTCTGAATGGAAAATAAAATATTTATTGGGATAGGATCCAAACCTATCCGTACTTATAAGGCCAAAAAAAAGTCTCCGGTTTCTGGTATCCGCGCGCGTCGCCGTAGCCATGCGCGTCGGCAAAATGAAAAAGTTTTTTTTCAATGAAAGATGATGTCTCAAAACCGCCAAACTCACTGGTTTGACTGGAATCCTGCTGCTGCACAATTTTAACGTTTTTTAGATTGGGTTATAGTCGAGAATAAGCTTTATGTGGCCTCTCTGGACTCCCATATATTTGTACTAAGTTTAGTCGGGCACCATTATGCAGTCGTCAGCCAACATTTGAAGCAAAAAAAAATCAGGTAAAAAAAAAAAAACCGCGTCAAAATCGTTTCGCATTCGCAATCGCATGAAGTATGAACCGGGCTTGAAACGTCATAAGTTTAGGAATAATCTAACGAACATTCAACTTCTTGCCAATTGACAATTAAAATAACAGATTTACAGCAACAATTTTGTTACCAACAATAATTGATAGGGAAAAATATTGTGTGCACGTGTGTCGGCTTGCTCTTACTGTTCTCTGAATTGGTAAACACTTAAAAATAAGAAAAACTGAAGTCAAGACTTGTTTTAGTCACTGAAGTCATGGTTAGCGAGGAAGATTTAACCTACCTTCACCACAGTTGAGCCACAGCAGAGCGACCATCAAGGTCAGAAATGCCGAAAAATGACAGATATCTTTCCTTCCTTCGCCCGTGGCCATGGCGAGGTCTAGTCCCCCAAAAAACTTCCTTCCTCACCAGAAAAAAAATCTTGAGATTTGATCCTTTATATAGCAATCACAAAACATCAGCAAATAAGGGGACTGCACCTGCGAGTTGTCCGCAGGTTCAAGTTCTATCTGAAGGTTTTGTCATTGGGGAATTGCATTTATGGTCATTCGTGCGGTTCATTGCATTTATGGTCATTATTCGTGCGGTTCAGTTGTCATTGTAAGGACAGGCACGCCCACAGGGGCCAAGTTTGCGCAAGGACTATAGTTGACCAATGGTTAACTAACGTTTGCCCGAACTCTGTCTAGTCGACGGTGGTTGACTATGTTAGTCGACTATTTGGAATCAGCCTACAAGGGTTGGTTGCTTCGCTGGTAACCAACAGCCGCGCGCATTCATAACGCTAGCAGAGAGCCAGGATCCAGAAGTTTTGCGATGACATTTTGACCAGCGTTTGACTAGAGACGTTCGCACGTTGCTATCAGTGCGCAGGCGTAAGGTACGTCACAAATCAACCACTAGTCGACTAATGGTCCTTGCCCGAACTTGGCCTAGTAACTAAACAAGTTTCAATGAACCGCGTATACTGTGCCGAATGGTGGCGCACTTTACTAGTGTGTTGCTATTTTTAATTCAGTATGTATAAGCATGCGCATATGGGCAAAGCCAGGTGGGCGCGGCTTCGAAAATGTCCGGCCAACATTATGTTGATATGAAAAAGGATTAAATAGCTTGGGGAAGTTTCTTTTTTTCCTCTCTTCTTGTTTTCCTTTTTTTCACACAATAAAACAAGTTTTGGTGTCGTCAATTTGGCACCTTGTGTCAACTGAGGGCGCCCTACATATTACCGTTCATAATCGGCAAGTGTTTTTGATACCCCGATTTCGTTTCAAGTTTGGCTTCATCGCTGGCATCGGAATTGTTTACTGCCTTTGATGTCCACACGCAATTTATTTTTAAGAAATACCGAAAATGTTATCCTTAAAACCAAGAAAGAACTCGATAGTTCTGAAGCCGAATAAAGACCCATGTTGAGCAGGAGTATTCGTGTCAGTGTTTTCAAATATCTGAACCCAAGCCGCAACGAAACCGAAGGTTTTTAAAGGTTTTTTTTGTAACAGCTTGACGTACCGCCCACGCAGAGCGCCCTCTATATTTGTGAGTTAGCATATTGCGCAAAACAGCTGTGTTGATAATTTTATTCTGCAGAGCGCAGTTTCCAGTACGTAAGTAGGCCTATCAATGATTTAATATTGTTGGTATTGTTATGTAACAGATTGACCAAGTGTCTGATCTATTACTGTAGTATTACATGAGATGCTATTGTTGATATCTCGAAACAATTCTTAGAAAATGCACTCGACTTTCCACTACTTTCATGACTTTGTAAATTGTAATTTGTACACAACCAAACTAGTCCCAACATGCCTAGCTGGAGTTACCCAGCCCTGAGTTTTATCATTGGGTTGTCTATTAGGGCTGGAGCGCATTTTTCTCGTAACTTGTAGTATTTGCAAAAAAAATTTGGAAAATGTTCAATTTTGTCCCCGTTACACACTAATTGCAACTGCAACTCACCCCAAACTTGCCTGGAATAACCATTACACAGGTCCTTGAAGTAAAAAACGATCCACGATGAAGATTCAGCCTACAATTGCAGTGAAAACAGGAGGAATAACCGCTAACTTGACAACCTTGCTGGATTGGCCAGGACCGCTATTGGTTTGTGCACAAAAAAAATTGTGTACAATGAATGGCGGTCGATTAACAGGCACAGAGAGCGATCGCCGTCAACTACTCGTTTTTGCCGGCTGCGCTGGCTGTTGGCGCATGACGTCACGCGGAAGCGTAACACCCGATGACTGTTTCATGCACTAGTATAAGGTTTACCACTCGCATCACAGCTTTGGTACTGGAACCGCAACCAATAGTGCATGAAACAGTCATCGTGTAGTTGACAGCGATCGCTCTCTGTGCGCGCCTGTTAATCGACCGCCATTCATTGTACACAATTTTTTTTGTGCACAAACCAATAGCGGTCCTGGCCAATCCAGCAAGGTTGTCAAGTTAGCGGTTATTCCTCCTGTTTTCACTGCAATTGTAGGCTGAATCTTCATCGTGGATCGTTTTTTAATTCAAGGACCTGTGTAATGGTTATTCCAGGCAAGTTTGGGGTGAGTTGCAGTTGCAATTAGTGTGTAACGGGGACAAAATTGAACATTTTCCAAATTTTTTTTGCAAATACTACAAGTTACGAGAAAAATGCGCTCCAGCCCTAATAGACAACCCAATGATAAAACTCAGGGCTGGGTAACTCCAGCTACAACATGCCCAAAGCATTCAAAGATAGACATGATCTGGATTCTTTCCAAAATAGTCTACATTTATGTTCACCTTGCTATGTTCCCCAATACCGATGTTCCCCGAAATCGTTAGGATTTATTAGGGTTAGGGTCAGTGTTACACAATATTATGTTTCATCAGACCAATGTGACGTCGGACCAATGTGACGTCGGACCAATGGGACGTCGGACCAATGGGACGTCGGACCAATGGGACGTCGGACCAATGGGACGTCGGACCAATGGGACGTCGGACCAATGGGACGTCGGACCAATGGGACGTCGGACCAAAGGGACGTCGGACCATTGGGACGTCGGACCAATGGGACGTCGGACCAATGGGACGTCGGACCATTGGGACGTCGAACCAATGGGACGTCGGACCAATGGGACGTCGGACCAATGGGACGTCGGACCATTGGGACGTCAGACCAATGGGACATCAGACTATAGAGATGTAACCATGAGTACTATAGAGATGAACAATGAGTAGTCGAGTACTGAGAGTGAGAGTAGTACTTATGCGCCTATCAATTGTTTCCCCCACCCCTCCCCTCCCGGGCTGCCCCACCCAAGACGTGGGGATTGCCACTTTTGAAGTGACAAAATCCCCACCCCTCGGGCAAAATTTAAGTGACAATCCCCGACCATGCCCCGACTTACATACGTGGGGCGCACTAGTGATTGCCTTTCCATTAGTACGCCAATGTTAACAATATAACTTGAGTGACCAAAATCCCCACCCTGGGGCATGAAAAACGTGATGTGGGGGGAGGGGACTTTTGATAGGCGCATTAGTACTAGCTAGGCCGGAATTTGCTCTACTGAGTGGAGCGTTGAACTACGGTACCGTAGTTCAACGCTCCACTCAGTAGAGCTAGGCCAGAATGAATTTAGTCTCCAGAAGTGCACCACTTCAGTGGTTGCGCTCAAAGTCTATGGACATGATGGGGAGTCAAGAATATTTTCAAAGAACTTTTTAACAAAACTGGAAATGTTTCTCAGTCCAAGATTCATGTCTTTGCAATGATGACCTCCATTGATGTATGATTGAACAAACACAGTATTGAGAGTCCCAAATTTCCGGACTTAAGTGACTCCCCTAAATAGGGGGCGATGACCCATCTAGACCTTTCAGATTATCCCATGGACACAACCAAAAACCTTGACAGCGTCTATGTTGTTATTGTAAACAATTAGGACAATTCTTGATAGTGACCCACATTGTAATACTCTAAGGTCAACAAATATCTGTGCAGTGTTTTCTTTTTGATAGTTACGGTAACTCTTTGGATTACACGGATAAGAATGGGATAAGGGTGATTAAAGTCAATGTGCAGTGTTTGTATACATGTACATGTATGGTACATACACTAGCTGATAAGTGTGGGTATTTAAGCCGGAGATGTAATCGAGTCCGTTACAAGTCAATCACAAGTCAGTTGCAAGTCAATCACAAGTCAATCACAATTCAGTTACAAGTCAATCACAAGTGGGTCACAAGGCAATCAAAAGTCAGTCACTAGTCAATCACAAGTCGTTACAACCGGTCCCTAGTCAATCACAAGGCAGTCACAAGTCAGTCACAAGTCAATCACAAGTCAATCACAAGTCAGTTACAAGTCAATCACTAGTCAATTACAAGTCAGTCACAAGCCAATCACAAGTCGGTCACAAGTCAGTCACAAGTCAGTCACAAGTCAATCACAAGTCAGTCACAAGTCAGCTACAAGTCAATCACAAGTCAGTTACAAGTCAGTCACTAGTCAATCACAGGGCGGTCACAAGTCAATCACAAGTCAATCACAAGTCAATCACAAGTCGGTCACAAGTTGGTTACAAGTCAATCACAAGTCAATTACAAGTCAGTCACAAGCCAATCACAAGTCAATCATAAGTCAGCTACAAGTCAATCACAAGTCAGTTACAAGTCAATCACAAGTCGGTCCCTAGTCAATCACTAGTCAATCACAAGTCAGTCACAGCCAATCAAGCCACAAATCAATGATAGTTGGTTTGGTAGCCCAACGCCGGCGCGCGCGTGACTCTTGTTTTTTAAACAGCGTGGCTTGTCCAATCAAGGGCCAATGAGATCCTGTTCCAATGTAAGCAGCTCATTTCATGAACATAGCCGCAAAACCCTGAAGTTACAGAGTAATCAAGGCTGTGATCCTAAGTGAATCTCACATGTACACACGTGTACCCAGGATGGGACTACATGGGCCATGGGGGCCAGTGCGTGAATACATTGTGGGCTTCGCGTGCGTGCGATCGGATCGGGGTTTCGCCGTGTGTGGACGACCGTTAGAGGCTGTGGCCAGCTCCTTGGCCTGGGCCAGCTATGGCACCCTGGTACAGCACACACACAGGTTGCATTGCACTTGTAACCTGACTTGTGATTGATTAACCCTAACTGCCCTGAATCCTTCAAAATCCTTTTGCCAAAGTGGAGGAATTTGGAGGATTGAGGTTACTGAAGTAACGTTACTGAAGTGCGTTACTGATTTCATGGGATGCACTTTGTCAAGGTCTTGGGCCGGACTTGGAATCCTCCGTACTGCTCCAGGTTGTCACTGGCCAAGCCTCAACATATTGACAGTCACTGCCGCAGGATTTTGCAGGATTCAGGCAGTGGTCACCCCTCCACAGACCATATTCAAGAAATAATGGAGGAATTTGCAGGATTGAGGCTTAGCTATTTTTCCATGAGGCCAATTGGAGGGTTTTGCTGGAATGAGGCTACATCCTGGCAAAAAGGCCTAGGGAGTTAGGATTAAGAATGACTTTTGATTGACTTTGAATGACATGAAATGACTTGCTCTTGACCTGTGATTGATTTGACTACAATTCTGATGAAGACAAACATTACAAGTGTCTGATTTTCTGACAGTTTCTAGACTAGCGAGCCATCATGGACCCAGATGAGCCTAGTGACGATCAGGACGTGAATGTAGAGGCCACAGCACCGCTCATACAACATGAAATCTTGCCTGACAAACAGGATGTCGTCCCTGTGCCTAAAGGTATGTTTTTGCACATAAACTTCCTCTTAACACCCCCCCCCCCTCGGCCCCACCTGCACACCTCCCATTCAACAATTATATTTGGCATAATGTCACACATTTACAAAAGAAGACACGGGGCCTTTTGCACTGTTTCAGAACGATCAATTCCAATAGTGGTTCTAGTCCAAATAAGTAGTACTCAATGAATCAGAGTGTCGTGGCCTAGCGGTTAAGGGGGTGACTGCTCTATGTTCCGACACCCCTACGTTCTGACAACCTAGATTGTGTTACTCCCGGTTAGGGTTAGGGTTAGGAATATGTGCAGTCGGAACATAGGGGTGTCGGAACATAGAGGTGTAACCGTTAAGAGCACCGGACTCATGCTCTGGTGTTTCAGAGGCAACAGCGGCGTGGGTTTAAGCCCACCGGGTGGACACTTGTGCCCCTCAAAGCTGCCATTGGATTGTGGCTGCTGACAACAGTGTGCGTAAACCATACTAGTGCTGCACGCTGCGTCCGCGTGCCGCGTGCTACGCTCTGTTGACTGGTTGACTGTGACTTTCTACGCTCTAGATTGTGCAGGAACCAGTAAAAATGCCCAGATGACTGCAATATCAATAATATTGCAGTCATCTGGGTACAGTTTATTGACATAATATTGCAGTAAGGCCAAAAAAAAAAAATATTCGGTCTCTGGTCAGACCAAAGTTCCGGAATTGACGCGGCGACGCGGCTTTTTTTTTTTTTTTTTCAAGCTTGGATTGTAGAGACAAGGTGGGGTACTATTTTGCTTTTTTGGTGTCCTCATGTACATTGGTGTCCTCCATAATTTGCCTTGGTGCTCTCGATCATTTGCCTTGGTGCAATTTCCCATTCCTTGGTGCTCTTTGTAAAAAAAAATTGAGGAGGTGCGGCAATAGAGGGCGCTGTTGGAGTTACCGCGGAACATTTTGGAGAAAAAAAAGATTGACGCGCATGATTAAAATCGACGCGCGCGCTGACCAGAGACCGACTTATTTTTTGGGGGGGCCTAATCCAGGTACTTTTTACGAAAGCATACAATACACTGATGTATTTTTACCACTGGAAGTCTGATATAAATAATAATCACATATAATTATTCGTCTGTTTTTAATGTTTTTGTCATTCCTACAGTTCCTGGTTGCATATCAGCACGCTACGCTCTCGCTCTCTTCAGCTTGCTGGGTTTCGTCAACGTGTACGCCATGCGGGTCAATCTAAGCGTAGCCCTGGTTGCCATGGTGAATCACACGGAGACCAATCACAGCGTCACTGCCTGCCCTGCCCCAAACGCCACCGCAATTCCAAAGGTTTGAACCACATCAGTGTTAACAACCCTGATCAGCCCAGAAGATGCTTCAAAATCTGCCACGATTTTTTTAGGCTTTGTCAGTATCGGTATTTTTTTTTTTTTTTTGGATCGTTTACTAATCCTATTTAAAAGGTCTTGTTGAAAGGAAACTAACCTAATGTCTCACCGTGTCGAGGAAAGACAAAAAAGGCAGCTGTTTACATGGGATGGGCGGACATTTTGTGGTATACGCATACGTATTTCCAGCTGTGTCAATTTAATGTACAATTGTACAATATGTACATAACCCCCGAGGACCGACACACAAAGGGAGAACAACAGATCCTTTCAGTCCTCCGGAGTTGGGTCTTTTGTTCAAAACGGTCCTCTGTAGTGAGTTTGTGTGCTTAGTCTATGGGAGAGTGTTATATTGCCGGGACAAAGGGAAACACAAAGCATTGTCCTTGGGAGTATAGTAAAACAAGAGTGTATGCGGGGTGTGTGCGACACATAATACACAAATGTTGTTTCTCGCGCATCTGCAAAATGCGATGCACTGTGCGGCAGGATTCACGACCAGCACGCAACAGCTCGATTTTTGAGAGTCAAAATTGTGACCCCCAAAATTTGTTTTTGCACGGTTCTCGCAAGAATAACAGAAAAACGCCCAGTTTTTTAAAAGGATGGTTGTGTAGACGTTTATATCCTACTTTTTAATGCTCTTTTCCAATTAACATCATTTTGTTTGAAACAAGTTTTGTAGCCCAATTGGGCATATTCCAGGATGGAATGCCCCTTTAAATTCACAAGAGTACAAAGCATTTGTATTGGTTCCTGCACAGTGATAAGTTTAGAAAGACTCGGGAATTTTTCTAGCAAAACTACCAGGGAAATTTTGTTTAAATGCTCTCGTACATTCTCTGTATTTCTAAAAATAGCAGTTGTCTTTACCTGGTCCATGGTAATATGTGTCTCTCTTGATCTTGAGTTCACTGCACTGATTTCATCAACTCATCGAACTCTGAAATAAGAAAAATAAGCAGAAAATTAGGCCCCCCAAAAAAGTCGCCGGTTTCTGGTATGGAGCTTGCCCTACAAGTGGTGTGGCAACACGTTTTTGTTTTGTTTTTTCCCCCCCCTACTTTTTTTTCTTCAAATGTCGGGGGATGTTGCAGATGACACTTCGATCCCCTTAAAACTTCCTTCAGGGTGGAGCTTGAGGTGACCTCAGTAAGGCCATAAGGCTTTCGAATTCTGCACCCACTTACGATCTTGACCGACACGAACATTCTTCGAGAAATTTGGATAGTCAAGACAAAAAAATTAGAGAAAACGGTAACGTCAGACAATACGCCTTATCAGAATATTTTTTTCAGTTTTTGCATTTATGTAAGGCATGCTCCTATAAGCTTCGGCTTTTTAAAATCATGCCTCCATCTTTATATAATATCTTAACCCTAACTCCCTAGGCATTTTTGTTAGAATGCAACCTCAATCCTGCAAAACCCTCCAACTGCCTCGATGTATAAAAAATTGCATACAGCCTCAATCCTGCAAAATCCTCCGTTATTTCTTGAATGTGGTCCTTGGAGGGGTGACCACTGCCTCAATCCTGCAAAATTCTCCAGCAATCACTGTCAATATGTTGAGGCAGAGCCAGTGACATCCTGGAGCAGTGTGGAGAATTTCAAGTATTACCTAGGCCGAAATTTATGCGCGGCTGAGCACAAACAACACGAGGTCCGGCCCAAGACCTTGATCCTGCAAACTCACTTGTACAATTGTATGTTAATCTTTGTTTATCCATTGGAAGGAGAATTTAATTGCGATTAGTGCAGGCAAGGTCAGATTTTAGCGTCAAATTCTTCCAAACTCATTCGTACAAAAGTTTGCTTATCTTCGTTTATCCATAGCAAGGAGAATTTAATTGGGATCAGTACACCCAAGGTCAGATTTTGGCATCAAATTCTCCCAAGTTCACTTGTACAATTGTATGTTAATCTTCGTTTATCCATCTACAGTATATAGGAAGGAGAATTTAATTGGTTTCAGTACAGCCAAGGTCAGATTTTGGTGTCAAATTCTTCCAAACTCATTTGTCCAATGGTATGTTAATCGTCATTTATCCATAGCAAGGAGAATTTAATTGGGATCAGTACACCCAGGGTCAGATTCTGGCGTCGTTCTTCTACGGCTACATCTTCACGCAGCTTCCCGGAGGCTGGTTGGCGGATCGTTACGGAGCTAAGAAGCTCTTTGGTCTGGGTGTGTTATGCACGGCAGTCTTGACGCTCGTCACGCCGTTTGCTGCCAGGGCGGGGTACCAGTGGCTGATTGCGCTCAGGGTACTGGAGGGTCTAGGAGAGGTAACATCAGATACGGACATGAGATTTTTCTGACTTGTGTCGAAAATCAGACTTTTGAATCTGAGAAAAAGACATTATTGGTATAGAAAGAAATAAATGTACAAGGTGAGTCAAAAAAAGCGGAACCCAAACCCCCAAAAATATATTTCATATTCAAAAAAAATATGTAACACCAAACATTATGACTGGAAAGCCAGTTTCACAAGCCACTTTTAGAGTTCGCTTTTTTTTTGGAGACACACTGTACGAGTCACACTGATGGAAAAACTTACTGAAGGTCCAAATCCAAGATACTAACTACTACCTAACTACCAAGGACTCTGTATTTTATACGACATCTTGTATTTCTTCCAGGGCGTGACCTTTCCAGCAATGCACGCCATGTGGGGTCACTGGGCTCCGCCCCTAGAACGGAGTAGACTGATCACTCTGTCATATTCTGGTGAGAACACTATTTTCCAATTAACTCTTCAGATTTATAATTATTTGAAACAAATTGAATGAATTTCCATTTTACCTACATGTACGAGCATGTCAGTTATGTAGACCAAACATATTACAATGAAAATTAGAAGCTAATAGACTACATAAATTGCACAGGTCTTGATTGTGTAGAAGACTTCATAATTACTTTAACCCTATTAACTCCCCAGGTTCTTTAGCTAGGATGCGCAACCTCAATCCTGCAAAATCCTCCAAATGCTTCGTAAAAATTACACACAGCCTCATTCCTGCATAATCCATTGTTATTTCTTGAATGTGGTCCTTGGAGGGGTGACCACTGCCTCAATCTTGCAAAATCCTTCAGCAATCAATGTTGAGGCAGAGCCAGTGACATCCTGGAGCAGTGCAGAGGATTTTAAATAAATTCTATGCCTAATTTATTCACAGCTAAGCATAAACAACGAAAGGTTCAACCCAAGACCTTGACACAGTGCATCCTCCAAAATCAGCCTCACTTTTTTTTCATGTAGCCTCAATCCTGCAAAATCCTTCATTTTGCAAAGAGGATTTGGGAGGATTTGGGAAGTTTAGGATTTATCTATGCTCATTAAATAATTATATCAGCCGTGCGAAGCACGCTGGTATACTGTGATCGTCCGATTTCTTTCTTTCTTTCTTTCTTTCTTTCTTTCTTTCTTTCTTTCTTTCTTTCTTTCTTTCTTTCTTTCTTTCTTTCTTTCTTTCTTCGGGCAAACGGTCACGTGACCAATGAAAAAATGGCCATAACTCCTCAAATATTCAGCCGATTTCAAACAAACTTGGTCAAATTAAACCTTGACACATGCCCTACCTAGCCATGTTCGTAAAATCCGGCCAATGGTCATCCAATGGTCAGTAGTGGTCATTTAAGTAATATTTACAAAATGCTTCTTCTCCCACAGTCTTGACTCAATTAATGTAAAACTTGCTCAGTTGTATTATAGGACCAAGCCTCACAAAAAAATGTTCGCAGAATTTGGCCAGTGGTCACCTACTGGTCATTAGGGGTCATTTTATGAAAAAAAATCAAAAAGCTGTTTTACATTTTAAATCTTTGCAGTCCTGTTCAGTGTATTTTTTTATGTTCATAGTAGTTCTCTTACATGCTTTTGCCTATCTCAGCCACATTTAGCAATGGTCACCTTGTGGTCAGTGCGAGTCAGTATCCAGACAAACCGTTAAAACGGCAATTTAGGCTGATATCCGTGCTTCGGGAAGCACATTAGCTCTAGTTAGATTTTTGATTGTTTCTTTTGCAGGCGCTAACTTGGGCACAGTCATCTCGCTACCCATATCAGGTTTACTATGTGGCTCAGATTTCCTGGGCGGTTGGCCGTCAGTCTTCTATATCTTTGGTAAATAATTGTTCAAGTATTTATCTGATAACATGATTGGAAATCAGAAAATTAGTGTACATTGTGGCAAGTAAGCTACAAGGTCGAGGCCAAAATTGGTCATGGATGATTTTTTTTTTCAGTTGGTAATTTCACATGTAAAATGTATTGAATATGTTGAACTGAACCAGCTCTAAACCAAGGTCAAAGGTCATAAAGATGTTTTTGGAACTTAACTATTGAAATTTTGCCCTTCGCCTTGTCGAGTGTAGCCGAGTGGTTGGGGTTCGTGACTCGTGATCAGAGGGTCATAGGTTTGAATCCAGCTGCTGGTCATATTTTGTGTCCTTGGGCAAGCCACTTCTCCTCAACTTGCCTCTCTCCACCCAGGAGTGTAAATAGTACCGGCATTATAGCTGGGGAGTAACCTGCAATGGACTAGCATCCCATCCAGGGGGAGTAGAAATATTCTCAGTAGTTTCATGCTACTGAAACCAGAGATTAACGCCGGCCTGATGGGCCATATTGGCTCCTGACAGACTTGACAGGGAGATGAAAATTTAGTGTTTGGTCTGACCTTCAGCAGGGATCACAGAGGTTAAAGGGAACATGCAGTGGTAATTTAGCTCATCTTGTTACATTACTATGTGTTGCAACAATACATACAAGGTCTTAATACTTGTTTTCATTTGAAGAGACAAGAAAGTGGTACTTATTAGCAAATCTTTTCATCAGTACATGCAAGAGGGCGCTATTTTGCTTTTGTCACAAAAGGTACTCCTTGTCAATAGTGCATATGAACAGTACACAAAATAAGACCTTCAACATTACCCACAAAAAAGTTTTGAAGCCACCGATATGGTCCAAACAAGCTGTTTAACATGGTAAACAAGCAAAAAGTGGAACTTACTCCAAAAAAATGAAGAAAAGTTTGGTATATATTTGTACACAAAGCTATGGAGACACTACTGCTCTGCCTTGAATGACATCACGCTTTGGCTCATGAATATGGACATGTTCATTTGTATAAAAACTAAAATGTTAAAATTTCGCCCTTTTACTGCTACAAAGGAGGTGGAAAGTCATAGTAACATGGAAAGAAAGCTGTTTTAAATGTATTTCAGTCATAAAAATCCTACTGCATGTTTCCTTTAAAGGGAATGTACAACATTTGCAAACATCGAAAAATATAACTACCAAGTTTTTAGGAAATACCTTACTAGGATGTTGGTAAATGACAGTCTAAAGCATCCTGTAAAATTATGGCACCTGGTGTGAAGTCATTTTCAAGAAAATGGTATTTTTGTATACACAACTACTGCTCCAAATTTACCTTTTTTTCAGTCCAAATTTTGTTTGGTATTGGTTACATGTTCATGAACGGGTGCAGGCCAGCTAGACTGGTTCCCTTACCTTACAATTTTCTGGAAACTATAAATTGATCCATTTCATCTTTAGTGGAGTCAGGGAACCAGACTACTTGAAAAATTTTGTTTTTCTTGGTTTTTCCAGCATTTTCGAACATAAAACTTCAAACATGTCAGTGTAACAATATTTGATCTATTATACTAACCCCTCAAATACCCCATTTCTGAAAATTACAGCAAAAGCCAATGATGTACATTCCCTTTAAGGGTCAGATAATTACCAGCCTCACTCCCACCTACTGATCCTGCTTTAAAACTTCTCAAATCAGTGATTCTTAGTATTGAAAGTGATTTATTTTCATATGATGTCAGGTTCTGTGGGAGTGGTTTGGTTCGTAATGTGGATGATATTTGTACATGACAAGCCTTCTAAGCATCCACGGATATCGGAGAAAGAAAGGGTCTACATAGAGACATCAATCGGACATAAACAGAAGGTGAGTTTACTTCCAACTCTGAAGCGTTTTACATTTACATATACAGAATGCACCTGGGGAATTGCGTTGTGAATTTAGGACTATACAATGCTGACTCATTGGTAGTATTGCGCATGCCTGCGTGAGGATTGTGAACGTTCAAACAATAAAACGGTAAGAGGCACTGGATTTTTAGGAGTCCAAATTTCATGTGACACTGGAAGAGTGTTTAAGACCAGCTAGCCATGTCTTTATCATCCGTTTAAGACCGGCCATGTGATGGGCTCTCGACCAATAGGAATGGGTAGACTGTCTTAGGTATTTATGAATATGAAATAATAACCCCCAAATCCATCCATTTCTGCGAATTACAGCAAAAGCAGATTTGTATATCAGTGTTCTCCAACTTTGAAAATTAAAGGTTGGCGCTGGGGTCGGCGGGGACTCCTGCGAGCGCGAAGCGCGAAGCCCTTACGGCGTGGGGTCCGGGGCCCGCTTAAGGGCCCCGGAAAATTTTGGATTCTAGATGCTCTGTGGTGCAATCTGAGGCGATTCTCCAGGCCAGTTCCCCCGATTTATTTAGCATTCAAAAATTTCCTTTTCAACCTAAAGCAGACTTCTCTCCGATCAAATGACACCTTTTTGTAATTTTGAAAAACAAAATGGGATACAAATTACGTTTTTTTAACGCGATTTTATGGGTGGTGCCGGTGCCGTGCGATCGTCATCTTTATTTTCATGTTGCGTTTTGTCGTTGTCAGAGTCATTTTCCCCCCAAATTTCCCTCTATTTATGACCTACCTGTATGTTCTTAAATGTCGCCAACTAGTTTGGTAAGTCAAATAAATTAAAAGTGGATTTTGTTCTCTTAGGGAACCGGGCCCATACACGATCGCCATTTATAACTTTTGACAATCGCCGCGGCATGATCGGAACACCATGTGCACGCGCAGTGGCGTACGCAGGATTTTTTCAAGGGGGGGGGGGTGTTTCAAAATAAGATGTCATCATTTATGACGCTAGAAATGAAGATGGTAAATTGTGTTGGCGCCAGAAATAAAAGATAGTATCAGTGGGCTAAACTTAACGCTAAAATAAAAGTCGGGAGTTTGTGTTGGCGCCAAACATAGTAAATCGAAAAAAAAAAACATGTTCTGTGTCTTTAGAGTAGGCATAATTATATGATGAACATATGAGTAAAGGGGTCAATGTGGGCAGTCCGCTCCCTCAACAGCATTTAAACAAAAAAAGAAGAAATTCAAGAAAAAAAGTGACACGGGCTGCGGAAGTGCTAGGATCTGTTCTTGTAATTTGCTAAAATTACTCAGCTTCGTCCCCTGGATCTCATGATTCTCATCCGTTGGGAATCTAATTCTTTGTGTAAACCGCCCCCACCCCTAAGGCCAAAACTCCAGATACAGGATACAAATGCGCTCTGGTCACAGGGGCGGATTAGGACTGCCATTTGCCGGGGGGGCCTAGAATTGTAATGAAGGGTCCAGGATACAGGATACAAATGCGCTCTGGTCACAGGGGCGGATTCAGACTGCCATTTGCCGGGGGGGGGCCTAGAATTGTAATAAAGGGTCCAGTCAGTACCTGCGAGCGCGCAGCGCGAAGCCCCTACGGCGTGGGGTCCGGGGCCCGCTTAAGGGCCCCGAAAAAAAATTGGATTTTAGATG
Source organism: Patiria miniata (assembly GCF_015706575.1). NCBI lineage: Eukaryota > Metazoa > Echinodermata > Asteroidea > Valvatida > Asterinidae > Patiria > Patiria miniata. The sequence continues at coordinate 6,020,572 of NW_024037056.1, read as the reverse complement.
CTCTGTGGCGCAATCTGAGGCGATTCCTGGCCACTTCCACCGTTTAGAAAACGTTTTAAACATCGAAAATTCCATTTAAATTTGTTGTTTTTTTGTTCTTCATGAAGTTTGTTATGTACTCAAAGCTGAGAACCATGTTCCATCTCCGTATTTTTTCACAATTTTCTATTTTGGAAAGGGATTTAGGCCACTTGTAGTCCGAGCCTCAGCCATTCGCTGATGAAGGTACAAATAAGGTGGGGGCACCGCTAGGGTGAAATTAGCATAGAGGGAATTTGGCCGGTGTAGTAATGCGAGCGCGGAGCGCGAAGCACTTACGGCGTGGGGTCCGGGGCCCGCTTAAAGGCCCCGGGAAATTTTGGATCGTAGATGCTCTGTGGTGCAATCTGAGGCGTGCAATCTTTTCCCCTGATTTGTTTAGCAGAAGTTTTTAAAATTGAGGGGATATTTTGTTTCATTTGTTTCAAATACATATAGGCCTATATATTCTTGCTCTTATGAAGTTTCTTCTGGAAAGCTTAAAGTTGAGAACATGCACATAATTTGTAATTGTTCCGTGCTCGGTCACATGACTCTCTTTTCCCTCCATATTTTTACATTGCAAAGGGGGGTGTTTAACAGCCAAAACACCCCCCCTGCGTACGCGCCTGTGCACGCGTGTTTTGGCTTCGAGCTCGTTTGCCTCGTACAAAAACATCAATGCGTATTGTGTACCGCGCGTGCAATTGCACTGAGAAAAAGAAAGTCGGTTGGCTGCACGTAAGATCTGCCGTACGTACTCCTGCTGGTGTGTGTGTGTACTAATACAGATATCTATTTTTGCGGCGGGGTTGTCGCTACTTGAAGTATCGGCACACTCCGGAACTGGGATTCAGTTGTCAGTGTGTACGTGTGTACATCGCGCGTACCTAATACTAAAAGTGCATGGGGAATCGCTGGTGTTTGCACGGCCGGCCGTGCGTGTGATTGATTCAGCGAGATTTTAAGACAACCCCGATCGGGCTGGGATGACATCGAAATACATTGTTAATGTGTGAAAAAACAACTGAAATCAATTATTTTAGTTGTAAATGTAGACTGTAGAGTCAAAAAAATTAAACCTGGCGGCAGGATTTTAAAGCTTGGCGGGGACTTCTTAAACATGGCGGGCGCCGCAGAAAGCATGGCGGGGCGCCAGGTTTGTTCTACATGTTGGAGAACACTGGTATATTACCTTGAACAGCACCCTCTATACTCAAGGATGTAGAATTTATAAAAGTTTTTCAATCAAATATATTTTAAAGGAAATATACAACATTTGCAAATATCGAAAAACAAACCTACCAATTTTTTACGAAATACCTTACTAGGATGTTGGTAAATTACAGTTTAAATCATCCTGTAAAATTATGGGACCATGTGTGAAGTCATTTTCAAGAAAAGTGGTATTTTGTATAAATTTCCAACGGTGGTCAGCCGACCACTGTTGGAAAAACCTAACTATTTTTCAACTACAGCTCCAAATTTACCCTTTTTTTTCAGTCCAAATTTTGTTTGCTATTGGTTACATGTTCATGAACGGGTGGAGGCCAGTTAGACTGGTTCCATTACCTTACAAAATTTCCGGCATCTATAAATTGGTCCATTTCATCTTTAGTGAAGTCAGGGAACCAGACTACTTGAACATTTTTGTTTTTCTTGGTTTTTCCAGTTTGTTTAACACAAAACTTCAAACATGTCAGTGTAACAATATTTGATCTGTTATACTAACCCCTCAAAATAGTTCATTTCTGAAAATTACAGCAAAAGCCAATGATGTACATTTCCTTTAAAGAGGGCCTCATCCATTCTACTCGGACGTAACATCTTACTGAAAATTTAGTGTCTCTCTGATCACATGTAATACATTTTGTTTATTCAGAATTCGTCCGTGCCGTGGGCAAATATACTATCCTCTCCCCGTGTGTGGGCCATCGTCGTTGCTCATTTCTGCAACAATTGGGGATTCTACACGCTACTGACCAACCTGCCGACGTACCTGAAGGTTGTTCTTGGGTTTGATTTATCGCAGGTAAGCTTCGATCACCAGAAAATCATTCTAGTGGGCTCACAACATGAGGGCAATGTTCCACTACAGGGTTGATCCAAAAAAACAAAACCCAAATGTCAGGACCATTAATTGTTTTAGTGAAGTTCTGCATGTAGCACTTTCAGAATCTAGGATATGAAAGCCCAATTCATAAGCTTTCGTTTAGTACAAGAATCATTCAAATCACTCATGTACTTTTCAAGTTACGGAGTTTTAAACACAACCACCGTTTTAAGGTTCTGTCCACGGATCACAAAAAAGTTCAGTGTTAATTTCTTTCAACAAATCGAAAACGAATCACATAGGGATGTGTGTGAATTGTTTTCATTGTGCTGAAAGAACGCACACTTTTTTGTGATCTGTTGACAGAACTTTAAAACGGTGGATGTGTTTAAAACTCAGTAACTTGAAAAGTACATGAGTGATTTGAATGATTCTTGTAATAAAATAAAGCTTATGAATTGGGCTTTCATATCCTAGATTTTGAAAGTGCGACATGCAGAACTTCACTAAAACAATGGTCCCGACATTTGGGTTTCGTTTATTTTTTTACTCACCCTTTAGAGGAATTTCCACTGCCATTTCGTTATTTACAATTTAACACCTTTGCTGGCTTTTTATCTTTGTATAATCCCTTCTCCAAACTACTGCTTGTAATCCTTAACCAAACAAACTGGGATCTGCAGCATTTATGAGCACTCAAGTACGAAATGGCATTTGGTACATCAAAGTGCTGCTGCATATTATACAAATATTGAGTGGCTCAGCGTGGAATGGGAGGAATATTTAAATCTGGACTTTTCCATTTCACGAGGCAAAGCCAAGTTAACTGGAAAAGTCCTGATTTTACGGAGCGATAATATTCCTCCCATTTCACAATTTAAAGCCACTCAATATTTGTTTGATATAACTGACATATAGATCCTTGTCATTTGATATATTTGAACTTTTATTTCAATACAAAACTGGAGGAAAATGTATTTCTGTTTTCCAAACCACCCCTTCACGAAAATGTTTGAACCCAACGCTGTAGCGCTGGCTCTTTGGAACAATACACGCAACGCTGAACGCGCACACCAGCATGCATTTGCACACAAATACTGCGTCATGGAACAAGACAGATCCTAACTGTTCAATAGTATTTCCCATTCCCCATGGGCGGATAGTACTTTTTGAGCCACGGTGGAATGGGAGCAATAACAAATGTCACATGATGTGAGTTCCACCAATCAAATGACAAGGATCTGTATGTTGGTTATATAAACTGTACTATTATATAGATGAAGATTCCAGTCAACAAAAGATAAAACCACTAGTGTCTGGAGGTTATATTGATGCAAAATATACAATGTAAACAAAAGGACACCCCAAAAAGGGCAGTGCTTTTTATCTCCCTGGCTGTAAGCATGAGGGGGCTAGATATTGTCATCGCATATTCGTTCTGTGTGTCTGCATTTGTTAATGGTGTAAATCGAGGACACACACATGTGCAACATCATCGATGAATTGAGGACAGGAACCAAATCGAGGACTCCGGTCCTCGGTTAGAAAACATGCACCAAACCAACGAGAACTGTTGCAAAAAGGAAAAGGGAAGAGGAACATTAGAAAATCCTCGATTAACATTATAAACAAACATGCTTGGGTGAGCTTGTCTTACATACGCAGTGTGGACTTCCGAACAAAAGACGTCCACATAATGTAGGTAGCACCGACGTTGTGTGGACTTGCCCCACGTCCACACAGTGTTTCCCCATTTCTGGAAAACAGGTTTAGAGGCATTTTTGGGTTAGGTTTATCTGTAGCAGAATGAAGAGAAACACTAAAGGGAATCATAGAAAAAAAATTGGGTTGAAAGAGTTTTCACAGTTTGAGAAAAATGAGTTTTTTCACTGGTTTTTCTTAACTACACGAAAGCAATGGAAAGTCCACACTAGTCATGTGAAACAAGTATGGGTGTGTATGTATGTGTGTGTGTTCCATTTTGGTTAGGTTCACTGTAAGTTCAGTCATCAAGCTCAACCAAACTTGATATGTGGTCATTGCTCATCTGGTAAAGTGATTAGACTCGGGCAACAGCTCATGACCTCTGTCAGTCAGTCTAGTATGAGATAACAGAAAAAATAACAACTAATTGCCGAAACAGCCATGTGTTTGTCCACAAACATTTAGTTTTTCTTCTTCTTTTTTCTCTGTTTCATCAGAGTGGGTTTCTGGCTGCCGTACCCTACCTTGTATTTTGGTGCATCGCAATCACTGGGGGCCAAATTGCTGACTTTCTGCGAATGAGTGGGACATTAACTACAACCACCACAAGGAAGGTGTTCACATCTACAGGTATTAATAAGGTTCCGTTGAACATTTTCATGTAATGTAAATTTGTCAAAGATGGTCTGAATTTCTCAGGCCTTGCGATCCCTAAATTTCTTTTATTTGTTCAAGCTTTTGTTTCCCTGAAATTGACTGCGTACGGGAACAGTGCGCAGGACACTTTTTGCGTGCACATTGGTTCAGGCGTATGCCACAAAGTATGCATGAGTACTTTTCATCTGAATATGCAGAACTTGTCGCGTTCGCGTCAGAGCTCGGCACACGATTGTGCATCAGGTCGTGTTGACCAGGCCAAACCGACCCGGAACATTAAAAGTATGAACTGAATCTGAAACAAAACCGATCTGGACTCCCCAAATCCAGCCCGACCCGACCAGACCAAAAGTCAGGCAAAACCGACCCGAAACCAAACCGACCTGAAAATCTTGCTTGGGCAACTGTGTTGGGCTTTTCGTGCCTGAACTTACCCGCACCGCGTGAAAATCGTCGTCTCTTAGTAACAGAATCGTACCGTACGGTATACGGCGAAGACCCATAACGTGACCCACTGGTGATCCTATACACGTTATAGACTGTGTGTGAAGACCGTATATACTCATGCACATTTGTGCGGTGGGTTGACGTTGGGCAAAACAGGCACAGTAGCCCTGCAGTCATATTGCATTGCATGAATTTCCAAACTGTTCAAGGGAAAATACAACATTTGCAAACATCAAACAATAAAACTACCAAATTATTTTGAAATACCTTGCTGGACTGTTAGTGAATGACAGTGTAAAGCATCCTGTAAAATCATGGCACCTGGTATACTGTCATTTTCAAGAAAAGTGGTATTTTTGTATCAATTTCCAACGCTGATTGGCCGATCAGCGTTGGAAAAAACTGGCTTTTTTTCAAATACTGGCCCCAGTTGACCATCGCACTTGTTTGCAATCGATTACACACCTATGCACGGGTACAAGCCAGCTAGACTGGTTCCCTGACCTTACAATTCCCCAATGTATGTAAGCTTCCCAATTCCCCAATGTATGTTTCTTCTTAAATGGAGTCAGGGAACCAGACTACAGGAAAATGATTGTTTTTCAAAAAAATTCAGTGTAACTATATTTGCTATATATTTCCAACCCCCCAATTCCATCTATTTCTGAAAATTACAGCAAAAGCAAATGATGTATATTCCCTTTAAGGTTTATTTCAGTTTATTTCGGGTTTTTCACAAGATGGCTTAACCAAACCGACCTGACCCAAAAGTCGCAAAACCAAAACCGACACGGCCCGAAAATCGCAAACGCAAAACCGAAACCGACCCAACCTGACTGAAACGATGGACAAACCAACCCGACCTGACTGGTAGTCTGTTTCGGTTTTGGGTTGGGTTTGCACGACATTAATTCCAGTGTCTGTCATATCTCACCCTTTGTGACCCTCGAAAGGGTACCTGTGCAAGGAGTCTATGTGCGTGATTAATAACAGTTATCGTTTTCAATCTGTCTGACAGGTTTCATCTTGCCAGCAGCGTTCCTTGTCACCACAGGCTACGTCGGCTGCGATCACACCCTAGCGATAGTGTTCCTGACTCTCTCCGTAGGCTGCTGTGGAATCGCTGTGTCAGGCTTCAACGTCAACCATTTAGACCTGGCACCCGACTATGCCGGTTTGCTGATGGGCATCACTAACATGGTAGGGACGGTGCCGGGATTCCTGGGACCTCTACTTGTAGGAGAGGTGACTGAGAATCAGGTACGTACGTTCACGGAGTCCCCCTTTAAGGTAGAGTACATCATTTGTCATTTGTGGGTATGTATCCCTCTGGCTTTTCAAGCCGGCCAGGGGGATATTGCGATCGCGTATTCCTTCTGTGTGTTCGTGGGTGTGTGCCAGTTTGGTTAGGTTCAACTGTAAGTTCAGTCATCAATCTCCACCAAACCTGAAAGGTGGTCTGTGGAAGGAAGGCCGACGTCAAAAAAATCCTTTCCATTATGGATATTTACGAGGTCTCTGGAGAGCTCAGCTTAGCTAATGACTGTAACATATGTATAAACCCTTCCAACTATGCTATTAATGTACCTTCATGGAGGTCCCCTTTAAAGGTAGAGACGGTGCCAGGATAACTAGGTCCTAGGAGAAGTGACTGAGAATCGGGTATTTAAAGACCATTCAGAACACGCTGTCAATGTACGTTCAATGGCAAAAGGCATTGTTCAGATAATCCATTATTGGGCAGTTGCTGGTACAATGCTTGCACCATTGATGGAAGCCTCCGCACCTTTTTTCAGGGGGAGGGGATCCTTGGGTCCTGTTAATCCATATTTTTGTGGCTTGTCTTTTAGGAAACCTTTGAACGCTGGCGCATCATATTCTGGACGGCGTTTGGGATCTACATATTTGGAATGTTGACATACGTCATATTCGGATCGGGAGAGAAGCAGCCTTGGGCAATGGACAGCACCAAGCAGCTGGATCCGATAGCCCCAGTCGATGACAGCACTCGCAAACAAACAGACAAACCACCTATACTAGCTATCAACAACTCTTAAAGGTAGCTTTCTGACTTCAATTTAGGTCAGGTCACCAAGTATAATAAGGTCAGACACTGAGACTTTCAGTCCAGCTCCAATTGGCAAGACTGATCTTGTAGTAGGCATTGAAGTGTTTGCTTGAAGGTGCACAAAACATTTACAAATACAATAAGGGAATAAATATGTGCTTGGCCGGTTTTAAACACTCTGTTTATGACCGGTTGGAGTCTGGATGCTGATAATTACCCGAGCCGACGGCGAGGCTGAGGAGTTGTCAGCATCCAGACTCCAACTGGTCTTAAACAAAGTGTTTATTACCGGCCAATTACATATTTATTCCCATTCATAAATACCTTATTATTCATATAATCAAAGCTTTTCAGTTGAAAAGTCAAAACAAGTGAAAGATTATAAATGTCCAATGAAATTGTTCCACAGTTTTACCCTCTAGCTACATTATGGTATATGCAGTCTGGTAAACAGCTCCTTATATTGATATTGGCAGGCGCACTGCGCGATGTGGCGCACAACGCAGCTGTGCCAGTAAATTGTGAAATTAGGACTCTGAAATCTAAATATATTTGAGGCTGTGTCATAGTTTTTTTTTAGGTTACATAACAAGGTTGATGCATGTGGTATTTCGCATGAAATTATATTGTGCACATATTACACCCTTAGGGTTTTAGTTTAAGTATTATGCCATAAAGAAAACTTTTCAAATTAATGCACTTTTCAAATATGCAAGTTATTTTCAGAAAAGACCACATCCAAGAGGATAAGACAAATTTAATAATTAATAATCAAGAGTACCTTGTTTTATTTTAATGACCTCATGAAATATTATCACTTTAGGCCTATACACAATGTATTTGCATTTTTAGCTCAAGCATTGGGTAATTATGCTACATTTATCTAGACAGTTGTCAAGCAATGACCCACTTTATAACAAGGCTGTGCAGTGGAACGCTGCTATACTGAACACCGCTTTACCAAACATCGTCCTTGGCTCCCGATTTTTGTGTACAAAACGTACCGAACACTGTTGTTGAAAAATGTCAACAGAAGAGTGACAAGTGGCTATAATTTCCACAAGGAATAGAAGGGGAAAGCCACCCATTGCTGTAGGTAGTAAGCTCAAAAATTGTGTAATTACATAATTCTGTAGTCGGCATGTGTTCAAAGTCGTCTTTCAGTAACTACCAGGGCATGCAGGGTGAATTTATGAAGGGCGCCATTTATTGAAAAAATAGTACCGGAGCACCAGCAGCTTAAAATCGCTATACCGAGCGATCGCTATTACGAACAATTTCTGTGGCTCCTGCGATGTTTGTTATAGCGGCGTTCCACTGACATGACTTGTACCACATTGTTTGCTTGAACAACTTCAGGAGAAAATAAACTGGAAGAACAAAATGTTGGGACGAGACTCGGAAGTAGGAGGGAAACGAACATACCAAATCCTAAACTTTGCTATAGGTATATTTACTCTTCAGTAAAAGTCATTAGAAATAAACTGCTCTTTTTCCCTGGAAATTAAATTTCATTGATAAAAAAACATCAAAAGTTCTCAGGACCAAGAAAGTATGCTGTCTTCACTAAAGGATAAACATATTTTTTTTATGTACAGGTACATGCTCTCGAATGCTGATATTGCTGTTCTTAATTTTGCCCAGTCAAAGTTTATAAATTGCTATACTGCCAGAAGATCTCTTGAAATTAATACACAACATTTGCTTTTGCTGTAATTTTCAGAAATGGATGGATTTGGGGGATGGTATTTTATAGCAAAATATTGCTACACTGACCTGTTTAAGTTTTGTGTTCATAGATGCTGGAAAAACCAAGAAAAAAAATGCTGTTCTTGTAGTCTGGTTCCCTGACCCTAATTGTCATGTCAGGGATCAGACTAGCTGGCTTGCACGATTCACGGATGTGTAACCGATTGCAAACAAAAAAGTGGACTAATACATTTGGTAAATTGATGGCAGTATTTGACAAAAGTCATTGTTTTTTACCGACGGTGGTCTACCGAACATCGATTGAAATTAAAGGGACACTAGGTCCTGGAACAGCCCAACTGGGCTTCAAAACGCGCTTTGAACGAGATGATGATAATCGGAAATAACTTTTAAAAGTAGGATATAAACATCCACACAACTATATCTTCAAAACTGGGCGTTTTTGTGTTATTCCTGTATTTTTAATTTGGATGCTAGTTGTGATTTCATTTGTACGCGTAAAGTGTTCACCTTTTACGGACGTTGAAGAAACCACAGTTTTTGCATTGGTGATTGGTCACCGCGCGCTGTTTCCGAGACACACAACGTGTATAGCGTACATGAGAACGAAACAAAAAACGTATTCATACTCCGTCATGTCCGATGTAAACAAGCGGGGTTTTTTTTTTCTTTTCTCGGGAACGGTAAGACATTAGGTTGGTTTCCTTTCAACCAGATGTTTGAAATAGGATAAGTAAACAATCCAAAACATAACATTTTCGTGGATTTCAGGACCCAGTGCCCCTTTAATACACAAATTCCACTTTTCTTGAAAATGACAGCACACCAGGTGCCATGATTTCACAGGATGCTAGAGACTGTTATGCACGTACAGTCAAGTGAGGTGTTTCATAATAATTTGGTTGTTTTGTTTGTATTTCCAAGTACAACAGAATAGTTCCTTTTTTATCCCCCTGGCTTTTAAGCAATAAACGAGGATATTGCAATCGCGTATTCCTGTACGTGTTCATCTTTTCAAACCATGGACGAAAAATACCAGAGAACAAAAGATTCCCAGCTTACATCTGCGATTGGGGTCGTGTACAAAACCAATGGAAGTCTTCCTAAAAAGTTAGAGTACAAACAAAAGAGGGACAATAGGACGTCCACGATCGACGGTGAACACACTTTTGCGTGTGTGTGTGCGCGTGCAGTACTAACTGCAGAATTGAGCATGCTAGCTTTGGAAAGGTTCACTGTAAGTCAGACATCAATCTCAACCAAACTTGAAAAGTGGTTATTGTATATGGTAAAAAGATTAGACTCGGACAACAGTCACTCTATTTCTGTTGTCACTCTGTATAGTAAAAGGCCCTTTATAGATCCTACGAGGGACCTACGAGGCACACACGTGACGCAACACTGCCCGAATAACACAGCTGCCCACCCATTTCTTTGCTAAATTTGTGACCTGTCACCACGAAATGAGCTGAAAGTTGGAGATTGCCATTTTGAAGTACAGTGGGGCAAAGCCAAAATTTGAAGGGGTGGTCGATTTTTTGTTTTCAGGTGAACCTCAATCTGTAAGTCCTGTGCTACCTTTCTCCAATTTTTTTTGTTCTGTCAAACATCTTTAAAACCTACTTCCTCCCGTCTGTTATAAGTTGACTGTGCATTCACTGTCACACAACTGCAGGATTTGTAAATGCCATTTTCTCAAGAATCAGTTTTTCAACTTCAAGTTAGTTGGTGGTCTATATTTCTGTTACTGAACTCAGCACCCCTTCATGTTGTATACCATTTGAAAGCCCTTTTTCGGCAGAATCCAGATATATGAATACCTCAATTCTTGAAAATTCCTACTGTAAGCTCAATTTGTGATGACAGGTCACCCTTGTTGCTAGTTATGACACATTCCATTTTGGTTAAGTACACTGAAAATTGTCCTTACTACAATAACTGCCCATACATGTATACAAACCGCCAGCATGCCAGGGGGATCGCGCGAAGTTTTACTTGCAGTATTTTTTTCAATACTAGTACTTCTTTAAAACAAGGCATGTTTTGTCCAGAAAAAAAAAACTTGATTCTTACCGCTTCCCTTGTCTTACAAAACCAATTTTTAAGAGACTTCTTGGTTCAGACAATGGATAATCACATACTATTCGTAAATACGCAGTATTGTATTTAAGGAATTTATAAAAATATGTAACTGTCAAAGTATAAAAATTAGAGCTATTGTTTTAATTTATACAAGATATATATGTTCAAAATACATGTACCTCCCTAACAGTATTACCTTCCATGACAGAATTATTCTTTACTATTTAAACTCCAAGTATATTTTCATTGTATGGTACATTTAATTTTCGATCATTAATCAAAATTTGAGTTAATTACATGTACTTTTGGCAGTACTCTTATTTTATTTTTAAATATACGTAATCTTTCTAATTAGCCGTGTAAAGCTCCACTGCCCTATGGGAGTATTTGAACAGGCCTGAGACCTAATGACATCACGCTTTGTTTACATGTGCGCTTTCCTATGTAGTAGACGGTCCCTACTTAGTCTGGCGTCCGACTCACTCACATAGGAAGGCACATATGTAAACAAAGCCATTAGGTCTCGGGTCTATTCATACAAAAGCAGTTGATATTTCCCTTATTATCTTTATCATGAAAAGTTACAATTATAGTACAAATTGCGATAATTGTATTATATTTTTTTTTTTGCATTTTTGCTACTTACATATATATATTTCTAATTCGAAATAGCTTGCCGAGCTCAACTGTACAATGTGAACTCATGGAAAAATTTTTAAAAACCAGATAATTGAAAATGTTCACTATTATATACAAGTACCGTATGCCAAAAAAGCATGTCCTACTTTCGATCCTAAAAAACTCTGTAGTTTACAAATGGAATTAAACCAAAATTTCAGATCATGTGAACAAGGCATGATAAAGTTTATGGAGCGAGTTTAACAAGCTTTGTGCAAGAAGGTGAAATGTGAACGCCATACACAAAAAATTGTCACTTTCAGAATGTCGATACAGCGCTGGAGACGGTGGCGGAAGGTGTGTGCTGCATTTGAAAGCTTCTGAAGGAATGCAGGATCACCCCTGATGTCACACTTCGATCGTGTGTTGCGTCACACTTCGATCGTGTGTTGCGCCAAATGATTGAGGTGTGCAATGACATCAGGGGTGATCCTGCATTCCTTCAGAAGCTGTTAACCGAAGCGCGCACCTGCCACCACTGTCTCCAGCGCTGTGTCGACATTGGAAGACGCCAAGTCGAAAGTGGCAGATTCAAAAAGTGAGTACTTTTTTCATATGGCGTTTAAATCTCACCCTCTTATACAAAGTTGATAAAACTCGCTCCATAAAATTTGCCGTGCCTTGATTACCCGATCTGAAATTTTGGGTTAATTCTATTGGTAAACAGCCGAGTAAGTTAAGATCAAAAGTAGAACTTTTTTTTGGACAAGTAGAATTATGGCTGCCCTTTTGTTAAAAAAATGTGAAGAGGGGAATAAAAATACTACAGTAATGTATAAAAATTATTCAGTTTATATGGAATTTATTGAAATAATTACGTATAAAAGCATCATAAGTTGACCTCTTCATTGTGAACATGATGAGGAAGATGCATCGAAGACTTCAAGAACAGTGTTACAACACAACTCTATACGGTTTATGACACATGTCAGTGACTTGCTAAAATCAAAGACAGACGTTTTGCTCCTTTCAATAATAACAGTACTTGTCGTAAGAAGTCAATTGGACATAGCTCCGGATAGCGACAAAGTTTCAGTGTTGACAGTTTCTCATCTGCCAAGATTCTTGCCAGAATTTGGTTTCAAGAAGAACGTCAAAGTAGCAAACAGGATATCGTAATTATCTACTTCTGATTTCATCGACGGACAAAATTCACATACATGTAGATCTCAAGAGCAGAAGTCTCTTCCAGTGATTTCCGTGCTCTGTGGAGAGGTTTATAACTATACACCTGTTTGTTGATCATGATACACATGATTGTCATCGAATATTTTAATAAAAGTCAAACTACACTCTGTAGAATACATGAGTTACTCCTCTTGTGGCTACCTAAAATGTCTGACCTTTACTAGAGGAGATTTGCAAGGTCTCCGGAAGGGTTGGATCTTTTCTTTACAAATTTTAGCTCCGGCTGCAACAGCAGATGCAAGTGCCCGATGGAAGAGCAAGACGGGTTAGGAGTAGCTGTCCGACTTTTTAGTGCAAAGAAGCCACATCAGAATCTGCAGGGGACAACTCACACTTCTACTTTGGTCGCCATCCCTGGATGAATTTCATGACTTTCTCCACATCAAAACTTGAGAGTCCAAAATCGCTGCGAAGCATTTCCTTATTTAGAGTCATCATCAAGTCCCCGTCCACATGGTTTTTCTTGAACGCATCGATGTACTTCTCCAGATTGAGGAGTCGCAGGCATTGGCTGACTTGTGCCAGGGTTAGTCCATTAAGTTTGCTTGGGATATCTTCAACCCTGTTGAAGGTGTTGTTGGTAGAGGCAGGGGAATTGGCCCCTCGGAAGCCGCCGGGCTTGGGCCGAGGTGCCACCGGAAGGGGATTGCTTGGCGAGCCTTGAGAGGGAGACAGACCAGCTTTCCTGTTGGCCAGAATCCTCCTGAGTTCATTTGGTTCTGAATCAGTCTGTGGTTTGCCAAAAGCATTGCTTCTTGGGCTACCATTGGTGTCTGTGCCGTTCACCTTTCCACCATCCATCACATCCACGACATCCAGATCCATTCCGCGAGACATCCTCCGTTGCTGTGCCTTCTTCAGCTCATCCATCATCGACATCTGCTCGTTACTGACCTTCCGAGTAACAGGTGGTCTGGAGACAGGTGTTAGTTGAGGAGCAGGCTGAGCAGGTGCCTTCCAGTCTAAACCAGGAGGTGGGGGAGGGGGAGGGGGTGCTGGACCAGAGGGAGGTGCGGGGGCTGGGGGAGGGGGAGCAAGCGAAGGCACTTGGGGTGGGGGCGGTGGGGGCCCAGCAGGTGGAGGAGGTGCTACTGAGGTTGGAGTTGATGATGCAGATGATGCTGGAGATGAGAAGCTTGATGTGGCAGTGGGTATTGGAGGAGGAGCTTGATTTGGGATGCTGGTCTGCCTGGAAGGGATAGAAGATACTGGAGGTGGAGTGGGAGGCGGTCCATAACCAGCCTCTTTGGCCTTGGCACCTTCTGAAGGGAACTGGAAAAAGCTTTCATTGGCATCATAGTCCGGAGCTGGTATATCAACAGGCAAGGTCTTCAGATGAGCATAATCAGGAGAGTCAGTTGAGCTTGTAGAGCTGGGAGTCCGCTCGAAGGCATTGATGATTCCAGGTGAATGCTGTGTGATTGGAGTTTTCCTGACGCGACCTCTTGGTGAGACCAAGACTTGTTCAGGTCGGGATCCAACAGACGGGGACCTGGTCCGATATGCTCCCCTGGAGGTCGGTGTTGCATCAAGCGAAGGCGATCTTTGACGGTGATACCCATTTCCTTGTGTGGTCGATAACGGTGGTGGCCTGGACTCTCGCCCTCTTGTGGCCAATCTGTCGACTGTTGAGCTGCCTGTGTGATTCGGAGCTCCCATGCGCCTGGTGTCTTGTACAGGACTGCCTCGTGTAGGTCTCGCTGATGTGGGAAGAGCAGGAGGTTGTACAGGGACACTCTTCACACGAGTATCTTGACTCTGACTTCTCCTCTGTAGAATTGATCTACTTGGCATGGTTGAACTGCTCGGTGGAACAGGTCGACTGCTACTAGGAGACTCCCGACGCCCTCTTGGCTGATGTGCATTCTTAGGCACAGTATTGCTTGTCAGCGCAGAAGCGGATGACGCCTTTGCCATGTGTTTTCCAGCTTCTCCATTTTTGGTGGCTGTCTGTGCAGTTCCCGGAGAGGCACCCTTGACTCGAGCAGCTCCTGCTGAAGTGACAGGGGTATGACCCACGGTGCGAGAGCCAGTCGTCACTTGACCTGTTGGGGTTTTGCTGCGTAGTCTTTCTCTGGCCGATGTGACGTACAGGGTACCACTGGGAGATACCTTCTCATAGTCTTCTTGGCTTTCGGCTTTTTCTAATCGCTTGTCTGAGAAGAAGGTGATATCTGGAGAGAAAAAAAAACAATCAAAACAGTGGTGATCTTATCATGACTAAAAGAAGTTAGTGTATATCAGGAATGCCCTTTTTTATGTTCATCCTTTTCTTTGTGCATGTGCGCTTGGGCAAGGCGCTTTGTCACTCATTGCTTCTCTCCACCCAGGAGTAAATGGGTACTTGTGAGGGCAGAGATGATTATTGTGGTTGATTTAGCTGCTTTGCGCCTAACAGGCTGCATCGAGCTGTATACTCCCCAGGGAGCCGAGATGGTATTTGGAATGTTTCATGGGCCCAATGAGCAGGGGTAATAATGATGTAGCGCCTTAAGCACCAGTCCTGGTGGATACGTGCACTTTATAAATACCCACTACTATTAATATCATTATTATTTGTATTTTTAAATTACTATTTTACAGTAACGCTGTAAATTAAAGCAAAATGATCACCCGCTTACTTTGATTCCCTGGGAAGAGTTCAAAAGTCACATGTTTAGTAACTAGCTTCTCCAGTAAGGATTGATAGCGCCCCCATTGTTCAACAGAGTGCTTGGTGAAACCTTCAGCCAGATTGACCTCAATTGGGAGATACAGTGGGATGTTGACAACCTGTGTATCCAGATGATCTAAAAAAAAATAGCAAAAAATAAATATATGTAAAGCTTCGCAAACATCTATTACATAAAGAAAAAGGTTTTGGAGTGCTTTTGAGGAGTACATTTTAAAGAGTACATGTGAATAAATCACAGTTTTACACCTATACCAAACTTATTAGTAATTCCGTTGTTTACAATTACTCAACGCTATGATTTGCAACAGCCTGCAAGCTTGATATTTACAACATATAGCTTACGTGCTTATGTGTTTTTGTGTACGAGTATTCGAAGAACTATGTTGAATAATTTGTTTATAAAGACATATCCAAAGTATTTGTACGAAAGTCGACAGGAAAATTATTTGGTAAAGATTTTACAAGTACATGCTAATTAAGGTCATTCTATGAAAATCGCAAAAGAACACTGCTCACTCATTAACGTCAAATTGAACTGGTAGAGCAACGAAGCAGTGGGTGTACTTTGAAAATCCAGGATATGAAAGCCCTATTCATAAGCTTTCTTTTAGTACAAGAATCATTCAAATCACTCATGTACTTTTGAAGTAACTTCAAAACAAAAGTTCTTGGAAGTGCTACATGCAGAACTTTTTTTACTCACCCTGTAGAGGTAAATACATGTACAATGTACATTGTATTTTGTTTCAAATTTTCTCTGTGAAATAAAAGAGGTATCAGTTAAGTTGAAGTTGATTGGTAGAAATGTGCTGGACTTACTGTGATAGATAGCATTGCCTTGCAGATAGGATACTTCGTACATATTCTTCAAGACGAGGGGACTTAGTTTCTCAGACACGCTTCCCTTTGCGGTCTGGAGGTCAAACTGTAATTCATCACCAAGGAAGAAAGTTGCCTCTTGGGGCAGGAGGGCACGATCGATGACGTCACGCATGTACATTGGTTTGGAACCTGGCAGTGAATGGATCAACAGAGAAGTGATTAGAACATTGGAAAAGAATGTTTTGGTGTATCGGGTTGACAAACAGACTTTCCCTTGTGTTGAGTCCTATTCCTTCATCTTTCTGAAGTCAATATATCTACATGGATCCAGATAAACTGCTTAGAATTAACAGTGTCTGACAAACGATATGATAACTACAAGAGTTAACAATCGTAGATTTTGGGCCTTTCGAGAATCGAACTCCAGGCAGCTGTTTATTTCTCGTCACACAAGGACTCAAAAAAACTCCTAATTATTACCATTCGTCCACAAATATAGCAAGTTCATAAACAAAAGTTTACAATGAGAAAGAAAGCAAAAAGGTAGCTCTTACGTTTTTTACTGGTAATCACTTCGAATCTGGCATCTGCGTATCGCAAAGGGATGCTCAACCATTTGTTTTTCTTGATGCTTGCCAGAACTCGCGTTTGAGTGTGGATTTGGTTGATGCGAAGAATCTAGGTAAAATCATGAAGAAAAAGGATTACTCATACAGGGGCTATCGAGTGTAATGTATGTTGAGTTGTTGACCAATGAGGTGGTACTGCGTACGCGCGCGTCCTCAATGCTCATCCAATCGGGTTGCGAAATGCACGCGCGCATGCGGCGCGACAGGCACTCGGACGAGGTGCCACCTGGGTTTTTGTTAGTCGACTTTCTACAATGCTTCAAGC
Source organism: Patiria miniata (assembly GCF_015706575.1). Lineage (NCBI taxonomy): Eukaryota > Metazoa > Echinodermata > Asteroidea > Valvatida > Asterinidae > Patiria > Patiria miniata. Next base: position 6,003,577 of record NW_024037056.1, on the reverse strand, counting down.
AGTTCCGCCAAACTACACCGGTTTTCGCTTTTCAATAAAAGGAAGGACATTGATTGTATCAGTTCCATCCTGAATATTTTTTTGGATAAGATAAGGAGCTATAAACTGACATTTAGAAACTTTGAGAATTTGTTGGAACATGTCAGAATGTTAAGAAGTTGACGAATATCGAATCCTGAGAATTCCTAAAGTTTTCTCACCTGATCTCTGTTCAGCGTTTCAGTCTCATCAGGCGAGACGAAGCCCGCCGAAACCTTCATGATCGCGGGGAACGTGCATCGTTTGAGAGCTTCTCTCAGCGTGTAGGAGCGTTTGGACCACCGTATATCTTCAACTTTGGACCCCATGGTGGATCAGCTATCGTCACGGTCGCACGGAAAGTGTAGTCATTCGGGGGTTGTGTGGAACAATTCTCTATCTGGTTTCCTGAATAACGATAAGGAACAAATGGTTTATAAAATCCGCTCTGTGTTCAAGGTCGATTTTAAGTTCGATTTGAAAACATAGTCATACCTGCAAATTAAGGGAATTATATTTGCAGTCCCCTTCCCGAAATCATCGCCCCATTCCAAAATAGATACACGATCTCATGTACATGTGCATGTGTCTATTTTCGGAGAGAGATGGGTGTGGCTTATGCATGAGTTATAATCCTGTATGGATGTGCTCTCTCAACAGTGAGCAAAAAGAAAATGAAAGCAAACAATGATGAGTACATCGCAGGTATTTTAAGCATTACATGAGCTTACACTTCACGTCTATACAACTTCGGACCGATGTCTTTTTGTCAAAGTTATCTATCGCAATCTTGGTGAAGCATTATAGGTAATAACAATGCCAGGACTACCTAACCATACTCGATCCAACAAGATTCATACGTAATTAAATGGCAGCCGGCGATAATTATGTTGTATTTTTTATGTAATTAACCCTAACCACCCTGAATCCTTCAAAATCCATACCCCCGTTTTGGACTATTTCGGCGGAATCAGGATACCTCCATATTATTTTAACAAACTGGGAGACTTTGATGGATTCAGGATTGTAAGCCTAGCTGAACTTAATGATTTTGATGGATTCAGGATACCGTCATATCATGCATATTGAGCAGTTTGGGGACTGTGATGGATTCAGGATCTCAAAAATTTAACTCCTTGTCTGTTTGTTTGACGGATTCAGGATACCTTCTAGCAAAAAAAGCCAAGTAGTTAGGGTTTTAATACATGTATAAACCATAGAGCTATATTAAATTACTAGAGCGCTAACTCGTCATTCTGCGCGCGGAGACGCTTTGAAGCCGTCCTGGGCGCAGACATCTTTAATTCATGTGCGTGTTTGTAGAACCATGGTAGAACATAATGAAATTAGATGGATTGAATTTTGAAAGTGTACTCTACATGCAACTCGCGCAAGTAGAACATACGCAAACGCGATTGACGGTTCAAAAAACGTGACGGCAAAAAGCATCTCCAGCGAATACGCGCACGCGTTGCGCTGTTTGCGTAGAACAAAATGACACGCTCATTTGCTGATCGTGCGTTTTGGTTTTGGGCGTATCGGCTTCGATGACGCACCGGTATGGAATACAAACGCAGATATGCAAATAGCCGTACAGAAGCCGTACAAAATTTCTAGGTCTCCATAGGTTTGTGCACAAACATGGATGCGCCCAGCAGGCATTACTTTGTACACGAAGTTAGCGCTCTAGTAATTTAATATAGCTCTATGGTATAAACCTATACGCCACACGCCTAATACATGTCAAGCCTCCATCTTGTTTAATTTACGTAAAGTGCATTATACGCGTACAATCATGTAGGTCGCATTGTTGCTTTATGCCATGCACCAAACGATTCCGAGGACGAACGTGTGAACAGAAATCAACTTCGTCACAATCACAGCATTCATACCACTAGCCTTGAACTTTCCACATCATTTACAGCACACTGAGTAATCACTGCAACTCGTGTATAATTCACTGTTGACAATATTCAATGTTGAACTATTGTGAATTGGGTCATTAAATTCAGTTTATGGAAGTCGGTTTTACTGCGAGATAAACCTGCTTTTTTAATTAAACGTCATTTGTGTGTTTATGTTAGTACCCGTTCGTGTGTCTTTTTATTTTAATGATAATTCCGTTATGATCTCACTTTCAACCAAAATATATATATATTATGTTTTGCTAGTTTTTGGGTTATTTCTCATCTTCTTTGTAAATTTATGCTCAGGGCTTCGTGAACAGACTACCCTGATTAAAGAACACAAATAAATAAATAAACAAATATATAAATAAATACTGATGGTATCAGTGGAATGACACTTCAAATGGCACAACAAAGCGAAATATGTTATCACTAGTAAGCTATAAGGCATAGTATGATGGTTATTAATGAACGGAGAAGTTTATACATGTAAAGTAAGTATAAGTACATGCATGTTTATCGTCAATAATTATCATTCCCATCATCAAAAACATGGTGACCGTCACCACCTCCACACCTATCACAAATCTTCGGACAGCTTTTGCATACTTTTAGGTACACTGCACATGACTTGAACCCGCCTATACATTAGGCATCATCAGAGTAAACTAATGACGCAATCAAGGAGGTCAAGCATAAGCGTATAACGACACCACTTAGCATCCATCACACGTCCAATTAAGCGGTAAAGGTAACTCCAATGGCAAATTGACTTAGATTGATGGCACCGTACATTAACCACGACGAAAGAGATAAAAATGACCTACTCTAACATTGTCCATAAAATGAAAGGAATATTTGAAGGAATATGAAAGCAGAAATAGGAAGTATGCAAATGGAATTCGAGGTTTTAAATCTATTTCTCCTATTTATAAAAAAAAAAAAAGGTACTAAATGCAGTCGTAAAATCTGGTAATGATAATAACAAACTGCTAAATAAGGTATATTATGGGAAGATGGGAATGCATAATTAGCCCTAACTCCCTATCATGATTTACTAGGAACCATACCCATCCTGGCAAATTCCAACACTATATGGGAAACTGCATACATATTTCTGACTTTGATTCAGGAGGTGTGCCAGTTTAGGGGTACTGTACCCATCCTGGCAGATTCCAACAAAACATGCCGTTGGGGGTTTGATGGGATGAGTTCTGTTCAGCCGAGTTAACATGAATTAAGGATGTTGATACTTCAGGAAAACATAATATATTAGTTCTTTGTATTCTTTTGTGATGATAGAAACATCTTTTAATTTGACATTACACCTTCCGAAATAACTTTGGAGATGGACTGCGTATTATAACCTATTGAAGTCATCATTTTGAAGCACAAAGCACTCGGCTGTCATTGAAATTTACTGAGGAACGAGGATAGAAGTTACAAAGAATTATTTGGAGGAAGCGTTTTCGAAAATATACAGAAGCTTTCGTAAAATGCCTCCGGGGTGTCCTCCTGAAAAGCTCATACAGTCTACCGCATGCTGATTGTCGTGCACAAAACACTGTGACCTGGCGACCTTTCAAATCCAGGACTGAAAAATGGATTGAATAGAACATGAAAACGGTTTGCAAAATTGTAAAGAATACAGCGTATTGAATTTAGCGTATGTATAACCTGCCTATAACCTGCATTTGTGCACAGGTAGTAATATGCAGTATTTGTCGCGATGTTCAGTTAATTTGTTCAAATTGTATTAATGTTATCTTCTATAATTATATGTCTGAGCTTTTTCTGCAAATTGTTGATTTTGGAAGAGACATGATTTTCATTGACAGCAAGTATCATCTCATTCATACACAAAATGGTTAGCCTATATGTGAATTCTTCCGGATATTAACTAATTTTGGTAAACAAACAAACCATCCTTTTGTCATATCAAACTGTTGCGCCAATACTTTACCATTTAAACCAATAAATTATAATTACATTGTTTATTATCATTAAACTTTGTATTTCTATATTGTTGCACCAAATGTGCTCTTGAAAAATCCCTCTTGCTTTACAAAAATTCCAAAAAATATAATGGCGGGGGAGATTTTAACATTTATCAAATTTGGGGTTTAAATTAATATTATGATATCCAGCTGTGACAGACGAGGATACACCACAGATTAATAAAAACTGCAGTGATTCATTGCATTAACATTTTCCAATATTATTTCCATTTTCAATGGCATCGCCTAGCGACCACACAGCTGTTGTGAGGATGGAGGCACTTCAGACAAAACAACAGGTGAAACTCACATGACATCGTCCATCACGTCCATACTCGCTACACGTTGATACATATTAATATGCATAATGAATCAACATACCACCTGGATATTATAATACTTTATCAGCCATGATTCAACGCATAACATTCTATTACGAAAATAATTTACTGAGGTTTAATTTGTTTCTGAACTATGGTTTTATTAAAATATTAATTGCTATTTGGAGTTATAGCAAATAATGGAAAATGTTTAAAACACTGAACGAGAACAACTTGGATTAAGTGTTTGGAGTCTGGGAACATCCTTCAACATGGCATCGTTATTTCGTCAACAGCAGTGCCGGTAGAAATCAAATTTTAGGTGCATATGTGTGCATTTAGTGTATCTCGTAATATTTTTAACTTGAAATAATGATCATTGTCATAATGTTTAGAATGATCCGTTCAACAATGAGCTAAAACAGTTAATACATTTATATCTACCCTCGGAATCTTTTGGTCGGACCGCCCAACGATATTCAACCCAAGCGATAGTCTACACTAGTGACGAGAACATTACCATATTCTCTACATTCAGATAAATCCAGGTAACTTTCCGGTGAACAAATTATAAATATAACCATCAACACACTAGCAGTGATCATTCTTGAAAATCACCGTCTCTGATCACCACATTCATGACAATCACCACTCTTGCTATCATTATCACCACAATCAACACCATATCACCATTCTGACCATCTGTCTTATTACTTTCTCCGCCCGATCTCCAGTTGGTGATCGCATGAATGATGATTCTTGACAATCACCACCACTGATCACCTAGCTCACGAGGTGATCAGTGATGGTGATTTGAAAGAATGATCATTCATGACAATCACCACTCTTACTATCATCATCACCATCATCAACACCACATCACCACTCTGACCATCTGTCATTATTACTTTCTCCGCCCGATCCCCAATTATTCAAGATAATAAGAGTGGTGATCGCATGAATGATCATTCTTGACAATCACCATCACTGATCACCTCATGAGGTGATCAGTGATGGTGATTCTTAAGAATGATCATTCATGGCAATCACCACCCTTACTATCATCATTACCATAATCAACACCACATCACCACTTTACCATTATTGCGGACAGAGTTCCATGCCTGGACATCACTTGACACCCTGTGCACAAACCCTATGAGACTGGTCTGAAAATTTCAGGTTTTTTTCAGTAAATGCTTTAATATTTTCCCTGCTAAATTTGACGTTTTAGGACATGTTATTACTTTCTGATGGCTGGTAGGTCACAACAGGGAAATATTAGTGAAGTCCATGTATGGAATTCTTCCCATTATGACTTTTTCTGTCCAACCCACAGTTATTCAAGAATCAAGATGTAGTTTACATTTTCAAGTTGTTCAATCGTACGTTCACTGAAAGTTTAGGGGCTTATCGTAATCGAATTAAACTTAATTCACTTTAGGTCGTTATTAATGTTGTCATTAAAACCGCATGGACGTGAAAATATAACCATTACAAACTACATGATGAGGAATCAAAATGTAGATACCAAGTACTTTGCTAAACGAAAGCTTTGGATCTTTACCGCAATGGTTAAGAGTTTCGCAATATTTGACCAAAGGATTATCCAGAATAATCAGAAAAGTATTTTCTGTGGGCGTACATTTGCTATGATGTGCGTACATGTACATGGGTATGTGTATCAATCATGTACCATTGAGATTATTTCATTGGTACCAAACCTGAAATAACAAAAAAATAGTAGATCACGAATTCTGCAACGTAACATCGCCTGAATATGATTGTTTTTGTTTATATTTTCAGGTAAAAATGTACACAATATAGCGGGCTGGCCTGTATATGGAAATGGAACTACATCAGTACATGTACATGTAGTTCACACAGACTGCAATTTTTACAAGTTTGTATCTATGTCAGTCTTGGCAACTTACCAACTATTGATGCGGTGTCCTATCTGATGAAGCCATCACTTCTTGCGTTTACATCTCCATCGGACGATCCCGTAAAACACCCGAAAACGAACCCAGAAATCGCGAGTTTCCGTCGATTTTCATCGTTATTCACCCAGCAATGGTTATTCCGTGTACGTCAGATATGGGCAGGACCGACAATATGGCTTCCCCTTCGAATGGAACCATTCAGATGGAAATGAGGCCTCATCCGGACGACAATAGGCTTACAGTGTGCGGAGCAAGGCGAGCGGCGCACAGGAATGCCGGTGTGCATTCATGCGGTAACTTTCACGTCAACTCTACGTGCAATCTACGGAATCACTGGTACCCGTTAACTTTACGTGTGCTTGTTTTTATACATGAACGCTCAGACACCAGTTGCCACCAGCAAAATGGGATGAAAAGTTTAATCCCACAATTTCACTTTCAAAAGATATAGGTGATGTTTATCCCTCTAGAAATGTCCCGTAATTAGTAAATAGTCATGGTCCTTGTGATAGAGTAAAATGTATTCAGAAATCAAAATCGTGGACAGGATTTGTGCCCAATCAATTAAGTGTTTGTCAATCCACCTGCTGTTGGGCGAGGCAGACCGTTGCGTGTAGGCGTACGCCCTCACAGTCCGGCTGCGGCTACTGGAATTACGCGCAGCTCATGACTCATCAACCACTAACAAAGTCGGCATAAGTTCTTACAACTGAGCTGCGAAGAACGTAGAAATAATTGCTAATAAGCATCCGGGGGGAACTTGCTCAACAAAACAGATGACAAATCAAACTGAAATTCATATAGCGTATATACGATTATAGTGGAGTGCCGTGGCCTCGTGGTCTGGGGCATTGAATTCTTGGTCTGTGGGTAATTCTGCAGGTTGTGGGTTCGAGTCCAGCCTGCATATGCAGCCATGGTGCGTGTGCCCTTGGGCAAGGCACTTTGTCACTCATTGCTTCTCCCCACCCAAGAGTGAATGGGAACCTGTTAGGGCAGAGATGGTTATGTGATTGAATTAGCTTCCTTGCGCCTATCAGGCAGCATCGAGCTGTATACTCCCCCAGGGAGCTGAGATGGTTTTGTAATGTTTAATTGGCCCAATGAGCAGGGGTAATAATAATGATGCAAAGCGATTTGATCTTAGTTAAAAGCGCTATATAAGAAACTCAAATTAGGGTTTGCCTTTCACCGACGTATAACACTGTATACTAAGTGTGTTATACAGTGTTTATACGTCGGTGAAGGGCAAAACCTAATTTGATTTACATCACGTACCCGACGCAAAATTCCATCTGATAAGAAACTATTATTATTATTATTATTATTACAGTTGATGTCGGGTTAACACGGAACTTAAATTCTACCGGGCATCCATTTTCAGCTTAGCACGCATCCATGCATGAAATCGGGTCAAGTCTATATGGTCATTTTGATACACTGTTATTTTGTATCCATGATCAAACACGGTTACTAAATTCTGAAACTGGTTGACAGACGATCTTAATTCCAGCAAATAACGCCTGTCTGGGATTAAACAAATTTAGACAACGCAAAGAATTTGTAGAAAAGTGTGGCAAGTTTTTTTTAATACATGTTTGGAAAAATCTGTTTTATTTTACGTCTCCTATACTAAATGAATGTGTTTACAAGTGTTATGTCAGTCACCTGAACTACTGTCATATACAGAATATAATTTAGATGTTGAATACAGGAAATACTTAGGTAACGACAACAAAAATCAATGTAATATATGTTGGCCAAAACGGCTTATAGGGTTATAATTTACGCCGTTAAACAGCATTCTTTCTTGACTCGGCCTTTTTGAACTTAAAAAACTCAGCTACTCAAATGCGTCTTAGGCCTTTCACCTCCTTTATAATTTTCATAATCTGGTCTGCTTTATTATTTTAGCCCAGCACAAATTGCTTTTCACATGTCACTTGTTGGCAGATCTCGTTCATTACTATTTCTCTGTGTATAAAATATTTCAGTAGTAAACAGAAAACATTACAGGTTTCAGCTAATGTATCTTCTAATATTCTACAAATATCAACGAAATTACACACTGGTATACGTTTGAACATTTGATGAACGTTTAAAGAAAGAGCAATAGTGATATTTTAAGAAATATAAGTGCTATATAAACAGCGCAAGATATAGTTTTATTGAAAAGCTATTTCATTGTAATATTTTTTTTACATTTCAGTGACATATTTCAACTACCATTAAGGTACATAAAGTGTTAAGTTTAAGCAGAATACATCAGCTTTTTGTCAACCGCGTCGTTAAGAAAGCTAATTTTAAGTAAATTAATGTAGCACTTAAACATCTTCTGTAGGGCCTCTAAACACATAGAGAGATTCCCAGAAGTCAATATAGCATCCTTCTGTAATAAACAGAACATGCATGTGACGTGGCTCTAAACTTGAAACCGTTCGAAGGGTCTTCCAAACGTGCCAACAATTTAAACCGCTTAGCGCTGTCCATCATACTTCTCAAATGTCATCCTTTGTGAAATTTCCAGATGAAGAGTCTTGAGATTATCAGAATTTTCAACGGCCTTGGAAGAAGTTAACCTTGCTTCGACTCGGGTCACAAAAGACTCTGATTTTGTTTCAGATAAGCCGGAAAACATTCCCATGTACAAAATGTACAACAACAACAACAACAACAACAACAACAACAACAACAACAACAACAACAACAGATAGTGACATAGACCCGATTACAAACACAGGTTTGGATTGCTCAGAGCGCGGTGCGGTGCTCCGGAGGTCGGAGGTTCGACTCCCGATCAAGATTAATGTTTACAAGTCCGTAGATTGATCCACATCGTCCAAGTCATCCTCCATATCCTGGCCGCTGTGCACCGATCTGCCATCAGGGTGACCCCGATGCTGTGATGGCAGGTGCCGTAAGTCCCCCAAGATTCTGTCAATGTCATTCATGCTGAGGCTTGTGGCCGTGCTAAGCTTTCTCCCAGTACCTGCTTTGATGTCTCTCCATCTTCTGCCGGTGTGTCTGGGGTGGTCGTCGTTAACACCCGGACTCCACAAGTCCGGTCGAAATAGCCTAGACGCCGTACCGAAGAGAGCCTTTGGCTGGTATGCACCAAAACTCTCGTCTGTAATATCGCTCACATCTTCGTCAAAATCGGCTTCGGTTTTCGAGTCTTCGCTGGTGGGCCAAGTGAAGACGCTGCTCACGTCGTCCACCGTGGATTCGGAGAGGCTGGTGGCTGACGTCGAGGTGCCCGAGATGGAGACGGCGTCGGCGCCTCGTTTGCGTCTAGCCTCGTTGCGCTTGAAGAAACGCCGGTCTGTGCCCCTGACGTCTGTCGTGGGCTTTACGTTGCGGGACAATGACCCCACGTTCCCGGCTACACTGTAGGAGCGACGCCTAGTCTCTTTCTCGGTCTCTTTTCTCCGTAGTGTGCCATAAGCTCGGCTCAGTGTCTGCTGTCCTGTCTGTACCACAAGTGTCGTCTTGGTTGATTTACTGATACTTTCATCTTCCATCTCTGAGGTATGAATCGTGATCTCTGAAAAGAGAAAAAATTATACTTATAAAATCACCAAGAGATAGGCCCCGGTATATTAAATCGTACCCCAAATGTTGTTTTCAGGTTAAAAATGTATTACAATGTATTACCAGACAAGCAGTTTTGTAATTAAATTAAGCGACAGCATCTGAACTCACTCTGGTTTCCCTGGACGGCTTTAAATCGCACTCTCACGGCCACCACGTTGTCAAGTTCTCGCATGAGTCGTTTCCAGTTCTTCTCCCCACTTGCCAGACCTAGAGCCAGTGACATCTCCATGTCATGGTGCACAGGGATACTCAGTATCGAGGGGTCTAATTCACCTGCAATGATACAGAACATGTGTCATCAAACATGTGTCATCAAACAGGTGTCATCAAATAGGTGTCATCATTCAGGTGTCATTTATGCATACTAGTGTCATAAAGGTGCCATGAAGGTGTCATGCAGTTGTCCTAAAGGTGCCATGCGTGTGTCGTGTCGGTGTCAAATGAGTGTCATCTGGTTGTCAAGCACTAACATGCAGGTGTCATGGGTGAGGTGTCATGAAATGTGTCATGTAGTTGTCGTAAAGGTGCCATGCATGTGTCATGTATTTGTCACATAAGTGTCATATAGTTGTGAAGCAATGTCATATGCAGATGTCCTGGGGTGAGGTACCGTCATGAAATGTGTCATGCAGTTGTCATAAAGGTGCCACGCATGTGTTAGTAGTTGTCATGTGAATTTCATATGGTTGTGAAGCACCGTCATATATGCAGGTGTCATGGGGTAAGGTGTCATGAAATGTGTCATGCAGTTGTCATAAAGGTGCCATGCATGTGAGCGTCATATGGTTGTCAAGTACTGTCATGCATGTGTCATGGGGTGAGGTATCATGCATGTAAGGTGTCATGCAGTTGTCATAAAGGTGCCATGCATGTGTCGTGTAGGTGCCATGTGAGTGTCATGTAGGTGTCATGCAGGTGTCATGAAGGTACCAAATTGTGCATGTGTCGAAATCTGCAGCAGTCCGAAAAGACAATCCAATGTAACAAGATCTAACCATCTGAGTCTTTCAAAAGTCATCAAAATAACTTGACAGCCCCATAGTTTGACCTATACTCACCAAAGTTGACGGCGTTTCCACTAAGATAGACCTCCTCGTGTTTTCTTATCAATTCAAGTGGTTCCATTGTCATCCTGACCCCAAGACGATCGCCCTCCAGAGCCTGATTTGGGGTCAGGTGACTTGAAGAGAAACGAACCTTCTTGGGAAGGGCGAACTGGCGAATCAAATCAGACAAGACCATGGTAACGGTCTTTCGTTTGGACACTGTGAAATAAAAAATAAAAAGTCAGGCTATTGTGAAAATCTCTGCACACAGAAATACGAACATTATATACACCTTTTAAAATGTTGATGGCGTCAAGCATTATTTGATGTACTTTTGTTACTAGGACCTACGATTGAGAAAAAAAAACCTCTACAGGGTGAGTAAAAAAAATGACACCCAAACGTCGGGACAATTTTTTTTCAGTGAAGTTCTGTGAATTGTTTTCGGTTTACTAAAACAACACTTACCTTTTTTTGTGATCCGTGGACAGAAATTTAAAACGGTGTTTGTGTGTAAAATTCCGTAACTTGAAAAGTACATGAGTGATTTGAATGATTCTTGGACTAAAAAAAAGCTTATGAATTGTGCTTTCATATCCTAGATTTTGAAAGTGCTGCATGTAGAACTTCACTAAAATAATTGTCCCGACATTTCGGTTTCGTTTTCTTTAACTCGCCCTGTAGATCCAAAGAAGTTGAAAACTGGTATGAGGCTCCCCTTCTGTCTTTAGTTTAAGGACACATCTGCAAAAATTTGTCAGCCTTTTCTATGGAACTTCCTAGATTTATAAAGATGGTTTATAGCATTTGAGTTGCTATAGTAACCGATCGACTCACGTGATCTTTTTCTCTCGGGGAGAACTTCAAACGGGATGTCAAAGTCGAGAGGGATGCTTAGATACCGCCCTCTGGAGTCAACAGCGATCACTCTCTGCTGTTTCAACCAACGATGGATGCGAATTACCTAAGGAATGGTTACAAAAAAAACAAAATCTTGAAAATGTCTTCCTAACTGGTACTTTATTTAAACTTTATTTTATGCCGGTTCTTAGTTCGGAAAGAATGTAAAGTATCAAGGCACCACTTCTTTGGTTGTGCATGCAACGTCTGAGTCAAGTGCATGTTCAAAGTATTTTCGAACAAAATTGGAAATGTTTCTCAGTCCCAGATTCCTGTCTGTTCAATATTTTTGCAATGACTGACCTTCATTGAGATAACATATGATAAAATGTGGCGTCAGGATGCAACATTCTTTCCCTTATGGAAATCATTGTTAATATGTGACATGTATGGTACGAGGTTATGAGCCAAAGTTGCTCTAAGAATAACTACACATAAACTACAGTGAAATCTCGATAAGCCAAACTCTGATAACTCAAAACAACTGTTCAGTCAAACAAAGAATCCATTGCCTTCAGTAGTACAGCAATGATATACAACCCTGCTTAACTCAAAACTCTGCTGAAGTCAAATTTTGAACCTGTTCCCTTGAGGTTTGACTTATCAAGATGTATCCCCAATTTTGAAGTTTTTGTTGAGATTTTTTAACAACACTCATATTGCAGTGCATGGAGTTGTTGTTTTTTAAGCCACGACACAAATCTTTTCAATTTTCGTGAAAGTATACTGTACACAATATTGTTATTAACAACAGAGTAATACATGTACATGTATTTGACGATCATACATGAATTTGACCTGAAAATTACCAAAGTCATGACAAGGCCAATTTCTTTGTGTCTTTCCTTCTTGTTTGTGTGAGTTTTTGCACTTGCAACACGGGCCTAGGCGGCCGTAATGCCAAGGATAGGAGCACCGCATAAACCAGAATACTGGTCCACTGATCCGACGGAATTTGGTTTTATTGTCGCGATATGACCCCGTCGATATTCCCATGATCCCTGCCGCTGAACGGTCCCTAAGCCTTTCGCAAAACACAAAATTTGTTTATGAATACAATCCGAAGTTTTCTTTGCCGCAGATATGCTAGTATACGCCCGTGGTATGCCATTGTTGCGTGACAAAGACGGGCACCGTGATAGACCGTGATTCTACCTCGTTCTCGATATTCACCTCGAGACCACGTGAGATAGCGCGGCGTGACCAAGCGTGTTCATTGTGCTGCTGAACCTCGCGACGTTCAGACGTGACTTATTGTCCGTGGCGAATAGTTTTCTATATTTTACGCACAGCATGGCTGGACAACCGACTGAGCACGGCGAGTTGACCCTGAGCCCGGAGGATGAAGATCTGTTTGCTTTCCTCTCACCATCCTGTAAGTTGAATAGTCCTCGGGGCTCAGGGTCTCTTGACGGGCTCTCTGGGTTTCCACCCGCGCAGCCTGGTGGTGGCCAGGAATGGCGCACAAAAACAGGTAATACTGTTAATAGTGAAAGAGGGAAGTTTCCTCAGAATAAAAAACGAAGCTATGAGGAGAACACGAACGAGTCGCAGTTGTATAATTCCGAAACTGTACAAAAATGTTCCCCAGACATAATGGCTTTAGGCCAAATGATGAAAGGTGCAATGGAATCAATGCAGACAAGCTTCACTAAACAATTCCAAGAATTTACCCAAATGTTCATGGCCGTGCAGCCACAGTCTAATGACGAGGCTGAGAGCGAATCTGCTCACAAAGTAGTGTCGCCGAAACGGCGAAAAATGGATGGTGGAAATACTAGCCACTATGACCATGAGTCTAGCGTTGCAAGACTATTTGAGGAAACAAACCCTGATACCGCCAGCACAACTGCTGCAACATCAGAAAATAATTCTGAACAAAACGAGTTACTTGCAAATATTGCACAAGATTTTCAGATAGATGAACAAACTTCTGATGCAGTACATGCCCAGTTGGCATCAATTGCAAACTCTATAATGCGGGACAAATTGTCCGACGACAAAGTAAAAGACATGTATAAAACCTATAACAGACCAAAGAACTGTGAAAAGGTGATCCCAACAAAAGTGAACAAACTCATTTGGGACAATATGTCGAGCAGTACCCGCTCCCAGGATGTCAAATTTCAAAAAATTCAGACATCCGTCATTAAGTCAGTTGTACCTGTGCTTCAGCTTTCGGAACAACTGCTTCAAGCATCCAAAAAGAAGGAGCTTGATAAACTTGACATAAAACCACTGCTGCGTAATGCAACAGATGCGATCGCACTATTATGGCTAATGCCAATTATCAGTTGAATATGCGACGCAGGGAATTTATCAAGCAAGATATTAATCCCAATTTTAAACATCTTTGTGATACTACTGTTCAGTTCACTGAACAACTTTTTGGGGATGACCTACCCAAACAAGTCAAAGATATGTCAGAAGTGAATAAGATTGGCTTAAAATTGGCAATCAGTTCCCGTGGGGGACGTGCGAGAGGTCGGTCGGGGCACAGGTCATATGACAGAGGTGGCCACCAGTACCGGGGCGCAAGAGGCGCTGCAGGCCGGGGTTTTTTGTACTCCCGCCCGTACAACAGCCGCCAATCTTGGCACAGCGGCAAGCAGTCGAACAAGAACAAGTAAAACAGGAGGTAAGACAACCTTCAAATCAATGCCAAATAGAAGCCAATATAGCAGGTCGTTTAAAGGACTTTATTTCGTCTTGGAGGAATATTACCTCAGATAAGCAAGTTCTTGATACGGTTCAAAATTGCCATATTGAATTCGAGGAAGGGTGCCGCCCTTTTCAAATATGGCCGCCAACAGAAATTAATTTTCATGAGACGGAAAAAATAAGTCTTGATTTGGAAATAGACAAGCTCATTAAAAAGGGTGTTATAAAACATTCCTTCCATGAAAAGGGACAGTTTGTCTCCACAATTTTCCCCAGACTTAAAAAAGACGGCACTTATAGAATGATTTTGAACTTGAAACAGTTTAACAAATCAGTTGCTTATCATCATTTCAAGATGGATACACTAGTCTCTGCAGTGCGACTAATGAAACGCGACTGCTACATGGCCTCTATTGACTTAAGAGATGCCTATTATTCGGTGCCAATTGCCCAAGAGCACCAAAAATTCTTAAAGTTTTCATGGCGAAATAAATTGTATCAATTTACTTGTTTGCCAAATGGCCTAGCGTCAGTCCCAAGAATTTTTACAAAACTGCTGAAGCCAGTTTATTCAACCCTAAGAAAGAAGAGCTTTTTATCAGTTGGTTATATTGATGACTCCTACTTACAGGGAGACACAAAAGAAGAATGTACCGAAAATGTTCGGCATTCAGCCTCATTGTTCACCAATCTGGGGTTCCGAGTCCACCCCGACAAATCCGTATTCGAACCAACGCAACAATTAACATTCTTGGGATTTATTCTGAATTCAAATAGTATGACTATTCAACCAACAATTGGCAAAGTTGAAAAGGTCTGTAACCAAATTACATCTGTGTTGAGCAAAAACCTGATTACCATTCAGGATGTTGCGTCCACTATTGGCGTCCTAGTTGCCTGCTTTTCAGGGGTTGAATACGGACAATTGTTCTATAGGAGCATTGAAACAGACAAAATAAAAGCTTTGCAAAACAGCAAAGGTGATTTCTCTGCGCTCATGCGGTTGTCTGAGAAATCCAAGGAAGAGTTAAACTGGTGGCTTACTAATATAGGGGGCAGTGTCAAACAAATTTCTCATGGAGAGCCAGACTTGGTTATTCAGTCAGATGCATCCAAACTTGGTTGGGGTGCGGTCCATAAATCACTCCATGCAGGAGGCAAATGGACAGCCACTGAGGCTACTCAGCATATCAATTATCTTGAATTGCTAGCAGCATACTTGGCTTTATGTTCCTTTTGTTCCTCGTCAAGGAATGTCCATGTGCGTATCCAGATGGATAATACCACTGCAGTTGCTTATGTAAATTCTATGGGTGGTATAAAATCTAAGCCATGTAATGAACTCGCACAAAAACTTTGGTTTTGGTGTATAGATCAGAATATATGGGTATCTGCTTCTTATCTCCCAGGATTGCAGAATGTTGCTGCGGATAAGCAGTCCAGATTATTTAATGATAGGACTGAATGGATGCTTAAACCCAAGATTTTCAATCGCATTCAATCCCTTTGGGGCGATATAGCAATTGATTTATTTGCATCCCGACTAAATAAACAAATCTTGCCTTATGTTTCATGGAGGCCAGATCCGGGCGCTCTCTTTGTAGACGCCTTTTCAGTGTCATGGAAACCTTATTTTTTTCTATGCGTTTCCTCCCTTCAGCATGATCGCCAGGTGCCTTCAGAAGGTAGATCAAGAAGAGGCAGAAGGGGTGCTGATTTTCCCGCTCTGGACAACCCAATCGTGGTTTCCCAAGCTCATGGCGATGTTAGTAGACAAGCCAGTACTGCTGCCAAGACAAAGGGATATGATGACCCTACCAAGCAGCGATCAACTTCATCCTCTACGGAACAAGCTTCGGCTGGTTGCCTGCCACTTATCAGGAAATCCTTCCAAATGCAAAATGTTTCTCAACAAGCAACCGAAATCTTCATGGCCTCATGGCGAGAGGGAACCCGAAAACAGTACTCTGGCTACCTCGAAAGATGGCTTCGCTTCTGTCGTCAAGGACAGGTTGATCCAATATGTCCCCCTGTGAACACAGTTTTGGACTTTTTGGCAGAATTATACCATTCTGGCCTTGGCTATAGTGCACTTAATACCGCTCGGTCTGCACTCTCAGCTACGGTAGTGACTAATAATTCCACTACTGTTGGTAATCACCCTTTAATTTGCAGATTTCTTAGAGGTGTATTTCAGTTAAGACCGCCCCAAACACAATATACAGAGGTTTGGGATGTAAGTATCGTCCTAAGATATTTAAAGAGTCTTTACCCACTACAGGGGTTGACTTTAAAAGAAGTGACTTTTAAGTTAGTTACTCTAATTGCTTTGGTCTCGGCACAAAGATGCCAAACTTTTCATTTGATGGATATTAAGAATATGACAGTAACTGATTCGGTTTATACCTTCTTTTTTGCTATACTTAAGCAGAGCCGTCCAGGTCTGCCCAATGTTAAGGTTATTCTGAAGCCTTATTGACTGATACAAGTCTATGTGTAGTTAAGACTCTGGAAGAGTACTTACGCCGAACAAGGCCTCTCAGAGGAGAGGAAAGTCAATTGTTTATTTCTCATTCTAAACCTCATAAAAAGGTTACCAAGGAAACCGTAAGCAAATGGATTAAACAAGTATTGTCAAACTCTGGCATTGACGTGTCAGTATTCAAACCACACAGTACCAGATCAGCTGCAGTGTCTGCGGCAAAAAGGGCTGATGTTACTATAAATGACATACTACAAACAGCAGGCTGGAGCACAGAAAGCACGTTTGCTAAGTACTATGACAAAGCTATTGTCATCCCAGCAACTGAGTCATTTGCCAGTGCTGTACTTCAATTGTAGAGAATTACTTCCTTGCAATAATAGTCCAAAAAGTCTGTTTAATATGCAGTTTTATTTATTTGAAAACACATTTACAACCTTCATGATGAATGTTTGCATAATAACGTTGTCGGTGTTGTTATTGTAAGAATGTGTAATTAGTATATGCTTCAATAAGCTTGAGAGATTAATATAGTGGAGTGATGAAAAACAGTAATTGTAACAAAAGCACTGAACGAGAAATGCTAGTAAAAGCAGGTGAATTCAATAAAACATTGCAGCAAGATTTCTGCTGAACTGAACCAGTATGAAGTTGTGTGAATACAAAGCTTCTTTCCGCTGTACCTGGCTCATGCATTATCCTGCTTTGAAATCTCACGTGGTCTCGAGGTGAATATCGAGAACGAGGTAGAATCCTAAAATTAAACGAAATGAAATTGAAGTTTGATTGGGATTCTATCGAGTGATCGATAGAACCGAGGGATCACGTGCCCTCCACAAAATGATAAATCATAATTATATTCAATGGCCCCACCCTGGTTGGGGGGGATAATGTATTCGCCGTTAAAAAATGAACACGCTTGGTCACGCCGCGCTATCTCACGTGATCCCTCGGTTCTATCGATCACTCGATAGAATCCCAATCAAACTTCAATTTCATTTCGTTTAATTTTAGGATTTGTTTGCCAGTTTAAGCACGGAAAACACTCAACCAAAAAAGAAGCCCCCCCCCCTTAATACTTGTTTGTCTAACTCAAAAACTACTTGGCATATCTTGCTCAAATTACGACTGATCAGTACAGAATTCCTTAGCAATCCAGCCATACTCTTTGTTTGGCCCAAAACAGTGAAAATGTCTACAAAATTATGCAATTTATGACAAATGGTACCAAGAAAAAGTTTTGTATATACGTGCAAGATGAGTGTGAACCACAACTTTCACGTATACAAAAAGTGCAACTGTTTTCGGTACGTACCATTTGTCGTAAATTGCATTAATAATTTTTACACATTATCACTGTTTTGGGCCAAATAAAGAGTATGGCTTGATTGCTAAGGAATTTCTGAACTGATTAGTCGTTCTTTGAGCGAGAAGTGCTCAGTTGTTTTGGGGTTAGACAAAACAGTATTGGAAGGGAGACTTTTTGTGGTTTACAGTACTTCCTCAAACTGATGGATCCATATTTGATTTATAGAAATAGTAAAATCTGATTCAATTCCAAACAGATTTTTCCCCCTTAATGTAAACAAAACTTGTCTTGTTGGTCTTAACATCACGCAAAACAATCAAGGAACAAAAATCGATCTTGGGTGTCTACTTTCTTCGCTTTCAACATGATGTCACAATGCACAATGTAGTTTTTGGCAACTTTAAAGGATTTTCATAAGATGGAATTTGCGTCGGGGTGAAGTAAATCAATAATAGGTTTGTTTATTCTTTTTAAAGTTTAATTGCGGTACCCGCTGCTACATGTTCATCAGATTCGAACCAGCTAATTACTGATCCCGTTAGCTCGGTGGTCGAGTGGTAAGACGTCTGCACTGGAAAGCAGGAGATCGTGGGTTTGAGCCCCACCCGAGTGATTTTTTTCCAACTTTCACTCGGGAGGCAAGACACTAAGTCTCCCTGAGTCTATAAAATCACAAGCCAACCACAAGTCAAATCACAAACAATTAGAAGTCCACCACAAGCCAAACCCAAGCCCATCACAAACCAACGACGGGTCAATTCACAGGCTAATCATAAGTTAAATCAGAAGCCAATCACAAGCCAATCACATGTCCATCACAAGCCAACGACTGGACAAATCACAAAATAATCACATATTAAAACACAAACCAATCACAAGCCAATCACTAGTCAATCACTGGTCAATCACATACCAACGTCGGGCCAAATCACAAACTGCATATATTAAATTGCAAGCCAATCACAAGTCCATTACAAACGAATGACTGGTCAAATCACAGGCTAATCTTAAAACACAAGCCAATTACAAACCAATCACAAGTCCATCACAAACCAACGACGGGCCGAATCACACGCTAATCATAAACCAATCACAAGTCCATCACAAACCAACGACTGGTCAAATCACAAGTTTATCATTACATAAAAACACAAGCCAATCACAAACCAAGCACAAGTCCATCACAAACCAATGACTAGCCAAATCACAAGCTAATCATAAATTAAAACACAAGCCAATCATAAGCCAATCATAAGCCAATCACAAGTCCATCACAAACCCCAAAATGCTGGTCAAATCACAAGCTTGTCACAAATTAAAAACACAAACCAATCACAAGCCCATCACAACTCAAATCACAAGCCCATCACAACTCAAATCACAAGTAAATCCACAAGTAACAAGAGACAAGAAATACCTTTGTCAAAGTTGATTTGAATAATTTAAGACTTGACCGGAGACTAAATGACTTGTGTATTGTGTTGATTTGTGGTCTATCACAAGCACAAAAACCTTGCCACAAGTCGCAAGGATGAGCAATGAGGCGCGTCTTATGACTGAACTTGTGAATGCTAGACTTGTTGTCAAGGGCGTCAATAGCTTTTCAAAAGTGGGGGTGGGGGGGGGGCATACCTTGATCACTACTAACGCAAGTGCGTAGTGCGAAGCCCAAACGGCGTGGGGTTCGGGGCCCATAAAAGGACCCCGGAAAATTTTGGATTCTAGACGCTCTGCGGTGCGATCTGAGGCAATTTCTTACCACTTAAACCAATTTTCATCTTTTAAACAGCATTTTCGAGTTTGGAGTCATTGAATCAGCTCATCTGAGCTATAGAATCATCATGTAGACTACAATATTTATTTAGGGATGAAAAATGTGGGGGGGGGGGAGATAAACGATATGATATCCCCCACTTTAAACAGTTGGGGGGGGGACAAGTAACACAGTAGGGGGACTTGGTCCCCCCCCCCCCCGTGCCCACCGATTGACGCCAATGCTTGTGATTGATTGGTAAAGAGGAGTTCTGATTTCTTCTTACCTGTCCTTGACTGAGCGAGTCTTCATCTTCCAGCCCGCAGTGACCCTGAGTCACTCTCACCAGGAGCGGAGCTGGGCAGTTGAACCTCAGATCACTCGTGCTGTAAGACTCAGTCGACCAGTTGATGTCATTCACGGCTCGGGAAAACATGGCTTCTGAAATATCAAATCGTCCAAATATCAATCAGTAAAACCAGTTACTTCCATTGGAATATTAGTTGGACTTGAACTCTGTCCAGCTGAATCACTTTTTTTAAGTACAAGTTTTACATGAACTGAACAACTGCTTGTATATAAATTATTGTAGGGAAGTCTAAGGCTTATTTATCGTATTCGTAACTCGAAATATGAGAGGAGATTTATGCATGAAGAACTGAACCTTCTTTCTTTTAATGCTAATGACCAATGACCAATGACTTGGTCATTGTTATTAATCTTATTAGAATGCCAATTATTTCTAATACTATATGGTTTATTTATTTGTTATTTATTACTTTATGGTTTATTTATTTCTTTACCCAGGGTATGCCCAAACAGTTTAAACTGGTTTCCAATGGGGCCCTGCATACAATAAAAAAAAATGACTACACACATGTAAAATACATTATATTACAAATACAATACAATAAAATAAAATAAAGGCAAATGGGATTAATGCATAATTGTTAAGCAACTATAATTATAAATATTGTTAAACTATTACAACTACATGTACATGTACAGTGACATCGCTAACAGGCTTTACTATGAGGTGAATTCAGTGAACACAAAAAATTGGTCATAATTATCTTGTGACATCAAGAAAATATGTGGCTATATATTTGCTGATTACGGGAGGGACGAAAAACTCGCAAAAAACCTTTTGGTAGAAATCACGGGGAAATTCCCATCCGGCTCCTTATGGCAACTAAGTTTGTTAACTCCGTAGATCAGCACAGATTTCGATTTGTATAATCAGTGAAGACAGTGAACAAAAAATGCATACTTGCAGAAATATTACCGAGTAACGTTTTACGTAGTTCAGATTTGAATGGGGTTAGAGAAGTCATGGTTCTCAACTGTATAACCAATTAAGACAATGCTGTTAAGTACGTTGTCATTGAAACATTTCGGTGCCAAAGCTACTGTACTGCATGCCCGTCGGACAAAGAGATTTTAAGAAACTGAGTGGCGTTAATAATATGGGTGCAAGGATGGAGAAATTTAATAATCTAAAAGTTCCTGTCAGTATAGGCCTAAACATTGCCCTAAAAATAGGCCCTAATTATGTATTTTGACAATCTTACGGTTACTGAAACTGGATTTATCAGGAAATCTAATCTAGAGGCCGACGGCATGCCTTATATGATTATTAATACATCATCTACACATTTAAAACAAGACATTTATCATTAAGGAAGTAAACTTATGCCATCTGTCCATTCTTACAATAATATACGACATGCTCCATTGCCCCACTAAAACTCTTTACTGCTAGAATTGTTTCAATTTCAAAATTGAATCAAGAGTTATTATAAGTTACAACTAACATCGTGGAACTATTTCTGACAAGTTAAAACAAAATGTATTCAGTTACAAAATAGTCATGTCATCAAACTGATAAAATCAGTGTAGGCCTATTAGGCAAAAAACTATATCCAGTTTGTGTTTACCACGTTTTTCGATCGCATTATTTGAAAGTTGGCAACATAAGGTTTTCAACACATATTTGGAACGTCCATTTATTGTAAAGGAAGTTAGCTTACCTTATTATTTCCGATCTGTGTGCCAATTTTGTCACAGTTTTGATCGTTTTATCAAGTCCACATTCAGTGAAAACAGTTCTATCATCGGTGCTCCATTCCAACAAAGTCTCTCTTGTGTTTAATTCTCAGTCTATATACGTACGCCAAGAAGTACTCTTTTCGTCTCCGTACATTTAACCTCCAAAGTTTTGAGTATACATGCTCTTGAACTGATAACGTGTTATTTTATTGAAACTCAACTACAAAGTTACTCATTGTACAACGTATACGAGGCTACTCCATAACTGTACGTGTCATGGCTATGGGACGTGTTGACCGTATTTCCAGTCGCAGCCTCCCGTTTATGGTTCAGTGAGCACGCACAATATAGACATTGAACTAACAGGAAAATACAATCACAATGGTGCTCGAGGCTACACACGCCCAATGCAGACATAGCCTGGTTCTGTTGACATATCGACTACGTCAGAAAGTTTTATTTAGCTCCGGCGAGAGAACTTTCTGAAGTTGGTTCGCGCCATTTTTGTTACCGGTTACGCACACGTTCGGATGGGAACCACGCACGAGTTGTTGCCACGCCTTTTGTTGTCGTGCGTAAGACCAGTAGCTGGACGAGTGCATTTCTAATAGAGGTATTCAGCACGCGTTAAAAGCTTAAAGAATTTAATTGCAAGAACAATATTAATCACAAAAGGCGGTTCAAATTTGAGGCTGCCACTAGAGAACATGATTTTAATTGTTACCCTTCATCTCACCAATTATAGTCGATTGTGAACATTTATCTCTCGCTTTGTTTCTATATTTTATTTAGGGCCTACTCCACTGATTATAAAAAGGAATGTACAACATTTGCTTATGCTGCAATTTTCAGAAACAAATGGATTTGGAGGATTAGTATTTAATAGCTAATATTGTTGAACTGAGTTGCTTCACGTTTTGGGCTTGTAGATGCTGGAAAAACCAAGAAAACCAATCATGTTCTTGTAGTCTGGTTCCCTGACCCCACTTAAGATAAAACGGAGCAATTTATAGACTTTGGGGAATTGTAAGGTCTGAAAAACAGTCTAGCATGCTTGTACCCCTTCACAGGTGTGTACGCGCATTGCAGCCACAGCAATAATTTGCGTGCATGGAGCCAGTAACCGGTTACCATACGCAAAACAATTACCGACTTGGAACCAAGTCTAAAGCCATGGTGGAACAAACTGCAAAAAAAAAAATTTAAAAAAAACTAGCGTTTTTTTTTCTTTCTATTTTCGGATCTATTGATAATAATCTTTGATATGTATACTACACATATTTTGAACAAGTAGTTTACAAAATCGTGGAGTAAAGGTGTTTTTAAGGAAAACGATTGGCATCTTTCATTTTCGCGAATACCAAACTAGAAGTTTTATAGGTTTTTTCTCTCAGTATTTTACTTGTTTGACGTGTCGATAAGTGCGAACTTTAAACAGCCATAATTTGTCAAAATTAGAATTCTCTTTCCTAAAACCTGGAGACCCTCATTTCGACCTCTGCCCACCAGTTCTGTCTCTTTTGCCAGAACGCCTCACCATATTCTTTGAAGATTATTGTCAGTGCTGCCACCAAGGACTGAAAACACGTAATGCGTCAACTTTCATACCATGTGGGTTTTTTTCGGGGGGGGAGGAGGGTGCATTGATTTTTGCATTGCATTCTGGGACGGGTATGCACGGAAGGCTTGAAAAGTGTCAAAATGTGGTGGCAGTAAAACACAACTAGGCATAATCCGCATATTGGATTATTTAGTGGCTGTGACCGACGTGACTATGATCATGTGGCCCCCGTCTTGTACTATATCCAAAACCTTACACTGGATCTGGAACAGATATTTCGCGTTTCAGACACATGCAGAAGACAGTCATCACCGCGTTTGCCCAGTGCCTCGGCCGTTGCACCCATTCTTGGATGTGTAAAGGGCAAACACATTTTTTTTAATACAAAAATCCACTTTTCTTGAAACTTTGCTTGAGACTACTAATATTATTCATTTACAGTCAAGTAAGGTATTTCATAATTATTTAATTGGAGTTTTGGAAACAATGTTGCAACCTGACGCCACTTTTTTCTTCATATAGGCCTATCATTTCAATGAAGGGCATTCATTGCAAAAATTAATGATGACAAGACATGTATGAATCTGGGACTGAGAAATATTTCCAATTTTGTTAGGAAATACTCAAAATAAATTCTTGACTCTCCATAGACTTTGTACACAATCGCGGAAGTGGCGTCAGGTTGCAACATTTTTTTCCACTACAAATATTATTCATTTACAGTCAAGTAAGGTATTTCATTTTATTTAATTGGAGTTTTTTATGTTTGCAAAATGTTATTACCTTTAAGGAAAATCCGAGCAGAAATATTGGTGCGTACTATGATAGCCTTTGTGAAACGGGACAATATTTGAATGGGCCAAGACATAATGCAGCAACAAACGGATACTAGATGTAAGAAAAGAAAAGAGTCTTACGTACCTGACACATCTTGACACCGCACCACGTGTTTTGTGGTTGTTTCTGCTGACTCCGAGTGCACTCCTTATTTTGAACTTCATGCTCCCCGAAGTTCGGCAAAGTTCGACAAAGGTTCGCCACAGTTCGGGAAAGTACTTCACCATTAATATCCAGCGTATTTCGGCGTTGCAATTGTGCACAGTTCGTTACAATTCTCAGTCGCTTTTGTGGGTGTCCTCATGGTGCTTTGTAAACTTCAATTTCTGGCGCAAAATGTAGCCCTTCCGTAGTTACAAAAATGGCGCCCTCATTTCTAGAATCGATTCTCGGTCTATCGTTCATCGATAGTCGATACTGATAATCGAAAGTAATGTTCGCGGCAAGGCCGGCTGAACACAAAATCGGGAAAGCCTGATCAGTGTTTGTCACCAAAAACTCTACTTAAGTGAAGGTACAGACAGATCGATTGATTATGAATATGTGATTGGAAGTGGTGCGAAAATGTAAGGTGAAAACTCTGTGTTTGCACTAGCGTAGCACCTTGCTAACAACAGTTTTACCCAGTTTGCCCAGTTTTCGGACAAACAGCTGTCGTAGATCTGTGACTGACTTAGCCCCATAAATGTGGCCTATTTACTGGACTGCCTCCGTAAACATAGGCCACACATCCACATGTACAAAAATCGTGTCGACGGAGCCAAATTTTGATTTTCACATTTAGGATTAGTTTGTACGTTTTTTTTTGCTTTAGAAGCATACTCACCCTCTTTATAGGCTAATCAGAAAGTGCTGCCTTTTTCAGATGTATATTTTTCGTGAAATTTCCAGATTCATGTTTACACGTTTGCGTATCAAAATTTCAACATGAAATTTCACAAAAATTAGACATCTGAAAAAGGCAGCACTTTCTGATTAGCCTATAAAGAGGGTGAGTATGCTTCTAAAGCAAAAAAACCCTACAAACTAAGCCAAAATGTGAAAATCAAAATTTGGCTCCGTCGACACGATTTTTGTACATGTGGATGTGTGGCCTATGTTTACGGAGGCAGTCCAGTAAATAGGCCACATTTATGGGGCTATGACTGACTGTGTTGTGTCAGTATTAATCCTGCATCATTAGCTGGAGTTACCCAGCCCTGAGTTTTATTATTGGGTTGTCATCTAGGGCTGGAGCGCATTTTTCTCAAAACTTGTAGTATTTGCAAAAAAAATTTGGAAAATGTTCAATTTTGTCCCCGTTACACACTAATTGCAACTGCAACTCACCCCAAACTTGCCTGGAATAACCATTACACAGGTCCTTGAAGTAAAAAACGATCCACGATGAAGATTCAGCCTACAATTGCAGTGAAAACAGGAGGAATATACGCTAACTTGACAACCTTGCTGGATTGGCCAGGACCGCTATTGGTTTGTGCACAAAAAAAATTGTGTACAATGAATGGCAGTCGATTAACAGGCACAGAGAGCGATCGCTGTCAACTACTCGTTTTAGCCGGCTGCGCTGGCTGTTGGCGCATGACGTCACGCGGAAGCGTAACACCCGATGACTGTTTCATGCAGTAGTATAAGGTTTACCACTCGCATCACAGCTTTGGTACTGGAACCGCAACCAATAGTGCATGAAACAGTCATCGGGTGTTACGCTTCCGCGTGACGTCATGTGCCAACAGCCAGCGCAGCCGGCAAAACGAGTAGTTGACAGCGATCGCTCTCTGTGCCTGTTAACCCTTACTCTCTGAGGGTAGTTTACTGCATGTCAGTTGGTTATGCCAATGCCCTCCAGCTGCAGTTTATTGGAGGATACTTTGATGTAAGCAGTGAAGGCTCCAATTGGCAGGAGTTGGAGGCCCTGGAGGGTGCCTGATACTGACCAGCTGGGGGCACTCACTTTGTTATCAGAGGACTCTCATTGTTCTCTGTGGCATGTATTGGAGTGCCTGTCCAGTTACCCTTGAAATGACATGGCAGATATTGGAGGGCCATGCAAAAAACATAGGAGATTTTCTTGAGGCACAATTGGCATGCGTTGGAGGGTCAAGTAGGGTAAGGGTTAATCGACCGCCATTCATTGTACACAATTTTTTTTGTGCACAAACCAATAGCGGTCCTGGCCAATCCAGCAAGGTTGTCAAGTTAGCGGTTATTCCTCCTGTTTTCACTGCAATTGTAGGCTGAATCTTCATCGTGGATCGTTTTTTACTTCAAGGACCTGTGTAATGGTTATTCCAGGCAAGTTTGGGGTGAGTTGCAGTTGCAATTAGTGTGTAACAGGGACAAAATTGAACATTTTCCAAATTTTTTTTGCAAATACTACAAGTTTTGAGAAAAATGCGCTCCAGCCCTAGATGACAACCCAATGATAAAACTCAGGGCTGGGTAACTCCAGCTACTGCATCATGCAGATCATGCAATGCATGCAGATATATCTGCATGCATTGCATCATCTGCATGATGCAGGGTTCATGCTAGACCTACAAACACAGAACACTGTCCACCCAGCACGACTCAGCTAAATTAGCAATAATTTAGTGTTATTTTGCACTGGAACTAAAGTGGAAGAAATGTAATGAAACTTGCGAAAGTGCAGGCTTTCAGATTGAACCAGACAAATTAGCAAGATTTATTGATTTTTTAGGATCCAGAAGAACTTTTTTGTGTTATTTATTTTCTTGCAGTGGCTATTGTTACTTACGGAAGCCGTAACGCAACTTTCAACTGATATCGTTGCGGAACTGTCTGGTTCCATAGACATAGTATTCAACTTCACAATCTTTGGCTGTATAGAACCAGAACTAAATATGGTTCTCGGACCTTATTTTTCTTTTTAAAAAAATCCTCCAAAACCACTGATTTCAAAGGGAAGAAAATGAAAAGAACAATTTGATTACAAACAAACCTAAAAGTAAAACTTCAATCTTTTCAGAAAAAAACTTAAATTGTGTAGCATGGCAGCAGTTCGAACCAACGTCCCAAGCTCAGTGAGCTCGCCTGTACCAATCAAGCTACCCAAGCATTGTGGTAGCATGGGTAGCTGTAGAAATACATTAACAGTGTGTTTTTCATGTTTTTACAATGCCATAACGATTGTATTTGGAAGTTGCGTTACGGCTGTCATTACGATAGCCACTTCGATTTTATTTCATGTATTTAGGCCTATAAAGTATCATGCCTATTTTAATTTTTATTTCGGCTAATTTGTTTTTAAATATTGTTCGAGAAGATCATTAAAAATTACCCTTTTTTTCCTCAGGTATTGACTACGGTTAGACAATGACATAACGGAAAATCTTTTTGTAAAGGACGAAGGTTTTATACCGAACTCACAATGGACAATGAAGTGCAATCATCAGCCGCAGATTCCTCTCCGGCAACAGACAAAGAGGCCAAGAAATTGTCCAAGAAAGAACGAAGACAGCTACGCTTGAAGGAACAAGGCAAGCTCGACGGAGCTAAGTCCCCAGCAGTGGGCGGGGCTAGTCAAGGACCACAGGGGGGTACATCAGCTGCACCGGAAACTCAGGGTGCGACAAAGTCTAAGGCAGAGCTCAAGGCAGCAAGACGAGCAAAACAGGTGAGATACTTCAAGGCAGCGTCCAAAACGTGGTCTGGAGCATTGAATTCGTGGTCTGCGGGTAATTTTGTGGGTTGTGGGTTCGAGTCCAGCCTGGGGTTATGGTGCGTGTGCCCTTGGGCAAGGCACTTTGTCAATTATTGCTTCTCCCCACCCAGGAGTAAATGGGTACCTGTGAGGGCAGAGATGGTTATCGTGATTGATTCAAGCTTCCTTGTGCCTAAAAAGGTAGCATCGAGCTGTATACTCCCCAGGGAGCTGAGATGGTATTTGGAATGTTTTAATTTGCCCAATGAGCAGGGGTAATAACAAGCGCTTTGATCTTATTTAAAAGCGCTATATAAGAAAAATCAACTCTGTCAAAAGAAATATCTGGTACCCAGTCGCTATTGCTACACATTTCTATAGTCATGCCACCAGACTACTGAGGGGTCAATCTCAAAAAGTAGGCATGAACCAGTCTACATTTAGGATCGTCCCAACCATAGTTAGGAATTTCTCCAACTATTGTTTGGTACTGCCGGCATAGTTGGGACAATTGTCGTAGTTGGGCGTAAGAGCTACATCTGTTGTCAGCGTTTCCCACATAGATGTAAGAAACAGTTGAAGGCCGAGACGAGAGACGGAGCTTCAGCTTTAGACCATCAACCATCAATGACCCTATCCCCTATAATTGCATGTACAATACACAGTGTGAGATCCGTTTTTATCCCCCTGGCTGTAAGCTGGAGGGGGATGTTGCGATCGGGTATTCCTTTTGTGTGTCTGTGTGAGTATGTGCATATTTGTATGTATGTCTGTCTACTCAGTCATCAATCTCAACCAAACTTGATCTGTCGTTATTGTTCATGGTATCTAGTAAAGTGATTAGACTCGGACAACATGTCATGACATCCAGAGTTACTCTACAGACCTTGGTCCGGTAGCCAATGATTTATGTCAATTTGTTTAACTCTAGTGTCGTGAAAGTTATTGTTTTGTAAGCAAAAGGCCCCTTTTTAGCTTCACAGTTGTGGACTGTATAGTGATCTAGATGTGTTCACTTTCACTTAGTCTACCTTCAGAGGCACACACAAGTGACACAACACTGCCGACTAATACGGCTGCCCACCCATTACCTTGCTAATCCCTGTTGATAGTTATGACATATTCCATTTTGGCTAGGTACATGGACACCGAAAATTGTCCTAACTATAACCGCCTGTACATATATTCAAACTGCCAGCACGCCAGGGGGATCGTGCAAGTTTTACTTTGCAGTATTTTTAAGTTGATGTGACTTTGTTCTCTGCAGGAAGCTGACCGAGAAAAGAAGAAATTGGCAGGCGGGTCCCCGGCTGTGGCAGGAGGCGGGTCAGCCAGTGTGAGTGACAAGCAGCCAAAGCCAAGATTGTCTAAATCAGTATCAGACTCTACAGGTAGGTACACTCATTAAGCAATCAGTTAACCGTAACTCCCTAGGCCTTTTTGCTAGGATGTAGTCTCAATCCTGCAAAATCCTCTAATTGGCCTCATGAAAAAATAACACCTAGCCTCAGTCCTGCAATTTCCTCCATTATTTCTGGAATATGGTCCGTAGAGGGGTGACCACTGCCTGAATCCTGCAAAATCTTGCGGCAGTGACTGTCAATATGTTGAGGCTTGGCCAATGACATCCTGGAGTAGTACGGAGGATTTCAAGCATAATCCAGACCTATATTTATGCATGGCTGAGCAAAAACAACACAAGGTGTGGCCCAAGACTTTGACAAAGTGCATCCTACGAAATCGGTAATGCACTTTTGCCATGCAACTTCAATCCTCCAAATTCTTCCACTTTGACAAAGAGGATTTTGAAGGAGTCAGGGCGGTTAGGGTTAAGGGAATAATTGGGCTGGTTAGAGAGAATAGGCCGATGTATTGAGGAGTTTTGCAACAAGGAGTCAGAAACGAATTATCATTTAAATCTGCCTAAGGATCAAGCACGGCTGGATAGCTCAGTTGGTAGAGCACAGGAACGGTAATCCAGAGGTCGCAGGTTCAAATCCCGCTAAATACCTGTGTTACCGCTGGATGTTTCCAAGTGATTTAACCCAAGTGTCTTGATCATTTATTTGTTAGCGTCCAAGAAAGAGCCCCCTCGTGTGTCGGACGACCTCCAGCAAGATGATCCCAAGGTGCAAAAGAGACGAGCCAAGAAACTAGAGAGACATCAAGTAAGTGTTTAGCATCTTAAAGACTTTGAAGAAGAAAAGACAGTGAGAGGAAATCAGTCAGCCTGTTGCTCTTTGCTCCTGTCTCCGAATCTCGGACATTCCTCAATCGTCCAAGTCTCCCACTGATAAATTTCACAGACTGAATATTCATCTGATCATGTTTATTCATGTCTCCGAATCTCGGACATTCCTCAGTCTTCCAAGTCTCCCACTGATAAATTTCACAGTCTTCCAAGTCTCCCACTGATAAATTTCACAGACTGAATATTCATCTGATCATGTTTATTCATGTCTCCAAATCTCGGACATTCCTCAATCTTCCAAGTCTCCCACGGATAACTTTCACCAATTGAATATTCATCTGATCATGTTTATTTATGTATCTGAATCTCGGGCATTCCTCTATCTCCCAAGTCTCCTACTGATACATTTCACCGACTGAATATTCATCTGATCATGTTTATTCATGTCTCCAAATCTCGGGCATTCCTCTATCTCCCAAGTCTCTCACTGATACATTTCACCTACTGATTATTCATCTGATCATGTTTATGCATGACTGCAGATCCCGCAGCGAGTCGAGCATGAGCGTAAAGTCAGCCTGTTCTCCCATCTAGACCAATATGAGCGACAGGTATCTGTTACCAGGGGACTCAGCTTCGCTAGCGGTGGGATCCATCCAGCTATCTTGAGACTGGGTTTGCAGTACGCCGAGGGGATCATATGTGGTGCTAACGCAAGGTATGTTTATTAACCCTTTCCTTGCCATGGGCGACTTTTGTCGACAAGAAGAACCCCCCTGCTGGTTCCCATTGGCGACTTTAGTCGACCAGGAAACCACACACAGAACACCCTCAACACAGATATGTTCACTACTTTTCAGAAAGGCGGCATTTTGATATGTTTGGCCGTCCATACATCAACCATATACCAGCTGAAAGAGTATGTTCGGATCGTTCTAATGGTGCAGTTTATTCATAGTGTTGCCATTACAAAAATATGAGAAAAGTGCTTCAGAAGTATTCACGCACAAATTGAGGTATGGAGTGCCATTTGGTCATGTGGTGAAATGGCTTGCAGTTTTATAAATGGAACCAGATGAACAAACAGGCATAACTTTCTTATATTTATACATATGGACTACATTTTTACATCACATACAAGAGTAAGGTTCAAGGAACAAACTTTACACACAACTCCTATGATTTAAATCACTCCTTGGCAGTGAAAATCTGGGTTGAAAAAAGCAAGTTTTGGACTTGTGGTCATTTTGTTCACGCTCTAGTGATTTCCGCATGACTGAGCAAACAATTTGGTCCTGGGGAGAGCCAAGTCAATAAACAATGTGGTCATGAAAGGGTTAAAAAGGAGCCTGAAAATGCGCCATTTTGTCCATGAGCTTCCAGACCCCTCCGTGACCTTTCTATGGGCATTTTACACGGAGTTGCTGTGTTGTTGTAGTACGAGTACTACAACACTTGTTCTGTACTGCCTTTTCGAAATGATGTGAACCAAAAAGCACTTAGGATTCAAGATGCTTTGAAGATCACGTTGCCAGAATTATGTTGCCAAATGATGGACATGTTCATTCCTTTACAACGATAATTGATTGACTCTTCATTAACAGGTGTATTGCAATGCTGCACGCCTTCAAGCAGGTCATCGCAGATTACACTACTCCTCCACAGAAGGAGTTGTCTAGAGACCTTGAAAGCAAGATTAAACCCTACATCAGGTGGGTCTCAGTACAAATCTCGATTCATCGATACCAAATAAGATTTTTGTGCAGCATTACAAAATCGAGGAGGGCACGTATCACACATTTTTGTTTGTTTTTATTTTGGTAGCTTTCTGAACGTTTGTCGACCCAAGTCAGTCAGTATGGGAAATGCCATCAAGCATCTCAAGCTACAGATCAGTCACATACCTCAAGATATGACAGACGCAAAGGTAGGTCCTGATCAACATTTCACCCACACCCCCCCCCCCCCCCCCCACCCCACGAGAAACATCCAGCTTGATAATTCTCTTCCTTACATAGCCGTTTCAAGATTTTACTTTTTCTTACAAGCAACCAGTTAGAATTTCAATATTTTTTTAATGTTGCTCTGTCTTGTGTAGGCCAAGGAGCATCTATATGAGTGCATTGACAACTACGTCAAGGAGAAGATTCTCCTAGCTGCCGTGGCAATCTCCAAAGATGCGATCAAGAAGATCAATGATGGAGATGTCATCCTGATATATACATGGTATGTGGTGTTTCAGCATCTTAGCAAAAAAATTGTGCATCTTCCAAGACCACACCCAATGCCACGCCCCTCCCCTGTAATTCCTCATACCCCACCACATCCAAGTGTCTTAAAGCCAGAGTCCATCATTTGCAGCTATCCAAAAAGTAACTGACGTAATTATTGTTGAAAACATACTTGGTTGAAAGATAGTAAGGGGACTAAACTCCCTGTGAAATTATTCTTTCTGGCATGCTGTCATTTTGAAGAAATCAGCAAAAAAACCTTTCCAACGGTGCGTCTCAAGAAGCACTTAAGAAATTTCCGTTAGTAGTTCATTTTTTTATTCGGTGAAGCGCGCGCAAGCGTTGACAAGACACACACGCGCTCGTGGTTAAGTTGCTATAATTCGTCGGATTGGTGCGCAACATCGCGTAGCTGCAATCAGCTCAGTGAGGACGTGTCTCGGACGCTGCATTCAGGCCCAATTCAAAACATGATTCAGCAACTTTTGACTTGAAATCGAGATCCTAGAATGTTGTTTTTCTCCAAATATACAGCTTAAGCTGAGCTGAAACTTCAACAGGTTCGTTGTTCAGCACCCGTCTTTAGATTTTGAGCACTTTTGTTGCTTCAAACATTACAAATGATGGACTGTTCCTTTAACCCCAGTTTATCCCCCATCCCCTTACCCCATGTTACATCACTCCTGATAGGCCTGAGACCTAATGACGTCACGCTTTGTTAACATGTGTGCTTTCCTATGTGGTAGACAGTCCCCACTTTATCTGGCGTACTGACTTTGCTCCCATAGGAAAGCGCATATGTAAACAAAGCCATTATGTCATTAGGTTTCGGGTCTATTCTCCTAGACCCAGCAATGACTTCAGCCGACTGTTAAAATCAGTTATAACAATGAAGCAGTATTGAGCTAACATTTACATTGTATGAATTTGAAATTGTTATACAATCAACTGTCTCACGTTAATCTCCCTATGAAAACATACATACCGTGCAAGTTGTTCTTTCAGTCAAAATCAATCAAGTGACCGTTTTCAACAGTTAAAGGGAAAATACAACATTTGCAAACATCAAAAAATAAAACTACCAAATCATTTTGAAATACCTTGCTGGACTGTTAGTGAATGACAGTGTAAAGCATCCTGTAAAATCATGGCACCTGGTATACTGTCATTTTCAAGAAAAGTGGTATTTTTGTATCAATTTCCAACGCTGATCGGCCGATCAGCGTTGGAAACAACTGGCTTTTTTTCAAATACTGGCCCCAATTGACCATCACACTTGTTTGCAATCGATTACAAACCTATGAACGGGTACGAGCCAGCTAGACTGGTTCCCTGACCTTACAATTCCCCAATGTATGTTAAAGGCTCTGTTTCTTCTTATATGGAGTCAGGGAACCAGTCTACAGGAAAATGATCGTTTTTCTTGGTTTTTATAGCATTTTCAAACACAAAACCTCAAAAAAGTCAGTGTAACTATATTTGCTATATATTTCCAACCCCCCAATTCCATCCATTTATGAAAAATACAGCAAAAGCAAATGATGTATATTCCCTTTAAGATCTCCAAGCCTACTTCAAACAGGATTGACTGGCTGTGACTGTTTATCTATTTTGATACAGCTATGCTTTGACTGTAGGCGATTGATAAGCCAGCTGTGCCTAGCCGTCTTGCCTGCTTTTGTCTGTTGACTGAATTTGACTAGTCACAGTGCTTGCTTGAAATATGATCTGACTGCTGGTGACTAGCTTGTGTAAAAGGCATGGCAGGGGATCAGGATTGATTTTTTGACTGTCTGTGACTGTTCAGACAGCAGGAGGGCTAAAGTAGCGTACAAAAATAGAAATCTAGACGAAAACTGAATCCACCTTCGTTTGTACTAAACAGCTCTTCCCTGATTCGTCAAGTTCTCTGCGACGCCCACAGAGCCGGCAAGAAGTTCCGCGTGGTCATCGTGGATAGTCGGCCTAAGATGGAAGGCATAGAAGCCGTGCGTCGACTCATGAAACACGGCATCAAATGCACGTACATCCTCATCAACGCCGTGTCTTACATGATGCAAGAGGTACATAGCAAACTGGTTGGAATTGGACTCTATCACATACATTTACTGTTTGTATTCCTTACACTAACACATGGAGTGTCATGGCCTAGCGGTTAAGAGCACCGGACTCATGCTCTGATGTTTCAGAGGCAACAGTGGCGTGGGTTCGAGCCTGGGTTGACACTTGTGCCCTTAAGCAAGGCACTTAACCATTATTGCTTCGTCCTTCGGATGGGACGTAAAGCCTCAGGTCCCGTGTGTTGTGTAATGCAATGCACGTACAAGAACCCAGTGACACTTATCGCTAAGAGAAGGGGTTTGCCCCTGTGTTTCTGGCCTCCTGTAGAAACTCCCACGCGAAGAACCAACCAAGAACCAAGAACTAAGAACTGATACGGCAACATATTCCTTAAGATTCATCTGTCGTACTGCCTCACTTTGGAACTCCTTGCTTTCCCCCATGATGGTAGAGTACATCATTTGCAGCTGTCCAAAAAGTAACCGAGTTATTGTTGAAAAGCATACTTGGTTTTAAGATACATGTAGTAATGACATCAAACTCACTGTGAAATTCTTCTTTCTGGCATGCTGTCATTTTGAAGAAAATAATAAGAGAAGGTCATTTCCAAAGATGCGTCTAAAGACACATGTTTTGAAATTTCCAATAGTAGTTCGTTTTTAATTTGGTGAAGCCGTGAATGGGCGCGCGCAAGCGTTGGCACGACTCGCGCGCGGGTGCAGTACCTATTATTCGTCAGTTCAGTGCGTGACATCGTGTAGCTGCAATTGGCTGAATGAGAACGTGTCTCCCGGACGCTGATTTTGGGCGCAATTCAAAACACGACACGGCAACTTTGAATTGAAACCGAGATCCCAGAGTACTGTTTTCTCGGAATATACAGCATTCACAGAGCTAAAAGTTCATCAGGTTAGTTGTTAAGTACGCGTCTTTAGATTTTGAGCACTTTTGTTGCTTCAAACAAAAAACTGCACAAATGACGAATGATGTACTCTACCTTTAAAACTCATTTTTTCATCAATTAAAAAAAAGATTGAGATACATTGAAATTGTTTCTCTAGGTATCCAAGGTGTTTCTAGGAGCCCACGCCTTATTGGCTAACGGCTATGTCATGTCAAGGGTCGGGTCGTCGGTCATCGCAACGGTCGCCAAGGCTTACAATGTGCCGGTACTAATCTGCTGCGAGACGTACAAGTTTAGTGAGCGTGTGCAGACCGACAGCTTCGTCTCCAACGAATTGGGTGAGCATCAAAGTCCACTTCGGACTGGGAATTTCTTGTTATCGTCAGATCTTTGTTTAGACTGTGCAGGCTTGCCACTTTGACAAGTGTTGCAGGTTGTTGCATTTACACGGTGAGTTTTAAAAAAAAGTGGATCCCAAACCCCCAAAAAATATATTTCATATTTAAAAAAATATGTAGCACCAAAAATAATAATGACTGGCAAGCCAATTCCATAAGCTACTTTAAGACAGAAAAATTACTGAAATTGCTCAATCCGTTCAAAGAATATCACCATTTAAATGCAATGACCCTAAAACCTGTTTCGTCCAAAAAAAAGCAATTTATTGTGTATTCTGACTGTTTGGACCAACAAAGAAAATGACATAGAATACTTGTTTCAACAACTGTCAACGACTGTAGAACACAATATCTTTATTAACAACCCTGGTTAGGCAAACAATGTGATTTATAAAATACACTTCTTTTTTTTTAAGAAGGGCCTTCAAAAGGACTTTGTTGAATATTTTTAACTTTTAAACTGAGGTTTTATCGCTAGTGACGTTTGAAGAGGACTGTGATGACGATTCTTGAAATCGCATTTTTGGACGAAAGAGTTCTAGGGTCAATGTGTTTAAACGGTAATATTCTTTGAACAGATTAAGCAATTTCAGTAATTTTTTTTCATCTAAAAGTAGCTTATGAAATTGGCTTTCCAGTCATTATTATTTTTGGTGCTACATATTTTTTTAAAATATGAACTATAACTTATGGGGTTTTTGACTCGCCATGTAGGATTTCTAGCAGAAATACCCTTAAGGGCTAGGGTTCGAGTAATCATAATAGTTTAGAGACATCCCTAACTGGTACTCATTCCTTCACAGGTGACCCAGACGACCTTGTGAAGACCGGTAAACCTACCCAGTATCTTAGCAACTGGAGAGACATCCAATCACTGACCTTGCTGAACCTCGTCTATGATGTCACACCACCTGACTTCATCTCCATGGTGATAACGGAGATCGGAATGTTGCCTTGTACGTCCGTGCCTGTTGTCCTGCGTGTCAAGAGTGTGGACAGCTAACAATTCAAGGCAAAGCAAACTGGACATTGTAATTTTATGGTATGGCATTTGCACAAGAACACTTGGAGGTGCTGTGCGATCTGTTTACTGGAATCACTATAGACAAAGGTGCTCAGATGGGCTGCTTCCCCCCGATTATAGACCCGTTTAGGCACAGAGTCACTGTTTACTCACAGTGGCCCCTATTAATGGCCGACGCATTGTGCCTGCTTATTATTCAGAGTAACCATCATGGAACAGTGTTTCTGTACAATAGTTGGCACAAAGCTTCCACCATCACTGGGGGCCACCGCGAGGGTACAGCGACTCAGTGTCCGCAAAAAGCCTCTCTACTGATGACGTCACATTTGGTTTACATGTTCTTTGACCATGCTCTACAAAGTCGCAAACAACCTCATCTCCATCCCCATACCAGACTTCTTCAAAGAACCAGAAAAACTCGCAGTAGCCAACAGCAACGCTTCATGCGTCTCAATACATCAACGGACACGTGCCGGCACAGCTTCTGGCCAAGGACACAGAGACTAGGATGCACTCCCTCAGAAAACCATTGAGCTGCTCGCTGTGGGGCAGTTCAAGGGGACCATCAATGCCAACTTACATCATGGCGAATGTCCGTTTTACTTGCACCAATCCAAATTGCACTTGTATAAAGAAAGCACAACCAGAGCACATTAAGTGCGCAATGTTGGAAGCACCAAACATCAGTCCCTCATCTAGATGCTGAATAAGCTTTGACGAGAACCGACGTAGATGTAGATGTGCTTTCTTATGGGAGCCTCGTGGGGACGATGGTTTTGTAGCCCCATAGACAAGACCACACTTAAACAAAGTGCGACGTCATCAGTACAGAGGCTTACTGGTCTAGGTGCATATCAACCTTCAAATATCATTTGTGAAATAACGACAGAAAATAGAACCAATACTCCCTCGCATCAAAATAAACCAATTCCCAACATCGTGGATTACTAGAAAGTCTACACACAGAGACAGGCAAATTGACGAACAAACGTTTAAGGACTCTCTGTTTCAGGTTCATTTGTTGTCGATTTCATACACTTTATTTCTCAGCTGATAACGGATGATTAAAAAACTCTCCCAGAAACCCACCGCATACTGCATGTACTTCAATCTGAATACTAAATCATCAAAATAAATCATCAAAGTAAATCAAACTCCACACTCCATTGTTACTGTTAATACTTTAAAGAAATTGCATTAATATAGTTGTAAAGTTCGAGGCTGCTATATTGTGCTTATACTGTTTTGTTTGAAATAAATCTGAAAATAGCTTGGGTAGGATTTGAACTGTATTATGTACGTTTGAATTCTACCTGAGTTATTACTGAGGTTGATCAATGTACATGTGTAGACACAAACAGTGCATGTAAGATCTGCAGCCATTCATACGAGTCCCCACTCTTAAGATCGATCTTAGCTAAGACGCATCCGAAGACCGATTTCACTTCACTCATCTTAAGCAAGAAGCATCAAAACTACCCAGTTGATGGCTGTTTCATGTTTGTTTTTACCGCTTGACGAAACAGTCGTTTCAGACAAAATAAATAGAACACGAACTTTCGCCAGAAAAATTACTCTACTCAATAAATTTTACACACTAGTTCTGCACAACAAAGATAGAGTCATTCTTGCTCCCCGTTTCATCACTCTAAAAAGTTGACTAGGTGTTGGCGTGTAATTAAATTTTATAAATAAGCTATTGTTTATTAAAATTACCCACGAATTCTTTTCAAATCTGCTTCTAAAGCGATCTTAAGTTAAGATCTTAAGACAAGTTCAGCCGCGTTGCTAAGGAAATTAGGACATGTTGAACGCGTCTTAAGTTTGGTGAAATCGATCTTAGGATGACTTTCGAGTTAAGACGAGTTACCCTGCCTAAGACACGTCTTAGTGTTTCGTAGAATCAGACCCTGGAGCAACACACAGCTTGGAAATGTTCATGAAAACCATGGACTATTGCAGCTCATAGACTATCCAAA
Organism: Patiria miniata; assembly: GCF_015706575.1. Taxonomy (NCBI): domain Eukaryota; kingdom Metazoa; phylum Echinodermata; class Asteroidea; order Valvatida; family Asterinidae; genus Patiria; species Patiria miniata. Next base: position 5,964,748 of record NW_024037056.1, on the reverse strand, counting down.
GAAACCAAGATCATTAAATTGCAGAAAGTGCTAAAATCTGTACATTTATTAGAACAAGATGTCACTGGATCGAACTAAATCTAGATTATTCTGAAGACAAAGTTGTCCCGCTCTGAGTTATAAGAACATGACTTTGTCTTTGGAAGTAGCTTTCGTGAAGAGAGCCTGAATGGTTGCAAAGACGGTGTTAGGCTCGTGTGAGGCATCGACTTTCTCCAAGATGTTCTTCTTCTTGTAGTAGTCAATCAGCGGTGCCGTCTGCTTGTGGTAGGTCGCCAAGCGGGATACCAGCGTCGCTTCGTTGTCATCTGAACGCTTCATGAGTGGCTCACCGGTAACCTACAACAGGGATGAAGAAAGTGCATCAACTATAGAGCCACAAATCTCCATACACGTCGATTCACTCAAAACTTCTAGGCCTTAATCCTAATAATCTATCAAGTAGCTCAGTAGCATGAGCTCGTGTGCCGTGGTATGTGGATTGGAACCCTGGCAGGGTACACAGTACTTGTGTTCTTGGGCAAGACACTTCTCTACAATTGCCTCCAGATTGCACTGATCTTGAGCTGCTGCAGAAGAAATAGTCTTATGGCCTGGGTAATAATTGTAAAGTATATTGAGACCTTTGCTATAAAGCGCTATATAAGCACCACATTATTGTGGACCCTTGGCCATAAAAAAAAAACTGCAAATAAAACTTGCACGATCCCCCTGGCATCCTGGCAGTTTGTATACATGTACAGGCAGTTAGTAAGGACAATTATCAGTGACGGCCTTGATTGTCCACCCGGAAGGTACCAGTTCTCAGTTGAATGGGGAGTTTAGGTTGAATGGGGAGACATGGGACTCCGTGCGGCCTAATGTCGGTGAGTCTTGGTGCATTCCCCTTGCCACTGCAGCATGTAGAGTCATTAATAGTAGACCTACTACTGACATATGTTAAAGTCATTAGTAATACTGAGCTGAGCTCTCCAGAGACCTCGTAAATATCCATATTGGAAAGGATTGTTTGACGTCGGCCTTCTCTCCACAGACCACCTTTTAAGTTTGGTCGAGATTGATGACTGAACTTACAGTGAAGCCCGGTTCATACTTCACGCGAAAGCGAAAGCGAAGCGAAATTTGTGACGTCAACAATACATTTGAAGCGCGTCCACCATTGTTGACGACATGAATTTCGCTTCGCACAAGTATGAACCGGGCTTGAGCAAAATGGCAAACACACACGGACACACAAAAGGAAGACGCGATCGCAATATCCCCCTGTCTGGCTCGAAAGCCAGGGGGATAATAAATCCATATCACCAAAAAAAACAGGATTTCATTAACTACTTACGTCATCCTTCATAGGCACTTTAGGTGGGTTGAACTCCTCATGGTAACTCCGTCCGCTAGCTCTGTGAATCAGCCGACCACAGATTCGCTTGATGAGCAACGAATCATCGATGCTAAACTCCACCACCGCATCCAGCTGCTGCTTCCTGGTCTCAAGAAGGTTGTCCAGCTGTTTGCAATCCAAAACCAAACAAATGAAAACGAATAAAAACTACTGCAAACTGCTTTCTGACTTGATTGACCTGAAGTATACTAATAAAAAAAAATTGGAGGCCTGAACGTTTTGGATCCTGGCCATAGATCATGACAGGATCTGAAAGCTGAAACGTAGGCCCTCTTATTTTTTTAAATTAATTTTTTTAAACCAAAAAAAGATTGATAAATCTTTCAAAAACATCAACAGGAAATACGAGTGCGCTGCCCGAGGGTGATGGCTTCAACCCGCCTGGCTTGAGGTCGAGTGAAAATAAATCCTGCGCCTCGTTCCATTCTTGTCAAAATAATCCCGGCATGAACTGGTTAGCATGATCTGATGTTTTGGTTTAATTCCATTGGTAAACAACAGAGTTATTTAGGATCGAAAGTAGGACGGTTTTTTTGACACATAGTAGCTTCTATTTGTTTGTTACTGTTTAATAGTGTTAACAATTTTGGCCAAAATTCACAGAACCGTTTGGCTGCTAAGCAAATTTTACTGTTACACAAAACTAAGTCGGGAACCAGTCACACACAATCTACACATCACCATGTCATTTTGGCTGGTGCCCTGTGGTGGGCTTGGTGAGATTTTTCTGTGCTGAGCAAATCTGTATCTAAGCAGATTATTTTATTAAACTGGCCTCTGTTTAGACGTACCATTTCTGCTTGGACCACATTTCTTGGGAATCCATCCAGCAGGAAGCCATTAGAACACTCTGGTGTGTCCAGTTTACTGTCAATCATCTTGACTACCAGCTCATCGCTGACCAATGCCCCACTATCATAGACCTTCTTGACCTCTTGACCTAGGTCTGACCCTGATGCTATGACTGCACGCAGCATGTCGCCTGTTGCTAGATGACAGACGCAGAAACGCTCTGCAAGCTTCGGTCCCTGTAGGATTGGGAAAGGGAAGTTCATTCTGAACCCTGACATGGTACTTGTGTTCTTGGGCAAGACGCTTTACAACGATTGCCTTTCTCAGGAGCATAATGGGTACATATGCGAGGGCAGAGACCAGATTGCACTAAAAGACTGCTAAAGAAACTGATGGCTTGATTACAGCCTAATTTCCTACCTCAACCCGATGCAAATTCCATCCATTTTTAGGGAGGGGACTGCACTTTAAATGTACAGTGCTATTTGTGACCTACTGTGGCAAAATGAGGAATGTCCCCCAACCATGTTTTGAGTTATCAATGCCTGAAATTGGGTACACTAAAAAAATAATGTCAAAATCAACACTGATTTTTTCTTATTTTTGAATAGCCAAGGTATCAAAGTTTCACACTATGTATTTTTGTTGAGAAAAAAATATCCCCAAAAGTTGGAAACTGAAGAAAGATTTCCACTGCCGTTGGCGGCGCAATGCGTATTTCTTTTTTTCAAAGCCTTTTTTCTCGAAAAGACGTGGCGAAATTCGGCGGGGCACTGTTGAGACTTGAAGTTCCTGCGGCATATCTTTGGAAGAAATTAAGCTACAGAAATAAATTTGGTATCATTGGAAAGCCAATGATTTGCACTTTAACATGATGTACGTAACTTGAAAAGTCAAAGGTGGGGGTTATTCCTCATTATGATATAGCAGGTCACATTTACAGACAAAACAGGAAAACCTGGGCACACTTCCTTGTTTACTTAAACTTAAAGGGAATATACGACATTTGCTGTTGCTGTGTAATTTTCAGCAATGGATAGATTCGGGGGTTAGTATTTATAGAAAATACAATTTTGTGAATAGTAGATGCTGAAAAAACCAGGAAAAAAAATAATTTTCCTGTAGTCTGGTTCCCTGACCCCACTTACATGAAACAGAGCGATTTATAGACGTTGGGAAATTGTAAGGTCTGGGAACCGGTCTAGCTGGCTTGTGCCCATTCATAGGTAGGTATGTAATCGACTGCAAACAAAATGCACACTAACTAATTATGGAAAATTGGGGGCAGTATTTGATAAAAAGCCAGTTTTATTCCAACACTGGTCGGCCGACCAGTGTTGGAAATTGATACAAAAATACCACTTTTCTTGAAAATGACAGTATACCAGGTGCCATGATTTTACAGGATGCTTAAGACTATAATTTGTTACTTTTGTTTTTAGATGTTCGCAAATGTTGTATATTACCCAGAGATGCCACTTTTCAGGTTTTAACCTGAATTCAGTTTTTTTTCCAAAAATATGACAATTAAAAGTGCTGGATTTGGTCTGAACTATGCAGAAAACACATTCTTGAAAGGGGGTAAGGGTAGATTCAGGTTTTTAGTAGGGGGCCTAGTGTTTCAGGCTTTTTATTGATATATTGGTGGCATCTCTGGTATTACCTTTAGATGAAGGAAATGTTTTTAGCAGACACTGTGCTATGGTCAAGGTCTGGATTGATATGTTTAAAAATTGGAAATTCACCTAGAATTTTATTTTTCCTGAAGAGGCAAATAAGTTTGGAATTTGAAGATTTCCCTGACAATAACTATCCCCTATAAGAGAAATGGTTGGAGTTGGACTGATACGGCATGAGGCATATGATATGTGATTACGCTTCCCTAAATTTCCTGTAAAATTCATGACTGACCACTGAAGCACAAATTAAATTCAGTGAAGCAAATGATCCAAGCAAGTTCTAAATGTCAGACAGTAGAGATAAGAAATGTACATTGGACTAGTGTTTGAACAGTCACCGACAGAATTAAAATCAATCCTCTTCCCCTGCCATGCCTTTTACACAGGCTAGTCGCCTACAGTCAGATCATATTTCAAGCAAGCACTCTTAGTTTTACTAGTCAAATTCAATCAAAAAGATAAACAGTAGGCAACTGGTACGCACTTAGGCCAAAACAAAACTAGATCTGCTTCTGATTACATGGCATTCGAAAATAGCGTAGGTAGGTAGGGAATTTTTGTTTTATCAATTTTTTTGTGTACGATCATATGGAGGCTTCTGCGTGTAGTCAAGGGTAAAAGGTAGAAATTGATGGTTTTGGGTGTTTTTTTCTCACTTTTCCCATAAAAAAAATTAGGGTAGGGGCTGTCAAAATAGGGTAGGTAAGAAAACCCAAAGCAGAACAATTTGTTTGGCCATATCAATCACAAACAGTCACAGCCAGTCAAACCTGCTTTATGTAGGCTGGGAGCTCTTTAACTGTTGAAAACAGTCACTGGATTAATTTTAACTGCAAGGACAACTTGGCACAGGATGTACGTTTGCGTAGGAGCGCCAACATATTCCTGGCTCACATTGATATGGTTTCTGTACATGAAACAGTAGTGCATGCGCATGTATGTCAACTGTTACCACGGTAACATCCAATTATATTTATGTAAATTTACATTGTGTAACACAGTAGCCAAACCAGATGGAAAACATAAGAACAACACTATAAACACCGAACGTTACAAACAAATTAGTCCCTCAGCTCAATTTCATAATTAACACATACAGTACTACGTCACTCCGGTCTCCCCAATCACCATGGCAATGAACTCCCAATTATATTGCATTTTTAACAAATCCTATTACAGCTTTACCATAGGCAGAGCTCCGTCTTAAAGGGAATATATAACATTTGCTTTTGTTGCAATTTTCAGAAATGGATGATTTGGGGGCTAGTATTTTATAGCAAACATTGTTACACTGACTTGTTTGAAGTCTTGTGTTCGTAAATGCTAGAAAAACTAAGACAACAATCATGTTCTTGTAATCTGGTTCCCTGACTTCACTTAGGATGAAACAAAACAACTTATAGACGTCGGGGAATTGTAAAGTCAGGGAAACAGTCTAGCTGGCTTGTACCCGTTCATAGGTTTGTAATCGACTGCAAACAAAATGCGGACTAACTACTGTATGGTAATTTGGGGGCAATATTTGGAAAAAGCCAGTTTTTTCCAACGCCGACCAGCATTGGAAATTGATACAAAAATACCACGTTTCTTGAAAAATGTCAGCACAGTCACCAGGTGCCATGATTTTACAGGATGCTTTAGACTGCAATTCACTAACAGTCCAGTAAGGTATTTCATAATAATTTGTTACTTTTGTTTTTTGATGTTCGCAAATGTTGTATATATTACAATGAAGGAAATTGACAATGTACTAGGGTCAAGGTCTGGTTTGATATGTTTAAAGTTGGAAATTCACCTACAGTTGTTTGATGCTTGCAAATGTTGTGTATTCCTTTTAAATTTTCAAAATCATCATTTCTCAATGATTAAACATGCAGTATTTCTGTTAATGGTGACACTAACCTGTGCATAAATTAAACAACAAATAGATAAACAGAATTAAAAGAAATGCAAAAAAAATTAAACTACAATGTAAATACAACTTAATTAGCATATTTATTAGCATATTCATGACACTGCACCTATTCACAAGCACAAGCATTTTGATCCATAGCCCCGCCTACCTGCACGCCTTTCCCAGCCCCCGGTGGCCCCAGCAACACAACACGCATGCCTTTCTTCTCAGGAGGCGGGGCTACTTCCTCCTCCCCCTCTTCGCTTCTTTCATCCCGTACATCTCCTTTGATCGCGGCCATTGTTCAGAGAATGATTATGCTGAACCTCAGCTCTGCACTACTTCCCTACCATACACTGACTATTGTGTGTGTCCCACACTGAATACACTACTAGTCTGACAGACTGATATGACAGCTATGCTAGATATTTATAGACTGCAAAGCACGCAAGCATGAAATGTGTATGGAGAGCCTTGTGGATCAGCAGCGCTACAATTCAATTATTGAGTTTTCTATGGACAGCCTTGTGCGTCTGGTTTCTACCTCTGCTGCCAAATCATTATTGCATGTATTGTACATTTGATGTAAATTTACACCTAAAGCGCTTGCTCTGTGCAAGTTGGCACACAACTAGATTGCATGTATGTCAATGTCTTTAAAGGGAAGATACAACATTTGCAAACATCAAAAAACGAAATGATCCAATTATCACGAAATACCTTGCTGGATTGTTAGGGAATGACAGTCTAAAGCATCCTGTAAAATTGTGGCTCCTGGTGTGCTGACATTTTCTAGAAAAATTGTATTTTTCCAACGCTGGTCGGCCGACCAGCGCTGGAGAAAACTGGCTATTTTCGAAAACTACTCCATACTTCTTATATAATTTAGTTATACCACATTTTCTTTGCAATTGATTACTCACCTGTGAACGGGTACAAGCCAGCTAAATTGATACTCTGACCGTACAATTCCCCAAAGTCTATCAATTGCTCCATTTCATCTTAAGTAGGGTCAGGGAACCAGACTACAAGAATATAATTGGTTTTCTTGGTTTTTCCAGCATCTTATTGCACTTATTGCCGGTTCCATGTCAGGAACCGGTCCCAGGTTATGGGATCGGGTACCCGTAACCAACTTTACAAATAACTTACAGACTTTTCAAACAATGAAAAAGAAAAGGTTTTGAATGTCATTTGTGGGGATTTTTAAAATGAGAACCAGGCCACATGGGAAAACAAAATATATTTCACGTTTATGGTGCTCGCGAAAGTTGCAGTCTACACAGTAAAGCCACACAGGTCACTGGACATACTTGTATGCTGTATTGACGCACCGATGTATATGTAAACACATTATGGTACAGCCCTTTGTGAACAATCTGAACAGCAACTTCCGAGATTTGGTACCCGTGTTTTTTTTCCATGTCCCCATGCTACCCGTAAATGCACACCCCTAGTTCAAGGAAAGATGTGAAATTAACAAATCGTCGTGTGACAAGGAAAAGGACGTAAGCACTAAGCAGCCCAGGCAAGACAAAGCACTTTTGGAGATAATTGAGTTGAAAGGTTTTGTGCTGCCATTTCTAGATTAAAAATCACACAAGATTGAAATTTTGACTGATTACATTCGCTAATAATTTAAATAATACTGTTCATTTTTAAGTCAAAATATAACTTAATTGTGAAGTTATTCCAATGTTTACACTAACGACCTTTTACCCAGAACTTCCTAAGCCTTTAACGTACGCTTAAGCAGCCAGTGCTCATGTTAAATCCTTACGTCCTTTTGCCGGGAACAAAATTGGCTTTGCGTACCCACTTGAGTGGGACGTTAGGGCACTTCGAACATTTTTTTTTTACATTATAAATATAATTACACGCTTACAATACCTAACTAAAGCCCTAAGCAGAGTCAATTCGACTGTACCACATTTAACAAAAAAATCAACCCAAAAAAAACACCAAGAAAAGTAAAGAATAAACTAACACTTAGTAACAGAAAAAATTGAGGGTATCAATTTACAACTTACGAGAATGTTATGTATCCCCCCCCAAAAAAATAAAATTAAAAAAATAAATAGGCTTTGTATTAAACATGTTAAATGAATAAATAAATCAATCACATTTTTAAAATCAAAACTTTATTGAAAATGCTTCTTTTTTTTAATTAGGCTAAATACGTTTTTTAAGTAATATTTTAACATCGTTTTTTAATAAATATAGTAAAAGTTGACGAAACATGCATCTTATTACATGTTGATAACACGCAGTGCGAGTTATCCGCGTAGGGTAACGGGGACCGAGTTGGTACGTACCTGTGTGCCTTTGCCGGCGCCGGGCGGCCCAAGCAAAATCCCCCGTACTCCTTCGGGTTCATCCGCTGGCTTAGGGACTGGCTCAGCCTGTGGTACCGGGGCCATAACGAAGTGGAATTCCTACGACAATCGCGTCAACTACCAAGGAACAGTAGCTCAAAAGTTATAATCCTGCAATTTATGCCTTACAACAAGTTCAAAACTAATAAAAGACGATTAAACTTTCCAAGACCGATTTGCGTTGCGTGGCAGTGCAGTTTTCACGCACCAAAATTCAGAGCGTAGTCAGATGATTGGTTTTCCGTGTTAAAGGATGTTGAGTAGACTGGGTACTAGACAATTGTAAATGCCATGTGTGACACGTGACTTTTGCCCCGATACGACCGATGATTGACCTATACCGTCTCATTCAATATATCAAACATTTAATTAATTTTATTTTAGCATTTTCAACAAATATATTGAAATAAGTAAGTGATTTATATATCAAGTTAGATTACTCTATTTTTTTATCACAAAAAAATCGCTTTAAGTAAAACAAAAATAAAAAAATTATATCCTGGAATTACATCATTTTGATGAAGTCAACAACATAAAACTGAACTTTGGGAGGTGTGAACCTTAAGTTTTGTTCACTTCTTCTTTTGTCAAAGCGATAAAACCCAAAATGGGATATTTCTGAAAACAGTGACTCGTCACAGCTCTCCACAATGACATAATATATATTTGAACGGGCGAATGGTCTTTGTTTTAGAGTGAACAGTGACGCTTTTGCACTGTCGACCTTCGAAGCTGGTTCGTCTCAGTCTCACAACTTCAAGAAAGACTTGGCCACGACCCCGCCCCCAGCAAAGTTATATCGTCTGCTTATTCAAGTTATTGTTTTCTTTGTTAAACAGGAATAAATCATGCATTTCTCAATTCCTGACACACAAGATATTACCGAGGGAACCATCACTTATACCGTGAGTTGTCTTTTAATACTTTTTTGATACAAATTAATAAGAAATAAAATTGATCTTAATTATAAAAAAAAAAAAAGTCAATCAATGCATGGAATGTCAGACAAGTCGACCGTTGAGACAACTCGACTCAGGACAAGTCGACCGTTGAGACAACTCGACCGTTGAGACAAGTCGACCGTTGAGACAACTCGACTCGGGACAACTCGACCGTTGAGACAGCTAACGTGCACGGCACGTGCACGGTACGGCCACGCGGTTGACCGGAGATGCGCGCACAGGCCCGGCAAAAACGAACGATGTGCATGCACGGACAATCACGCTGCGCTATATCGGCTCTGCTCTATGCAACAAAACAAAGTCATGTGTCATAACTCCCAAACGGCGATCAGCCGCCGTCAAAATCCCTGGTACTATCCCCAAAACTAGGCCCAAAATCATGCGAGGCGATCGGCGACTTGTCTCAACGGTCGACTTGTCTTTCCATTTATCGCACATACGGTCGAGTTGTCTCAACGGTCGAGTTGTCTCAACGGTCGACTTGTCCCAAGTCGAGTTGTCTCAACGGTCGACTTGTCTGACCCCCGGTCAGACAGTCATGACACAATATTTAGGCCTGGGGGGGGGGGCCTACATGGAATTATCCACACCCTTAGGCCTTATTTAGAACTTTGCATGAGGAAAAAGTTGCAACCTAACGCCACTTTTTTCTTTGTATCATCTCAATGAAGGTCATTCATTGCAAATATGATGATAGGACATGAATCTGGGACTGAGAAATATTTCCAATGTTGTTAGGAAATACTTAGACAATTTTCCTGACTCTCCATAGACTCTGTACACAATCGCGGAAGTGGCGTCACATTGCAACATTTTTTTCCATGCATAATTTAGTCTTTATTATTTGATATTGTCTGTACCAGCATATGTCATGTTTGTTTTCATAATTTCACTTGTAACATTTTAACACATGGACCTTAAACCTTTCAAAACTTTTCCTCTTTCAATTTCGTTGATTCATTGTGTGTCAGAGTTATAATCTCCACGTGAATGGCGTCTTCCACTGCTCACTGCGTTTCTCTCAGCTGCATGACTTCAACGAGCAGATCCGGAAGGAGTACGGGACCTCCTTCCTGGGAACCCACAAATTTCCTCCCAAGAAACTGCTGCAACTGACGGCGTCACAGGTGGAAGACAGACGGCAGAAACTGGAGAAATACATTCAGCTGGGTACGTGTGAGGCTGCGTCCGAATTATTTGGCTACGGTTCCATCATGGGTGTGAAATCTCAGCTTTAAAGCTGATTTTAGCTTTTTGTGTGTGTTGGATTTCAGCTTTTTTCAGCTTTTTCCCTCACTTGCTGCGTACAAAAGTATCAGAGATTTCCAAAGTTCAGCTTTTTTACACATTTTCCAGCTGTTTTCAGCTATTTTTATCAGTGGTCACTCACACTCTTGCTGGAAGTAACACACATGTTTATGGGAAGTTTTTTAGCCGTAGCCATATAATTCGTAGTCCGAAAATTTGGGACTCTCAATACTGTGTATGAGAGTCCCAAAACTTAACCCTAACCCACCTCACTCCTCCAAAATCCTCCCGACGGTTTTGGAGGATTCTAGAGGATTGAGGATGAATGCTGATTGAATCAAATGAGGATTCTGGAGGATTGAGGATGAATGGTGATTGAAGCACATGAGGATTTTGGAGGATTGAGGATGAATGGTGACTGAAGCACATGAGGATTCTAGAGGATTGAGGATGAATGGTGACTGAAGCACATGAGGATTTTGGAGGATTGAGGATGAATGGTGATTGAATCAAATGAGGATTCTGGAGGATTGAGGATGAATGGTGATTGAAGCACATGAGGATTTTGGAGGATTGAGGATGAATGGTGATTGAAGCACAAGAGGATTTTGGAGGATTGAGGATGAATGTATTTTGAGGCAGGACTGTCTGATGATTTTGAAGGATTTGGCATTGGTTATCCTTCATTTAAACACGAATGCAAAGTTTTGGGATGAGGAGGATTTTGGAGGATTGAGGATGAATGCATTTTGAGGCAGGACTGTCTGACAATTTTGAAAAATTTAGGCGGAGTTGCAAAATTTTGGAAAATTTTGGTGGATTTTGGAGGATTGAGGATGGTTGTAAGCAACAAGGGCCTAGGGGGTTAGGGTTTGAAAACATGCAAAACAAGAAAATAGACTGGCACCTAAAACAACCAGTCCAATACAGCTGCAGTACTGCATCAATCAACCATGCCAAAAGAATTTAAGAAACATGTGGCATGAAGCGGGAACTAGTCTCAATTTACTACACATTTCTCCATAGTCAAGCCACCAGACTATTGACACTGAACGAAGAGGTCAGTCTTTTCAAATAGTTAGACCATGGTTGGACATGTACCAGTCTAGTATTTAGCCCCATTTTGAAATCACATGACTTCCCTCTCGTGTGCAAAATATTGAAGAAAAGTCTGCTTTTATTTAAAAATTGAATTGAGTCTGCAAACTTGGTTGGTGAAATACTGAGGACATGTTCTTTGCCCCAGTGGAGTTTTTGGAGAAATTTGCTGGATAAACTGTGAGCAAGGTGGGCCCGATTTAGTTTTGCACGTTTCAGAGCACTCCAGAGCCCTGTCTGTATCATTCGTACAGGGGGTGAGGCTGCATTTGACTTGCTTAGCTGTGGCTTGCATTGCACATGTGTCTATGGAAGTGGCTGTATTTACATGTTATGTTCCCAGCAAACACAACCTCGTTTTCATGGGTACGATCTTGCTGCGCCATGTTGTTTCCCATCATGCCTTGCGCGATCTTAACCCCCTGGAATTGTGTAATTTAAATGTGCCAAATATTGGCACATTTATATTAGGACTGCAGTCGATGAATCTAACATGCGACGCCATGTTTTTGTTCAAAGTTTTTTTTTTTTTAAGAATCAATCCTTTCAAACATAAGGTTTTGACATTGCCTAATTTAGCAAGGATTTGTATTAAATGTACGTACCTCTTTCCTCCCTTTACAACCGAAGATACAGTTTTTTGGGTAAAAAACGAGGCTGCCATAATCCCTATTGTACAAGCATCGCGCAATTTGAAAGAAAAATGTTCGTAGGCGATGTGACATGCACAGCGAGAGCATTAAAGGGCGTGCAGCCTTCAAAATGCGCACGCAGTACGCTCTGGATAGCCAGTCAGCGTCATTTACATGTTCATCACGGCCAGGGGTTAGTGAAGGAATGCGCACGCGCCCATGGAGTCGAGGCTGTAGCCAATATGAACTTATCATTTCTGTAAAGTTTCCACTTGGGTGACCTATGAACTTTGACCCTTCTGAATACCAGTGATAAACCAGATTGCTTTGATTTTTTCCCCTTGTAGTAAGTCAAGACCAGAAGATTGCCAACAGCGACCTCTTCAACGGCTTCCTGCTCAGCGCTCAGAAGGAAACTCGGCGAGAGACGCCAGTGGAGGCCAAACTGGACGTGTACCTGATGAACGGCCATAAGATAACTGTGAATATCATGTCAATGGACCAGACTGATGATGTCTTAGAGGTGAGTCTGAGTCCTGAGTCTTTCCATCGAGGCTCGGGCTAAGTCACTAGTTTTTTTATCCCCCGGGTTTTCAAGCAAGACAGGGGGATATTGCGATCACGTATTCCTTCTGTGTGTTCGTTTGTGTTAAATTTTGGCTAGGTTCACTGTAAGTTCAGTCATCAATCTCAACTAAACTTTATATGTGGTATTGCTCTTGGTATCTGGTAAAGTGATTAGACTCGGGTAAACAGTGCAAGTGACAGGCAGTGTATGTTAAAGTCCTTATAAATACACTAGGCCAGCTCACTGGTCCCTAGAGACACCACGGCTACTGAGCTCCTACAGGCCTTGGCTATGGATGAGTTATGTCACTGTGTTTAATAATAATAATAATAATAATAACAGGTTCTTATATAGCGCTTTTAACTAAGATCAAAGCGCTTTACATTATTATTACCCCTAATCATTGGGCCAATTAAACATTCCATATACCATCTCAGCTCCCTGGGGAGTATACAGCTCGATGCTGCCTGTTAGGCGCAAGGAAGCTAATTCAATCACAATAACCATCACTGCCCTCATAGGTACCCATTTACTCCTGGGTGGAGAGAAGCAATGAGTGACAAAGTGCCTTGCTCAAGGGCACACGCACCATGACCCGCCAGGACTCGAACCCACGACCTGCAGCTTTACCCACAGACCACGAATCAGTGCCCTTAACCACGAGGCCACAGCACTCACTAGTGTCGTGAAAGTTATTGTTTCGTAAGTAAACAGCCTCTTTATAGCTTCACGGTTGTGGACTAGCACAGCTGCCCACCCATTCTTTGCTAATTACCGTTTCTAGTTATGACACATTCCTTTTCGGTTAGGTACTCTGAAAATTGTCCTTACTAACTGCCTGTACATGTATACAAACTGCAAGGATGCCAGGGGGATCTCGCAAGTGTTACTTGCAGTATTTTTTACTCTAGATGTTCCAGTTTAAGTCTTGATAGGTCAAGTCCGAGGCTTTTTCCATAATAAAGTCACCAGAAACATGTCTTAGACATGCTCAAGACCCAGCCTGAATCTGTGGGCCAGAACTGAGTCACAACTTCGTTTCTGCCTCGGACCAAACTTGTTTCAAAAACTCTTATTAAAAATCTAACATACTTTTAATATTCTTGCACGTGTTTGTTTACTTCGCAGGCTGTTGCATCTGAGATTGGTCTCAAGGCAGACTTTGTCTACTACTTTGCTCTCTTCCTTGTCATGAAAGATGAAGACGACGAAAGAGGAACGAGTAAGTTGTTCCTTTTATCCTTTTTTCTTTAAATTATATTTTTCACGTCATCTTTATACATTCCTGAAGTTTAAAAATGAAACCTGTTTGCTAATACTTGTAATTTCAAGAGGTCTCTATAGGTTTTGTGGATATCAATAGTAGTTTTTGTATCTTTGCAGTTGTACGTCGCATGCAAGACTTTGAGTCACCTTTCATTTCTTTGAAAGCGGCTGTGGGCAAGAACAAGATTGTCCTCCGGAAAAAGTAAGTCTGTCCATCACATAGAGCTATATTAAATTACTAGAGCACTAACTCTTCATTCTTGCGCGCTGAGACACTTTGAAGCCGCTCTGGGCGCAGACATTTTGAATTTATGTGCGTGTTTGTAGAACACAATCAAAATAGAGGGATTGAATTTTAAAAGTGTACTCTACATGCAACGCGCAAGTAGAACATACGCAAACAACTTAAGCGCGTCATTACGGTTCAAAAAACGTCACGGCGAAAAGCATCTGCAGCGGAGGGACACGCACACGTTGCGCTGTTTGCATAGAGCAAAATGAAACGCTCATTTGCTGATCGTGCGTTTCGGTATTGGGCGTATCGGCTTCGATGACACACCGGTATGGAATACAAACGCAGATATGCAAATAGCCGTACAAAAGCCGTACAAAATTTCGAGTTTTCCATAGGTTTGTGCATAAACATGGATGCGCCCATCAGGCATTACTTTGTACATCGAGTTAGCGCTCTAGTAATTTAATATAGCTCTATGGTCCATCATAACCTATAAACCTGAACTCTCTCCCAGGTCCTTCAAATTCCATTGGAGGTTTGGATGATTTTTGTAGGATTGGGGAAGGTAGGCATCAGTCACTATTACAAATACTTGGAGCTTGTTGCACCTTGAAACTTGGCGGTACAAACAGTGTCCATGGGGTTCCTACACAGTGGACACAGTGTCAGCTTTTTTAGAGTTGACCCATTTTTTCAACTGCTTGATATCTTTGCTCGTACCTATTACTGCATAAAACAGGGTCAATTTGATATTTCTTGTTGCTTTTCCAGTTATTGGGATGCAACATATGACGATGATTTGATACAGGACAGTACTGGTCTACAGCTGTTGTATGTACAGGTATGCCACATTTTTTTGAAATAGTTTTGTGGATTTGTGTTCAGAGTTCAGACCCTTACATTGGACCCTTCCATTGTGTAGTTGTTTACCATATTTGTCTCTGTTGTTTAGGTGCTGAGTGCTTTCAAGGTAGTATACATTTCTTTTGCTGTAAGTTTCAGAAATGGATGGGTTTAGGGATTAGTATGTTATAGCAAATATTGCTACACTGACCTGTTTAAAAGCTTTGTGTTCATAGATGCTGGAAAAACCAAGAAAAAAAGTGTTGATCTTGTAGTCTGGATCCCTGACCCTACTTCATATGAAACAGAGCAATTTATAGACATCAGGGAATTGTCAGGTTGGGGAACCAGACTAGCATGACTTGCACGGATTTTTAACCGATTGCAAACGAAATTTGGACTAACTAAATTTGGTAAATTGGGGCCAATGTTTGAGAGAGTTAAGTTTTTTTCAACGATGGTCGGCCGACCGTCATTGGAAATTGATACAAAAATTCCACTTTTCTTGAAAATGACAGCACACCAGGTGCCATGATTTCACAGGATGCTTGAGAATATCATTCACTTACAGTCAAGTAAGGTATTTCATAATGATTTGGTAGTTTTGTTTTTTGGAGATTGCAAATGTTGTATATTCCCCTTAAATTATGCACTTATTTCGCCTTTTACTTTAGCTTGTGTTATAAATTTAAAGCAAGCCATGCATGGTCCTACAGTGTACATGTTGATAGGACAAACTAAACCAATCCATTACGGCAGCATTTTTGTAAGCTTGTTTACTGTTTGTCTGTGTTGCCTAGGTGCTAAGCGACATTGAGAGAGGATGGGTGCAAGCTGGCAAGGATCAGGTCAAGAGACTAGAGACACTGAAAGCCAAAGGCTCACGCAAAGAGGTACAAACGAAACACCTGCTTCAGGCAGGCGTTGTATTAACCCTTACCCTACTAGACCCTCCAACGCATGCCAATATGTGCCTCAAGAAAATCTCCTATGTTTTTTGCATGGCCCTCCAATATCTGCCATGTCATTTCAAGGGTAACTGGACAGGCACTCCAATACATGCCACAGAGAACAATGAGAGTCCTCTGATAACAATCAAGTGCCCCCAGCTGGTCAGTATCAGGCACCCTCCAGGGCCTCCAACTCCTGCCAATTGGAGCCTTCACTGCTACATCAAAGTATCCTCCAATAAACTGCAGCTGGAGGGCATTGGCATAACCAACTGACATGCAGTAAACTACCCTCATAGAGTAAGGGTTAAAGGGACACTGGGTCCTGCAACAGCCCAATTGGGCTACAACCATGCTTTGAACGAATGATGTTAATTGAAAAGAACATTTAAAAGTAGGATATAAACATCCACACATCTATCCTTTCAAAACTGGGCGTTTTTGTGCTATTCCTGTATTATGCGTGCGAGAACAAATTTCGGGGTCTACTTTTGCGACCCCAAAAAGTCGAGCTGTTTGTGTGCTAGTTGTGATTTCAGCTGTTAAGTGTCCGCCTGTTGTGCATTGGTGATTGGTCACCGCTGTTCCCGAGACACACAATGTGTATATCGTACACTGAGAACGACAGGAAAAAATGTATTCGTACTCCGTCGTGTCCGATGTAAACAACCGGGTTTTTCGTCTTTTCTCGGGAACGGTAATTAGACATTAGGTTGGTTTCCTTTCAACCAGATGTTTGAAATGGGATAAGTAAACAATCCAAAACATGAAATTTTCAGGGGATTTCAGGACCTAGTGCCCCTTTAACAGCACTTCAATAAAAGTTTTTTTTTTTAGATACACAAATTCTGTGCATTTTTTCCATTTACTGAGCCCTGGAGTGGTTTGAGTGACTGCAAACAGTCATTCTAATGCAGTTGCTCCTAACTGTTACAAACATCAACCTTAAGTTCTAAATTTGAAATTTTCCTTTACATTTTTAAAAAAAAATATACCACCAAGGGAAACCTATTACTTTTGGGGCCGACGGGTCAAAGGTCAAGGCCACTATCGCTAAAACAATAGAAGTCTTCCATTTTGGTTGGGTACACTGACAAGCATTCGTACTAACTGACTGTATAAAAACTGTCAGCATGCCAGGGGGATCGCGCAAGTTTCATTTGCAGTATATTTTTGGTTTAAGTATCAATTTGATTTTTGGTTCCCAGTACGTCCAGTTTGCCAGGACGTTGAAGGACTACGGTTTCATCCAGTTCAAGCCCTGCATTGTAGACTACCCGGCTCCCAACACGCCGGCGGTAATCAGTGCAGGCAACAGGGAGTTAGTCTTCAGACTGAGGCTAGAGGACGGGGCGTGTAAGGAAGGAAGTTTCAAGATAACACGCATGAGATGCTGGAGAATAACCTCGGTGAGCTTGGGCCCCTGGATTTGTTGTGTTAATCCTAGCCACCCCAATTACATCAAAATCCATCCCCCCATTTTGGTAGATTTTGGGGGACTTGGTCCAGAAGGCCTGGCGTGACTAAATATTGATGGAGTGTGATGGACTTGGTCCTAATGGCCTGAAGCAGTGCTAGGGGTATCCGATTGATTTTGCCTAGCTTCCTGTACTGCTATCGTGATAAAAGCCATGTGTAGCAAGTCCATGAATGTCAACCAGTGCGTCAGTGGTGGATTTCATTATATCATGTACAGTTTTGTATTGGACGAACAGTGATTGACGGATTTTGATGGACTTGGTCCAGTTCCTAGTAAAGAACTAGGGAGTTAGGCTTAAGCTAGCTCTAACCCTTTATGTAATTGGCATTAATAGATACCTTGGAGAGGTGATAGCTTCTGATTGGTCGAGACTCGATCACGCGGGGGTGTATTAATATGTGATTTAAAGGCCGGCTTCAAGAACAAGCGAATTAAATGGTCCCTGAACCAGCATTGATCCAGCATCATGTAAGCCAATGAGTGGCCAAATAGACAATTGTCCCACAGTAGCTTGCAACATACGCGTGTATTCCACACAGTTGCTTTGCGGGCATGCATACGCGCGCGTAAGTCTTCACACGACATGTTTGTACTGAGGATGTTAACGACGAAAGCGATTTAAGTTCTGTAAACACGTCGCCCATGGACAAATTACTTTTTCTATACCGAGCGTTTTTGTTATTCTGGACACAAGATGCGTCTAGAGACGCATTTTTGGAAATTTTCCGTTAGTAGTTCGTTTTTAATTCGGCGAAGCGGTGAATGCGTGCGAGCAAGCATTGACACGACGCACACGCGCGTGGTTGCACGACATCACGTAGCTGCAATCTGCTGAATGAGAATGTGTCCCAGACGCTGATTTCGGGCGCAATTCAAAACATGACTCGGCAACTTTTGAATTGATATCGAGATCCTAGAATATTGTGTTCTTGGAATATGCAGCATTCACTAAAACTTCACTGAGCTAAAACTTCATCAGGTTAGTTGTTAAGAACCATTCTTTATATTTTGAGCACTTTTTTTGCTTCAAACCAAAAATTACACAAATGACAAATGATATACTCTACCTTATAAACTGTTACCCTAGCCTTTTATAGTGAGGGAGTTTGCAGAGATCGATAGTGACAAAGTCAATTGTTAGAGTACGGTTCAAGGGTGGGGCTTCAAACACAAGATTAACCATTTCTGAGGAACGTGAACAAAGGAGAGAATGAGTAACGACAAAATTGCTCTTTCCTTGGATGGCTTATCTCCAGGTGAATCGAGGGGAGGACACCAAGGCGGACCCCGCCCAGCTGGAGCTAGCCTTTGAATACCTCATCGGCAGAAACAAACTGCAATGGGTCACAATGACCAGTGACCAGGCTATCCTGATCAGTCTGTGTCTGCAGGATATGGTGGACGAGTTGCTGCTGAAGAAACGAGGAGGTCGCATTAAGAGGGTAAGTGTCTGTTTGACTGGAGACCAGGGGCCGATTTCACAAAACTTGTCTTGTCTTGCGACTCATCTTAGGACTTATAACGAGTCCCGCTCTAAGATTGATCTTAGCTAAGATGCGTCCTTAGATCGATTTCACTAAGAGGAGGTCGCACTAAGCGGAGGTCGTATTAAAAGGGTAAGCGTCTGTATGACTAAAGACCAGGGGCCGATTTCAGGAAACTCGTCTCGTGACTCATCTTAGGACTGAAGTCTTAAAAAATAAAAAAGGATGCGGCCGGGAAAAAGGAAAGCGGGTGGGAACGAGAAACTGTTTTAAATTTTTACTTGGCCTAACAATTGGTTACATGGCAGATAGGTGCATTTTAACAGATATTTGGGATGTTCTGATCTCAGCCTCAGGATAGAGTCAAAGGTCCAGAGAGACAGTTTAAGGGCAGAGACGGTGGCGTCATCGTCGCATCGTCAACCTCCAGCCCAGCGCAGAGTGATCCCAACTCACCCCCACAGGTAGGATATGAACCCACTAGCAGGGGCCATTTTCACCGCGCTGCTAAGCACAAAAATTTGCTTAGCACAAAAAAAGTCTGGCTTATAAAAGCAGGTTACCAGCCAAAACTCCACGTGATTTTCATGCTAAGCAAACAATTTGCTTAGCACAAAAAAAGTCTGGCTTATAAAAGCTGGTTACCAGCCAAAACTCCACGTGGTGTAGATTAGTATTCAGCTGTTGTTTGCTTAGCATGAAAATCACATGGAGTTTTGGCTGGTAACCTGCTTTTATAAGCCAGACTTTTTTTGTGCTAAGCAAAATGTTGTGCTTAGCAGCGCCGTGAAATTGGGCCCAGGACCTTAGGCTGTATCTGATGATTATGGCTATGGCTGGCAGTAACACACATGGCTATGGATGTGGCTTCAGCTGCTTCCATAGGCATGTGTGTTGTTGCTAGCCGCAGTCAAGTCTTACAGACATAGCCATAGCTCCAATCCTTTTTGATAGTGTCATTTAGGAAGCTATTCTTATATCTAACGTGAAATTTGCGATCCATGCAAAGTTTTGGATTTGTGTGGAAGATTAAACAGTTTCGGGTCAACAGTCAATCACTTTGCAATCTTATCATTCCTTTGCATTCGTCAAGTCGGTGCATTGCAATTGCGTCTTCATGGTTTTCCGTTACATTCTTTTATCAGCCTTCATACATGCATATATAGACATAAATCCTGGCAGTCCTGAATCCTCCAATTCTGATATGATTTTTCAAACACCCTACATAATTCCTCCCAATCGTTCAGCAGTATATGCGGGCATGATCTTACCCGTACTACCATTAAACCCAGTGCTTGTCTTCCAAAGTATGATATTGTATTAGGAGTAACAGGCAGGGTGGTTTGGGGCAGTACAGGGAGTAACAGGCAAGGTGGTTTGGGGCAGTACAGGGAGTAACAGGCAGGGTGGTTTGGGGCAGTACAGGGAGTAACAGGCAGGGTGGTTTGGGGCGGTACAGGGAGTAACAGGCAGGGTGGTTTGGGACAGTGCAGGGAGTAACAGGCAGGGCGGTTCGGGGCAGTACAGGGAGTAACAGGCAGGGTGGTTTGGGGCAGTACAGGGAGTAACCAGCAGGGTGGTTTGGGACAGTGCAGGGAGTAACAGGCAGGGTGGTTTGGGGCAGTACAGGGAGTAACAGGCAGGGTGGTTTGGGGCAGTACAGGGAGTAACAGGCAGGGTGGTTTGGGGCAGTACAGGGAGTAACAGGCAGGGTGGTTTGGGACAGTACAGGGAGTAACAGGTAGGGTGGTTTGGGGTAGTACAGGGAGTAACAGGCAGGGTGGTTTGGGGCGGTACAGGGAGTAACAGGCAGGGCAGTACAGGGAGTAATAATGCTTTTAACCCTTGATTTCACTGAACAAAAATCATTTCACACACTGTATCCCATTCATGCTTTTATGTTCTTATCAATGCATCATTCCTCATCAGAGTCCAACCGACACAAGTCCATCTAAGACATCCAAAGCCAGAGGGTCCGTCAAGAAAATCTCAGTAAGTAACCATGCGTGCTAACTCAGATGTGCTTAGCACATAAACATATGCTAAGCTAAAGAGGGTAATGCCAGCCAGAATGTTAAGATGTACATAGCCTATGACTGGTGTGCCTGGCGGTTTTTTTTCAAAATGAATGCAGAATACTTTTTTGGAATTGCATCTCCTTGCGAAGCAATTTGTTTTGGTTCGATCTTTAATCTGTGAGATCTTTAACCCTAACCTTCAAAAATCCTCCAAAATCCTCTTTGCAAAATGAAGGGTTTCGCAGGATTGAGGCTGCATGGCAAAAATGTGTGGCTGATTTTGGAGGATACACTGTGTCAAGGCCTAGGGCGGGACCTTGCATTGTTTATGCTCAGCCATGCATACATTTAGGCCTAGATTATACATGAAATCCGCCGCACTGCTCCAGGATGTCACTGGCTCTGCCTAAACATATTGACAGTGATTGCTGGAGGATTTTGCAGGATTGAGGCAGTGGTCACCCCTCCAAGGACCTCATTCATGAAATAACGGAGGATTTTTGAGGACTGAAGCTGTATGCAATTTCTACATGCAGGCAGTTGGAGGATTTTGCAGGATTGAGGTTGCATCCTAGCAAAAACGCCCAGGAGAAAATTGCAGGGTTTTTTTGGTGCAGATTCTGGTTTGAGATTTTGAGATTTTACTCTCCGAAAGTACTTCATAAAAATACTGAATTGCAGATGGTTTGTCTGAAACTTGCACATTTTGTTTTCTGTCTGGATTTTTGTGGTTTCCGTGTTGAAGCTTAATTCAGTCGCTAATACTTTGGATTGTTTGTTTTGCAGGACAAGTTACAATCGGTTGCTGTTTCACCAAAGCAACACACGCCAAAGTCTGTGGTTGAGAACGACATCTTTGAAGCAGGAATCGGTGAAGATGACTTGTAGGAAGAGGCATCGAGCAATAGTAGAAAGAGGTCTGTTTAACTTGGACACAAGATGGCTTCCATGTGTATTCTTGCATGCGAGATTTTGTGTGGTAACAGTGGGTGCGTTCGAGTAGCTCACACCGATCGACTCGGGTAAAGGCAGAAGGGTTAGCCACGAACAGCTCGGCTAATCAAACGCTCAACTGCAGGCCATCACGATCCTCACGTGATGTCCGTAGCCACTAACCATAAGGTGAACACTCCTCTTAAGACCAACCCGACCAACCATATAGGCCACTCGGGTTGGGGCACACCATTTTGGAAAGTTTGCCCTGGGGGATTCAGACTTAACCGCACTTATCCTATAATTGGTTCCATAAAGGAGTGAATGTCACTCTGCCTGAGAGATTTCAAGCCTATTATTTCGTTGCTAAATTCAATCTAAAAGTATTATCATGATGATGTACCTGGAATGTTGACTTGTTTTATATGTTGAACTGTGAAAATCAGTGAATAAATGGCCGAGAACGACTTTTTACTGCTTTGCTAGCATAAACTACAATCACCAGAAAGTATAGTTCCAGATACTAGAAAGCAGTGTGGCTAACAGGTGGTAGTTCATTTAACCACAAGTCATTATCTCGCTGGGACTGTGGAGCAGGGAGGGGAGTTTTGTTTACTTAAGGGCTCCCCAGGGGCTTCCAACAGAGGTCCAAAATGGTGTGTGAAACTAGCCACTTTCTTAACCCTTACCCTACTTGACCCTCCAATGCATGCCAATTGTGCCTCAAGAAAATCTCCTATGTTTTTTGCATGGCCCTCCAATATCTGCCATGTCATTTCAAGGGTAACTGGACAGGCACTCCAATACATGCCACAGAGAACAATGAGAGTCCTCTGATAAAAAGTGAGTGCCCCCAGCTGGTAAGTATCAGGCACCCTCCAGGGCCTCCAACTCCTGCCAATTGGAGCCTTCACTGTTAAGACTTGTTATCTGCCAAATAACTGCAGCTGGAGGGCATTGGCATAACCAACTGACATGCAGTAAACTACCCTCAGAGAGTAAGGGTTAAGAGGGCCGTTTTCGTCATGCAAAACGCCCGTTTCAGACTGGGTCTTAGTTTGAGATTTACTGCTTTTCAGTCAATTGCAAAACTCAAAACAGTTGGGCTGGAATTATAGCCTGTAAAGTCGCAATGAACTCAATAAATGATTACCTTTAGACTTCAAATAAAGTTGATTTTGGGTCCGCAGTCCGGCCGCCACATTTGTCCGTTTCCTGGTATGAACAATGCGTGCGTGTGGCATATTCCCACCACTGACTCTGCTCCATGAGCAGGGTCTGTGGTGGCTGACCCGGGTGAGCCCCGAGAATGACGTCAAAGCAAATCGAATGGCACGGGGCTAACCACTGATCTCTATTAAAAGACTGGATAGCTAATAAAGGGCCGCACAATGTACGAATTTGACGCCATATTGGTGAGACCGGCTGGTGATCTACAAAGGACAAGTTGTCGTTTTTATAGACAGCATGATTTCTTTTGTAATGTCGCGGTTCACTTGACTTATATTTTGACCACCATCACTGACCAAGGTTAACTACAATTTTTCTAACGTCGTGGTTACTAAAATGCCGCAAATATAACTTTTTCGGCGTTTTGAAATAATAATCACTACGGAAATGTGTCCCTTTTAGAACATCATAATATGTGTACGTGACCAAAATGCACGTAAACTGTTGATACAACGCGCGCTTATTTACGCGTAGAACGTTCGTATTATACGCGGCCATCTTCGTGAGACCGGGGGCGAATTGGTCAATATGCAAAGTCTACTGTGTGAATGTTGTATGCATATCCGCTATCCAGTCTTTATATAGAGATCAGTGGGGCTAACCCATGTCGATCCAGGTGAGCTACACAAACGCACCCAGTGTATAGTGTACGCCATTCCATGTCCAAATTACAAACACACATTGCCACAGCTCTGTGTATGGCTGTACAAGTCTGAGGCTCTTAATTTGGACACTAAATGGTTCCATGTGCATTGTTGCATGTTGAGTGTTTACAGTGCACGCCATTTTGTGTCCAAATTTCAAACAGTCATTGCCACATTCCTGTATGGTTCTTCGAGTCTGTTTAGAAACTGGCACTGTATACTTAAAATGGTTTGAGCAATGCGTCGCATGTTGGACACAAATGCTTACCATCAAAGGAATGGAATACGGAGAGTTACAGTTGCCAAAAAAACGTTTGCTTCATGTTCAGTATTGGAAAGTAGGTCATAAAAACTTGCTGCATGTAATCATTCAATGGGCTTCTTTCTTTGTTCAAGTATTTTTGTAAGTCGAGATGTAATTCTAGAAGCTCCAAATAATCATAACAAACTTATATCGAAGTCACTTTCAGCATCGGGTGTAAGTTATTCTCATGACCATTTATGTGCATGATAAAAATATTGAACAAAACCACTTTTTTTTTGTTTTTAAAAAAGTGAGGCATTCAATCAATTACAAAAATACCCCATTCTGAGTGGGAACCAACATATAATTTCTTTTTATATATATATTTTAAATTGATTCTTTACGTATTTGCACATAAATTCTAACCTTTGCACGAAAAGTGATATTAATTGTGCCTATGGCATTCCTGTCTATTATCTTTAAACTCCACTTTGCATGGTGCAGAAAGGTGACTAAAAAGCCGAATGTTTGTCTTCGTATTAAACCCACCAAGGCCATCAATAAAAAAATTTCAGCTAAGTGTCAAATAAATATGTACATTTTTTTTATCTTTGTACTTTATCACAAAAGAAAGCTACTGAAATAATGCTCGACATGTTGCTCCTTCGAGTTCTATTCTTGGCCAGAACAAAAGTCTTCCAATTTATAAACGAAATCTCCATGTGTTTGTCTAAACTCACACAAACTCACAAATGGCATTGTAATTGTATACTGTCTGTGTTTTCACGTTGTGTTTCAGCCAAGTAGAAATGTAAAATTTCTGTCAATTTTTAAAGCTAGAGTCCATCATTTGCAGCTATCCAAAAAGTAACTGGCGTCATTATTGTTGAAAAACATTCTTGGTTGAAAGATAGTAAGGGGACTAAACTCCCTGTGAAATTATTCTTTCTGGCAAGCTGTCATTTTGAAGAAATCAACAAAAGAATGCCTTTCCAACGGTGCTTCTTAAGACGCACCGTAGGAAATTCAATTTAGTAGTTCGTTTTGTTATTCGGCGAAGCGGGCGCCAGCATTTGCACGACGCACGCGCGCGTGCGGTTGCTATAATTCGTCGGATCAGTGCACGACATCACGTAGCTGCAATCGGCTCAGTGAGAACGTGTCTCGGAGGCTGAATTCAGGCCCAATTCAAAACATGATTCAGCAACTTTTGATTTGAAATCGAGATCCTAGAATGCTGTTTTTCTCGGAATATACAGCTGAAGCTGAGCTGAAACTTCATCAGGTCAGTTGTTCAGTACCCTTCTTTAGATCTTGAGCACTTTTTAGTTTCAAACGAACAAAATGCACAATTACAAATGATGGACTATATCTTTAATGGCATTAATGTGGCAAATTAAATTATAAATGTTATTCATAAATACCTAAGACAGTTTACCCATTCCTATTGGTCGGGAGCTTGTCACGTGGCCGGTTTTAAACGGTTGATATAGACATGGCTGGCTGGTCTTAAAACACTTGTCCAGTGTCACATTAAATTGTTACTCCTATAAAATCTGGTGCCAGCACCGTTTTATTGGTTGAACGTTTATTGGTCCCCCCCCCCCCCCCTGTTGTTGCCGTCTTTTCTGGAGTCGCACCTTAATGACTTTTAATTTGCTGAAGTGGCCATAATTGTATGTTGCGAAACTTTTATTCGGGCAAATATTGATGCAGTATAAATCCCCAATGCACGATTGGAAATTCCTTCAGATGCTAAATATAAGGTTTTTAAAAAAAAAGATTATACTTTTTTTTAATATTAATACATGTATTAAGGTCAAATTTCAGTCATTTGTTCTTGTCAAGCAACGATCACAAGTATTTCATATATTTTTTGTATTCAACTGCAAAAAAACTAAAATGAAGTGATTTCAAATTACATTCAAATCCTATTTTGGTTTTCCAATTATTTCGTTTTGGAATTTATTTCCAGAATTGTGAAATCCATCGAAGTGAGACATCTTAACATTTTCTAGAAAAGCATTAAAAAGCCATGCACAATTATATCACAAGTACACTATATCAAGTATTTTTTATTTAGACATTGCACATACAATGGTTTATATTGTAAAATTTAAATAGTATATTTTGGTTTATAAAATGATTCTATTATTAAGCAGAATTGTTGCAGATATTTGTCTGACATCCAAAAAAATGAACAATTTAATCGGGAATAGGATTGAAGCAACTGTACAAACAATTTTTAATTATAACCTTGAAAAAAGGAAAAAGGTAAAGAATTTTGAGAGGCTTTAAGATTTACGAAATATTTTATATGGTGTTTTTCCTTTCTCATTTTGTTAATTCTATTCAGATCTTGATGCCTCAAAGAGTAAAATTAAAAAAATATTGCAACCTGACACCACTTTTTTCTTCATATATCGTCTCAATGAAGGTCAGTCATTGCAAAAATGATAAGACATGAATCTGGGACCGAGAAACATTTTCAATTTTGTTTAAAAAAAAAATACTTAGAAATTTTCTTGACTCTCCGTAGATTTTGTACACAACCGCTGAAGTGGCGTCAGGCTGCAACATTTCTTCCGAGTAAAATCTTACGGAATGTATACCAAGTTCATCTTCTTGGTTTATTAATCTCCACTTTTTTTCTGCAGCAATTATTTTTCCCTCCAAACCGTCAAAATCTCTCCACTTTTATACAAAGTTTTATTTTAAAGACTTCTGGTTGAAAACTATAATTATTTTCCAAGAAACATAAATTCTGATGTCCACAGGCAAACATTAGAAAGTGTATTAATTAAAACTAACTCAGTTTATTATTAATTCATGATAAAATTAAAATATTATTAAATATAGTGATTAAAACTTTGGCATTGATCTTTATTTTCCCACAAGGCACAAGGCGTTATAAATATGTATTTGCATAATCAATTTCATGACGATATAACAACAAATAGCCTATTGATGTTTAAAACATTCAAATGAACTTATAAAGCAATGTAAAATTACTATGAGATATTCGTATATGTTTATACAAATTAATTCTGCAACTTATCTTTGAAACAAAAAATGAAATTGTGCTATTTGTAATGCCATAATTATATAATTTCTCTGCAGTACATTTGGAAGAAATCTGCTTTTCAATAAATGTCAAAAAATATTTATCCAGCACTTGTCTCAATTTTTTTTTTTCCATACAAACATGCAGTGGGTTTGTGCTTTTTTCAAATAAAAATGGACCCTCGCCTGTCAATCAAACTGCGCAGTGACCAATCAGATCATGACTTTTGGTCAGGTGACCACGGTAGCTCAATCAAACTCTGTTACAAGCACTGTGAGAAATGTACACAAACCAAAAAAGGGGCGGGGCTTATGGCCAAATCTGGAATGGTCCATATTCGAATTCCCATAATGGACTCTTCTTACCTGTAGATCAAACAGTGCACATCGACCAATTGAATCAAGACTTTTGGTCAGGTGACCACGGTAGCTCAATCAAAGTCAGTCACAATGTGAAATGTACACAAACCATAAAAGGGGCGGGGCTTATGGCCAAGTCCGCAAGGGTCCATATTCGAGTTCCCACAATGGACTCTTCCTGCCTGTCAATCAAACAGTGTACATTGACCAATTAGATCATGACTTTTGGTCAGGTGACCACAGTAGCTCAATCAAACTCAGTCACAAGTACTGTGAGAAATGTACACAAACCAAAAAAGGGGCGGGGTTTATGGCCAAACCGGAAGGGTCTATATTTGAGTTCCAACAATGGACTCTTCCTGCTTAGCAAACAGTGCATCTTGACCAATTAGATCACGACTTTTGGTCAGGTGACCACAGTAGGTTAATCAAACTCAGTCACAAGTACTGTGAGAAATGTACACCAACCCAAAAAGGGGCGGGGCTTATGGCAAATCCGGAATGTTCCATATTCGAATTCCCAAATGGACTCTTCCTGCCTGTCAATCAAACACTGCACATTGACCAATGAGATCACAAATTTTGGTCAGGTGACCATAGTAGATTGCTCAAACTTGGTTGGAGCAATGTGAGAAATGTACACAAACCTAAAGGTGGCCGGGGCTTATGGCCAAATCCGGAAGGGTCCATTGTCGAATTCCAATAATGGACTCTTCCTGGCTGTCAATCATACCGCACTAACCAATTAGATCACGACTTTTGGTCAGGTGACCAGGGTGACTCAACACATTCACAGGTAGTGTGAGAAATGTACACAGATGTGGGCTTAAGACCATTGTCATGAGCCTTTGGATGCTTGTTCAACTAGGAAACCATACCTAGCGATACTCCGGTGGATACCAATATATCCCGCCGCCCTGCATGTTACCGGCATTATCAAATCTCGGCAGAAATCCTCTCTTGTGATTGGTCCATTCTGGTTGTGGTGGGGGTGCCTGTAGCCAATTGCGTTTAAGAAACCAACGACAAAGTCGAAACAATTGTGACCGTCGTCTTTGTACCTAGAGTGTGAATAAAATGAAAGGTAATATATTTAGTAAAAAATAAGCATCATGCATTTTCTTTCTTGAAGTTTTAGATTACGATCTACAAACAAACATCGTCGAAATAGAATTGAAACAGGAAAGAAAGTTGGCGAAATACACTGCTTTGAGAAAATCCTTTAAACAAAATACCATTTAGAGTTTGAATATAGTTTTGTTTGCTGTTAAAGGTAGGCCTACTATACAACATTAGCTTTTGCTGTAACTTTATAAAACGGATGGATGTGGGGGTAAGTATTTTATTGCAAATATTTTTTCCACTGACTTGTTTAAAAGTTATTTGTTCATAGACGCTGGAAAAACCAAGAAAAAAATGCTGTTCTTGTAGTCTGGTTCCCCGACCCTACTTGAGACGAAACGGCACAATTTATAGACAACAGGGAATGGTCGGTCAGGGAACCAGACCAGCTGGCTTGCACCCGTTCACGGATGTGTAAGAGATTGTAAATAAAATGTGGACCAATTAAATTTGGTCAATTGAGGGGGCAGTATTTTCCAACAATGGTCGGCCGACCATCATTGGTAATTGATACAAAAATTCTACTAATCTTGAAACGGACAGCACACCAGGTGCCATGATTTTACAGGATGCTTGAGACTGTTATTCACTTACAGACAAGTAAGGTATTTCATAATAATTTGGTACTTTCGTTTCTTGATGTTTGCAAATGTTGTATATTGCCTTCAATACTGAAATAAAGTTGTCCAAAAGTTCAAAATTTCCCTTAATATTTGTCAGATATATCCATGGATGAGTCTGAGGCTCATTTATCAGTTAGGGAAAAAAACAACGCTTTAAATTAAAAATATAAACAAAAACAAAATGTAGAAGAAAAAATTAGGAGACCGACCATTCTTTCTGCCACTCAGGTTCTGTGTCCATGCCTGCTAGTCTCCGATCCCAGCCACTCCTTAGATCTTCATCATACTCCTCCAACAGAGAAACAGTCAGACACTGCGACCAACCAAGGCATTCTCGATGTACCCCGGTCTCATCGTAGCTATACACAGTTCCTGAAGTTGAGAGGTTTGCAACCAAATAAAGTGGTAAGTCATCTTGAACAAATTTAATTCACATCAATTAATAACATCTGTTGCACAAAACGGCCTCCGTTGTGAATCTGTGTTACAAACATGTAGACAATACTGTCATTGTCAATTAATTCAAAAGACAATCCTCAACGAGGGCGCCCTTTGCATGGGGTCTATACGACATTAAATCCTACCTTTCGAAGTGGTTATTCCTGTATGCAAATTGTCATCTTGTCCGTAGGATCTGTGAAGAAGAGTTTTAGGGGGAAATGTCAGCGGAAATCTTGAGTTTGTACAGAGAATGACAAGCAACTAAAACCTTGTCTACTGCCTTTTGGGTTTTTTTCCGGGGGGGGGGGGGGGGGGGGGGTTGTCTATGTAATAGATCGTGGCAAAAGCCAGGGTCTATAATTTTTGAACAGATTCCCTGATTAATTATGCAAGACAACCGCATCTTGACCGCTAGATTTTGACCAATCAGCGGGCGCTTTCTATATCGGGTCTTCGGTCATTCACCCGTTGCGCGTCATAGACATGGATAAAAACCTGTGTCACGCACTCTGTATCATGTTACGCGATATGCGCCGGGTTGTTGATGTATCACAAAACACTGCATTCGAACTGACCAATCAAACCCTTAGTCCCGATTTGGGAATGAAATGACGTCACGATTTAGTAGAGTCGACTTTGATTGGCTGGCGCGCGGCTTGCATATATCTGCATGCTTAGACATATCAGACGTTATACAGGAGACTTAGCTCCGTGGATAACGGGTGATACTCAGACTATATAGGTGGGTGGGGGAGGGGGTCGAAATAATGTCGAAGGATCGTCATTCATGCATATACTCACTGTAAAAAATCTCCAACTGTTGGCTTGATGACAACGGAGAACGGCACCCCACACGATGACACAAACGGGGACGGATACTGAGCCACGGGGGAGGTCACACTAGAGGCGTCGACTTTCTGACCGCACAGGGGACAGTTTGCTGGCAAAGTGAAGACCAGCAGTCTGGTTACGGGGTGGCACTGATGTGCAAATGACTTGATGCTCGGAGGTCTGGTTGCCATATCAGCTGTCATTTTATACATGAAAATTGTAATTGTCACATGAAAAAAACTTATTTTTGTTGTGTGTGCAATATTATGTTCAACAGCAATACTATAAAAAAAATCATGGCCATTTAATATTTTTTTAATAATATTATTATTGGACTAGTACTAGGCCTAGTGCAGTAGTGTAGTGGCCATTGACATATTTTTTGAAAAAAATTTGCATTCTGATGCCACTTTTTTCTTCATATATCATCTCAATGAAGGTCAGTCATTGCAAAAATGATGATAAGACATGAATCTGGGACTGAGAAACATTTTCAATTTGTTTTGTTAGTAAATGTTCTTGACCCTCCTTAGCTAGACTTTGGGTAATCCTTACTTTTAGGACCCCGTTCCTCTATAGGAAGGGAAAGACTCACCAAAACAGTTGACTAAATGACACTCAAAATTGACATTCTGATACTTTTTGGCACATCTGAACAATTGGCAATGACACCTTCTTGACTTCTAAAGACTGCTTTAGCCTGCAAAAGTCACTTTGGTACTGGACAGACATCTGCAGTGTTGAACAGAACTCATAAAAAATAGAGGTGTCCTAAAAGTAAGGATTACCAGACTTTGTACACATCCGCTGAAGTAGCATCAGGTTGCAACATTCCTTCCTGGAATCTTCCCCAGGTGTATTGCATAGTATCGATAACACAAGGTGATACCGCCCCCCCCCCCCCCCCTGCCTTGGCTTGCGGCCCCACCTCCTCCCTCAGCTTTTATCCAAGTTCTCGGTAGCTGCACCTGCTGCGGGGCCCCCTAAATAAGCGCTGAACCGCAATCAGTACAACATTGGCTCGTAGTCGTACCACACAAGAAAATCTAATGAGATAACAAATCATTACACTACCTGCACAGCATGCACAGTGCATGCACAGCTAGCTGTTCCGTGAACTCGACAAAGCATGCAAAAAAACACCTACTGCTGTGTTGATATAGGGCGCCCTCTGTCAGTTGGCAGTTTCAAGTTGGCCTGTGCAGGCTGCGTAATTTTCGCGGGCTGGCTGCACACATTGACACAATGTACAAATGTACACACGTACATGTACAAAGTGAAACATTTCCGCCACACTGCATTGATTGTTGACGTACGTCAACAATCAATGCAGTGTGACGGAAATGTTTCACTTTCAGTTCCGCTTTTGTGGAATGCTTTGAACTAGGGCTTGGTACACTCAGTGTAAGTTATCTTCCGGCTTTAATCGGTTTCATAACGAAAACATGGGCGTCGCCAGTATTTTTTTCTAAAGGGGGAAAAGCACTGATGTTCCCCCAGAAATTTTCCAGCATATTCTCGATTTTATCGTTTTTTGAGGGTGGGCAGGGGCATTCCCCCCCAACTCATTAAAAAAACAATATATATATGACTTTGCACCTCTTTTTCTTTCATCTTTTTCCCTCTTTTTTTTTTGGGGGGGGGGGCACTGGGAATTAGCCTTGGCAGAGGTTTGCGCTCTCCGAGTGCTTTCTAGTTGCATAATTAACTACCGAATCTCCTCGCATCATAGAGCCTTGCTGTACAAGGGCATATTCCGTAGACTATTATGTATGTAAATGCACTGTACTTTGTAAAAACTGCGCTTAATTGAACAAATTATCCAAACAAGCAATAAATAAGAAGAGACACACGCACAACAATGAATGTATGGATACACCAATGTCTTTATCCGTTTAAGTCCATTCAGTCTACGGGTGTTATTAATGAACCAATTGAAACAATTTACAGACCAGAAGTCCACACAGCTTTGAACATTCATGCAGATTTATAGGAGTTAAGAAGGCATTCCAATGAGTTACGGTGTAATTTAATGCCAGACATGAAACGTCAATAAAAAACAAAATTATTTTATCGCTGCTTTTAGTTATACATGTACTTGAGTTTATCTACCCAGGAATACAAATTCTTGGTGTCTGATTGAGAAGTAACAATTCTGGGTTCATGTCCCGTTTATTGACACACTGAATCACATTGATTGGTCTGAAAATATTCGATTAGTCTGTCTTTTTCTAATCGAAAAACGCAACAGCATAGGGGAGGCCGAGGAACGACCGATCCACTTGGCCCCGCCCACTGCGCACGTGGGCAACAACAGTACAACACGTGCGTCATACGCACGTGCACGCGCATCAACCACGGCTGTGATTGGTCAAAGCACAATGGGGCGTGGCTTAATGGGTCGGTCACGTCTATAAAAATGCCAATCAGTTCTTATTAAATGTACACGCAATGTACTTTGACATCTCCAGAATATTCCTTGCGATAGTTTCAAACAATTTACGGCAACTTCTTGGCAACAAGATTATACATGTAGTTTGCTACAGACATGTACCAACACACACATTGGTGGGAAATCTCAGAAAAACAAGATTTTTTTTTTTTGATTCGGCAGACTTTTTTTCTTTTCAAAATTGGCACCGCAATGACCTACAAATTTCAAGACAAATTTGAAACCGCCGATAGACGTTTTTACCTTTAAATCCCGCATGAGTTCACGTTATACATGTACATGTGATTTAACGTCATATTATATTATAGCTTAATTAGGATGAATGGTACATCAAAACTACTTCTACTACGGACAGTGTTTGGTAGTAACAATGGTACATATATTCCAGACCATATAACTTCCATTTATCCAAAAAAAAAAATGAAATAAAATGAAAAAAAAAAAATGACAAAAACATTTCAGCTTTATTCAAAGTTATGCACAATTTTCTTGGCCCTTTGGTTGCAAGCCTTTCATCTGTATGATCAAGATCTTTCGATTCCCGTTTTCTGACAGCAAATTAAGAATTTAAATACAACCGATACTAACATGAACTCATCACTTAAACATCTATCACTTACAGGTACCTTAAAAAACAAAAACAAAATTTGTCTGCAAGGCAGAATGAATGAACTGTATAAAACATGTGCAGAGCTACTCTGCCCACTTTAAATGCAAATGATTAGTTTTACAATGGTTGTAGAAATTCAGAAATGTGGGGAAAACACGCTACGAATTGATCGAAGAAGTATAAAGCAGATTAAAACCTGGAAAACGGTCGGTAGGCGGAGGAAATATCTGTGCAAACTGTAGAATGTTAGAGCCAAATTGAACTGACTGATTTCAGTTTCATTGCAACTGCCTTGAATGTTCTCACACGACAACTTAGAGACAGCGATGTTGAAAGTAACAGGTCAATCGGAGAGAGCTTTCTTAACATGCATGTCGTTTAAAAAATAATTTGGGATTAGAGTTGAACCAAAAGTGACCAGTAAAGTTTCACAACCTTCTTTCGGACAGGTTTTCTTTAAAGGTAAAAGTGCGTACCAAAATTGTGCACCATGGTTTCAAGCCAAATCTTTTTCTTTCTTTTTTGTCAAATACATAAACTCGGCACAATAACTATCACATGAGCTACCATCCCGGCCGAAAAAAGTGATCGCGCTTGTATTATGGATCCAGAACCAACCGACAGAATGTAACGAAACTCAACAAAAACAAATGTCACAAAAAACACAAGGAAAACATGACACAACAGAACATGCAACCGTCAATGCAACACGGAGGGAATTCCCCAGATCGCTTTAACAGTTACACCCGTAAATTCGTTCGCTAACCACACCATATTACGTGAAGCAGCTTCATCAGGTTGGACGCAAGAAATCCCCTCAAATATCTTGACTTTAGCTCAAAACCGTTTGTAGCTGATTTTTTTCCCCCTCTCTTAGCTTTAAAATGATAGCTAGTATAATAGAAGTAGACAATTTATAACAATAGTACAATTCAGTCACTACATATCTAGCACTAGTATACATGAACACCAAGCCATTTTGAACATGAAACACTACTGTATATCTCCATATCAGTAAGAATATCATTTCAATTTGTTTATGGCTACATAGTTTAAACACATTGGTAATTTTTTTTTTCCTCAATACAATACATATGAAGCCTGTTTTACTAGACCAAGATTTTTTTTTTTTTTTTAGCGTTTTGAAAGCAAGCGTAGTATCAGTGCTCCGAAGAATTATCTTCAAGCTGGTCCTCCGAGCGACCCACACGGAAACAAACATTCCTGTGGTTGACTGTCGTCAGCAAAATGCTTTAACGTTCTTTGGTTGACATGTAGCAGGATGTTAACCATGACAAACTACACTATGAACTCATCTTAGTCGTGTTAGGCTTTTGCTTGGGTAAAATATGCACTACATACACACTACGATTTTAAATTAAGTAAATACCACCATATATGATTTTCATTCGAGCCCACGTGTTCAGGCATAAAACAGGGCACCGCGACTCTCTTTTAATTTGGTAGCAGAGTTAACTTTTAGTTGTTTAAATGTTAGGGAAAAACACACAGATCAGTGGAAATTTGAAAATTCGACGAGGAAAAGTGCCGTATTGTGATGCCGAAACAATGCGAAGAACCATGTGGAAGCAAGATGTGTTTTTTTTTCATCTCATTAACTGTTGTCTGCATGGCAGTAAAGAACCTATATTCTTGAAAAGGTTCCGGCACTATTGCCAAGTTCCAAAAATACCACTCCTGTTCTTTCAAGTTGGTTCCTGTGCCTTAACATGCGTTTCAACAAGTTCACTAGCACCCACTGGTTCCATAGATTTTTTGCTGTGATTGTTTGAGCATATGGTGCAACATAGCCCGAAATGACACGGTAATGTCAATCGCCTTTCTCGTAAACATTTAGACATTTTTACTTGAAAGGTTACACCATTACTCTTGGCATTTTAATGGTTCACCCTTAACAAATCAAGATGGTTAAAAAAAAAAACCTAAGACTATGGCTTTTTTTTTTTTATCTTTTTCAAAATCTTTTTTAGATGATCAACACAAGCTCACACCTATAGTGATACACAAGACACAGTTTCCTGGTCGAATATAGAGAAACTGACGCGGAGGGGAAAAACCAAAACAATGAAAGGAACACTTTTGCGTTTTTTTGTTGTATATTGATCATTTGTGCTTTTATAGGTAATTGGAGAATCGGAGACTACATTCTGAGCATGAGCAAAAAACATTTGTGGGCACTAACACACTACTGTTGCTTGAAACGGGAAAGTTAATCAGCTTCCACTTGGTCATCTTCGTCATTACCATCTGACGTCCACAACTGGGGAGGGAAAATTTATAAAAATATGTTAAAAATGGGAGATGTACACCCCATTACAGTGGAACGTCGCTATGACGAACATCGTGGGATCCACAAAAACTGTTCTTAATAGCGATCGTTCAGTATAGTGATTTTCACATTTTAGTGGCGCCCTCTTTGATAATTGTTATAGTGCATGTAGTTGCATTTACAAACTACGCGCGGAATTCGCAAAACGACAAATGTGTCGTTTCCGTAGCAGAACTTCACCAAGTACACCCTGGTAGTTACTAGAAGAAGACTTTGAGCACGTGTGACTACTGAGTCATGTAATTACACAGTTTTTGAGCTTACATGGTAGCTTTTTCCTAATATTCGTCGGGGGAAATAACAGCCATTTGTCTTCTGTTGACATTTCCAACAACAATGTTCGGTATGTTTTGTACACAAAAATTGGGAGCCTAAGTTGATGTTCAGTATAGCCGAATGTTCGGTATAGCGGTGTTCGGTATAGCGACGTTCCACTGTACAAGCAAGGTACTGACGGCAACCAACGGCCCTTGGGCAATGGAAGGTTTAGCAGAGGAGAATAAATGAGGCTTACAAACCCTTTTCACACTCGAGCCTCTCAACCCGGGTTGAACTCAACCCTGGGCGAACCCAGTGCCGCCCCCGGGTTGAGTTTTTTATTTTTCAACCCCGCATTCAACCCTGCATCGTTTCACACTTGTTTCATACAAATCAAGCTTATCATGCTCAGTTACTACTGTTTTGAACCCTGGCAAGACTTTCAACCCAGGTTGAAAATCTCAGCCCTGGTCTGGAGCAGGGTTGAGTTCAACCCGGGGTGAAATCAATCTCGGGGTTGAAGCAGGGTTGACGCAGGGTTGAAATTCTTCAAGTGTGAAACAATGCATGTTTTCAACCCTGCGTCAACCCCAAGATTTGTCTAGTGTGAAAAGGGCAAAGTTAATGTTAGCACCCACACTTCAAATTCCTTTGAGGTAATCTTCTGTGGAGTATGGATAACACTTCAAATCCCTGCACACTTCTTGTGTGTAGATAAGCTCAGGGCAAGCAGGCAGATTTAGTCACGCTTCACTGCTCTCCACAGTGCTGGTTTTTTTTTTGTGCAGTGACTGTGTGTGTGTGTGACAGTTACTTTAACGCTTCATGTCCCTCCATGAAATTGAGCTCTGATCCAATCAAGGTTGAAGTTATAAAGAAACACTGTTCCCAATGGAACACTGCGTTCTCCACACTTTGTGTTCCATTTGAAACACGTTGTGTTCCAAATTAAACACTGTGTTCCAAATGAAACACTCTGTGTTCCAAATGAAACACTTTAATTTCCAAATGAACCACTCCGTGTTCCACATGAAACACTGTTTTTCCAAAATGAAACACTGTGTTCCAAATGAAACACTGTGTTCCAAATGAAACACTGTGTTCCAAATGAAACACTGTGTTAAAATGAAACACTGTGTTCCAAATGAAACACTGTGTTAAAATGAAACA
The DNA here is from genome assembly GCF_015706575.1 of Patiria miniata. Lineage (NCBI taxonomy): Eukaryota > Metazoa > Echinodermata > Asteroidea > Valvatida > Asterinidae > Patiria > Patiria miniata. The sequence goes on along the minus strand of NW_024037056.1, from coordinate 5,927,494 downwards.
CTGTGTTCCAAATGAGGCACTCTGTGTTCCAAATTAAACACTCTGTGTTCCAAATGAAACACTGTGTTCCAAATGAAACACTCTGTGTTCCAAATGAAACACATTGTGTTACAAATGAAACACTTTGTGTTCCAAATGAAACGCATTGTGTTACGAATGAAACACTTCTGTGTTCCAAATAAAACACCAGAGTGTTGTAAACTTTTTAACTTCCTGGTAATATGAAGAATCCAATCACACTGAGTTCTCATTAAAAAATAACCTGCGTTTCAAATGAACCACTCTCGAGTTCCCGGTACTATACGGTATTCCCAACGAAACACTCAAAATAAAACACCAGAAGTGTTTGAAATTTAGGAAACGTACCGTGAGGTTGTCTCTTAACAGCTGCATGATGAGTGTGCTGTCTTTGTAGGAATCCTCCTTTAAGGTGTCAAGTTCAGCAATCGCTAGGTCAAAGGCCTGCATCCGAAAAAGAAAAATATTGTCACGAAAATACTTAACCCAGAGCGTCGATTAATAGACCAATCAAAGTTGCCTCCTTTTTGTGATTACTGGTCTTGGCTTTCCTTTATTACTGAGACGCTCCAAAGCTCGCTCTGGAATTTCACACAATGACATGTTCAGAGCTATAGATTCAAAACGCACATGTTTGGGCGTTCAGGCAAGCAAGCGTCCCGGTAACGTCTACCAGAACCAACACCTTAATTTCGAAATCGGAATAGTGTACATGTATATCTTTTTTGCTAGACATTTTCCATAGTGTTTTGACCAACCAGCCGTGATTCATGTCCAATGTGCACAGTCTGACATGCATTAACCCTAACCCCTAGGCACTCTGGCTAGGATGCAATCTCAATCCTGCAAAACCCTTCAATTGCCACCAAGAAAAATTGGATTCAGCCTCAATCCTCCATAATCATCGGTTATTTCTTGAGTTTAGTCTGTGGAGGGTGACCACTGCCTCAAATTCCTCCAAAATCCTCTGCCAATTACTGCTATGGTGGCTTGACGAAATGCATCCTCTACTAAGAAGTGATACATCTTTGCCACTCATCCTCAATCCACTAAAATCATCCAAAACTGGCAGGAGGATTTTGGAGGATTGAGGAGGGAGTGACGCGATTCTACCGCGATAGGTTAATTGCATGTACCCTTGACATCACACATATCCTCACAAAGACATGGTTGTGTCAAAAATTATGGTAACTTTCTTTTGAGTTGAACACGCATGTCCTCTTTCTTACAAACAATGCAAACATCAAGACACCAAGATATCAAAATACTTACTTTTTTCGCGAGTTCGCACGCCGCTTTCGGATCGTTGACAATTTCGTAATAAAATACTGAGAAGTTGAGCGCCAGTCCAAGACGGATGGGGTGCGTTGGCGGCAAGCCTCCGTCACTTAAATCGGATGCTTCCTGATAGGCCTTTTTCGAGTGGTCCTTCGTGTCTGATTATGTGAAAAAAAGGGGGGAAAATTGACTACTCAAAATGATCTCCCTAACCATATCAAAACCTATCCCACCTTGGATCAATTCAAACAACTTGTTAAAACTCACCTGTTCACTTGCACAAGCGCATAGAGACTTAATTGTATTATGCGCTATATAAGAACTGTTTATTATTATTATTACTCAAATTTCAAGCACAACTATAGTAAACCTCACCAAAATGATTGCGACAGGGTGCACGACAACATTTTTTTTTAGTAAAAATGGTCGTGTGTTACAGTAATTTTTGTGCAGCAAATGCTGGGTTTTATAAAACTTGGGAGCTTAACCCTAACCACCCCAACTCCATCAAAATCCCCCCCCCCCCCCAATTTTGATGGATTTTGGGGGACTTGGTCCAGAAAGCCTGGCGTGACTCAATTTTGATGGTGTATGATGGACTTGGGCCTGAAGCAGTGCTAGGGATATCCGAATGATTTTGCCTAGCTTTCTGTACTGCTATTGCGATAAAAGTTATGTTTAGCAAGTCCATGAATGTCAACCAGCGCGTCAGCGGTGGATTCCATTATGTCATGTACAGTTTTGTATTGGACACACAGTGATTGATGGATTTTGATGGACTTGGTCTAGTTCCTAGTAAAAGACGCTACGGAGTTAATGATAATGGAATGTTCTTTACAGGGTGTATCAAAAATATTGCAAACAATATAATATCGGAATGCCAGATGTAGAATGTGTAACCAACATAGATAATATAGATATGGTTTGAAAGATCTTTCCACTTAAAAATGAGACATCAAACATCCAAATCTGATAGTTTTTGACAGAGTTTTGAGTAATTTTCCAAGAGAGGTCAAATTGACCGTGGGACCAACTTTTCAATTTGAGGCATTGGGACAAAGGTAGCCTAATTGCCTCTGTGTGGATAATTGTCTGGCCTACGAAAAAATGTGTTTAGTGAGTAAACACTTTAATAGCATGAGGTGATAGCAAGAATGTGTCAAGTATTCTGGTTTCCTGACCCCAAGTCAGATGAAACGGAGCAATGTATAGACGTCAGGAAATGTCAGCATACCGGGTGCCATGATTTTACAGGATGCTTTAGACTGTCATTCAGTAACAGTCCAGTAAGGTATTGCATAATAATTTGGTAGTTTTTCTTTTTGATGTTTGCTAATGTTGTATATTCCCTTGAACTATTTTGTCTCCAACATGAGATTTAATGCTGTCTCTACTAATGACTGCTTTGCTTTCTACACAAACACTGGTAATCCATGCAATCAACAAGACACTTGCAATGCAAAGCCATTATCCAAATCTTGGCCTCGGCTGCAACTGGCCAGTTTTGGCTTCACCACTGGCTCCAGAGTAGCCTTTAGTCAAGTCCCACGCGCTTATCCAGACACGTGACGCACCCCGGATGCTGGCACGTAAAAAGACTAGCACGAGGGGCGAAGCCACGAGGGCCTTTACCATCTCGAGGAGAGCGCTTATGTTTTTCTTTACATTTGTCTACCGATTTTGGTAGACATGCATAATGCATGACATGTTGCGAATGGGTGTGCGTCTTGTTCTTTTAGAACGCGTGTGGCGTGTGTGCTCGACGGCCCGCACGCGTGTCATCTCCTCAAAAATTGCTTGTTCGTGGTGATTGGTTCGTATATATCCGCACACATACATGATTCATATTACTTGAAAAAATGAATAATGAGTAGCTCCACGAGATGGTGAAGGCGCTCGTGGCTTCGCCACTCGCACTGGTCATTTTTGGTGCCAGAATCTGGGGAGCCACACGTCCAGGTAGACACGCGCACCTTGACTAAAGGCTAGCTCGAGACTCATTAAGAAACCATTAATTTCCAAACAGAAATAATCTGACATTTGACCTCATTTTTTAGGATTTAATGATCCTAAAGCAGATGCAGAGCATGAACCTAGAATGAGCCACAGCTACAGCCACATCCACAGCCCCCAAGTTAGTGACTAAAATCCCCCCAAGCCGAAGCTGTAGACAAAGCAAGAAAGATGACGAGGTTTGTAAAAATAACCTTCAAAATTACCTTGTTTTGCACTCTCGCTCGCGACCTCTGCTAGGTACCGGTAGTAATCGCCTTTCATTTTCAGGTAAAATACTTTACTCTCTTTTTCCATCGACTCCGACTTCAGAAGAATTGAATCTAGCAAGTGCTGCAGTCAGAAAAGGAGAAAAGCAGTGGAAAGAATTTACAAATTGAAAATTTGGACTGACATTTAATGAGCTCTTATTTTGGTCTACCATGTTTGTCCAAACCAGCCGTGCGACTGGGACGTCACAAAATAAAAGGAAATTTCAAACTTTGCAAGACGCTCTGCAGTGTTTATTTAGTTGGGTTTTTTTCGGACTAATTGTTGACTACCCTGCCACACTAAAATCCCCCTAAAATTCAATAAAAAGTACACAGTCGAAGGAGCTACAAATAAGTCCAAAGTAGGTCCCCGGAGGTGGCTACAAAGATACGGAGCGGGACTGAGGGGCGCAAGAGGACGCTGTTTTCCATTTCTAAAAAAAAATCCTCCAGGGGGATGAATCAGTAAATTCAACATAAACTGATGGGGAAGATGGAGAAAAATGTAAGTCCAAAGTAGATCCCCCAAAGTTGCTACGCAGATACGGGGTGGGATTGAGTCGAGGAGAGGCACAAGAGGGCACTATTTTGGGTAAGCAGTCAAGCGCAACTCCGTATCCGCGTAGCCAGCTATGAGGTGGGATAGATGAGTGGCGGGGTATTCTGCAATTGTGCCCTGCAGTGTTTGGTGATTTGTTCCCTTCGTTTTTGGTCGTTTTTTTTATGGCATACACAAGAAGACAACACATTGCTGTTTCGGCAATAGTTTTATTGGTATCTGGGTCGTGTAGAAGTGAATTTGGTGTTATAAATTAACGTAATTTTCAAATCAATAAAAACTCACATGATGACGTCAATTATATTTCCACATTATTATTATTTAAGATGACGTCACATGACTAATGATGACGTTATCACGACGTCACTTGTTGAGGAGCAACATTAGCTGTGGTTTTTGGTCTGCGCTTAATTTGAAGTCAATTTGATGTCAATTTTGCAATTTGGAAAAAACTTACAATTTTAAAAATAAATAAAATTCAGTTGATGTCACTATGATGTCACTTCAGATTTTGAATACTACTATCAATACCTACTCACCCACCAAGTTTCTGAACGATTGAACATTCCCTTATATGTTTCCGAAAATTGTGTTTTTGATGACGTCATGATGTCTTTGATGACATCACACGTTTCAAAATTGTGTGCATATATCTATGGCCTACTGAACCTAATACAGAAAGAATTTTGAATGCAGCATGTTTTGTTCCCGAGAGTGAGATATGAAGATGAGCTGAAAAAAAATGAAAAATTAATAAAAATCAACATGACATCATCATGACGTCACCTCAATTTTCATCTATAACACATCCCACTATGTCACACCAAGTTTAATTGAAATTGTCCGTGTAGTTCTCTAAATATAGGCCCTTGAAAAATGCATTTTTATGACGTCACATGGCACGTGATGACGTCTTGATGACAAAATTCTTTAATTTCAAGGACCATTTGTGGGTGGTGGTCTAAGTATGTGCCTAGTCTGAAGTCGATCGGATTTTAATACTTAAGTGCCAAAGTGTACTGGCGGAAGAAAAACGTGTACAATCACTATGGAGAAAAAGTCTAAAAAAAGAAGGAGAAAAAAAATCTGGAAAGAATGTTGCAACCAGACGCTGCTTTTCTCTTCATATATCATCTCAATGAAGGTCAGTCATTGCAAAAATGATGACAAGACATGAATCTGGGACTGAGAAACATTTCCAATTTTGTTAGGAAATACTTAAAAACTTTTCTTGACTCTCCAATACACAACTGCTGAATTGGCATCAGGTTGCATCATTTTTTCAAAAAATCTTAACGAAAACAAGAGCTGTTTCGGCTGCTACTGAGACAGCTAACAAGCCTGCAACTTCGAATTTAGTAGAAAAAACGAGGAAATTCCAAACCACACAATACTTTGTAGGCCTACAGTGTTTTTGGTAATGGCACTCATGAGAAATAAAAAACAAGGAAATTAGCGGATCCAAGGAATAGTTGCATGCCTGTAAAAAGAAATCAGGTGATCCAAGAAAACGGTAGGCCTACATTTTATTTTACAACTGTCTATTCCTTCCTCCATGACCAATATAGGCCTAAATTAATAACAACTTTTTAAATACACTTTTAAAATTTTTAAAATCATAAATAGGGGGCCTTGGCCTATTTCAACTACTAACTAGGTTCTAGTTGAAGGCAGAATTTTTACATTTTGGGATTTATAAAAGTGGTCATGATGGAAATGTGAAGTTTGGATGGTTTCAAAATTAGTTGTCATGTTTGTCTCAGCTGATGGTGATCAGATCTGTGGTGATATTGATGGTTGACATGGTTGAATGAATTAAATCAACATGACATGAACACCTGAACACTTTGCCATGTTTGACACAAAAATGAGTGAGAAAGAGTGCTGTGTTCATGGTGTTTGACAGGAAGTGAGTTGGTCAGGCAATAAACACTGTCACTGTTCGTGTTTACATCACTATGTGAGTTGAACGGCATAACAGCAACCCGAATCCCCACCCAGCATGTGTGGCCCGGGCCGGGTGGGTGTGTACGCGGTTGACTGTCAAAGACAACTCACCAGGACATCGTTACAAATCTCGTTTAATTCGCCCTCGATCTTTTCACGGTACTCCTTTGCCATTTGTTGCTTCCTGTCACTGCCCTCGGACTTCTGCTCGATACTGCTGATGACCCTCCAGGACGAACGCCGAGCACCGACGACATTCTTGTAAGCAACAGACAGCAGATTCCGTTCCTCGTTGGATAGACCGGTCGGATTGGGCGACTTTATATCTAAAGTTTCTGTCACACTTTTCATGGCTGCCGCCATGTCATCGTACCGCTCTGCCTGCTCGGCAAGCTTCGCACGCTGTACCAGCTGCTCCTTTTTACTTTCTCCGTCACTAGACATCGTGAAAATGACTGAAAAACAGACAAATTACGGAGGAAAGGATACGATCACTACAAGTCTACAAACTCATTCAATTTCTCCGAAAAGGGACGATCAGTTCCTGATCACAAAATGGCGGCTACTACTACAGTCCAGCCCACTAACACTGAAATAAGCAGCAATATTCATCCGCTTAAATCATCCTACACTTCTAATCGAAATTGACACCACCACATAATGTCATTAAAAAAGAAATCGCTGTATACAGTTCATGAATGCATTTTAAAATGCTACAAAAATTCGAAAGAGGTAATTCTGTTTAAATAAGGCATTATTTTTTGACCGGTTCACGACTCGGGCGACCCTTGCTAAAATACACGTTAGACTAGACCGGCATATCACACACCGTGCCCTTTACGTGCACTAGCTGAATGCACGTACAGTGCTACTACTCCATTAGGCCAATATGCCTTTTCTTGTGTGAAGGGTTTCCAGCGGTGAATCACACGGGTTTAGAACGTCACTGTTACCAGGGACACCATTGGTCAGAGTCCTCATTGACTCGAAATGAGATCATCGCAAAAAAATTCCGGGGACTTTTCTATATATGCAGCAGAACGAGTATAATTATTGTACTGAGAGTGCGCGGACATAATTAATGAAAAACCTGCAAGTTTCAACCACATCTTATTATCCATGTGTGTGGGTAGGTGGCACATGAGCAGTGATTCATAGTCTATATAATCCCTCGACATGTTGCACAAGATCAAAAGGCGATGGGGGATTTGGACGAAAGCGCGCCACTTGAAGAATCATTTAGTTTCGAAATAACTAGAGTGCACGTGGAGATCCCACTACACTAATGATGTAGGCGATGAATGGGCGTGACCTCCCCTGGGGAAAGGGGGTGGTTACTTGCTAGCTACTACATGTACGTGCACTATGCCTGCATGGATATCATTTAATTTGCATTTTTAAATTTTATCTGATGACTTTTACCACTAATATCGGATGACTTTTACCACTAATATCGGATGACTTTTACCACTAATATCCCCATCCGTTCAGGCTTTGTGGTTCTATCAACCTATAGATGGGAAACATGATTTGAAAGATTTTTCTTTATTTCCATTTAAAAAAAATCACAAATTGAAATTTGAATGGACAAACTTTTATTTGATTGTGTATTTTATTAAAGCAATACCTACTCTATAAATAGATACTAATATTTAGTTCGAACAAGCGATCTTAGTACGTAGACTCGATGACGTGAAAGGTATTGTAGCTAGGCTGCTATCATGGCACGAATTAGTGGTCAGTATAGCAAGTATATGCAAGAAGAGGTGCCAACTATGGTGGCAGCGGTGGGATAAGGCACACACACACACACAAATATCACCAGAGAAACATGACCAAGACAGCGCTCAGATGCCGGCTTCAGGTCTTTCGAACAATCATTCCCCAGTTAAAAGAAGGAAGCATTACGTCACGACACTACCACCAATAACGTCTTGAGCCGCGCACTAGTGTGAACTTTATTTTTAAAAAATGCACATTATGATAAATGTTTGGAAAACCTATCAATAAAACATTCTCTATGTTTCGTGAGTGAACTCTCGGTACAAAAAGGAGAGTAACCAACCTGCCGCTTGCGAACTGGTTTGTTAATCAGAATTTCCTCCTTTTTTTCGACCCTTCATCAGACCGTTAAGCCAGTCTAGTTTTCTCGCGTCTGAAGTTGGGCATGTTCTTTACTTGGGACGCTTCGTAAAGTTCGTAATACAGTCGGGTACCATTTATCGGGCTGTGATTGTGTATGTATCAACATCATTAAATAAGCACGTTGGTATATGTGTGGTTCCTAGACGTATAACTCACATGGCGAAGACGACTGCAACATCTGCAACGCAAAAGACGTGAAGTTTATTTTCTTTTTGACAGTCACTTTATCTTATACCAGCAATGCCGAAATCGAAAAGAGACAAGAAAAGTAATTGCCTTACTCTTTTTCAATATTGTCACTTTTATTTCATGTCAGTCATGTAGACAAAATTGCTTTTTTTAGCATGCTGAGTGTAGCCCCATAAATGTGGCATATTTACTGGACTGCCTCCGTACGGTAAACATAGGCCACACATCCCCATGTACAAAAACGTGTCGCACTTTGCCAAATTTTGATTTTCACATTTAGGCTTAGTTTTTAGGATTTTTTTGCTTTAGAAGCATACTCACCCTCTTTATAGGCTAGTCAGAAAGTGCTGCCTTTTTCAGATGTCTAATTTTTGTGAAATTTCATGTTGAACTTATTTTGATACGCAAACGTGTAAAAATGAATCTGGAAATTTCACGAAAAATATACATCTGAAAAAGGCAGCACTTTCTGATTAGCCTATAAAGAGGGTGAGTATGCTTCTAAAGCAAAAAAATCCTACAAACTAAGCCTAAATGCGAAAATCAAAATTTGGCAAAGTGCAACACGTTTTTGTACATGTGGATGTGTGGCCTATGTTTACGGAGGCAGTCCAGTAAATAGGCCACATTTATGGGGCTAGCTGAGTGATGAGTTATTTTTTGATAGTGGATATTTTGCCGGAGGTAATGACGGCAAACTAACGATTACTAATGGTTTGCCGGCGGCAATCCATATCAACAGAGGGCGCTGTACTCTTTAAAATAGGGCTGAATTATAAGATGTATTAAATTCCCATCAAAAGTTGTGTAGCACGTTTGGTGTAATGGTTAAGCAAAGGCTCTAGTGAGCGGGATGACTCGCGTTCGATTCCGACCGCACCACATTTTAAAGTTTTTTTTTCTCATCCCCAAATAAATAAGAATATTCTTCTTTTATTATTTTAACATGTCTCAAACATTTTTTGCAGAGTATTACATTTTCTTTTTCAGATTTGTGGCTCTGGAGGATTTTTTTTAAAAGGGAAATAATGTCCGAAATTATAAAATGGTCTGAATCCCATCTTGTGAATACGAGGTAACAACAATAATTTTGGCATGGAGCCAGACTAAAACTTGTCACCGGAAAATGTTGAAGTACAAAAAAACAGTAACTGCGCATGTTCAGTGCATATCCGGCAAACTAACGTTTACTAAAGGTTTGCCGTCTCCGGCAAAATATACACTGCCTTATTTTTTTAGGCAATACAAACAAATGCACAGCGCGCGATGCATGCTTGCTGTGCACATGCAGTGCACATGGTGCATGAATATGATTTTTGGCCACATTTGTAACTAATATAGACTATTTGATTGTTTTGTGTGGTTTTTTTTGTACACAGTATCATTAACAAACACTCGGAAGAAGGGGCTAGAATTGAAACAAAACCTTATCGAGGAGGTAAGTATATTATGAAGTGTTCACGCAGGCGCTTTTTAAAAGTAAAAAAAATGCTGTTTATAAATTGAATGAAAGGGAGGACATACTTGTTCGGGGAAAAATTATTATTGTACGGTTTATTTTGATATAGCCTGCATGTAGGATTGATTCACAATATGTTTGTACAATTCATGACAGGTCCGAGCGAGTGTTGATAGATATGCCAGAATCTTCATCTTCTCAGTGGAAAACATGCGAAACAGTAAAATTAAAGATGTCAGGAATATGTGGAAACACAGTCGGTAAGTCAATCACAGCGTAGAGCTTTACGATCAGAGTTTGGTATTTTATCTGCAAATTGGTATTGTAGTCAGGTCTATCATAAGTCCAGTCACAAGTAAATCACGGGTCCTCCCAAGTCCGATCACAAGTTCTGGAGATGAACAATTAACAGAGGAATGCCTTTGTACCAGTGTATTTGAATTGGGACTGGACGACTTATGATTGACTTGTGAGGACTTTTGATTGACTTGTGAGGACATTTGTGATAGACTTGTGAGGACATTTGATTGACTTGTGAGGACTTTTGATTGACTTGTGAGGACTTGTGATTGACTTGTGAGGACTTGTGATAGACTTGTGAGGACTTGTAAGGACTCTTGATAGACTTGTGAGGACTTGTGATTGACTTGTGAGGACTTGTGATGGACTTGTGAGGACTTGTGATAGACTTGTGAGGACTTGTGATTGACTTGTAAGGACTTTTGATGGACTCAGCTACAACACTGGTGCACAACGAGCTCCTGAAAAGATTGGGTATTGTGGTCATTTGTTATGTATTATGCTTTAAATGATAGTATATAAAATGTACCACATGTATTTTTGTTGTGTTTTGCAGGTTTTTCTATGGAAAGAACAAAGTGATTGCTGTGGCCCTTGGTAAGGACAGGGCGGGCGAGTACCGCGAAGGTCTACACATGATCAGCAGCAAACTGAAAGGCAACGTGGGGTTACTGTTTACCAATGAAACCAAGGAGGCAGTCATTGAGTAAGGCTACGTCCAAATTACTTGGCTGCGGCTTGCGATTGCACATGCACCTATGGAACCGGCTGAGGCCACTAGCCATGGACGTGTATTGCTACTGAGGGTTATGCATTTGATGTATAAACAACAGTTTTTAATTTTTGTACAGACTACAGTTTTCACATCTTGTTCTTGTTTTGTAGGTGGTTTGATGAGTACGTGGAGCCAGATTTTGCCCGATCAGGAAATGTCGCCCGATCAACGGTGGTTCTGGATGAGGGACCCCTGACGCAATTCACCCACTCAATGGAACCGCATCTAAGACAACTAGGACTTCCAACATTACTCAAGAAAGGTCAGTCAGGAAGTGTTTTCAAGTTGAGCTACTTGTGATGGATCACAAGCATGTCTCAAAGACAACACAAGCATGTCACAAGCATGTCACAAGCACATAACAAGCACACCACAAGCACAACACAAGCACATCACAAGCACAACACAACACAAGCACGCCACAAGCACATCACAAGCATGCCACAAGCACATCACAAGCACAACACAAGCATGTCACAAGCGTGTCACAAGCACATAACAAGCACAACACAAGCAGATCACAAGCACAACACAAGCATTCCACATGCACATCACAAGCACAGCACAAGCACAGCACAAGCACAACACAAGCACAACATAAGCATGTCACAAGCACATAACAAGCATGCCACAAGCACATCACAAGCACAACACAAGCACATCACAAGCACAGCACAAGTACAACACAAGCACAACACAAGCATTTCACAAGCACATCACAAGCATGCTATGGTTTTAATTTCAGGAAACTTTACTCTGAAAAATTTATAACGACAGTACCCAAGTCAAACGACAAATGGCTGATCGTGTTACCCTGGAATTGTAATTTATTTTGTCTTAATTATTTCAGGTGTCGTTTTGCTGGTCGGTGAACACACCGTATGCAAAGAAGGTGAACCGCTTACCCCAGAGCAAGCGAGGATACTGGTTAGTATATAATAATTGACTTCTTAAACCTCTTAATCACCCCAATTCACCCAAATACCTCTGTTTATGTTTATATTCTAGAATTTAGACCGAGTTTATTTGAGTATGATGAGATTAGTGTGTATTTTTCTCACCAAAATAAAACCTGAATATAAAATATCTTTGATTTTGTAGAAACTTCTCGGCAACGCGATGGTCGACTTCAAGATCGACCTTCTGGCAATGTGGTCTAACAATGGGACATTTGAAGATTTGAAAACCTCAGAAGTCACAGATGCGAGGAGTTACCGGACAACACAAGAAACAGAAGAGCGAAGCGACGGGGAGCAAGAAGTAGAAGGAAAGGAGGAGGAAGAAGATGATGAGGAAGAGGAATAAAAACAATTTACCTTGGACTCACCATTTACAACATCAACAGTAAATGGTTTACCATGAGTTCCATGACTGACTTGACCATCGTGGAAAAAAAATCGGCAGAGTTACAGCAATCAACACTAAACAATTCATTTTGAACTCCTCACTCACTTGACTCATGGAAATACTAATGGGTATATGTTATAACCATCAGCAGTAATGGTTTACCATGAGCTAATGACTGACTTAAATTATTGTCATGGAAAAAGTAATTAGTTGGTTTTATAACCATAACTACGAACAGTAAACGGTTTACCATGAGCTCATATCTGACATGACTGTCATGGCAATAGTTATTGGTTGATATAACCAGGTCCATCAATAAACGGTTAACCATGAGCTCATGCATGATTTGATTGTCATGGAAATAGTAAGTAGTTGTAATAACCAGAACTATCAACAGTAAACGGTTTACCATGAGCTCTTGACTGACTTGTCCGTCATGGAAATAGTTAATATTTGTTGATTGGCATAAGCAGAGCCATCAACAGCGGTTTACCATGGGCTCATGCACAGTTTGATTGTCATGGAAATAGGAAATAGTAAGTACATGTAGTTGATGTAACCAGAACTGTCGACAGTAAACAGTTTACCGCGAGCTCATGACTGACTTGCCTGTCTTGGAAATAGTAATTGGTTGATATTATAACCAGATCTACCAAAAGTAAACGGTTTACTTTGAGCTCATGACTAACTTGACTGTCATGGAAATAGTTATTGGTTGGTTTAACCAGAACCATCAACAGTAAATGGTTTACCATGAGCTCATGACGGACTTGATTATGATGAGAATCGTAATCGGTTGATATTCCAGCCATCAGCAGTAAACATAAAAGATTCAGATTATCTCAACAGTCGTCAATACACTTGCCACACTAGGACTACTCTCTCGATCTTCTGAACTCTAAACCTCCGGTACCATTTGAAATCCACCAGGGTGTCTTGAAGTATTTTCCAGTTTTGAGGCAGGTAAACCCCAGACTTTACATGGGTTGGATGGAGCTCAAATGTTTAGTTACATACAGGGTGGTGCAAAAAGAAGGAAACCCACTTTTGACAGCAATTTTCTTGGTATTAAAATATTGATCTTTAAACAGAAAATACGAAACAATTATTGCAAATGCATATTTTGTCTCTGAGATACGGTAGTTAAAAATTTCATGTGCCAAACCTGTTTGTCCACGGACTGCTTTATTCCACCCGCAGAGCTCCGGAGCTTGATTTGAAGACGACAAACACTACACTAGACTTACACGTGGACAGCAGTGATTTGGGTGACTTTTATTATTAGCATAATAGCACTATTCTTGTGTTTTTGTAAATACATTTTTTCACCATGTAGGGCCTAGGTTGAAGAGCTATACTTCACTACATTATAAGAAAACAGTTCAAATGAGTCAAGTAAGTAGGTAAAATTCCTGTCAAAAGTGGGTTTCCTTCTTTTTGCGCCACTTTGTAGCATGATTTTATGCACAGTGGAGGATTATTATCAATATGTAATGCTGAAGAACTGTTAATCTGTATCTTTATGTATCGATTATGGGGTTTATGGTTAATCGTATGGGTGAAACTCTTTGGGCCATGTATTAAAATCCGATTTTCACGTTTTGGGCAGCACCTGGTCTAAAAACAATCCAGTATATTCCGTTTTAAGTATTGTAAATGAAAGACAAATAAATACAACCGAAAAAGACAACTGTTGCGATTTTGTTTGTCGATTCACCTTTTATTTGTATCGCAAGACGCGTACATACATGTGTTTGGACTTTTTTACACGCCTGTAGTATTTGGGCCGTCGTCATTGCAAAGCAAACATACATAGTTTTTAAAGTATGCGTTAATGAGCGAGTTGTATAATTTTACACTGTAAACAGCGGAAAACCAACTGACACTGCCAAAAAGAAGTGAAATTTCGTTCCTTTGAGGCGTACATGTACAATGGTATATGTCATTTGGCAAAAAAAACCATTGGCATCTACGATCGATAGGTCTATCGTTTTGCATGTAAGAGCAAGAAAACTGACTTATAAACTCAACAACAGAGGGCCCCGGCCTCAGTGTGGAAGCAGTTGATATATACCGGCCACGCCTGAGGGTCAAGATGATTTATAGCCACTGCAAGGCTGTTGCTGACGTTTGTTACTAACTAACCAACCAACGAACCAACTAACAGAGAGACACGTGCCAATTGTTGAGCTGCTGTTCCGCAGATAAAAAGGTCTGTATGTTTTTAATCAGGCTAGCCAAAATAAAACAAAATGTGTTGCCCCTCCCCCTCCTGGCCCACCACCACCGATCCCCCCCCCCCCCCCCCCCCCCCCGGCCGGATCTTTGAATACACCCGAACCAGTGTGTACAAAATGCTTAACTCGAAAATATCAAACAGTCGTCAACTCGGCATCTCTGATTTTTTTTTTTGGGGGGGGGTTAAAACACTCAGATCTCAGTGACGTATGATCATATGATGGGTGGACAATCTTTGGCGGGAAGAGAAGTTTCAAGTCACGAATTTGAGTATGACAGTAGAGCCAGTCTATTTCTGAACATTGCGCAACAAGCTGCGTGCGTTTTGTTTTTTAAACTACATGTACAGGGAACCAGCCAAAAGTTGAATTCGATTCAATATTTAAATAGTGGAGACCTGCTAAAAGAACCACGAGTTCATTCGTAGTTGGGCACATGACCGAAATTTGTCAGGAACCGATTTACACCCCATGGAGATATACATACCTCCCCCCGTGGCGAAACAAAATATACAATTACTTCAAATTCAAAGATTTAATTTATTCTTTACAGACACATAGTACAAATTCAATTGATATAAAACAGCAAATTCTTGCTTTAAATATATATGTTTGATTGTGGTGTTGAGCACAGGACAGTTTCATTATTTATGACGAACATGACGTCACGCGTAGTGATATCGATTTAAAATGCATAAAAGGAAGCAATGCCGTGTTCTTTTCCTCTACCATTTTTACGCGGAGCGTTGTGTGTGCAGAACTCGTTCACACAACCTTTAAAAAAACGTTCCTTTGGAACACAAAAATACAAAAAAAAATTCAAAAAGTGAAAAATAAAACTTAAAAAAAAATACGTTCAACTGACTGCTTATTGCTACAGACGAGGAAACTACGAGATTTACATACTCCCCAGAATCTACGGCGAAACGTAAGTCACATCTGGAAAGTTTCGACATGATCATTCAATGATTGACACGCCTAGCCGGTCATGCCGGTAGCGATTGTATTTAATTCCAGGAACTTTTGTGAACATGTCGCAATCGGCCTAAGCTAACGTTTAGTTTCCTTCTTCCATGGTCAATGTAGCTTCTGTTTTGTCTCATTTGAGCACGATTAATGGGGATTCTTCTTTTCAAAATGTGATTTAGCGTGAAATAAAGAGTTTCGTGTGGAGTGATTTTTAATATCCCTCCTTTTTCTGCAGTGAGAGCATTTTCAGAGTGGCAGTCACATTATTGGCAGTCATTGGCATTGAGTGACACTGCACTGCCAGTGTGCCACTTCCAGCGTGTCCAGTGTTGGGTGTAGTGTAGGTTATGACGTGTTGTATTCAAATTACATTTTCATCTTGTAATTCTTAAACCTATTATTATTAATATTGTGGGTAGGCCTACACGTGTACTAGCTGGAGTTACCCAGCCCTGAGTTTTATCATTGGGTTGTCATCTAGGGCTGGAGCGCATTTTTCTCAAAACTTGTAGTATTTGCAAAAAAAATTTGGAAAATGTTCAATTTTGTCCCCGTTACACACTAATTGCAACTGCAACTCACCCCAAACTTGCCTGGAATAACCATTACACAGGTCCTTGAAGTAAAAAACGATCCACGATGAAGATTCAGCCTACAATTGCAGTGAAAACAGGAGGAATAACCGCTAACTTGACAACCTTGCTGGATTGGCCAGGACCGCTATTGGTTTGTGCACAAAAAAAATTGTGTACAATGAATGGCGGTCGATTAACAGGCACAGAGAGCGATCGCTGTCAACTACTCGTTTTGCCGGCTGCGCTGGCCGTTGGCGCATGACGTCACGCGGAAGCGTAACACCCGATGACTGTTTCATGCACTATTGGTTGCGGTTCCAGTACCAAAGCTGTGATGCGAGTGGTAAACCTTATACTAGTGCATGAAACAGTCATCGGGTGTTACGCTTCCGTGATAATCTAACCCCATGTGACCAATTTACTGGACTAGGCCTACCTCCGTTATTTATGAAGATAGTCCAGTAAATTGGCCACATTTATGGGGCTATCGATTATCCAGAACTGTCACACTGACTACTGTATAATCTAATTTTATACCGAATAAAATTGGCAATGAATCCTGCCTTCCATCTCAACATTTTCCCAAAATCTGTCCGTTTTGGGTACACATTTGAATTGTTCATGACCACTGACTCGAATTAAGAATAAGAAATCATTTGGAGAGAAAACTGGGAAAAAAACTGGAAGAAAACTAACTGGAATTTGGAAAGAAACATGACCAAAAAAGGACTAAAACCATGTTGATCGCAAGTGCCTTAACTGGAAATGATTGTCTTTTATCAATATTGTAACTAAAGTGATTCTACTCAATGGCAAATATGCAATTTTGTGGAATCTAGGACTACTTGTGATTTGCATTGAAAATATACATGATATTATAAACTGACATTGACGGAACTGAGTGAAAACATCAACGTAGGCCTATTTCAGTACTTGATTAAAACTGGGCATTGCTCTTCAAGTATTAAAGGGCAAATACAACATTTGCAAACATCAAGAAATGAAACTACCAAATTATTTTGAAATACCTTGCTGGACTGTTAGTGAATGACAGTCTAAAGCATCCTGTAAACTCATGGCACCTGGTATACTGTCATTTTCAGAGAAATTGGGTATTTTTGTATCAATTTCCAACGTTGGTCGGCCGACCAGCGTTGGAAAAAACTGGCTTTTTTTTCAAATACTGGCCCCAATTGACTATCGCATTTGTTTGCAATCGATTACACACTTATGAACGGGTACAAGCCAGCTAGACTGGTTCCCTGACCTTACAATTCCCCAATGTCTATAAACTGCTCCATTTCCTCTTGAATGGAGTAAGGGAACCAGACTACAGGAAATTGATTGTTTTTCTTGGTTTTTGTAGCATCTGCGAACCCAAAACCTAAAAAAAGTCAGTGTAACAATATTTGCTATATATTACCAACCCCCAAAATCCATCCATTTCTGAAAATTACAGCAAAAGCAAATGATGTATATTCCCTTTATGATCTACACTTTTTTTCCCTGAACATCCTTTTTACTGATCAATAATTCTTTCCTTTCAGCCAATACCTTGAATAAAAATGAATACTGCTACTGGTGCCAACTATCCCATGGGTTCCCTGTACGTCGGTGACCTGCATCCCGACGTGACCGAGTCCATGCTGTTTGAGAAGTTCTCCTCGGCCGGACCCATCTTGTCCATCCGTGTGTGTCGTGACATGATCACTCGTCGATCCTTGGGATACGCCTATGTCAACTTCCAACAGCCTGCCGACGGTACAGTGAAGTTAATTAACCCTAGCAGAACTCAACCCATCAAACCCCAACGGCATGTTTTGTTGGAATCTGTCGGGATGGGTACAGTACCCCTAAACTGACTTTTAACTGACCTAAACTGTCTTTTACATTGGGTTGGCACACCTCCAGGAAAAAAAGTCAGAAATATGTGTGCAGTTTCCCATATGGTGTTGAAATTTGCCAGGATTGGTATGGTTCCTAGTAAAAAAGGCTAGGGAGTTACGGTTAACCCAAACTTCCAAGGCATTTTTGCTACGATGTAACCTCAATCCTGCAATATCCTCCAACTGCCTCCGTGTAAAAATTGCTGCAGCCTCAATCCTCCAAAAATATCTGTTATTTCTTGAATGTGGTCCTTGGAGGGGTGACCGCTGCCTCAATCCTGCAAAATCCTCCAGCAATCACTGTCAATATGTTGAGGCAGAGCCAGTGACATCCTGGAGCAGTGCGAAGGATTTCAAGCGTAATCTAGGCCTAAATTTACGCACGGCTGAGCATAAACAACACATGGTCTGGCCTAAGATGTAAACACAGTGTATCCTTCAAAATCAGCCACACGTTTTTGCCATGTAGCCTCAATCCTGCAAAGTCCCCCATTTTGCAAAGATTATTATGAAGAATTTGGGACGGTTAGAGTTAAAGATGGGGCTTGCTATTATTACAACTTTAGACATGACCATCTGAAATTTCATTCGCTGTCTCTCTGAACCAAAGATTACGACAATTGAGCACGCTTGTTGCATCCTTTTTTTTATTTACAGCTGAGCGCGCTCTTGACACGATGAACTACGACACATTGAAGGGCAAACCAATCCGTATCATGTGGTCCCAGCGCGACCCGTCCCTGCGCCGCTCCGGCGTCGGCAACGTCTTCATCAAGAACTTGGACAAATCCATTGACAACAAGGCCATGTACGACACCTTCTCTGCCTTCGGAAATATCCTGTCTTGCAAGGTAGGCCAGTTTCATACTCGCAAAAACGCACAAGCACTGTGAGAAATGTACACAAACCAAACCAAAGATGGGCGGGGCTTATGCCCAAATTTGGAAGGGTCCATTGTGATGCCATACAGTGTACCAGAGAGAAGGGCCCATGCAATCTAATTTCCTTTAACCCTAACCCCCTAGACCTTTTTGCTGGGAACCATCCTCAATCCTCCAAATTTTTTTAATTTTTCAAAATTTTCAGAAAATTTTCAGACAGTCCTGCCTCAAAATGCATTCATCCTCAATCCTTCAAAATCCTTCTGATCCAAAAATGTTCAAATGAAGGGTACCCAGCCCCTCAATCCTTCAAAATCGTCAGACAGTCCTGCCTCAAAATACCATTCAGCCTCAATCCTCCAAAATCCTTTTCTGAACCAATACCATTCAGCCTTAATCCTCAAATGCTTTTCAGAAAAAATACCATTCAGCCTCAATCCTCCAAAATCCTTATTTAAAAAAAATACCATTCAGCCTCAATCCTCCAAAATCCTCCGAAACCACAATGAGGATTTTGGAGGATTGAGGAGGGTTAGGGTTAATACAGTCCCTGAAAATGCACATTTGTGTCCCATTGAACCTAATTTTCAATATATCAGAAGCTGGGTGCTATATTTGCCTTTTTTTTTTTGAAAATCGAAACTTTTTGCAAAAATAATCCCGTCCCGGAGTGGTTCATAAGTGTTGGTGTGATTTGCTTGTTTTAGGTTGCCTTGGGCGAGGACGGCTCCAAAGGCTACGGCTTCGTGCATTTTGAGACTGAAGACTCCGCACTGAAAGCCATCGGCAAAGTCTCTGGCATGTTGCTGAACGGCAGGAAAGTGTAAGTTGACAAAGCAGACTGACCTTTTTTTAACCCTAAATGTTCAAACCCTGTTGTCGGACATTAACCCTAGCCTCCTGAACTCCATCAAAACCCATCCCCCCCCCCCCCCCCCCCCCCATTTTGGTGGATTTTGGGGGACTTGGTCCTGCAGGCAAGGTTCGACTGAATATTGATGGAGTATGATGGACAAAATTGCAACAGTGGATTCTGTTGCATTGTGCAGTGAACCCAGTGCATACCAGCCTTGGCACCAAGCAGTGACCCTGCTAAATGCAACCAAATGCAACAGTGGATCCTGCTGTATTGTATTGCCTTGGCGCGATTAGCAGTTACCCTGCTAAATGCAACAAGATGCAACAAGCATGGGGACTCGAGTTGCCTGCTAAATGCAACAGTATGCAACAACTTGTTACTTTTGTTGGTTTCTGTTGCATTTAGCAGGGTAACATCAAGGAGTGAATACATGAACAGTGTGGTACATTGTCATACAAGTGCCAATGGTTAATACAAAAGTCAATTTTGTTCTTGTTTTCTATATTTGACAGGTACGTAGGACGATTCAAGTCCAAGAAAGAGCGTATGGCCCACCTCGGTGACCAGCGCAAGAAATTCACCAACGTGTACCTCAAGAACTTTGGCGACGAACTGGACGAGGACAAGATTAAAACCATGTGTGAAAAGTTCGGCCCGGTGACGTCAGTGAAAGTGATGGCTGATCCGACAGGACGCAGCAAGGGCTTCGGATTCGTCAGCTATGAAGATCACGGTGCAGCAGGAAAGGTGAGCGGTCGACCAACCGGACGCAATCTTATCAATAAGGCCTGTTTGTTTCATTCCAGATCCTGATCGAGATCATGTGATCCAGGGCCGTGCGAAAACGAATTCTTTAGGGCGCCCTCTGCATATGAACACATGAGACCAATTTCGTCTGCATCAGATTTTGTAGCAAGCAAGGCTATTTTTATGATAGCTATCCATAATTTGCAGAAAATGAACATCAGTCATGTTACCCCAACCCCCTAGGCCTGTTTTGCTAGGAACCATCCTCAATCCTCGAAATCCTCCAACATCTACATCCTCACCACTTGTTACCAAAACTACAGGGTGAGTAAAAAAAAACACCGAAACCCAAATGTCGGGACCATTGTTTTAGTGAAGTTCTGCATGTAGCACTTTCAAAATCTGGGATAAGAAAGCCCAATTCATAAGCTTTCTTTTAGTACAAGAATCATTCAAATCACTCGTGTACTTTCGAAGTTACGGAATTTTAAACACAACCACCATTTTATAGTTCTGTCCACAGATAAACAGATCTTTCAGCAAAACGAAAACAAATCACAATAGGGATGTGTGTGAATTGTTTCGTTTTCCTGAAAGAATGCACACCTTTTTTTGTGATCCGTGGGCAGAACTTTAAAACGGTGGTTGTGTTTAAAATTCCGCAACTCCAAAAGTACATGAGCGATTTGAATGATTCTTGTTCTAAAAGAAAGCTTATGACTTGAGCTTTCATATCCTAGATTGTGAAAGTGCTACATGCAGAACTTCACTAAAACAGAAGTCCAACATTTGGGTTTCACTTTTTTTTACTCGCCCTGTACATCCTCACCACTTGTTATTAAAAGGTATCGTGGAGAGGTGGTTAGGTTGGGTCCTGATCCTTGCATGGCTTGGGCATGAGGCCTATCGTCAAATGTTCACCGCAGTCTGCAAGGAAACGAAATGGGGAGATCTGTTAGGTAGTCTCTGGATCTCACGTTCCTGGTATTAACCCTAATGTTCCTGAATCCATCAAAATCCACACCCCTGTTTCGGCGGACTCAGGATACCTCCATATTGAAAAAGTAGGGGGACTTTGATGGATTCAGGACATGAAGCCTAGCGGTACTGCAGGATTTTAATGGATTCAGGATACCTCCATATTGAGCAGTTGGGGGACTTTAATGGATTCAGGATCTCAACAGATTTTCTTCCCGGCTAACTGGTGGATTCTGATGGACTCACTGGCCACCAGCATTTTTTTGCACGGCAAAATTGATGGATTTTGGCGGATTTAGGATACTTTCTAGTAAAAAGGCCCAAGGGGATAGGGTTAAGGATCCATTTTAATCAGAGTATGTTTCTAATAAGCTCCATTGTTGATCATCTTTTTTTCCAGTTTGTGGAGGAAATCAACGGCCAGGTCGTCAACGGAAGGACCTTGTTTGCTGGACGTGCCCAGAAAAAGAGCGAACGACAGCAAGAGCTCAAGGCTCGTTTTGAAGCGTTCAAGCAGGTTGGTTTCATGTGTACAGTAAGGCTGTATCGAGTGTGACCAGCTCCATCGAAATGAGAACAGTTTCCACAATCAGATCCTACACTTCGGGGCATTGATAGAATTTTGTCACTGATACAACAAGAGTAAGCGAATTGCTTGATTGTTACCCATTTATCGTTTGATACTCATGACCTTCCTATGTAAACATACATTTTGTGCCATGTTGTCCTTGCAGTCAAAATCAATCAAGTGACTGTTTTCAGCTGTTAAGAGCTCCCAGCCTACATAAAGCAGGATTGACTGGCTGTGACTGTTTACGTACCTTGATACAGCTATGCTTTGACTGTAGGTGATTGATAAGCCAGCTGTGCTTACCACTTGCCTGTTTTTATCTGTTGACTGAATATGACTGGTCACAGTGCTTGCTTGAAATATGATCTGAGTGTTGGTGACTAGCCTGTGTAAAAGGCACAGCGGGGGAAGAGGATTGATGTTTTGACTGTCTGTGACTGTTCAGGTAGCAGGAGGGTTAATGTTGTAGTTGTGATACTTGTAACCGATCGCAAGACCATCACAAGTCATAGACACGTGAATTAATTTGTGAAGTACTTGTGACTGGACTTGTGATCGTCACAAGTACCCTAACTACAACACTGATGCTCACTCTTACGACTGTTTGTGACATAGGAGCGTAGCAGCCGTTACCAAGGCGTCAACCTGTACATCAAGAACCTGGACGACGAGTTTGACGACGAGAGACTTCGCAAGGAGTTCACCAAGTTTGGCTCCATCACTAGCGCCAAGGTAAGAGCAGCTGGTCATGTTAACGTTCAGTGAATCTTTGGTGTTTACCTGAAGAACCTGATATCACTAAATAAAAGATCAACTCAAAGCTTTCCTGTGCCCAATTTCACGGCGCTGCTAAGCACGCGATTTTCTGCTAACCGAGCCTTCGTCTATTTCATGGAGACCGTAAGCATAATTACAGCAAAAGGCACGCTTACTTTCGGAGGAAAAATTTGCTTAACTTAGTGACGTAACAATAGAAATCTCCATGCACACCCGACCGTTAGCACGTCCATGCCGTGAAATAGTGCTTAAGGTTAGCAAATTTGTCTGCTATGCTAAGCACAACTTTTCTGCTAACTGTTAAGCAGCACCGTGCAACAAGGTCGTATCTTGACATCCATTGACTTTGTGTGTACATCCGGGTTATTTTGAGTTGAGATACGACCTTTTGATATTCTGAAACTCGCATTTCACATACGGCCAATTTTAGGAGATACAGCCTTGTTGCACGGACATGACGACATGAAAACAAAGCGTGACGTCATCAGTACAGACGTTTATTACAAACGGGCTGAGTTCGTCCTGGTATTTTTTGGCGTCACGTTCCTCAATTGTCTTTGTTTTGTTAGGTCATGATGGATGAGACAAACACCAGCAAAGGTTTTGGCTTCGTTTGTTTCTCGTCTCCCGAGGAGGCCACCAAGGCCGTGACGGAGATGAACGGCCGCATCATCGTGGCCAAGCCGCTGTACGTCGCCCTGGCGCAACGCAAGGAGGAACGCAAGGCACAGCTGTCCAACCAGATGATGCAACGTGTCTCCAGCGGCATTCGTGTGGTCAGTATTTAAATCATTAACCCATAATAATTATAATAATAATAATGATCTTTTACAAACATAATTATGCGCGTGATGTATTCACTTCGGTACTCCGGTATATTTTGGCGGATTCAGGATTTTTTCTAGTAAAAGTGCTCAAGGGGTTAGGGTTAAAATATTGACACTTTAATTTTGGCACAGTCGTGTGACAAAATGTTTGGATGTTTCTTTTGGCAAGACATTGTTCACAGGTGACATGGGCTGTTCTCTCATATCCAATTTCTGCCAACTGTTGAGTAAATTTTACCTACCTAATGCTTTGAGGTTAGACGTTAGTAGAATGCCATCGTCTGGTGGTAATTGTGTTTGACTCATGTACGGTGGTGCGTGGGTACAAACCCTGCCAGAAACATGGTGTGTGTGCCTTTGGGCAAGACACTTGACTACAATTGCCTCGCTCCACCCAGGAGTATGAATGGGTACCTGTGAGGGTTGAGGACCGATTGAGCGCTGATATCGACTGCCGCGTGGTCTCGTGGCCTGATGAAAGGGGGAATAAATGTAAAGCGCTTTGAGATTGTTGATACGATGGAAAGCGCTACATAAGCATTACAAATTTCATTATTAGGAACAGTACATGAGGTTGTCTCAGAGTTATCCTGAAAATTGCCTTGTGTGTGTAAGTCTGATAAGGTTCAGGTGGAGACCATCAAGTTCATCGGTTATATTTGACCGTGTCATTTCTGGTTGATTCCAACAGCCTCCCCAGCAAGTGGGTCAGGTGTTCCCCAACTACGGCAATTACTACACCCCGACCATCCCGCCGACCCAGCGGAGCATGTACACCGCCGGCCAGGTCGCCCACGTCCGCAACCCGCGCTGGCCGGCGCCTCAAGCCCGTCCCGGTGCCCCGTCGTTCCAGACCATGCCTGCTGGGGGTAGGCACCAGTTTGCCGGGAACCCGCGTGCTGCCGCCGCCGGGGCCACGCCCACGCGTCCTGTTCATCCTCGAGTGCCACTGCAGCCGGCTCCGTCTGCTCAACAACGCGTCACTGCCAGTAAGTTGATAGATATTGAAAGATGCTGTAATACTGCTAGTTTTGATAATCAAAATTGGCCCTAAACTTTATGTACCATTATATGTTCTATTCTCTGGCAGTCTAAGGGTTTACATTAACCTTAACCCCCATCGGGTATTCTTTAGGTACCCTGCTAAATGCAACAATATCCAACTCAACTCAAATGAGAACCCTGCTAAATGCAACAATCTGCAACAGTGGAATCTGTTGCATTGTGCAGTGAACTCAGAGAATACCAGCCTTGGCACTAATCAGTTACCCTGCTAAATGCAACCAACTGCAACAGTGGAATCCGTTGCATTGTGCAGTGAAGCCAGTGCATACCAGCCTTGGCACTAATCAGTTACCCTGCTAAATACAACCAACTGCAACAGTGGAATCCGTTGCATTGTGCAGTGAAGCCAGTGCATACCAGCCTTGGCACCAAGCAGTTACCCTGCTAAATGCAACCAACTGCAACAGTGGAATCCGTTGCATTGTGCAGTGAAGCCAGTGCATACCAGCCTTGGCACCAAGCAGTTACCCTGTTAAATGCAACCAACTGCAACAGTGGAATCCCTTGCATTGTGCAGTGAAGCCAGTGCATACCAGCCTTGGCACTAATCAGTTACCCTGCTAAATGCAACCAAATGCAACATTGGATTCTGTTGTATTGCCTTGGCACTATGAGCAGCTACCATGCTAAATGCAACAAAGCACAAGGACTTGAGTTGCCTGCTAAATGCAACAGTATGCAACAACTTTTTACCTTTGTTGCTTTAACCCTAACCTCCTAAGGGCTCTTTGGGGATCAAGGACCACATACCACAGAATACTACATGTGTTGTGCACACTTGTATGGCAAGAAATGCATACTACAGGATACTACTCAGTAGTATTTGGTAGCTTTAGGTGAGGTTAGGGTTAAAATATTTGAATGACATAAAACACGCAAGTTCACATCTGTAATCTTACTTTAGTTGTAAAGTTGCGGTGTTTTAATGTCAGAAGTAACTTTTGTAGGCAGCGGAGGTTCATAGTTCTCATCTTTTTAGCAGGCTAAAGCCCTTGACAGTTAAAAATACTTACTGCAAAACCTTCCATTGGCCATAACATCAATTACTGCTTGCAAATTTGATGTGACACGCTTTGCGTACAGCTTAGTTGCAGCTGGCATGGGTAAACTTGATTGACAAGTTTCAAATATTCAAATATTCGGTCAAATAAAGTTTCGAAGAATCAAAAACTTAATTATTAGGCGAAGTAAAAAAAAAACATGTTTCTCGTCCCCGCCCACTTCCTTTTTGGAGGCCGCCTGGATTTTTTTATTATTTTTTATTTTTGAAAAATGCAGTAAAAAAACACCGAATAAGTCCACAAATTCATCGGAAAATAAAGTGTAGACCGATACAAGTCTAAATGACACTGTAAATATGTTCAGTTCTCTTGTCCAACTTATCTTTCATTTTAAAAGTGTCTTTGAACAGTGGAAACACCAACAATTGCAGGAAATTTTTGAATGGCGGCCATCTTGAAAAAAATAAAAAGCCCCGCTTCCTCCTTTTTTTCGAAAACCCAGACGAGAAACATGGGTTTTTTTTTATTCGGCCTTAGAAAAATTTGACAGCCCTGTTACAAAAGTTGAACCTGTGTTTGGTTGGATCTTGTAGATATCGCAGCCCAGAACCCTCAAGCGATGCGTATCGGCGCTAACATGCCCGTCCCAGCTGGTGTCCAGCCGAGAGCCATGAAGTACGTCCCAGCAGCTGCAGGTGCTCGCAACCCTCAGCTGGTCCCAGCCATGCCTAATGCCGCTCAACAGGTAAGCAAGATAATTAAACGTGGGGGGAGCTAATGTCCTTACTAGCAGCAGAAGCTGAATTGTTAAGGACACAGCTACAACGTGGTTGAGCCGAAGGCATGTAACGGCACCTTAGGCAGCTGCCATTAAACTCGTATCTTAAAGCTACAGTCCATCATTTCCAGCTATCCAAAAAGTAACTGCCGAATTATTGGGGACTAAACTCCCTGTGAAATTATTCTTTCTGACAAGCTGTCATTTTGAAGAAATCGGCGAAAGAAGGCCTTTCCAATGGTGCGTCTAAAGACGCACCGTTGGAAATTTCCGTTTCTTTTTTTTTTATTCGGCAAAGCGCTCGTGACGCACACGCGTGCCCATTTGCTATAATTCGTCGGATCGGTAAACGACATCGCGTAGCTGCAATCGGCTCAGTGAGAACGTGTCTCAGACGCTGAATTCAGGCCCAATTGAAAACATGATTCAGCAACTTTTTATTTGAAATCACGATCCTAGAATGCTGTTTTTCTCGGAATATACAGCTGAAGCCGAGCAGAAACTTCATTCGGTTAGTTGTGCAGCACCCTTCTTTAGATTTTGAGCGCGTTTGTTGCTTCAGACCAACAAAATGCACAAATTACAAATGATGGACTGTACCTTTAACCACAGAGCACATACAGATCGAAAGTGTTGATTTTGGTTGAGAGAGGTAAGCCGGAGGATAAAGCCTCATGGCACAGGAGAGAATCAACGAACAACTCTACTCACTTTCACTCGGGAGGTAACACACCGAGTATACAGTGTTTATACATCGGTGAAGGGCAATACCTAATTTGATTTACATCACCCGACGCAAAATTCCATTTTATGAACAACTCTACCCACTTATGACCCGAGCTGAGAATCAAACCCGCGCTACAGCGGTGAGAGGCAAGCACTTTATGCACTGTACCACCCATGCCACCCATGCTGTGATTGTGAAGAAAAGTAAAAAAAAAAAAAAAAGTTGTCTGTGTTTTCTCCCACCTCTTCAACTGAACGTTTCTTCAGTATTTTCCTTTTGCAGGTTTTCTGAAAATTTGTGAGCTAAGATCCCTGGGCGCTTTTGAGGAATCCGTGGTTTCATTACCAGAAATAAAACAACAGTGAACAAAAATAATTCGTTAGTCTTTTTGTTTGGTCACTCTCAGGCCGTGCCCCAACAGGCCATCGAGGTGTCCGGCCAGGAGCCTCTGACCCCCAGCATGTTGGCCTCCGCCACCCCGCAGCAACAGAAGCAGATGTTGGGAGAGCGTCTCTTCCCCTTGATCCAACGCAGCCACGGCGAGCTGGCCGGTAAGATCACCGGTATGCTGCTGGAGATAGACAACTCGGAGTTGCTGCATATGCTGGAGTCCTACGAACTCCTCAAAGCCAAGGTGAGAACTATTTGCCATATTTTAGACACATCCAGAGGAACCAAATATTCCAGTTCTCCTCTTGTTAACATCATGCGTTCCTTGCGAACCGGGCAGACTGAGTATACGCTTCAGTTTATGGGCCACATGCAAAAGTACCCCCTCAACAGTTCACAAAGGGAGAGTTCGTGGAGACCACTGGGGGACATTTGGGCGATTCACAATGCAGTGCGCCACCAAGAGTTTGCCATAGAGAGTTAATTTTCCCAGTGCGTTGTGGGAGATGGTCGACAAATTCGCAGCGCGGGACATTTGAAATTGTTCGTTTTTCCAGTCGGTAGTTTTTTAAGCATATGATTCGAGTATTTGTTTGCCCTTTTCTTTTCATCAATATGGTGTTTTTTTGTAAGGCAGCAGAACGCTATGCCCCAGTTTATAACATATAAGCTCAAGTTGTCTGCTGACACTCATTCAAATGGGCCGTATTTTGTCGACCGTAAACTTGAATAAAAATGGACTCTCCATGGCAAACTCTTGGTGACGCACTGCATTGTGAATCATCCGAATTGCCGATGGCACCCGACGCTCATGTGAAGATGTTATGAGTTCTCGCTCGAACCTGTACGCACAGGAGAATGCCTAAACATTTAGGGAATCCTTAAAAGGGCGAGAATCCTCAATCCTTAATTGAACGAGAATCCTTAAATGGGCGCGAGTCCTTAAATGGGCGAAAATCCTTAAATGGCAAAGAATCCTTAAATGGGCGAGAGTCCTTAAACGGGTGAGAATCCTTAAACTGACGAGAATCCTCAAGTGGGCGAGAACCCTTAAATGGACGAGAATCCTTAAATGGGTGAGAATCCTTAAGTGGGTAAGAATCCTTAAATGGGCGAGAATCCTTAAATAGACCAGAATCCTTAAATGGGCACTTTGATAGGTTTGATATTTTGTATTTCCAGGTGGATGAAGCTGTGAACGTTCTGAAGGCCCACCAGGCTAAGGAAGGACCCGCCAAGCAAACCATTGCTCAACAGCAGTAAAGACGGGCAGGAAGTCCAGGTACCAGACATCGGGCAGTTTCCCGTCGTCTGTAGCACTAATAAAAGCAGCCAAGAAAACTCCAATATAAAAACACAAAAAAATACACAAAAAAATTGTAAAATGAATGGGAAAATATGAGAGAAAGACAGTTAAGGACAAAAAATAATAGGTCATGTTGTGAACACTTTATATTAAAGCAGCGAAAGGAGGAACAAAACTTTTTTAAAAATCTGAGAAAAAAAAATACATAAAAACAGCAAAATGAAAATTAAGCGGATGGGATAATGGTTGGGAGTTTGTCATCAAGCGTTCTACGCAGAAAGTAAAAGACCAAAAAAAATAGGTACGAACTGAAACCAATTGAAGCTAAAGTATGCCATTGTAAATGGCGTTTATCATAAAAGGAAAAATACAAATAAAAAAAAGGAAAAGATAAAAAATGACAAAAACTTTTAAAAAAAAAAATCTGCAAACTTCAGAATTCAAAACTTCCCATGTCTTTTGTTTTCATGTTTAGCGTTGATCATTTAGCTTAGTTAGGCTTATTCGTTTATTGTACAATTTTAAAATTAGATAAAATGTCCTTGTTTTCAATTCTTTTTATGTTTAATGTGTATCGGTTCTGGGTACGTATTTCTGCTTAGGTCAAATGCTACATGCATGTAGATACCTCGCTTTTCAATCCAGTGGCCAAAAAAAAAACATCATTTACACATTACAAAATCTGGACTCGCCAACTTGGGGCACCATTGTTTCGGCCAAAACACTTTGGCAAAATTGCTTCAAAATAACAAACTGGCGTTTCAAGCGTTGTGCTCCAAGATTCATGCATATCACAGACGTGTTTTTAACAAGCATCAACTTCTACTCAAAAAACCTTCTATTTAATTTCTCATTTTAGTTTGTTCTGTTCCGTGTTTTTCAGTTTAAAAACCCCACAATTTGATCCATAACAGCTACGTCGATGCTACAGCATAGCTTACCAAAATTGAGTCCCAACTTAAAAAATGTTTAGTTTTAATTATTCCCGCTGTTGTTTGTGTTTTGTTTCTGATTATGGTGTAGTTTTAATTTCCGAAAAAAGCTTGTCAATAAAAAAATAAGTTTTGAGTTCAATTTCTTGGTTTTTGGATCGTGTTTTGATTTTGTATTCTTGATGCCATTGGTTAGTCTGAGTATCACCTGTTATCCACGGAGCCAATCTCCTGTATAACGTCTGATATGTCTAGACATGCAGCTATATGCAAGCTGCGCGCCAGCCAATCAGAGTCGACTTTACTAAATCTTGACGTCATTTCATTCCGAAATCGGGACTAAATGGTTGATTGGTCAATTCGAATGCAGTGTTTTGTAATACAACAGCCGGGCGCATATCGCGTAACATGATGCAGAGCGCGTGACACATTTTTTTGTATCCAGTGTCTATGACGCGCAACGGGTGAATGACTGTAGACCCAATATAGAAAGCGCTCACTGATTGGTCAAAATCTAGGAGGTCAAGAGGCGGGGTCTTGCCTAATTAATTCGCCCTGGTCTATTACATAGACTACCCATTGGTAAGAGAGAGTTTTACATAGTTCACATGGTCAATATTTATGGCAAGTTAATTTTTTCAAGATTTCTGGCATTCCATTCATCACAAACTTTGGCAATGACAAACCTTTATAAAACTTAAATACGCTCAAATTATAATTTGCATGTTGCAAAACACTTAAAGTTGGCATATACGTGCCTTTTGGGTGTGGCACCTTGAAAAATCGATTTTCAAATTGATTTGATAATTTCTGGCTTTACATTAGTTATATGAGCTTTCCCCACGAGAAGTAATTCATTAATTTCAACTTTCGATTTAAGAGCAGGAATATTTATAGCATTTCGCTCAAAACTTAGTGAACTGGGGTGCCCCATTTAAAATCAACTGTTTAAAACTGCATATAGGCCTGCAAAAACTAATAAGCAAATTTATTTGTTACAGGACGTTATATTCCTGTTATATATAATATTCGGGAAAGAAAATTGAAATTTTGAAAAAGCAGGTACAGTCGAGTCTCGTTATAACAAACTCGTGCGGACCTAGCCAAATTGTTTGTTATATCAGAATTTTGTATTAAGAGGAACATCAGTCCCATTCATTGTGCATTTAAATGCACAGTTGGGACCAAGGCTTTATGTTTGTTATAACCAGAATTTTGTATTAACAGAGTTTGTACTAACGAGAGTCGACTGTATATACCAACATGTACAATATTTTATTCCAAATAAGAATTCTTTTGGCATTTTACATAGACTACACACCACGAGTTGTAAAGACTTACAAACTAAAAGCTTTTCAAACGGTTCCACAACGAAATGAATCTGTATGTTAATATTTACATAATGCCTTAAATTGAGAACATGCAGTAAAATGTGAACATGATACTTAAATTTTCCATGTTAAAAAAACCCAAGAAACTTGGGAGTATATTTAATTCACCAATGTAATAAAAATATGAGTTTGGCACTCCATACTACATTGCAGCTATTAATAGTTTGACACATTCTGCACTCCATACAACTATCGTTTCCCATGCTGTATTTCTCGCTCTTTGGTAGTCTCCTGCACAAGATGATACATAAAGCTGTAGAAAAAAAGCAGATTATCGTACTGTCCCGAGTACACATCCTTCAAGACGAGCTTGTGAAAGTCGACCATGAAGTAGTAGATGGCTTCGATGGTAGCTAGGTAGGTCTGCGGCTTGCGATACTGCTTTCTCCAAAATGTCGTCAGCCTGTCTTCCAGAATGACGCTTTTTATTCCTGAGACAAAAAAAGGGATAAATACGGTAAAATTTAAAATACTGGACTCGATGAAATCGTAATCGGCACCACGAACTGATACTCACACACTAGTGGATGTCTTTCGTGAAAACTGCGTAATCAACAATTTTGGTTTCACGAACTGACACCCGGGTGTGCGCATGCACATCGGACACTGAAGTGTAACGGAACAGTTTTCGTTTTCACGAACTGACACGCAAGCATGTTGCGGCAATACCATTCGGAGAAAAACGCTTTGAAAAATTTGGCACGAATTTAATCCATCTGTATACTTGCACAAAAATTTAATTGAAAACCTTTTTTTACTGGTGAAATTAAGATTAGTGTCAGTTCATGAAAATGTAGGGAGTGCAGCATGCAGTGCCGCACTGTGGCGTGTCAGTTCGTGAAAACGATTAATGACACGGCTCTGTAAAATACGCGTGTGTGCCAGGCACTCGCGCGCAACCGAGAGTCAGTTCGTGGTGTCTGTGATGAAATACAGACCCCACTATTTGATTTTACGTAGGCCAAGTGTCCGGGGAAAAAAAAAACGTGTCTACATTTCAGCACGGATGGGCAAGTGCCCTTTTCAAAAAAATGTTACCCCCCAATAAAAATGACCGTGCTACGCCACTGTCATTTGTTGTATTGCGCATGCCTCAGAGAGTAGAATTTGAACAGCGACAATTCAGATATGAGACGAAAGCAGTCAAAGAGATCCGATTTCAGAGGAGTCAAAATATTATATGACACCAATAAGCCAGTTCCGTATCTCAATGCAGTAGTCGATGTCAAAGGTCATTCTGGATAAAATCACCGACGTGATGATATGCGATGTTACGTGGACGCCAATTCTGCTTGTAAAAAATAACACGCAAGCGTCGTGCGCCCTTCGCCGTGCGCGTTCATGCGCCTTCGATGAGCGTTCAATCATCCCGAACGGCCCATGACCCATATCATTGTGAGCGTGCGCAGTTAAAATACAACTGGCTTATTTGTAAAGGCCCAAATATTTGCAATATTTCATGGCATTGTCTCATGCACAATATTTGAAACTGAAATCAAAAAGCTTCAGGAAACTAAATCTCTACTGAAGCAGCTACTGGTGTTTGACATGAGGGACTCTTCACATGTACCTGCTAATCTTTCATCTTTGCTAAAAACTCCAGTCTGATTCCAAGTGCAGTCGATGAAAATTACTCTCTCAAACGGCACTGTCTTAGACAATTCTTCGATCTTAGCCCCCTCTTCGATCTTGGCCCCCTCTTCGATCTTGGCCCCCTCTTTGATCTTAGCCCCTTCTTCGATCTTAGCCCCATGTTGTCCACAATGAGCTTCGTCCCTCTCATTAGTTTCTGCATCTCCGCCCAGATGTTCAGGCAAGGTGTTCTCGCATTTTTGGTGGCAGCGGTGGGATTTGTTGTCTTCGTCAGGCGCTACCGAATGAACCAATCCTTTTCCAGGATCAACTAGGGTTTGATTTTTGGCCGGAGAATGATTCGTCTCATCAGCTGAACGTTCAGATAAGATCGTTGGCCGAGTTAGATTGCCTTCGTCTTGCTGACAAGAGCAGCGTGGGGCATCCGACACTTCATGGACCACATCCGTTTGAGAACTAACAGTTGTTGTTTCGGATCTTTTAGGTTCCAACTGGCAACTCTGTGTTCTGGGTTCACTGCTTCCTAGGTGGGTGTTACTGTTGTGTGAGGGCAGGTGTAGCTGAGGTTCGTCTTGCCTATTCCCGCTGTGCTCATCAGGTGATATTCTGAGTTGTTCCATCAACTGCTCAAGAGATATAGCCTCCTTGCACGGGAAGACAAGGAGCAACTGAAAATAAAAACACAAAACGTACCACCATAAATGGTTAAAACGTAGTGTCTTGACAACCCCCCCCCCCCCCTCCCTAAAGGACATGCTCCCTTGATGGGTCATGGTGTCCATCTTCCAATAAACACAGCTCCAAATGCAAAGTAAGTTGGTAAAGTCTGTCACAAGCCAATGTGGCTTATCAGGCCGGCATTTATCTCCGGTTTCAGTAGCATGAAACGACTGAGAATATTTCTATTCCCCACGGATGGGATGCTAGTCCATCGCAGGTTACTCCCCAGCTAATGCTGGTACCCATCTATACTCCTGGGTGGAGAGAGGCAAGTAGGGATGAAGTGGCTTTAACAAGGACACGCAGCCGGATTCGAACCCCTGACCCTCTGATCATGAGTCACAAATGCTTACCACTAGTCCACACTCCCCTGGGTGGAGAGAGGCAAGTGGGGTGAAGTGGCTTGCCCAAGGACACAACATATGGCCAGCAGCTGGATTCGAACCCCTGACCCCTTGATCATGAGTCACGAATCCAATCCACTAGGCCGCACTCCCCCCGACGTAAAAGATTGCTGAATTCGTGACAGTCTGCCACATGAATTCCAACTATTCTGTAGCTTACAAGAAAATGTTTCGGATAGTCAACATCGTTGAGATTCATATTAATAAAAACATAACTGTACCTTTTCTTTCTTGTCATATTGCGGAATATTTGGGTACGTGTAGATGGTCACATGATCTGGGGCCAGGATGCGAGCGTGGACCGCCGTACTCTTGCCATCCAACTCCAAAGCGTGCTTAATGATGTCAACCTTCAGTGGGAGCTGTAATTATAGAAAAAGAAAAACAGTGTCAGTCCTTCTGATATGAGGCGTGCGATCGCATCCCCACGCAATCGCACGCCTAAAAGCTTCCTTTTAAAAATTTAATTGAGACTTCAAACTTGGTTGGTGGAATACTGGACACCTTGTCTTCGACACGTGGAAGTTTTAGAGAATTTCGTCTGCTAAAAGTGGGAGTAAAGTTGGCCTGCATTTGTTTTGCACATTTTTCTGCAGACAGGGCTCTGGAGTGCTCTGAAACGTGCACAACGAAATCAGGCCCACTTTACTCTGTCTTTAGCCAGTAAATTTCTCCAAAAATTCCACTGGGCAAAGAAAAGGTCCTCAGTATTTCACCAACCAAATTTTTAAAGAAGTCTTTTCTTCAATATTTTGCACATGAGAGGGAAGTCAAGTGATTTCTAAATGAGGCTCAAGACTAGACTGGTACATGTCCATCCATGGTCCAACTATTCCAAAAGACTGACCTCTTCATTCAGTGTCATTAGTCTGGTGGCTTGACTATGGAGAAATGTGTGGTCAATTGAGACTAGTCCCCGGTTCCTGCCACATGTTTCTAAGGCTGCATCCGAATCAACTGCCTAGAGCTAGGTCTAGGTCTGCGCCCATTGAAAATACGCGGGGACGCGCTGACAATAGACGTAGCCGTAGCTCTGGAAGCCCGTTTCGGACACGGCCTTAAATTCTTTGGGCTGAGTTGATTGATGCAGTACTGAAGCAGTGTTGGACTGGTTGTTTCAGGTGCCAGTCTATTTTCTTGTATGGCATGTTTTCAATACCTTAAGTTTTGGGACTCTCATACACAGTATAAACCTCTGTTCTAATGATGTCATTCTTTGTTTACATGTGCACTTTCCTATAGGGCCAGTGGGGGTCCAGGGTCCACTGAGCACCATAGGAAAGCACACACGTAAACAAAGTGTGACGTCATTAGTACAGAGGCTTATATTGACAGTCCCAAATTTTCAGACACGTTTTTCTGCACTCAGTATCCCTGTCTTGAGCTGATGTACCTTCACCGTTTGAAATTTTCCAGCGATCGCTTCCATGGGGATGCGACACTGGTAGCAGAAGTACTTCCTGGAGGAGCCGCAGTCCGGACACCTGGCTCTGGCTGTGGCTCTGTGCAGCGGTTCATGGGAGTCTATCTTCAATCCTTCGAAGGGATTCGCACTGGAAACATCCATTGCTTGGTCCGTCCTGAATGTCCAATGCAAACCACCACTGAACGCCTAC
Source organism: Patiria miniata (assembly GCF_015706575.1). Lineage (NCBI taxonomy): Eukaryota > Metazoa > Echinodermata > Asteroidea > Valvatida > Asterinidae > Patiria > Patiria miniata. Next base: position 5,891,983 of record NW_024037056.1, on the reverse strand, counting down.
AAGATGCTGTGTCGTGACTTTACTGAAAAAAAATTTACATTGAGAGATTAGTCACTTTGATATCTGAATTCAATAATTATCGGCAAGGCTTCTCAGTAATAAGCATGATAAGGCTGTAGATCTTTTTCTTTTTTCAACACGCAGTCTTGCAGTTGGGCCCTAACAGTTATTAACCTACCACGGTAGAATCGCGTCAACGTAGCTCGTGAAATAGGCCTACTTCCCAAATTAGAAGGCAACTTTCGGCTAACGGAAAGGTGCCTTTCCGCTAACGGAAAGGTGCCTTCTAATTCTAGAAGTACATTATAGTATTAAATTAATTGTACTGTTCCATGCCACGCGTGTTTAACAGCTTTGCCGGTACGGTGAGTTTCTATGGCTTTGTGACACTGATGCACACATGCGTCTAATTTGCATATTAGATCACGCCCCACTGCATTGCATAATTCGCGGGGTACAACTATAGAATGAAGGGCCACTTTACTCTACATCCGCGCCTCCGTACGGCTGCGTGGAGGCGTGGAGGCGTGGAGCCGACCTACCTCCGAAAATCGATCGTGGAGTCGTACCGTGGAGCCGCAGTCGATATCTCCGAGAATTGCGCCCTCTATCGGTGCGCGTCTCTGCGACTCCACGACTCCGCGCCTCCGCCACTCCAGACAGTGCCCCGTCGCTCTCCTCCCTTCCTAATTTGCGACCTCATTTAAAATGGACTCTGCGACTCCCCGACTCCGCGCCTCCGCCACTCCAGACAGTGCCCCGTCGCCCTCCTCCCTTCCTAATTTGCGAGCCCATTTAAAATGGACTCTGCGACTCCCCGACTCCGCGCCTCCGCCACTGGAGACAGTGCCCCGTCGCCCTCCTCCCTTCCTATAATTTGCGAGCCCATTTAAAATGGATATGGATGCTTCGTTCTCAAAAAAATTCCGCCGAGAATTGCGCCCTCTATCGGCGCGAGTCTCTGCGACTCCGCGACTCCGCGCCTCCGCCACCCCAGTGCCCCGCGTCTCCGCGACTAGACTCTGCGACTCCCAGACTCCGCGCCTCCGCCACTCCGATCCGTACCGTGCCCCCCAACACATTTACAAGTACGCCCTCCCTTCCGATCCTTCATGAGAAGCTTAAAAGACAAGTGCATTCGCTGTACTTAGCACTTTTTGCAGGTTTGCATATATCTATTACTCCTATCCATCCACGCCTCCAAGCAAATTAAAAACCTTGCTCCGGCGTGGCCCTGCATTCTATAGTTGCTCCGCCAAGTTTGTGCACTGATCATGCAGTTAATTTATTTCTACATCCCTCAACGAAACACCCATCATCATGGCCCAGAAACTATGAATAGCTTTACCGGCTAATTTATAACGAGTTTATTAAACTGTTTAATAATTCATCGCATGCTTACAAAAGATCAATTCCGGCCCCAATCACGTAGCCGACACGTGCGTAAATAAACAGCAGATCTCTCGATGCCGATCGACAACTGTGATGATGAACAGCGCCCTCAAGAGTTGACTATCAAATCGACGTTACAAATTTTACAGGCGGCGCTTTCACCAAAACATGTCAACACGTGCGACCATAAAAAAAAAACATTTTAAAATACTTGACGAAAAGGCAAGATATGTAAGTTTTACTTTCAAAAGCTTGAAGAAAATACAATAGCCAATTTGTCTAACCGAAGTAGAGGCGTTCTTAAACTGCAAAAAATCTTCTTTTGCAATTGAAATTCGAATGGCAATTTTGTGCTGTGGGCCTGTGTATTGTCAATGTGTTTGCGGAATGCACAGCCGTTTTTCCATACATGTAAACTTGTGCGAGATTTGACCTCATTGAGGTCATGTTGTGCAATTGTGCTACTGATGACATCATACGCATAGGGTATATCACAATATATTCCACTTGGCCTGTACCTTTAATTTAAATATATTGAAGTGTTCTTGACATCTTGCAAACTGGTAAAAGGGATTAATTTGTAGATTTGTAGGCTTGAAATATTAAGACACAATTGCAATTGAATTAATATCTGTAATTGTGTATTGGGGGGGGGGGGGGAGGGGGGGGGCAAAACTGTATGTCCCTGCCCTTTTCGAGTTTACTCTGCCCTAGTTTCAAGTCCATTTTGTTGTGCTGTCTAGATGATTGCTGAGCTGAGGTCAACACTGAATAATATAAATCTTCGGCGCATTTGGTACAGGCATGTTTATAGCTCCATGGTACAGGCAGGCATACATTTGAGGTAGGTGTCAATCTTCATTAAACTATCTACTGCATAGGTTGACTATCAAACCCCCCATCACGGATCCAAGGGGGAAGGGGGGGGGGGCAACGGTTATGTCGCAAAAAAAGCAGCCACCACTCACAAAACTCACCAAAAGCAACACATATAGTACCCCCCATGCTTTCATATTAAATGTGGGGCAGAAGAAATTTTTCAGACCCACTTTTTCGGGGAACAAAACAATATGTTGGCCTCCCCCCCTCCCAGTTGTGTTGTAGATCCAGCCTAGCTTGTCACTGCCTCCCCCTTCCCCAGATTCCACTTGTTCCACCCCCTTCAATCCCCCCCACACACTCACCCCTCCCCTTTTCGAACATGCCCCCCCCCCCACCACCCACCCATCAATCTCCCCCATCTCATTTGTCGAACACAAATTTACCCTCTCGCCACTTTAACCTTCCCTAGGAAAAAACTGTCCTGATCTGTTAGTCAGCCCCTCACAAATTTGCTCAATTGGTCTGAATAATTTGCTGATGAGTCACTCACCGCTGATAGCGATTATCATATGACTGGATCTGACTGTGGAGGTTTGGTTGCGCATACTAAGTAGATGATTTGAATAATAATACCGTATACGCCACCAACAGTGATGCATGCTGGATGTCGACATTATTCTCTGCGGTCGGCCTTTGTGGAATGAAATTGTAATGACTGTCATAAAGGATATTACCTTAAAGGGAATGTACAACATTTGCTTTTGCTGCAATTTTTCAGCAATAAATAGATTTGGAGGATTAGTATGTTAGGCCTATAGAAAAAAATTGTTAAAATGACTTGCTTCACATTTTGGGCTTGTAGATGCTGGGTAAACCAAGAAAACCTATCATGTTCTTGTAGTCTGGCTCCCTGACCCCTGATGAAACAGAGCAATTAATACACTTTGGAGAATTGTAAGGTCAGAGAATCAGTCTAGCAGGCTTGTACCCATTCACAGGTGTGACATCAGTTGCAAAGAAAAGTCATAATAACTCAATATGAAAGATTAGGATTTAGGAACAGTTTTTGTAAAAAAGCCAGTTTTCTCCAACGCTGGTTGGCTGACCAGCATTGTAAAAATACACTTTTTCTTAAAAATATCAGCACACCAGGAGCCACGATTTTACAGGATGCTTTAGACTGTCACTCCCTAACAATCCAAGGTATTTTGTGATAATTTGATCATTTCGTGTTTTGATGTTTGCAAATGGTGTATCTTCCCTTTAATATAATTGGAAATATATGCAGCTAGCCTGTTAGGTGGTTTTACACACGCAAGAACCTTGGCTTTTGATTAAGAGAATCTCATTTGTACATTGTTACCAGCCTGTACAGGCTTTATGGCTTCTATGAATACTGTGAAAACCTATTTTTTATGTACAGTGTTTCTCTTTTGACGTCATTCATCTATTCATAAAGTTTCACAAGTGAAACATTATTGGGAAGATATAATGATAAAACCATTCAAACAAAACATCAGGCAAGCATTATATATTTTTAGAAGAAACAAAAGTGACCCCCACCCCACTATCCCTGATAAAAAATGTAACAAAGTCGGTATTTATTTCATTGGTATTGACAACAACGAAGTGACAGGACAATTTTTGAAACTTAATATTAAGCTTTTATTCAGAATTTCATTGCACACTTTAGTTTGAAATATTATCAAAGTTTGGAAAAAGGCTTTCTGAGTCTGCTGACACAAGGTTATCATCAAGATGACAGCATCTGAATCTCAATGAAACAGAAATGGCCGAATTTAATAATGGTTTAATACACATAAGCCTGCGCTAGACCAGTGACTTGCCATGACACTGGGTCTAGATGTGACATTAAAACCTGTCCCTCTTACATCTGGCATCAATGATTTGGTTTCTGATGCACTCCTTAATGCAATTATGGTCCATGAGAGATACTGACTATAAGCGCGCAACTACCTGCCCAACAAAATAAAGAAATTGTTGGAAGTAATTCTTGATGATGCTTTAATGGCAAATTACAAAGTACGTGTATCAAGGCAACAGGGACAGGAACATTGTCACAATTTGGACCCTAAATGTATACATAGAGCAAGGAACAGATAGCACTAGAAAGCACTCAGAGAGCGCAAACCTCCGCCAAGGCCAAACAATTTCCCGCCATATTGTCAGTACACCCAAAAGAAATACTCGCATAAATGGTCAAGAATCTTAATTACAAAAATCCTGGATCCAGACCCAGATCCGGATCACTTCCAAAATTTAACAGATTTGTACTTGTACCAAGGACCACCCCTAATTTTTTTTTCATGCAAATCCATCCGTAACTTTTTGATTTATCTTGTTAACAGACAACCAACCAACCAACCAACCAACCAACCAACCAACCCATTAACCAAATCCGATGAAAATGTAACCTCTTTGGCGGAGGTAATGTGCACCTGCTTAAAAATGTGAATTAGCCATAAGACAGTGTGCAATTGCATTCAAGACCATTCAAGCGATCCAACCTCTCTGCAAATATGTAATATTATTACATGAATTAGATTTTAAGCATAACATTAATGTGTAATGGGGAATTTGATCAGCGCTAGTTGATCCTTGTATATAATATGGAGCCATAATCCAACATAAATTTGTCTTATATTAGGATTCAAACCAACCATATTGGGAGCACCCATTATAGGCCATCGTTATTCATTTCTGGGTTTATGAAATTATGAAATTAAGGATTTCCTAAAAAGTGCCCAAATTTGTCAATTGCTGTTTGACATGTTTACCACTTGTGAATGAAGACACTTGCATATATGCAAGTTTACAACTGCCCTATAGATAACGCAACAAATATCGAATTATGTATTTTAGAAAGATTCTGGTGACCACCGTTATTTCAATACCTATTACTAATTTCTGGTAGCGACAGAGAATTCCTAAAAAGCATTATGTAGCTTACAAACTGTGGAGAGAAGACAATGAAGAAATGTTCAGTCTTTATAAGTGGGAAGAAACTTTTTAAAATCTTAATTTCCGGAGAAAACTCACATAATCAAGAAAAGGCCTGAAACCCATTCCACTTGTCAGCCTGGGCAGGATTCGAACCTGGGCCATATAGAGGATGGAAAACAAAGAAAGTAGTTCCACGTCAATCCCACATGTACAGGGAGACAGGCCAACTTGCATCAGAACAGCTTGAAAGAAAATTTACCTATCGCGGTAGAATCGCGTTAGAATCGCGTCAACGCAGCTTGTGAAATATTGTCCAATTACATGATATAAAAATCGACGCGGAACGCGCAAAATCTGAGACAAGCAAAACTTAGTGTACATGACAAAAACTCAATAGGATTGTCTAAGGGGCGTGGCTAACTCGCAAACGGCGATAGGTCAATGGACCGATCCAGTAAGCCCCGCCCACTGTGCACTTGGCAAATTAACACGTGCTTTTCTCCAATGCCACACTGCATTTTCCTGCCGCGCGCTTCATGCGCGCGTGCACGCATGTCGGACTTTAGTTCACGCACGTCGGACATAAATCACGGCTGTGATTGGTCAGAACACCATGGGGCGGTGGGCGGTGCTTACTAGATCGGTCCATTATAATGCAATGTTCATGTTCTGCAGACGCCTTCAATTTCCAAATCTGAGTGCAAAACCGGCATGGCTCTCATTTTTATTCATTCGAGCAAAACAAAAATTCACTTTTTTGCCAAGGTGCAACAAAGCAAAATCAGACTATTTACATAAGTACCATCAAATTTCATTAATTGTATTCCAAACATTAATGTTATTTTCAGCAGAGAGTCAATAGCATTTAGTTTTATTTTTGCATTAGGAAACACAGTGAAACCCGCTTTTCTTAATGAAACAACCAAATCAATTGAACAAAATGATCACCCAACACAAGCTATCAGGTGAAAAGAAATCCACCTTGCCCCAAGAGAATCACAACATTTTTACTAAGCGCAGTATAAAAACGGTTACTTAGACCGTTGCCCGACTCAAGATCTTATGTTTTCTTCGCATCCGCAAAGCCCTTCAAGATCTTCAAGGATTTGACACAAGTCTCATCTTTCTCCCTGGTGGTTTCCAGATACATCTCACTTCGCTCAAGACACCGTAAACATGTTGTTCCAGTTCACGATTCAGAAAACTGAAGAAAACAAAATCTACATCTAAAAATAAAATCTACACAAAAGTCAATGTTACTAATCTTGCATTTTTAAAAGTACAGTTTTCATTTAAAGCACCGTTTCAAAATGTTACTTGTTCAAAAGAGGCAACATTATGCGAATCATATTACATGAATTATCAATTGGGGGGACACATCAATTTATGATTTACTTTATAATAGACATCGTTTGACAGTACAGGGTGAGTTTAAAGAAAAAGGAAACCCAAATGGCGCCCCCTATATTTAAAGATCTATGAGGTAAAAACCCAATTAATTAAGCTTCAGTTTAGTAAAAGAATCATTCATATCGCTCATGTACTTTTTAAGTTATAGACTCCTAAACACAAACAAAGTTTTATATTTTTGCCCACGGAACACAATAAAATGTTAGTCATATTTCAGCAAAACAAAAACAATTCGCATATCAAAAAATATAAAAAAACCCAATTAACGGAACATTCTCATAACCATGATTACTGGTACTTTAATGACCTCCATTCAAACAGTTGCTTCCAATGTTAAAATAACATGATTTATAATGTCAAGAGTTTATAGTCGTGCCCTGCCTTCTACTTAATTGGCTACCCGGAGACCTAGGGCCTATGGGATTATTCTGATATCGTTTTCACGATGTGACATGGTTTCATTTTACTGAAATATCACGTACACGTACCTCAAAATGTGATCAGTGGACAACATTTTAAAACTCGAAAGCGCTACATGCAGAACTTCTTTACATAATAGGGTGCGCCACGTTTGTTTCCTTTTTTGACTCGCCCTGTATTAGATCATACATAATTTGAGATTTTGTTTGGATTTGTACTTTTGGGAAATTTTAGCCTTTAAAATAATCTCAATGAAGGAATACATTCATGTACACGGTTGTGACTATTTTGGACTTAACAATCCAGTTGATAGTGCATGAAGTAGAGAATTGTTAACCGAGAGGTTGTGTGAGGACTTAATGTAGTGAAAATATTGAACTTTTCAGATGAGGCACATTAATTGATGATGTCACAACTGGAAGATATCACACTTCGTGGTGTTGGAAGGCAGACGTTGTGTGGTTGACGGGAGGTGGGCAAAGCATTTGGAAAAAAAATTGATGACGTCACATTATTTACAGATCAGTTGCTTGGTCTGATCCTGCATGGGCAAGATGCGCAATGCTGTTCGAACGCCCTCTAGAGTCTGCACGTAGCGTCTAATCGAAAACGCCCTCGGTAGTCTGTACAGGTTTCACATTCCAGGTGTCACAAATGCCGTTGTGACAATGTGACGACACCAATTTCAATCCTTGTTGGCTGGTAACTGAACCCTCGTTCCAAGTCCTTGTATCTCTTTGTGGGTGACGTCACGTCTTGTGTGAAGGGTGCCCCCAACTGTGCATGACGTCACTTATTGTGTGAAGGGCGCCCCCAGCTGTGCATGACGGTACATCTTGTGTGAAGGGCGCCCCCAACGGTGCAAGACTCAACAGCTGCATCCGATTCTCGCGTCTAGGGTTCTGTGACCATTTTCATTCACACTGACAGACGTAGCTACGAAGGCCTGTTTCACACAAAACCAATTTGTTTCCCCTATCGTTCCAGGGTCACCATCTTTTCTTTTTTCCAGAGCACTGATAGTCTGCGAGACCAATTATTTACATCTAAAGGAAAGGGGTCAGGGTTGGTCTCATCGCTACGACCCTTCTGATTTGTCACAGTGTTCCGTTGTTGGTGACGAAGCCCCATCTGCTTTTGAACTCTCGTTCTCTGCGCCTCCGCTGGCCGTCCCACTCTTCTCATCTGCCGAATCAAAGAGAGAAGGATCGTTATCCCTAATTGAAACATCAGGTGCATGGATGAATTCCGCTTCCATTAATGGCGGATGCCTGGTTGCCTTTGATTAGTCCGGAAACGGGGGAAATTATCATTTTAGAAACCAAAGATTCACTACCTTCACGTGCATATTACCCATAGAGCTATATCAGTCTATGATTGTGCATGCAAACAATCTTGGTAGAAATTGCACCATCCTGAATAAAATCGTTTTTCGTTCATTGAATTGTAATGCCAAAGCGTGGCCTACGTAGAGCTTCACCAATTGAGGTTGGAACTACAGGTACATTTTCTGCTCATGGACAATTATTCTGGCCCTTCAAAGTTATCAATCTTTGTATTAAAGAGCAAACAATCTTTGAGTGCAGTTTCGGTTGATTTTTTTTTAATTCCTTGGAATTGTGGTGCCAAATGGTGCGTATATGTCTTCATCGATTGAGATTGAAATTAATGCTACGTGCCCTGCTCAAGGACATCATAATCCTCCCAGATCCCTCAAATGCCACCTAAGGATTTGAGATGATTTCATTCCAGGATTAAGGAATTTATAGTTTAGCGAGTTTTACTTTGATGTCTGTTTAAAGTTCAAGTGGACCTTCAAACCATTTGGTTTTGGAGTTAGTTACAAGTCTAATAATACAAGTCAGTAACAGCGGATGACCAATGACAAAGAAACATCTTTTTCAAAGTTCATTTGAAAATGTCATTTGACTTAAGACTGGACGACTCGTGATAGACTTGTGAGGACTTGTAAGGACTTCTAGATCTGATGTTGCATAGATAATGGATGTTTATGAGTGCAATGGTAAGAATAATTTCGTGAGGTGACAGATGGAATGTCCTCGTCATCTGATTGGTCAGAGCCACCAAAAGCGTGACGCGTGCAATGGAACTTATACATTTACTGTGAAATAGAACTTCTATTTTTGTGGTGCGGCTTGGGCCGTGCGTTTGGACGAGTGACATTAATTTGATCAATGACCCACCAATCAGAATGACGGGGGTCTATTCAGGTGTTGTATAAACTGACTATAACACTGTCAGTCACTAATACTTTAAATGTGACTTAATGAATACTGAAGATTCGGGGCCGGTTCTTGATTCTGAATCTCAGAGATAAAAACCAAAATGTTATTCTTTTTCCTACCGATAGCTAGATTGTCCAGCCTGACCACCAGTTCCTCATTCGACACCGTCGTAGCGACATCTAAGATGTCTGGTAAGGCGTTCCGTCTCCCTGTCCTCCCCGTGGTGGTGAAATCTGTTAGGTTTGTTGCTACCTCTGCCATCTTGATGGCTACTTCTCATCTGTGGAGAAAAAAAGACAGTGATTTCAAGACTTTGTAACACCTCAAATATTTGCTCATTCCTCATTGACAACCTTCTTAATTACCATGCTTGTAATATTGTTCTCATGGACCATGGTTTGAAGCCTGCATGGACACAGTCACAGTGCTTACAGCAGACTGATCCACTAAGCCCCGCCCCATGATGTTTCGGGACTTTCGGCCAATCACAGCCGATTTTTATGTCTGACATGCGCGTGCACTTGCATAGGACGCGCGCGTCTGAAAGTGCGCGCGGTATTCGAGAGGCGCTCGTGTTGTTGACCACGTGCGAAGTGGGCGGGGCCTGATGCATCGGTCTCCATTGAAAGTTGTAAACGCAGATAGGTATGGCTTTGATTCCAGTAATGTAATTAATGCAAAGTTTCTTATATGAAAAAAAAATCAACATCTGCCCTAACACCTCTAGCTAAAAGGCCGGTTGGATATTCATATACCATGTATACAAGAATCAATGAGGATGCATTAAATTGCATCCGGCATCAATCTGAGCAAATATGGCAAGATGAAAGTATGGACAATCTTTCGAGCACTGAACAAATTGAAATCTGACATTTAATGATTGATTTGAATCACCAAATGGCCATTATCGGACTGGTTCAAATGTACAATTTGTTATTTCTCATCAATATACACATTTAACTCTTTTCGTTTATTTATTTATTTATTTATATTTTTACTGCATGTGTGGAAATTGTCAACTTACGCTTTCAATCATTCCATTTTCATGTGCTAGATTTTATTGCTAAATTTACGATTGAAGCCTAAATCTCCACAGCTGTTTGGGCCTATGCAGCTGAAATTTTCAGCAGAACACAAAATCCAAGTGCTGCACTTTTCTGTGTCATCAGTCATCAGATTTTGTTTTAAAATATACCTCACCGAAATTGTGACTGATCAACTTCAACCTATTGGCAACTCCGGCTTTTCCTGTCTCAAGTACTCCCATAACCATCCGACTACATCGCAGTATCCATCCCTAACAAGCACTCCAGACTAGCTATACATTAACGCTTGATGGAACTGACAGCCCAGCCAAACCAAAAACACGAGGCTCTCACATAAACCTTCCCCAAGCGCAAACCGAGTCGGCAGGCGTGTTGCCAAAAATAGCCGAGCAGCGCTATAGTATCATAACACCACCCACCCAAAGCCATTACAAAATACCGCCGCTTCAATTTATAAATAGTACCTAGTGACATTTCTCGCATGCAGGTGAAAATGTTGTTGAACTCATCCCTCCACCCTTCATGTTTGTTATTGTCACAGGCGGTTGACAAGTTAAAAATATCGTTTTCAAGATCTATTTTTAGAACGCTTGAGTCAGTTTTTAAGAAACTACATATTTTTAAACATTGAAACAACGGAAATATGCTTAATCCCCGACCAATACAAAATAAACGTCAGTGCGTCCTCCAAGTCACTGCAATACTATTTTCCCTGGATCTATTTTAAGAACGCATTGAGCCAAATAAAAAAATATAAAATATAATGCTTTTAAAAAACTAAAAACAAGTCTTACCCTCTTCAACGTCTATTCTAAGAAGCCCAAGAAACTACATACAGGGTGAGTAAAAAAAAACAACCCCAAATTTATATTTCATATTTAAAAACATATGTAGCACCAAAAATAATAATGACCGGAAAGCCAATTTCATAAGCTACTTTTAGATGAAAAAAAATACTGAAATTGCTCAATCTGTTCAAAGAATACCACTATTTAAACACAATGACCCTAAAACCTCTTTCGTCAAAAAAAAGTAGCAGTTTATTGTGTACTCTGACTGTTTGGAACAAGCGGGGGGGGGGGGGGGTTCGTCTTTTCTCGGGAACGGTCAGACATAAGGTTGGTTTCCTTTCAACCAGATGTTTGAAATAGGCTAAGTATACAATCCAAAACATGAAATTTTCGGGGATTTCAGGACCTAGTGGCCCTTTAATTACAGACATATTATTCATAACATATATATTCAATAAAGAATGAACGTCATGTAGATCCTCCACACGTCCTTCGAGCAACAAGCTTGTTTGACATTTGTTTTTCTGAAACATGTTTTCCTTTCAATTGAAAGCCGACATCAGATCAATAAATATCCCGAGTTTCAGACATCTGTTCCATTGTAATTTCATTTTCTCAATGTTTGTAATATTACATTATTGCGAGAATGACAGCAATATTCTACTCCTGTAAAAGTTGCCGCATGTCATTTCAAGCGTGACTCAGAAAGGTCATAGCATGCATAATAACGGAGAAATCTCATATATCGGTGACGCTTTCTGCTTTTCAAACTATTCCCGCGGCATGTGGCACACAAAAAAAGCGAAGTGAAAAGACTTTTTTTGTAAATCGGAGGAAAGAAATCCCAGTTTCAATTCAGGTCATCCATGTTAGAAGAAGTCCCTCGTGTCTTGTGCACGACATTAACATGACAACCTGATCCACTTGATTGATGAAGAAGTTTCTCTAGGGAGTTAATTTTGTATGACTTTTCTCCACCGACTTACACAAAAATAGCTACATGTGCATTACCTGTGCATGAAGCAGTGCCGATTTTTTTTTCTCGTGAAAAGATTGAATTTATTTGGACTCCCAAGTCCAGATGCAATGAAAATGATAAATATTATATTCCGTATAGTTCCATGAAAAAGTTGCGTGTCTCAAATGGTTGACTGCATGCCATTTCTTGTTTTAAAAACTAGAGAACCGGAGTATTTTGATTGCAGTCATAATTTCCTCTATCTTTAATGACAACTTAGGCGAAGTATCTCTCATTTCTTGATTCAGTCCATTTTCTTATTTCATTGCACTCCATCCACCCTTTACTCAAGTAACAGAATCAGCAATTTCATTAAACCCAACCTCGAAGTGGTTATTGAAAAAGAAATTGCTCAGAAGAGAAGAAAAAACAGACATATTAATCGGCTTTATTTGATTACTGAGCGATAATTTCTGCTCGGATGCTGCCCAAATTGCATCCCGGCCATTAATCGAGAATCAATTGTTCCTTGAAGAAGATATTGCTCCAAGAAGAGGTTTCTATTTTTGGCCGGCCGGACCTTTTCTTTGTGTGTGCACCAAAGCATGTGAATTGTCGTGAAGTCGGCCGTAAGCTGTCCAATTTCAGCTGACAATGTCTTGTTTGGAAAGCCTGCAGCAACGTGCCAGAATAGAAGCACGAGTGGAGAATTAAATTTTTACTATCAAATCTTAGACCTAGATATTAGAGAAAGAAGCAGTTATTTAACAGCACTATACCTGAATACAAATCCCCTTTTGAGATACAGTTTTGTTTCGAGATAGACGAGTTGATATCCCACTTCTATTTTGAAGTTTTGTTGCTTCAATCCGGTTCGTTAGTGTGACGTCACCTCCAGCACTTTCTGCACGATTGGAACCGGAAGTTAACGCAGCTTGAGCGTTTGTAGCCAATGGGCGCTAGTAATCAGTGGTGCGCGTGCGTGTATGACGTTTTTACTAACGAACCGGATTGACCTATCGCGGTAGAATCATGTTAGAATCGCGTCAACGCAGCTTGTGAAATATTGTCCAATTACATGATAAACAAATGCACGCGGAACGCGCAAAATCCGAGACAAACAAAACTCAGTGTACAAAAACTCCATAGGGTTGTCTAAGGGGCGTGGTTAACTCGCATACGACGTTAGGTCAATTCTTTTTTGGTTTTATGTTGGGAATCTTCTTTAAAAGCACAAATTTCTTTCCAGACAATAGATCTAATAATCCCGCCCACTTGGGCACCATCACGTGCTGCTCTTCAATGCAACACAGCGCCAACATTCCAGGCGCGCGCGTCAAACGCGCGTGAACGCGCATGTCGGTCTTTTCTGCACGCGCACTTTGCACATCACGGTAATGATTGGTCAAAACATTTTGGGGCGGGGCTTGCAACTTGCATGTATTCAGTAACGACACAAGCTTCTGCACATGGCTTGTCGGCTCTCTGTGTTATCCATGCATCCAATGACTAAAAGCTTTTCCATTTTGACTTTTAATCTGTCAGTTTCACTTCCCTCGTAACCACTTTAAAAACCCTCGAGCAAAGTCCATTCATCGCCTCACCTTCGTCACACCACGAGAAACCACAAATGAAGAAATTTACACGAACGAAGTAATTTTGTCTCTGTTTACATTGCAGCTGATGTTATCGCGATACGCAACAACCATTAGTTATCGTTTGCCTTGTTCATGTTATGTTTCTAACGAATTTTCAAACGAAATTGAGAAAACGCGCCTTTTCATGTAAACATTGAACATTATTGGTACACTATTTTGGGTAAATGTAGGTGCAAGTTTAAAAAAAAAATTACGTTTGTGGTGGTGTGCTGGTTATGGAGATTGACATACTGCAAAAAAAAATACTATGAAATTCTAATGTGTCAAAAAGGCTGAGATGTGGTAAAAACATTAACACCCTAAAATGGCATTTTTGAGGGGTTTGAGTAACTAATGATCCAAACCACCCCAACTTCCAAGGCTTTTCATTATCAATTCATTTACTCCATGCACTTTACAGGTGAGAATGCATGAATGAAAAACGAGGGGAAAAACCCAGAAGCGTCTTTAAGGAATCGACAAGAAAAGTCAAGAAGCAAAGTCGAGAGATTTCATCTCAAGGAATCAGGTACAGACTGACATCCCTTGCCACTAGGCCCATGTGACTGTAACGTGCAACCAGACTGATGCTAAAGGTATTGGTAAGCATAAAATTATCAATATTCTTTGTTAATATTGGAACTTTGCCCATCACTGATGCGACTTACAAGTATTTTAAAGCCAGAGCTTTTTGAGAGCTGGTGAGAAAAAAAATTAAGGTTTGCGACTCGAACCCACTACCTCCTGCTTACAAGTTCAGATGCCTCAACCTATCATCCACAAAACCTGGGCTGCTTTATTCGAATCCAAAATAGCTACGCAAAATTATTAATATGTTCTCATGGATTTGGAAGAAAAGAAGAAACAGTTTCACTCTTGTGCCCGCCGTACACGAGAGCTACGTGGTTAGCAACAGTCATTCGAGGCCGTTTGCTTAGCACGTAGCTCACCAAATGTTTGCTGCGTTTTCTGCCTCGCGAGGCCGTGAGGCAAATATCCTCCCCTGTTTGATTTCTTTCGCCTCGCGAGGCGAAAAACTCACCGTGTGCGGTCAATCTAAGCTACGTGCTGAGCTAAAAAGATTAACTAGCCAATGAAAGCACATTCTTCCATCTTATGCACAATATTCTTGTTTTGTCAGTGGCGTGATTTAAAACATGGGGACAAACCCCGGGAGGATTCAGAAGATTTGCTCAAAAATATCTTTAAATCACGTGTATTAAAGTCAGGTTGGTGTAGTGGTACTTTCCTCGCCTTCCACCGCTGTGACCCGGGCTCGAATCCCACCTGGGCCAATATGTGGATTGGGTTTTTAGTCCCTGCCTGATTCCGTGGGTTTCCTCAGAATATTCCTCTGGGCTTTTCCTCCCATTTCTAAAACTGTAATTTCTCAAAACATCTTCTCATACAAGTTTCTTCAGGCTTTCGAGCTACAGTGCCTAGGGCACTTTTGAGGAATCCTTGGTTTCATAACTAGAAATAAATAAAATAAAATAGAGTACGTGATTTCATTGGCTAGTTAATCTCTTTATTGACTTTTTGCTCAGCACGTAGCTCTCGTGTGCGCCGGGCTCTACACACTTGGCCAACCTGACGACAACCTGCCGTAATCTTGAACTAAAAAAAAAAACTATTTGAAAAATACAACTGAGTGATAACCCCATTCCGGATTAACCGAATTCACGTCCTCGTAATTAAGAGGCTAACCATCGGCCATGGCACCTGTCGACTGCGGCCACTTCTCTCTCCACTCCCGTGGGTGGCAATTACCAAATCTATGACTTTCAAAAGGAAAGAAACTCGTCGTTATTCACGCCACATCGGGAATTTTTCTGAGCTTTTGTCAGTAATCTCCAGCCTAGCGCACCCACGGCGGTGTTCCATCCACCTGACAACTCTGATGCTTCTTCTGTGATAAACGTAAAGTTAAGAAGAAAAAAAAGCTGTAGTTCATCTCAAGTAAGATATAAGTTGCGAACTCATTTGAAATGTTATGGAGGGCCCGAGGGCAGAAGAACGCAGGACGACTAATCACCGAGGATTGATCTCGATTGATGCAAATTCTTGGCCGGACAGTTTTCTGTTCACCTGGGAGAAAAAGTGGAGCAAGATTGAATCGGAGAGCTTAGCGTGGATAATTGGGTTTGGACTGAGTCCGTGTCAAATCGCTTTGTTTGTCACGAGGTTTTTTTTTGGTCACTTAATTAAGCTCAACCCTGCTGAAGCGCCAACACGATCCATCAACCACAAACATTATGTGGGATTTTACTCGTCTGAGCTGTGATCAAAAGATCTTTTCGTCTAGCTGTTGGATCCTATTGGATCCAGCAGGTTTCACAATTCAATGGGTGTTGGATTTGTTTGGATTAAACAGGGTCCTAAAAATAATTTGACACGTTCGAATAGGGTATTAAGGGTAAAAGGTGTATAATTTATGCACATTTAAGTACACGCATATATATATATATATAACCATCTTAAATTAAGAAAACATGACAAACGAAAAGCTATGGATGTATATCGTATAAGCCTGTGATGATATCGTCTAGCTTGAATAATTATTCTGACAAAAATCTTTAAAAAAAAAATCAAAGTTTTAGCAGGGTGGCCTCTAAAAACTGGTCTATTTTACAGGAGTAATGCCTCTATCCTTATTGACTCATATAAGTGTTATAAAATCGAACAAATTTATCTTTACTTTACCCAAAAGCAGTAAATGTCAACTGTGTGAGTTGCAGTGTTTAATCCTTCTTGCCAAATTAAAAGCGAAAAGAAATTTCTCAGCAACAGTTCAACTAGCAATTTCGGTTTGAATTAATTTGCCCACATAGGGTGTAATTAACCGCGCTGCAGCCTTAATTAATTAATTAGCCAATGGTTAAAGCTCATGCATGTGAATGTGGAATTACATCACGTAGTGCATGCCAATTGTAATACAGTGTAATAACTGCTTGGTCCAAGCTGTGAGAGGTAAACGTTCATGAGTCAGACTCACTGCACAGCTCATTTCTTTTTAACTCTATTGGCATTGAAACTCTCTTCGATCTCAAAAGATATTTTTGAAGGAATGGAAAGGAAATGTAACAACTTAAAGTCAGTGTTGTAGTTCTCGTAGTCGGTACTCGTACTCGAGTACTACTTGAGTACGTAGCAGTACTAAAAAAAAATGGTATAGCTTGACTTACCAAGACCTTATTTTATCGATACTTTCAGTTTGAAATGGTTGATTGGCGTGCGGAGTAATCGGAGTTTCCTGATTTTCCTCTGTGCACTAGGCCTGGGCCAATTACGCACAATTATGAACAATTTGCCGTATGGCCGTACTCGGAATACAAGTACTCGTACTCGGAAGTACTCGTACTCGGAAGTACTCGTACTCGTACTTGTACTCGGAAGCACAAGTACTCGTACTCGGAGACCTGTACTTGTACGCGGAAGTACAAGTACTCGTGCTCGGTAACCTAAGTACTCGGCAGTACTCGGTACTCGGAAACTGAAATGTACTCGACTACAACACTGCTTAAAGTACTGTATTTTCTATTCCTTTATTTGTACTTGTATCAATGATAATCTTTGCATTTTTAAATAATTTGGTCCAAACTTTCAAAAGTTAATTCATTAGCTATATAAATTTTACATTACGAGTACAGGCCAAGGATGGGGAATATAGTTTGAAGTACTATAGTTAAATTATTTCTTGGGTACAAAGTTACAATTTTTAAACACACATGTGCATGCATTGTCCTTGCAAATCTAGAGATCATTAGGCAGTATTATAAGTCCGTATCCACTCCCTACCTGTTTCAAAATTACTTTTCTCTAATCTTCTTTACATACCAAATTTGCATAGATATACCCTAAAAAGAATTCATTTAAAATTCATTTTCATCTCCTACAAATAGCGCCGATCCAATTTCGTTTAAATTATACAGTCAAGAAAAGTCCATTATAAAAATAAGATTGTAAATTCAAGCGTCGTCTTGACTGGAACGAAGGCTGTTTATACAAAATCTTCAAGTATATAACTTCTTAATCTTTATGCATACCGTCTCAAACGGTGATTCTATTTGATTTAGAAAAACATAGTTGTAGAGAAAATACGTCCCAAATTAGCAAATTTCCCATCTAAATTCACGCATGTCTAGGCAATCACGTATATATTTATACTGTATTTTTTTTCCTTCAAATAGTTTCATAACATGATTAAAAATGGTAAAACATGCAGTTTTATAATAAGGCAAAATAGAAAACTGTCGAGTTTTTGAATGCTAGAAAATGTTCTTTTCTCATCTATGATGAAGAGGGAAATTTGTAAAAGTGTTTTCTTTGTTTCTGTATTTTATTTCAAGCGAAGACAATTTTTATCTTCTCTCTATACATTTGGCACTGCATGGTTTTGTGTGTGTGTGTGTCAGTAATGATTACAGCACTAGAAAAGTTCAGCATACCCTAAATAAATTCCAATTTCAGAACGCTAGTAATTAGGTGTTCGACCGTACCAATATCTCAGCATGCTACCAAAGAGGTTTATATGAACGCTTCATGTGTGGCGGTGTGGTTTCAGTAAACGGATTATATGCTTGGTTGCCATTTTTTAATGAGTTGATTTTTATTTCTTAATTGCTCGTAGACACAGTCTACGGGATGTTATCGTTTGCAATGTATATCATTTTCTTCAACCCAAACCCAAGGGTTTGCAGTGTTCAGCTGAAGCCACTATGGAGTACCGAAATGTGACGTCATTTTAAACCGGGAAGTGTAATAATGACGTACGCGCGCGTGTTGGTTTACAGGCTGAATCACGCGCTACTGTCTTTTTACACACATAATTGTGCGCGTGATGTATCCACTTCGGTACTCTGTCCATTGTAACTAGAACAAGCCCCGCCCCAAGATGGTTTTGACCAATCACAGCCGTGAGTAATGCCCGACACGCGTGTGCGCGCACAGAAGTCCGACATGCGTTCACGTGCGTATGACGCGCGCGGCTGGAGAGCGTAGTGTTGCATTGGAGAGGTGCAGGTGATGTTGCCTGCGTGCGCAGTGCAGTTGGCGGGGCTTAGTGGATCAGTCCACTGAAACCTTACAGTTGCATTAAAAGTCCCAAGCTTTTAAATTTTATACGGTGCAAAAAAAGACATTTCTTTGATGTGCGACTGAACTTGTGAATTTGTTTGCGATTTCCTTGTGAGTGGACTTGTGATCGCCTTGTATTGAACTCAACTGCAACGCTGACCCTTTGCGTTGTGCAAGAGATTTGAATTATCGGATGACTGGGAACATTCTGTATTGGTTTTATCAATGCATCTCAAATATTCTCAGTTTATTACATCTGTCAGTTTCTGACCACGTGATGCACAGGTGTTTAAACACGCGGTCAATATCCTTGAACTGTTAATAAAAAAACAGCTGTGAATTTCATAATGGCATTTGAATAGTGGCCATCCTTTAACTCAACATCTGAATTCTATGAAAACTCTTCTTCCCATACCATTTTAGCTTCAGAATTTAATGTCTAGAACTGCATCCTTCATTTTGTGAGTGTATTAATGACTGCATTTTAACCATTAGCTATTTAGCAGGTCATTAACATGTGCATAGCTCTTTAATGGACGCATAATTGATTGTCCATCGGCGTCTGTAAATCATTCCGAGGCGAACGCTCCTTCTCTCGGTCAAAATTAGCGCTGACGGGAGATACATTAATCCTGAAATCAATACTTTCTTGCGTCTGTATATAGTCTCAAGGGTAGCCGGTGATGATAATTGTGACAGTAATGTTCTGCATTCTGAAGTATTTATATTTGAACACAAAATTGGCTTGAAAAGAAAGACCACTAAATTCAGTTATTGAATAAAAAGCTGTTTTACCCGATCATTTAGATTGGGTAGGGCGTATTTGTGTCTGGGTTGAAAATGTGGGGAGTAATGTAAAATGGGGGACTTGCAGACATGCAGTTATAGAATGCAAAAGATAGAAAATAAGACAGTAATAGCCACTATCAACCATTAGGCGAAGAGATTAGCCTATCAATATCATGTACACTGTAAAAACGTTGGGTAAAATACTGTTGGGCAATGTAATTTACCCGACATTGGTATGAAATTGCCTCATATTGGGTTGAATTGGGTAAAAACTGTCAAACTATTGGGAAGAATTTGCCCAAGAGTGTAGGCAGTTGATAATTCGACCTGCACTGGTCGAATTATCAACCCATTTTGCCCAATTTTGTTTTACAGTGTAACACTATGAATTCAAATTCAATTCAAAGCTTCACTTCACTTCCAAGCTTTGTTGTGAAGTGTAAATATCTGGGAAGATTGGTTTTGGAATTAAGAGTGACTTGAATTAAAAATGAAATCTCAAGAGATGAACTACATGTATATTTAAAGTAGCCCCCAAAGAAATCTAATGGAACCACATAAAAATTATAATTATTGACCATGCATGTATGGCTCTGTACATTTTCCCGTTGGTCTGTTAAATTGGCATTTTATTAAGGCAATGGCATTTGTGGGAAACGTAGTCGAAAGATTTACCGTAGTATACACAGGCAGAGGTAGAACACCTGATTGTGAAACAGCGGCGACAAACATTGAGAATTTTAATACGATAATCTGCAGTCATCTTTTGTAAAGCCCAAGGGGTATAAACTTAAAAATCGTAGTAACGTAACAAATTGGAGTTATTTTCAACTCAATCTTGTCCATAAAGCAGAAATATCGTCGAATTGATGGAGGAGATCATCAGCGTTAGCTCCCATTTTTATGCTACTCAGTTATCCACAGCGGTACAAGAACTTATATGACCATCATGGTCCACCCATTAATGCTGCAGCCCATGAGAAGTATCAATCATTTCCTTAAGTATCATTTAAATTCGTCTTGATATTCAATAACCCCATCAGCCGCACGGATTATTAAAATTTGCAGCAGTAACCCTCAAGCCCTGAAAGAGGAATAAATGTCATCTGTTAAATTGGACGGCAAAGGAGCGTCTGGTCTACGATGTATAGGAAACGGGAAATCGGAGCGAATGTAGATGTCTTTTGACAATATTTTCATCTTATAATTTCTCCGGGTAATTTGAAGATTAAAACACGAGTCCAATGTCCAATTTTAGAATAATTTACAGTACACCCTCTCAAAACAAGAGCTAGCTATGAAAGACAAATGAAATGCGTGTATGATCTGTTTCAACTTGAAATTTGGTATGTGTTTTTATAACTGTGTCAGTTATAAATGTAGCAGTTATATGTACAAGCGTCAATATAAAATTGAAAATTGAGATGTATCATGTTGTATACTTATACAGGGTAAGTAAAAAATAAAAGATACCCAAATGTCAGTACCATTTTTTCTCATGAGGATATGAAAGCCCAATTAATAAGCTTTCGTTAAGTGCAAGAATCGTTCAAATCACTCATGTACTTCTTTTCAGGTTACGGAATTTTAAACACAAACCTAAAGTTCTGTCCACGGATCACAAAAAAGTAAATGTTCTTTCAGCAAAACGAAAACAATTCACGTACATCCCTATGTATATTGTTTTCGTTTTTGCTTAAAGTAATCAAATTTGATACACCAATGAAGTATGTCTTAAAAGAGCATGTTCGTCCACTCACTGAAAAAAAGAATACTGAAATTGATCTATGCCATCAGAAGTTATGCATGTTTTACTAAAAGACCCCATTTTTATAGCTGTCCATCCATGGAATGCCATTGGAAGCTATTGAACTCTGTGAGAATTACAGATTACACACAAGCATTCAAATACAAATGATATTTTAATAAATGAAATCATTTGATGGTGATTTTTGAAAGTTTGATGGTGATTTTTGCATTTTTTCCTTTGCAAGTTCTCTTTCATTCATCGGGGTGGGAAAACGTCCATGTTTCATTGTACTCAAAGGGTATTCATCAATTCGTAGAACGGTAAATATCAGTGGTGGACAGCCGAGTTTTGTTATCTTTTCATTGAATAGACATAAATTACGTGAAATTTTCACAGTTACAAGTGAATAAGATGTAATTTATCCCTATATGTGTTTATTAAATGAAGCAAGCCAGATATTTTAAAAGTATTTTTCAAATTCGGTCACTTTCTTCGCCGAGGGTGCTATATGCGCCCCCCCCCCCCCCCGGGTGTTCAAAACGTCATATCCCACATCACAGCAGTCAACAATTGTTTTGTTTTGTACCTCTGTCTTGGATTATTTTGATGTAAAAATCACGAAAAGAAACAGCAGTAAACACAACAATCATCATGACAATCGAACGTCAGCTCACATGCATGTCGCTTGCTCGAAGCAGCTGATCGTCTGCTAGTTCGCTGCTCCCACTCATGTGTGAAAACATGGTGAAAATAGCGTGGGTACCAACGATACAAGCGTTTCACTCCGTACTTACAAAGTCAAAATACGTGATATCCCACAGGAAGTGTGCCATGACTTTTTATAAACTTAACACGTGATCGTTCCAGGCCAATGAAAATACAGTATTCAAGACAGAGGTATAACAATGCTAATTGCTGGCGTTTCATTGTACATGCCATTTAATCATCCATGGAAATGCCATCAAAAATATCAAGAGTCTACTCGAGTACATACGTAAGGATTACGAAACCTAAGTACGAAATTAAAAAAAAATATTGTGACTAGTTGGAGTATACAATGACTAGATTCTTGCGTCATTGACGTATTTTCATGACTCTTATCCATGTGGTTACCATTGGCAACAAATTGCATTTTTACAGCAGATCATCCCGAGTGATAACGTATCTAGATTTCATGTCTACGTTATCTGAGATCCACCAGGCCCTTTTAGAACTGCAACTGCACAGTATATGCGGAGTTTTGAGAATCGAACTGGTCACATTCTTAGAGCTTTTGACACTTTCATGTAAGCGTTAATTTAACACTGTACAACGAAATTTAAAGGAATATATTGTCCGGCAACAAATGATTTGCTTGTTTATTTTTGCAGGCCTTTGTACAGTTTAAAAAAGTGGTTTTAAATGGTGCGCTCCAGTTCAGAAATTGCGCCCAAAATGCAGAACGAATTAGGAGCGTCCCGCTCTTAATTAAAAAAGTTAAAATTAATTAATCAACGGACTTGTCGTGGGCTGATTTTGTTTTCGTGCGATGTCTCACTGGAAAGCTCATAACTAATGTAATGCTAGAAAATTATCCACTCAATTCGAAAAAACTATTTTTCAAGGTGCCACATCATAAAAACACATATACACCAACTTTAATGTAGACGTGCATTAAAGTACACAGTATTGAGAGTCCCATATTTTTATAGTATACCTTTCACATTTTGAGTAGGTCCAAAATCTGTTCTTATAAAGCCAGCTCGTGGACACTATCTGATATCATTTTTTAGGGGATTTGTTAAATTTGCACCGACTAAAATTGTCTTAAATGTCGCTTCGTTAATGTGAAAACTTTACAGAGACTGCGGCATCATGTTTGTTACTGCCCCGAGGCATCCTAATCCACTGGCCCAAGAACCGAGGATATTTCTGGAGAAAGAGGATACGGGGAAATCACACATCCTGGGAGGCAGAATCCTCAGCAGTCGTTACTGAGATCACAAGGTACAGTAAAAGGCTTAAGGCTAAGGAATAGCAACGACTGTTTCGAACTCCTTCCGTTTTGGGAAAAGAGAGTAATGGCCGGATGCTGTTTGTCGGTCGTTTCACTTTGGATTGATTTGGGGATATGCAAACCGGGTTTGCTAAGGATTCTTAAAGGTACACTCTAAAAACAGATAACTAATCATTGGTTGAAATAACCGACATATGTCGATTGGTTGGACACAATCATGTTAACCAATTGTTGGTTATTTTAACCAATGATTGGTTAAGTTAACCAAATCTGTTTTTAGAGTGCATAATGGACACCATTTGAAGGAAAACAAATATGTTTTTCTCTATAAGGAACAACAGTACAAGAAATCTGCAGCACGTTATTAAAACTAATCTGTCGAAATGTCAGATCAGTAGATATTTGAGAAAACTGAACATGCACCTTCATTTTTCTGGACGAAGGCACCAGTTTTCATTGAGAGCGCGATGGTTTGGTCCTAAACCATCGCAAGGAAATGATGTTAAATTTGTTGTTTTTCCCCCGAAACTGACTTTTTTTATCCGAAAAGTTGTGATTATTTTGACCGATAATTACTCGTCTTCGGCTCAGGTAATTATCAGCATCCAGACTCAAACCGGTCTTAAACAGAGTGTTTAAAACCTCCCCGAAGCACACATTTATTCCCTTTTTAAAACTAGAAGAACCATGCATGTTCTAATGTTGCTCTCGGGTTACAGACGTCCACTAAAAGAAAGTCTCTATTACCATATAAAAACCTCCGACGTTACTGCTCGCTGCTTTCCGGGCTCGGCGTTTCGGCTCTGAGTGTCGCTTTTTAAGTAACCGTGTCTGATAGTTCGGTTCCTATTTTAAGCCGAAAGTGACACCGAAATTGAGACAGGGCGAGCGAGTGCATTTGTGGTGTCTGTTACTGATGAACTTTCCAGTCGATGCGCTTGAGCGGGAAAAAGCAATGGCTGTTTCATGAGTATAGTGGTATAGTGCTGCGTAATTAAGCAGGAAATGAAGGAAGGCTAAATTTGGAACGGAAATCAACATAAGTTTCCACCAGATTCTGCATCCACACCCAAATAGATACACTTCCTGATTGTTTCCCTAATATACATGGACTGGTGCGTATATGCAACGTTGCGGGTACGTTTGAGGCGACATCATCCTTTTAGGAAGAGGATTACCTCATGAGTTTGAAAACAACTTTTGATTTTTTTCCCCCTAAAGTACGGGTAAAGTACGTTATTTTGAACCTACACATGTTAAAGCTTGACGCAAAGTAATGGAGAAGGACCGGTGTGTTTGCTGCCACCATCATCTCAAAAACCTCCCGTTATCTCTGAAAGCGTACATAAATAGCCCACTTGCGGGGAATGATCTTTGTTACCTTCTTTTGTTTTCCTTTGTTCCTTTTGAAATTTCAAACTCCATAGCGTTTCCCTTATGGGGTAGATTGATTTCTAAAAACTTCCTTATGGGGTCTATTTGTTCTATTGTATAATATGAACCCAGTTCATGTCATGTATATGTACAGCATGCTTGACTTTTTTTTCTTTTCTTTTTTACATTATGCATCGCCAGGTTTTCCTGCTTGATTTTACTATACAATTATTAACTGTTTACATGTTTACAAAGACCCAGAAGCAGCGACAATATAGAAACATGCACACCGTTTACTATGCCAATTATTCCGGAGTCAAGTTGAAACAACCATGTTTGATGAAATACACACACCCACGGCAAAATAAACAGCACTTTGATGCAGAAGCGGCAGGAGTAAAAAAAAGATCAACTTGATGTCTCATGTTCGGAGTAAATAATTGATGGGTCCGCCGCGCACTGGTGGCAAGTGTAAAGAGGTGGGACCAGTCTTGCTCCATTTAGAGCGAAATTTGATCTGACAAGGCGAATATTAGTTGATGGAATTAATAACCTGCCGTTGGTAGCGCCAGATGGGACCGGGGAATTTGTGAGCCGACCTGCTACGAATGATTGGGTTAATTCCATAAGTGCGCATAGTCAGGTTGTAACGCAACGTAGCATTTTGTGCAAGGAAATATTGACAGTTTGTTTTATACGGGCAGCTGTGTCAAAGATGGAGTGGGTTGGCAGTTTATCAAATTTGTCATAATTTATAGCGCGTTGTTTTTGACACAGATGAATACATTAATTTGGTGATCTCAGAGAACCAACCTAGTGTCCTCTTCGTGCCTATCTGACTGACTGACTGACTCACTGATTGTCTCACTCCCCGTCACCAGTAAGCCGGGCAGTGCTGTTGTATAGGATTACCCCGTATCGCCAATGAATGGGTTAAACTCGGCCCATTGTGTAGACTATGCATGACAAGACCTTTAGTGAACAGTCCTAATTGAATCAAATTTAATTATAATTTTGCGTCCTCTAGGACCGTTTTAGTAGGCTTGCTTAAGTGCCTTGTTTAATTTACAACTAGGTGTGTATTATAGTTTTTTTCTGGATTTCCAATGATTTACTGCCTGTTCAGGCACTAAATCCAGTACATGTACTATCCTCCTTTTTGTCAAGTTTTTTTCCCCACCTCTATTTAAACCTTTGATCTTGTAGCTTAAGAATCAGCCTAGCCTAGAGCTGTAGCTAGTCTTGCCCCAGTTTTGTACGGTACTGTACAGGGTGACCCAACAAAAATTCAACCCTAAAAAAACATTTGCCTTAAAAAAAGTGATCGGTGGATTTTTACGTTTTGGGTATCAGATTGACGCTGAGAGCTTTTTCTTTCAAATACTGAGAAAAAAATCATGAAAATAGCACTTTGGGTAGCCTTGGTCAATGCTCTCGTCGTTATTCGTCCCGTACGCGGTCAATCGTCGGCATATATATCCTCACGCGCTATGCACATGCGCGCATGTAAAAATACAGCGCGAACAGCGACCTCACGCGGCCACTATTTTTATGCAAATCAGTTGGAGACGATGTCGAGCCTTGGTTCAATCGTCCATGTGAGGTTTTGGGGGTGGTGCTCATTATGTTAATAGCCTTAGCTGACCTTAAATGTCGTTTTCTTATTGGTCGATCGTTGCGTGGAAACTTGCATAGTGAAACGTGGCACCGTACATAATCCATACACGTACACATTGTGTGTCTCTGCACACGGCACCAATGCACAAAAACTGTGGTTCCTGTCACGTCCGCAAAAGCCGGAATAGCTGCAAATAATTTGATGACGTCCGGATTTACCAAGGTGTGATTGGACACTCCACATATTAGCCCCACCTACATTATCTGTATTCGCATACGAGGTCGTGCGCTGGAAATCTAGCGCAAAGTAAAGAAAAACATAAGCTTTGGCCGACGATTGAACCAAGGCTCGACATCGTCTCCAACTGATTTGCATAAAAATAGTGGCCGCGTGAGGTCGCTGTTCGCGCTGTATTTTTACATGCATGTGCATAGCGCGTGAGTATATATGCCGACGATTGACCGCGTACGGGACGAATAACGACGAGAGCATTGACCAAGGCTACACTTTGGGTTGCTGAGAAAATGCCAATTATGTAAAAGTAGTCTTTTTTCCATCCTGAACACAAGTACTTCAAACCGTGAAACATTTTACTGTAAGCCTACTGTGCAGTTATCCTTCATTTGTGCAATTTCTTTAATATTTTGACATATTTATGATGCTGAAAAGGTTTAAAATAGGACTAAAATGGATGAGCTACCTGTTCAGGTGGAAAATAAAAGGTATTTCCATCAAATTCATTTGTAATCTTGTCATATTATGTGTCGTGTTGTTTGTAAGGATTGAGACATGCACTAATAGGTGGAGTGAAAACCCCTAATGTGGTTATTGTTGGTGTACAGGATGAAAAATGTTTTATTTTACATACTTTTTACATAGAATTTTCTCAGTAACCCAAAGGGCTATTTTCATAATATTTTCAGGTTTTGAAAGAAAATGCTCTCAGCTTTAATCTGATACACAAAACATAAAAATCCGCCGACCCCTTTTTATAAGGCAAATGTTTTAAGGTTGTATTTTTTTTTTTGGGGGGGGGGGGTCACCCTGTACAACTAATTTGCCTGGGGTTAACTGAAAAGAGTTTGAGTTTGTAGGATACAGGGAAGTTCCTAGCTGGCCGTTAAGCCCGCCGCACACGAAAGCTGCGTGCTGAGCAAAAAAGTCATTCGAGGTTATTTGCTCAGCACGTCCAGGGGTGCAGTGAACTAATTCAAGTGAGAATTTCTACGTCAGCTGATTAGCATAAAAAGTGACCCCACAGTTACTTTTGAAAACGGAGACCGTTTGGCTTTAAAAACGGTGGAATTGTGTAAATGTAGCCAAGGATCAACTCCCTAGTTTTTGGGCTTCCATCTGAGAGCAGGTTTGATAAACTTACGGTTGAAAAATGGGTCCTATTTGCCTGAGAAAGTGGAAGGATGCCACTTGTAAAACGGCTACACCCAGGCTTGGGAACTATCACTTTTCGGGAGGTGATTTTGTTTTGGTGTGAATATTTAAAAATGTAATCGGCTAGTCTGCCCAAAATTGAAAAGAAATGAAAAGATGAAGTACGAGACAATAATTTAATTTTTGTTTCAGAAACCCCAGTGATGTTGGCTTGCATGTTATTTGGCCCTGAACTTTGTTGATTTTACACGGTTTTCAATGGGGCTTGAATTGGTTCAGTGCACCCCTAGCTCTCGTGCGTAGCGTGCTTAAGGTTGGAAAGTCAGAACCCTTGAGGAAAAACATGTCTTGCTCCTCACCGCAAGTTTGTCCTCTTTGAACTCTTTCTCATCATA
Source organism: Patiria miniata (assembly GCF_015706575.1). Lineage (NCBI taxonomy): Eukaryota > Metazoa > Echinodermata > Asteroidea > Valvatida > Asterinidae > Patiria > Patiria miniata. The sequence continues at coordinate 5,863,910 of NW_024037056.1, read as the reverse complement.
GTACCCATCACACAACCCCCCCCCCCTCCAGCCAATCAAAGATTGTGTACAAAATTAAATTCCTCGTGGCCGTGTATCACAAAAAAAACATCCATTTTATTCATGTGCAGTCTATATTCAGCAACGTGTTTGCAACCGATGCAGCCCTGTCTGGCAAATTAGCACGAAAAAAAAAAAACTAATCCCCTAGATGTATTCTCTGAAGCATCTGCGAAGATTCTATTTATAACGAGTTTCGCGTCTTCAATTTGCCACTTTTTGGCAGGTGCGCATTCCGATCTTTATCAAAATCTTGAACTCTCGATCCCGACTAATCTGATCGAGGACTCGGCCATCTCGATAACATGTTGTAAATCGAAGTTGGTACAGTGCGAGATAAAAAAATTTCTGACCGAAATGGAGTGAGAAATGGAGTGATATTATCAGTGGGACTAGAGAGGACAGATATTAGCTAGATTATAAGTTGCTACAATATGAAATGCATGCAGAGATCTGTGCTAAAAATACATTAAAAGTACTGGTCTGGTGTTACATTTGGCCCTCTAAAAGTGTGAATAGTAACCAAAGTTTGACCCTAACAAATAGTTTGAGTAAAAATGGTACATAAGATTTGAGGCTTTGCTTGGTGGAGATACTAGATTCTCAACTAAGAGAATGGTTCTTAAAAGAACCATGGAGGTAAACGTTCCTGTCAGTATGCTCTGACCGTCTTCAGGAGAGTACCTAAATTCTAAGAGAGTAAACACTTAAGTAGCTCCCACTCCTCCAGACTGATGGGTCTCCTATACCCTAGGTCCTCCCTCTACTGAGACTGCAACCCTACTGTTCCACTTTAGTGGGCACACCACAGGATGCATCTTCACACTCGATTTTGCTTTTTACTGTGTTTACTTTAGGCATTCTCCTGAAGACGGTCAGAGCATACTGACCGGAACGTCGAGTTAATACCTCTGGTTCTTTTCAGAACCATTCTCTTAGTTGAGAAATTATTCGCACATGGTGTTTCCGCAAACCTTTCATTCATCAAAAAATGGTACCTTAAGGAAACATTCCCATAGGGTTGTGCACAATTGTTTCCAACTTTAATGACCCCTAACCCCAATTTTACCTTATCCTACCCCCACTACTTTTTGTATATTTATGTTTGGAACCACGAGCAATCGATCCAGCGTATATGCGACAGCAACATTTTACCTCTAACTATCGGAGTTGTGACATCAGGGAGACAATGAAATGTCTCCCTAATATCCGGTGGCTCCCTCTATAAGCATAACGTGTGACGAAAAATGTCTCCTTATTAAGGATACATTAACAAGAATTAATTTCAGTATTAATGAGTATTTTGCTGTCTTTGGTACAGAAGTTGGACATGTCTGACGAGTGGATTTTAAAGGCACGAGACTTTTCAGAATTTAGTCTGAAATGTTTTTTTTTTTATCTTAGAGGAAGACATCAGTATAGTAAGAAATGCATCGTTGAGACCTTTCATCCAATTTTCATTTTTTTTTTTAAATTGACAATATCATCCCTAATTTTAATGAGCAAATTCGTACCTCATGAGAGCGCAGGATACTACGGTCACGGCTCCTCCTTGCTTCACGGGTGGTAAGATCCAAGTGATGATGATGTTGCCTCAGATGATGCGGACTCTTATCTGTCCAAGATGCCTGAAGACGTAGACACACTCCTCCTAGAATAACAATGATGCAACTGTACGCTGTCTCGGTATCCCACGCGTCCGTTGCGTTTCATAACCCAATTAAAGTAATTCTCATGAAGGCCTCTGATGCTGCATCAATTTGCTCTTCAGAAATTCACTACTGGGTTATTACGATAATTTGGCGGTTCAATTATACTCTCAGTCTACTAGGGGTATTCGCATAATTCCAGTTCATATCATTAGGGTATCACTGCAGACCTATTTTTCCGTAATCCATGTGTCACCGTGGAAAATGTTGCACATTTCCGATGAGGTATTAAAGATGGTATACCGAAAAGCGTTGAAATCGCTTCGGTTGTATTCTTTTGTGAGGATCAATTTTTAGCTTGATGAATCGTCTCTGATGCTGGATGTACATCCAGACAGTGCCATCATGTTTAACACATACTTGAACGATGTGCTGGAATGTAGGACAGGTTTATATCAACATCTTGGCGCAATAACAGCTCGTCATGGGAGGCTGGCCAGCGAAATGACAAGACCATCTGAGCAGGAGCTATTTTTAGCGGCCTATTCAAGAGAGCTCGTTTCGCTTGCACGAGTCGCTGAAGATGATGAGCGCACATCCAACGCCCGGGAAGCTAATTCGGGTTTAATTAAGTCGGTAGCGACCCGATGGTTATCTCGACTATAAGGTGGCTGGCTGGTCGGTCAGATAGTCCAACCGCATCGCATTTCACGACCGTAGCTGGAAACAAAACTAGGGGAAGCATCCACCAGTTTTTACCTTCTCCGTCAACAGCCTAGAGCTCCGAGTCTCAGACAGTTGAGCTCAGCGCAAGTCCTCCCAGCGATGATCGATGGCTCCTCGCGGCAGCAGCTAACGTGTGTTTGGTTTGGTCGTTTGACACGAGTAGTATTCTGTTCCCACTCAATGATGCACCCTAGATGAGTCATTCGTCACTTCAAAGAGGAACTGCAAAGAAAAAGAACGAATCTCATCATTTTTGTACTTCAATTGATGTTCAGTTAAGTCTTCCTCTTTTTAAGCTGCGGGATTGCAGCTCAACAAACCATCATGTCTCTCCGTTACTCCGTTTAGTTGGTTAGTAAGTAACAAACGTTGACATTGCTCCTACATATTTCGACCGATTTCAACCAAACCTTGTCAAAAGTATCACTGAGCCCAGCCCCAACATGTCACATGACCAAACTGGTGTCAAAGGTCATCATGGGGTCACGGGGTCAAAAACCTGATTCTTTTTTAAAACTCAAAACACTTCTCCTTCCAGAAATTACATGGCACTATCACGTGACTCATGCATGAACATGAATTCGTTGGCCCGCAGCGTCCGAGATCCGAGCGAGCTTGTTTTTAAATGTCGTCACATCAGAGAGGATCCGGAACGGAAACAAGACATTAATGTTCTTGTTAATGTACTGTCAATTAGAAAAATATGTCAGCTTTTTGACCGGCTGCTGTGTACAATAGTGTTTGTATGACCCTTGGCATAAATTAAGCGGCTATCTTGGATGTGGTTTTTTGTTGGTTACTTTAATTCAGGAACAGTGGTTGCATTAGAGATCAAACTCGTGCCTATCCTTGTGGAACAAATCTGCCATTGACGTCATGGACAAGATCCAAACTCGTTCAATTTGAGGATACCAAATGTTAATGTGGAATCGATAGAAACAATGTAGCTCTGTGGTACTTTGTTAAGGGCAACTGGAATAAAACAATCTACATTTTTTTTTATTTAAAAAGAGTTTCGCGTATTGTTGTTCCCAGAGTTGATGGCTATTGGTTTGAGGAAAAAGGTCCCTTAGTCCTGACTGATCTACATTTGGATCTCTTTAAACCTATGGTCATGTATCAATGCAGAGATTCAGAAGTTGACCTGCCGACGATTTTCAAGCTGTGAAGAATATTTTTCATCTATACCTGTGGCACCTTTGCAAATTCTCACACTTCACTGTACGCCTGTCACAGAGTGGCCCAAAACATTACTTAAAGAAATATAATTTTCTCTGGTTATAGTGAAACCAGCACAACTAATCATCTTGGTGCCAAAAAAAAAGCTCAGACAAAATTAAATTGTGATATCTCCAAATTGAAGAAAAAATAACCAGTTTGTTTCGAGCAAAGTGTTAGAATGAAGAAATGTAATTTCCTCTGTTCCTAATTAAAAAGGCAAAACAACCAACCATCCTTGTGCAAAAGCTCAGACGAAATGAAATTGTGATATTTGCAAATTGAAAAAAAAAAGTTTATTTTGAGCAAAGTATCGGAATGAAGAAATGTAATTTCATCTGGTTATAATTAAACTGTCACAACAACCAACCATCCTTGTTCCAAATCTCAGACAAAATTAAATTGTGATATTCGCAAATTGGAGAGAAAAAAGTTTCTTTTGAGCAAGGTATGAGAATGAAGAAATGTGATTTCCTCTGTTTCTAATTAAACTGGCAAAATAACTAACCATCCTTGTGCAAAAGCTCAGACAAAATTAAAATTTTGATATCTCCAAATTGAAAAAAAATATATTTTGAGTAAGGTATTAGAATGAAGAAATGTGATTTCCTGTGTTCATAATTAAACTGGCAAAACAACTAACCATCCTTTTGCTCAGACAAAATTAAAATTTGGATACTTGCAACTGGATGAGAGCAAGGTATTAGAAAAAAAGAAATGTAATTTCCTGTGTTCATAATTAAACTGGCGAAACAACTAACCATCCTTTTGCTAAGACAAAATTAAAATTTGGATATTTGCAATTGGAAGAGAGCAAGGTATAAGAATGAATAAATGTGATTTCCTGTGTTCATAATTAAACTGGCAAAACAACTAACCATCCTTTTGCTCAGACAAAATTAAAATTTGGATATTTGCAATTGGATGAGTGCAAGGTATAAGAATGAATAAATTTAATTTCCTGTGTCCATAATTAAACTGGCAAAACAGCTAACCATCTTTGTAAATAAAAACTCAAGACAAAATGAGAATTGTGATATTTCCAAATCGACAAAAATATTTATATTTTGAACAAGGAATTAAAATGCACAGTTTGTGGAGTCTATGCAACTCTGATGATGCCAAAGTCACGCTTCCCCGGTGAACCATTACAAAAAGATGGAGAAATTGCAGTGCGCTAAAAATAGCACACACCAGGCCGAAAATAGCAGTCTCTTTTATAACGAATTCAGTTCCAGTAGAATTCAGCTGTGAATTCAATCGATGGAGCAGCCTAGCAATCACGCTATCTGACAGTGAAGTGCCTATAAAGGATTGACAAAATATATATTTCAAGAGGCTTTCTAGATTGAGGGAAAAAATGATTCGTGTTCTCTGATGCTCAAATGTGACCTTTCTTGATTGTTTCTAATATTTTGTGGACTAAAATTACAAATAATGCCTTAATTTTTTTTCTAATTATAAACAAATGTAATTCTACATTTCAGGTCAGTCCAGTCAGTAAGCAGTTTACAGTATGCTGAACAAGGTATAGTTCCAGTCATCTTTCATAAAATCAGAAATGTTAAAAAATTTAAGAGGTGCATTATGAAGATTCGTTGTTAAAGCTACAGTCCATCATTTGCAGCTATCCAAAAAGTAACTGACGTAACTCTTGTTGAAACACATACTTAGTTGAAAGATAGTTAGGGAGCGAAACTCCCTGTGAAATTATTCTTTCTGGCATGCTGTCATTTTGAAGAAATCAATGAAAAAAGGCCATTTCCAACGATGTGTCTAAAGACGCATTCTTGGAAATTCCCGTTTGTAGTTTGGAAATTCCCGTCATGCTAGTTTTTCAGCACCCTTCTTTAGATTTTAACCATTTTTGTTGCGTCAAACGAACATAATGCACACATGACAAATGGTCATGCTCTACCTATAATTCACAAGCTAATTGAAGGGCAAGGGTATTTCATTGTCATTATTCATCCTTGTCACTCGTGACCGGACTTGACCTTTTGATTGAGTCGTGATTCGATTTGTGACATGGGCTTGACATGTACATCTAATTGCTAAGGCAGGGGAATATGACAGAATGTAATTGTACATATATATAGACGTACTTCCTTACCCATAGACAAAGTATTATTACTTTTTGAGGACTAGTTTAATAGAGGAAAACAAAACCTGTTTACTTTTTACATGGCCGGTAAGTCAAAAAAGAGGAAACCCAAAATGGCACGCCTAATGTTTGAAGAAGTTCTGTATGTAGCGCGTTCAAGATCTTTAGCACGTGAAAACACAAGTAATAAGCTTTCTTTTAGTTAAAGAATCATTCAAATTGCTCATGTACTTTTCTAGTTATGGACTTTTTAAACACAAGCCCAGTTTTATAATTTTGTCCTCGGATCACAATAAAGGTATATTGTTTTTCAGCAAAACAAGCACAATGCACAGTTCACATATCAAAAAAACCCAAACATCGGAACACTCTGACAAACATGATAACTGGCACTTATAATAATCTGTATTTAAACACCGTCTGCCACTAATGTTAAAACAACATGCTTTATAATGTCAAGAGTTTATAGTCGTGCCCTGCCTTCTACTTGGCTACCCGGGAGACTTATGGGATTATTCAGATTTCATTTTCACGATACGACATGGTTTCATTTTACTGAAGTACATGTATTACGTACCCAATGTGCTCTGTGGACACAACTTTAAAATTCTGTTTGTGTTCAAAATTCCATAACTGGAAAAGTGCATGAGTGATTTGAATGATTTTTTTTACTAAAAGAAAGCTTATTAATTGGGCTTTCACATCCTAGATTTGGAAAGCGCTACATGCAGAACTTCCTTAAAATAAATAGAGGGCACCATTTGGGTTTCCTTCATTTTTTTGACTCGCCCTATATACATTGTTTCCCTCAATGCATAATTTAAATTGTAGGTTTACATTGATAAAGTGTAACATTACTTTCCTAATTAGAGATTACTTTCCTAAATAGAGATTACTTTAAAAAAAAAAAAATAAAGATATAAAAAGGTAAAGGGGACGAACCTGTGTTAACAGGAACGGAGTGCCCATCTCTCTTTGGTTAGGCCTAGCGATTAGGCCAGACTATATGCTGCTGTGGGGCAAGGGCGGATCCAGGGGGGGGGGCCAAAGGGGGCCATGGCCCCCCCCCCCCCAAAAACGAAACCAATTTTTTTTTTTTTTAATGTGACATCGCAATAAAGGCAGGCAATGAGTACACCACCATCTTTTCCTCAAAAAAATTGGTTAAAGTGGTCAGAAATTGCCTCAGATCGCACCACAGAGCATCTAGAATCCAAAAAAATTTCGGGGCCCTCACGGGCCCCGAACCCCACGCCGTAATTTTTTAGACCCACTTTTTTTGGGGGGGACCAAAATTTGTTTTGGCCCCCCCCAAAATTGTGTTCTGGATCCGCCCTTGCTGTGGGGGATCGCTATGTTATTTTATAATGTATATTACTGTACCTGTAAAAGACATTGGTTGTCGGACATAGTGGATATGATATCATAATGAAGCGTAAGCTAAAACTACAAAAATAACTACCTGAAAGCGGAATCAGTTCTCAGAGATCTGAGCTGGGAGGTTTATCGCCGATGCTTTATTTCAACGATGCTCCATCATCAAGCACTCATCAGCAATCATGTCGGATGCAGGCGGATTCTGACGACAGTGCACGGTCCTCGCTAGTCCATTAACTTGTTACAGCGCGGCTTCTTAATTTACCGGCAAATGCTGCCCACGAGATGCGCACGGTCGAATGCAGGGACGAAATGTTGTGGATGACGAGTAGGCTATACCAATCTCTTCATCTTGCAGGCAGTACAAAAATATCGTGATGCCGTGAATCGGGGAGAGGTTGACGCGTGACTCACAAAAACACCGACAGCACGAGAGCGAGATATGAGGAAGAGAAGGGAGGGTGGATGCTGGCCGAGACAATCTCCTCGGTTACGCTGATGCGGCGTCGCCACCGGCAACCTATTCTGTCGATTGATGATGCTGTTTCCCGTGGGGAGAACCGCGCCGTGCTATTTATAGCGTGCATTAGAGAGAAAATATTATTTGTCAAATTACGCCGCTTGCTTTCTCACTTGTATGTGTGAGTGCTTGGAATGTTCCATTTTAGCCTTGGGGGAGACGTGTTGGGCCCTATCAAATGTTCCTTCGTTGGTTTGTTTTGTTTTATTTCTACCTTTTTTATGAACACTGGAGCATTAAATTCATGTTTTGCAGTGGAAAATGTAATAATAGATAATCATTAATGTTTGGAAGTAGTCCACAGAATTAGTCATGGTAATATTCCAAAGTATTCAATTTGTTATTATTTCTCTGAAGTACTGTGTGTACTGCATACAATAATATTGGTTTGCTTTAAAGGTCATTCCTAGTTCAAGCGCAACATCCTCTTAAAGGGTTCATGTGATGACTTTTTCTTAGGAACACATTGTGCAACTTTCTCCTTCTCAATGGATGAAAGCTATGTGACATCCCTTTTTGGTTAATTTGGTTGAAGAGTGCACTTCTTTCAACATTAAAAATGTTCCATGCTTTTCCGGACATCTGAGGGCGCTGTAGCTGTGATGTCATTTCGGGAAGTCACCGTTCAGTTTAGTGGTTTTCAGTTCAATTTGTGAATCCAAAATTTGCTCATTGAAAAAAAACACTTGTGAAAAAGGGTTGCTCATTGGCTTACCGCCATGTACTTAGGGAATAGCAAATCATCAAAGAAAGGAAATTTATGTCAGCAAAAATTAATATCAAAAAAGTTTAGCAACTTTTTTTTGCTCAAATAGCTGTAACATTAAGGTTTCTGCCCGGAGTGACATCAAAATTTTGCGTATGAATATGGAAATTCACATTAACATAATAAAGGCACCAAAATACCCTTCAAAATAGCTAAACGAAAATTGGAAACAAGGTTAAGTGGGACACAAAAGGTGCATTTAGAAGGATAGCATTTTAAACAAATTACTGTTGCTGTTTTCAACTGTACAGATTCTGTTTTATGCCATACTGTGTTATGGACCATTATCATGTTGCGGCCATCTTGATTTTTCCCATTCAAATCAACGTAACCGGAGCGAGGCTAGAAGGATAATTAGTCTGATCCTTTTTGCACAAAAAAGTTATCATTCAGTAAGTACTGTTATTGGATACAGGGAACATGACTGAAATGGTGGCAGCATGATAAAGGTCTATTGATCCAACACTCACAATGCTGAAATATTGTCCTCACCCATCTTTCCCTCTTTTCCTTCAAATAAAAAAAAAATTGCTTAAAGGGCTGATGTCTATTTGAAAAAGGAGAGTTCTTCTAACCTGCCTATTTTCAGCTCTTCAGGGTGGTGCAAAAAGAAGGAAACCCACCCGACAGGAATTGTTAACCTACTTACTTAATGAATCAAATTATAATCAAAAATACTTAATGAACTTATTTAAACTTGTTTTTTTTTTTATAATGTAGTGAAGAATAGCCCTTCAACCGTACGTTGTGAAAAAAAATCTTCTAAAAAACGCAAAAAAAAATAGTGTTATTATGCTAATTTGAATACAAGTAACCAAAATCACTGTTGTCCACGTGTATTAAAGTCAGTCTAGTGTAGTTTTGGTTGTCTTCAAATCAAGCTCCGGAGCTCAGTCAAGCGGATGGAATAAAGCCGTCCGTGGACAAACAGGTTTGGCACATGACACTTTTAAACTACCATATCTCAGAGACAAAATACGCATTTGCAGTCATGTTTTCGTCACTTATGTTTAAAGATCAATATTTTAATTCCATTAAATCGATTTTTTTTGCAAAAAGCTCAGCAAGAAGGTGAAAATTGCTGTCAAAAGTGGGTTTCCTTCTTTTTGCACCACCCTGTACAGAGACTGCCAAACGGTGTTATTAATATTACCCCCAACATGCCCCACACATATTTTCTCTCACCCCATGATATTTCCTTCTTTCTATCCTACAAATCACAAATATCTCATGCCATATGCTGGCCTGCCCTCCAGGAGGCTTTATCAGTCTGTTTACAAGAATAATATTTTTCCCGTCTGGGACTTTCTAATAGAATCATCCACTAAACCACATGGCTTTATCGGAGAAAAATGCCGTTCACGCTTGCTATGATAAGGTTATAATCCGCTTGATATCAAGTACAGACAGTCAAATATTGGCTATCGCTTAGAGAAACATTCCTTATTGAGATTTATTTTTTCAATTTCAAGGTTTACTCTTTGTGGATTTGTTTCTCATTTTAAGTGTTGTTCACTAAATATTGGCCTAAATGACTTTCGGTGAGAAAGGAGTGCATTATTTGAAGGCAATATACAACATTTGCAAACATCAAAAAACAAAACTACCAAATTATTATGAAATACCTTACCGAACTGTTAGTGAATGATGGTTTAAAACATCCTGAGAAATCATGGCACCTGGTGTGCTGACATTTTTAAGAAAGGTGGGAGTTTTGCATCAATTTCCAACAATGGTCGGCCGACCATCGTTGGAAAAACTGGCTTTTTTTCAATTTACAAAATTTAGTTAGTCCACATTTTGTTTGCAATCGGTTACACATCTGAAGTGGGGTCAGGGAGCCAGACTACAAAAACACAAGTTTTTATTCTCGATTTTAACCCAGCATCTACGAACACAAAACTTTAAACAAGTCAGTGTAACAATATTTGCTATAAAATACTAACCCCCAAATCCATCCATTTCTAAAATTTACAGCAAAGGCAAATGTTGTATATTCCCTTTAAATGTAAAATGAAATTTTAAAATCCATTTATGTTGGTATTTTAATTGAGTTTGTTATTTACAGTAAAGTTTATTGAGTTGATCAGGAATTCATAGACGATTTTCATCTCTCAATGTGCCAATAGCAATAACTATCGGTCTTGTGAAAATGAAAAAAACGTCTTATGGCTTTAAAGTCGTACTTTTCATCCTGTATCTAATGATGTTTTCGTGGAAGCATTTCTCCATATTTCTAAGTTTGATGACAAATGGACTAACTTGGCTGGACATCAGAAGACAATGAGGTCTACTTTTTAGCCCCCTTAAAGCCGGGGAGCGGCTATAGCCGCGGCCGCTAATCCTCAGTGGAATGCATTTGCCAGCTGTGGTATGCCTTGGCACACGGCCAATGGGTATTTCTACAGCTGCTACTTCTGTGCAGTTCAGCAAAGGCTGTGTAGTCATGCGGGTCACTTGCTCTATGTATGGAGGAATGCCCCCATAGACCTTTATCATGTTTCCACCATTTTTGGCATGTTCCCTGTATCCAATAACAGTACTGAATAATAATGTGTTTGTGCAAAAAGGAACCAGACTATTTTTCCTTCCAGCCTCGCTTTGGTTAATACATTGATCTGAATGGGGAAAAAAATCAAATGGCTGCAACATGATAATGGTCTATTATGCCCCGTCCGCAAGGGGTAGATGTCAAATATTGTAAGTGCATGAGACAAGGATATCTTTAGATTGATATTTTTTTTGGGTGGTTTCATCTTGACAATTTACATCTTGACAATTTACATAATTTGTTTAATCGTCAATTGTTTTCAGGTTTTTTGCTCAGTGAACAGGTCGCAAAATGCAGACTTTCTCGCAAAAATCAAATGGCTGCAACATGATAATGGTCTATTATGCCCCGTCCGCAAGGGGTAGATGTCAAATATTGTAAGTGCATGAGACAAGGATATCTTTAGATTGATATTTTTTTTGGGTGGTTTCATCTTGACAATTTACATCTTGACAATTTACATAATTTGTTTAATCGTCAATTGTTTTCAGGTTTTTTGCTCAGTGAACAGGTCGCAAAATGCAGACTTTCTCGCAAAATTGCAGCAGAAATGAAGCATTGTAGAACGGTAAGTAATGATTTTGAACAGTATCAACCAACTCCACCTGTTTCTTGTATAAACCTATTTGACATTCCTCTGTACAGACTCTCCTTTTTTTTATCCTTAGTGTTCTCAAGCAGATGTGTTTGCTTATGCATGTAAGGGCTAATTTCAAGGTAGCGAGCATAATGTAAATATTGACACAGGGAATAGGGAAAAAACCGTGAATGAGGGAAATGAAAGACGGGTAAAGTTCAGTCAACTCAGTCAGTAGCTTGACGGAAAAGGTAAGAAGTCAAAATCCTGAGATGATAGGAATCAGATGTTCAAAGCAGCAACGAAGTGGCAGAGAAATTGACAACAAACACGTACTCCAGCATGCGTACGCTGTGGTCTAAGCCCACTAAGCGCATAGACGATTCGCATGGAGCAGGCATATTATTTTGAGGTATGTTTTGGCGCGCAGTGCAATTAGGATTTCTTTTTGAATTGAATTCTTATTCTATTTTGTTCTGAAATATTAATGGCGATTTTGGTATGTTTCCCAGTGCAAGTTCTTCCCCATTCACCGAGTTGGGAAAACGTCCATGTTTCATTTTATTTCATGGTATTCATCAGTTCGTAGAACGCTAAATGATCAGTGGTGCATGGACTGCTGAATTGTGTGATCTTCATATTAAAATAGACATAACTTGGGAATAGAGTATGCACATTACCAGAAATGCTTACAGTTACCAGTCAATAGCATGTACTTTATGCCGGTGGGTTTTCTGTGAAATGGAGCGAGCAACATTTTTGGCTTCTCCGTAAAGTTGCGGGAAAGCCGATCTTTTTGTTCTCATTGGCTTTTCCGCATAGTTCGGAAAAGTCATTGTTTTTGTTCTGATTTGTTTGGCTTTTCCGCATAGTTGCGGAAAAGCCTTTCTTTTTGTTCAGATTTTTTTTCTTTCTATTTTCTCTTCTTTTTGTCAAAAACACCTGTGTGCGAAAAAAATGGGATGACGTCATCAGACCGGAAGTCACTTTGAAAAGATCTTTAAATCTATATCCAGATTTTTGCTTCAAATAGCACCGTTAACATAACTCTCTAGCTTTCTGGTACTGACGTCACGATGACGTCATCAGGTATCAGATTACAAACACCAACCAAAGATTTCTAGATTGAATCTTTGAAAATCGATATAAAATTAATAATGATAATGCATTCAAAACAGAAAAACATAACCTCAATTTAAAAAACGTAATGCGGAAAAGCCCTATGTTCTGTTGCAAACAGACATAGACCTCTAGTTTTCTTTATATTTCTTCTAATTCGGTCACTTTCTTTTTGACTCGCCCTGTATATTCCAAACATATTGAATTGCTTTTCCCTGATAATATTTGTGTATCAAGGTGCTGGAGGTCATCGGCGCGCATCTTCTCGTTCCCAATTTAAAACATCAGTCAGTCCCTGTATACTCCCCGCTAAACAGCTCTGTAGCCGTCTTGTTTCTTTGATGTAGCTCTCAAGTGTTCTCGTTGGCCGAAGTGATCTGAACAAATACACTCTAAGTGCCCTTGTGGCACCGAGCAGTGGACAAATCGATCCTGCTTGGTTGTTAAGCTCGGAGGTCGTCTCCGCTATGAGCCTTTAGTTTTAGAGCTATCACGGGGGACACAGCTTATTTTTATGGCCTTTTTACTGCCATACTAACATCCTTGGTATTTACAAATGGGGTATTATGAGGCAGAGGTTACTGATACAACACGAGGGATATAGGAGGATCTATTAAGATGCTTCTCCAAAGATGTCTTTTCTCAAGAGTATCTCTTAAACAAGTCCAGCATGAAAGAAACACAGTTTAAATGACTGACTATAATTATACTGGAAAATAATCTAGCTAAGTTAAAGGGGCTTGTTTATACGCTACTGTTTTACATGTCCTATAAAAATCCTATAAATATCCTATTATATCCTATAAAATAAAAAGGAATGCATTTGACTGCTAAGATTTGTATGTTGTCAGATACCTAGAATGGTTAGAGTTTCGGATTATAGTTTCCCAGATAGGCATACGTTGCTCACGAGTAATTTTAAATAAAGGTTCAAAGTACTTCCAAGCGGAAAAAAAATCATAAGACGTTCGTTAGGCTTGTACTGACCATCTCTTTAACCAAACCTTCACGAACGTGTAAACCTGAAATAGCTAAATCTGTGCGTAATTAAAGGATTTGGATATACATGTATTAGCATTTTCCCAGGGTTATGGATTGCCTAAAAAATTGGAAACATCAAAACAGCAAAATTCATGGCATCTGGTGTGCTGACATTTTCAAGAAAAGTGGAAATGTTGTATTAATTTCCAACATCGTTCTTCAAATATTACCCCCCGATTTACCACAGTCCACATTTTGTTTGCAATCGGCTACACATTATCTGTACGGGTACAAGCCAGCTACACTGGTTCCCTGAGCTTACAATTCCCCGACGTCTATAAGTCTGTTTCATCTGGAGTGGAGTCAGGGAACCAGACTACAAGAACTTGATATTTGTTCTTGTTTTTTCCAGCATCTACAAACACAAAACTTGAAACAAGTCAGTGTAACAATTTTAACTATAAAATACTAACCCCAAATCCATCCATTTCTGAAACCAATTACAGCAAAAGCAAATGTAACACTATGCTTTAACATAGGCATTTGACCTTATCAAACCTTTTAAGCTATCTTGTTTGTTTGCAAGGAAAACCTATACCAAACAGCATTATAATAAATGTCAACTCTCCAATTAGCATTTCCTGAAGCTTTTCAAGGCGGTAAACAAGGTAAAGAAGCTATAGATCTTAGCAGTAACGTCACGCGAGTAGCCTCCTATTTTCATCATCAATCGATCCTTTCCAAACAAACACGATGAAGATGAACTCATGGGTTAAGATTTTGGCTTAGCAAGTACAGTTTCCCGAGAACACATCAAAAAAAATATTCAAATCTCTCCCAAGTAGAATAACACGCATCAGATTCACAGATTTAGAGGACCGAAAACCTAGGCAACTACAATTTTCTGTAAAGGGCCCATGAAATTCAGGGTTTTTTTATAGAACACATTTTGTGCAACTTTCTACTCATCTGAAATGTATGAAAAAAATATTATACTGAGGGCGCTGTTGCTGTGATATCATTTCAGGAAGATACTGTTCAAAAGTACCCTTGAAAATGGTACCAAAATATTCTTGCCAAAATACCCTTGAAAGTGGCAAAAACAAAAATTATAAATAACGTTAGGCTAAATAGGGGACAAATGAGTGTTTTTAAAGATTGCATAAAAACAAATAACATGGGCCAATTAAACAGCGAAACATGGTTCCACCTCCAGTTAGCAGAATTCACAAACATAAAACTTACGAAAAACAATTTTCAAGAGGAAGAAAAAAATTGACTTAGGATATATAGGCCCCTATAGAGGGTGAAAGAGGTACAACCATAGGTACAACATCCTAACTCATTCCCAGTTGACCAAGACGTCGTGTGTATACTTCAGAGGTAAACCAAAGGATGTAATGCGTCTATCAATTGTTGCCCCCTCCCCAACCTGGGCTGCCCCACCCAAGACGTGGGGATTGTCACTTTTGGCCCCCTCGGGCAAAATTTAAGCGACAATGCCCAACCATGCCCTGACTTATGGGGTGCACTATAGCGATTGCCTTTCCATGTAGTATGCCAATGGTAATAATGCAATTTCAGTGGCCAAAATCCCCACCCTGGGGCATGAATAACATGACCAAATCCCGACATCGGACAGGGGGAAGCGCGGGGGTGGGAGGGAGGGACATTTGATAGGCGCATAACAACCATGTTCATGAGAAGGAAAAGTGTCTACATTTCTTTCCCAATTGAACAAAACACATCTGAATTCAGAGACTACACATGGTCAAGTTTAAGTGCAATATCGTATCTCACTATTACAGGTGCATGCAACTATTAGGATAAAAACATATTCATGAGTCTAAAAAATGTTCCTACCTTTTTTCCCAGTTACACCAGACGCGTCAGAATCCACATGTTAAGATAAACACACAGCGCGAACGTGCTCTCGGGATCAGACAGACACAATGTTAGTGTGCGAGTCACAGCCAGCGGCTCTACTGTCATCACACCGCGAGATCAATGCCACGACCTCTCAACAACCAGTCTGCCCGAGTGAGTCTAAACAACGACCTGCATATAAAGATGCGATGCTATTTATAGCCGGGCCGGGGAAGGATAATAAATATTGCATTGTTTGGCGAGAGTAGAGAAAAATCAATTATTGTCATAAGCCTAGCGTGTGAATGTCGTTGCGTGAGGTACATGGACAATGAGCGTATTGATTAACTATCCAGACGTATTGAGCTGGCGCAATTAACGCTTTATGGTCTACGTATGTGTACTTGGATTTCCGTAGAGTGAGGCTATGTAAAGCGGGCACAAGGGTGCACACCTGTAAATAGGCCTTAACCCATCTGCCGAGCTCATGAATAAAAGTTATACCCTCAAAATATTCTATATTAGAGAGTTCTGAGAGCCATTGGGGAATTGAAGAAATATGGCAATGAACCTCTGTCCCGGACTCGGGCTTCCAATTCTGAGCATTTTGGATACAATTGGGCTCGAAAGTGGAGCTATTTTGCCATGTTGTGGAGGGATCGTTTTTCAAGATGGCTACCGTTCCGCTTTGGGGAAAATAGGGGTGGTCTTCTTTGGGCGAGAATTTCTCGAAAAGTCAACTGTCAACCCATCAAAAAATGAAAAGAAATTGAAAGATGACACGTCGATCATCATTTTTCTGTGCAGCTTAAATACTTGTGAGAGTTCTGAGTATTTTTAAAAGAATTTTGAAGTATGGGCATTTAGCACTAGTGGCTATGGGATTTTTTTTGCACTGTTGCACCCACAATGACTGGGTGGCCATATTAAGATGAGGCATGTGTTATCAGATTCTAAGTAAACACAGCAAACAAAGTCCACACTCATTAGAGGGGTCATAATTTTGAATCTGATCGTCTAATGATGACGTCCTTTCTTTGGGGAATGTATACACTTTCATACCCCCTATAGCTAAAGCTTCCATGTACAGAGACCGTTGTCCAAGATTAACAATCATTTTTTATTTAATTCAGTTCCATGTATTCATAGTATCATTTTTATTGCACATGTTTATATTTAATGGATTTTTGATTTATTGTGGGTGTGTGGAGGGAAGAGGGGTCATTTTCAGTGTCTGGGTCCTGTTTAAGCTAATGTGCGCATGTTCAAAAGGACCGGTGTGTTTGCTGCCACCAACCGTCTTAAAAGTCTCCAATCAATTCGCAGCAATATCCGCTTGTGTTTTTTTTTATAACAAGCCCGCTGATTGGACGTTTCTTTGCCTCGAACTTTTTCGCAGATTAAGTGGCATTATTTTTTTTCAAATTCCATAGCATTCATGGATAGTTTTTTTTGGTAGGATTGTTTGTAATGGTGTATTGTTATTGGTACATCGTAACTGGTTAAGCAATGAATGAACAATTAACGTTGATTATTATAAGGTATTACGACCACACTTCATTGGTTGAATTGTTCTCTTTTTTCCCCGCATAAAAGTTGTTTTAGTTGATTTTCAACAGAGGGCGCTATACAGCATGTTACTGTCGAACGTTTTTTTATAGGCGAGAAAAAAATGGTTGAGTGTTTTTAATTTTTCTGAAGTAAGGTATTGCGCATTAGGCCCATTGGCACTGCTATCCCGAAGGGGGAAAATGACGAAATTGTTCACTAAAAGCTTCCATAAGTAGTTTGACTCAACAGTGTGCTGTTATTCGGTCTAAAATACCATCGGGATCCTTAGAAATTGATAATTACTTTTGACGCTAGATCTTTCTGCAGAGGTATTTACGGCTATTGTTCGCATGTCATAGCGCCCTCAAACAGCTGCCCCACCCCTTTTTATCAGACATTTCCGAATCACCCTCTAAATGTTACACAATACTACATCACCCAGTGTGTGCATTTCCCTTCTTGTTGAACTTGTGTTCTTTCTGTTATCTCTGGCCCCGTACTAATCCCTGCAATGATCAGACGAAAACCCTGATAATATCGTGTACACAGCCGATGTGACATTTACCCAAGGCAAGCACGATGACACCGTTACCGGGGAGAAGTTGGATGGGTCGTTGTGGGGATGGGCGAAGAACTAATAAATTGGGTTCGTGGTGTGTGTTTGTGGTGGAATTCTAAAGGCAAGGTGTTGTCTGTGATAGGGGGAAATTGTTGCGGATCTCGAAGAATGAATATTCTTTGCGCCACTACATCGACTCTTGCAAACCCACGTATTTTATAATGTGGGTTCAATTAATGACCAAAGAGTAACCTTTCGATAGACCTATGTTGAGTTTTAATCAAACTGTGATTACAAAAAAATTAAGGTTAGCCAAGTATCCAAAATCTGTCGATAAATCTATTCGTTTCGATTTGAGGAGCTGTTTTTGCTTGAGACTTGCTAGATGTGCGGGGGGGGGGGGAGGAGATTAGGTAAACACCGCCTTCTGTGCGCCTGAGGAGATTGCAAAACATGCAGTTTTTCAATTAGGATAAAACACCTCTCGGATGTCTAGCACTGTCAGTCTGTACTCGAGTTATATTAATTTTAGTTCGATTTTCTCAGATGGACGTTACCGTGTGATACGTACTTTTTCCCCCGCTTCGATTGGTATTCACATTATATATAGTTGTAAAGACATCAAATTCAGTTAGATGAAATCAAATCAAATCAGTGCATTCTGTAATCCTATTATTCTGCCTCCAGGGTGGCTATACATTACAAGGCACTTGACATAAACCAATGTCAACATATCACAGGCACAATAAACGGGCATTAGGACATTTGAAGTGGGTCCCCATTCACCCACGTGTAAACTGCTAACCCACAAGTAAACCCTTGTAAAATGCCCTTTTGGTGTACCCAAAAAAGGTGCGGCCCAATCTGCAAACTCCCTGGCCCCACAAAAGTTAACTTTGGACCTTGAGTAAAAAAAAGTTTGATGGGTCTATTATTATATAGGCGACATCGGCAGCCCACGTATTGTGTACTTACGCATCCCTGAACATTTTTAGGGGAGGGCCTTATTGGGTCTTATCTGTACGCATACCTTAATCTGATAGTAGGGGAAGGATCTGTGTTGATAGGAAGCTAATTCGCCAGTATTGGTCGGAGTTCGGCAGCTAATGTGTACCTCGATCATTAGTCGGCACATGGTTTACAGGAAACTCCGAGGATTGTTCTTGACCGAGTCAACGCAATGGCTTTAGCCGGGAGAAGCCGGCTTATACTCGGCCTAGTTTTTCTGTGGTGTACGGCTTGCCTGCTGAATGTCGGTGATGCATGGTATGTTCAATTTTAGAGCAGCTTGTATTTTTGTTTCAAGGTAATAATTTTTCTAAAGGACTATATACCAGGGACGTCCACATTGGAGAATATAACGAGTTATTTGAGTAAAGTTTGATGTCAGTGTCCCCTTCATTTGGATATAGGCCTATATCAGTTGTGAAAATCGGGTACAATTGGGAAGTGTTTTGATAATGTATATTAAATGCAGGAAAAAGTAGTGAGAGAGGTTTTCGTCACAATCGAAGCGTTCTGATCGAAACGGCAAGTTATACCTACTGAAGTCTTCTCAGAACCACTTTCTATAAAAATCGAAAGAGATGTTTCGACACCAAAAATTCTTGAAAGTGACGTGTTTACCATGTCCAGCCAACTTAATGCGAGAGATGTACAATGTATATATGACTTGAAGCTTTGCATGGCGGACGAGATAAATTATAAAGTTTGCGGGTAACACCATGTGGAAAGAAATCTCTTCTTGGAAGAAGTGTGGTTCTGAAAAGAACCGGTTGGTTGAGTGAAGAACTCGACGTTTCGGACAGTGTGCTTTGTCCGTCCTCAGGAGGTTGAGTGATGAGATGTGGAAAACCTCCTACATCTTCCACATCTCATCACTCAACCTCCTGAAGACGGACAGAGCACACTGTCCGAAACGTCGAGTTCTACACTCAACCAACCGGTTCTTTTCAGAACCACACTTCTTCGAAGAAGCGATATCTTTCCACGTGGTGCTACCCGCAAACTTTATAATTTATGTACAATTTAATGAGAAATAAGAGAGATATGACATCTCGCTTTCAATTGTAGCTTTGGAAAACTGCGGGAACAAATTCTAATTGATTTTTACCATATCAATCAGAAATCAATCTGCCCTATTGATATGTTGAACAATTCTAACGATCATGAAGATGATCGAGCTAAAGATCATGAAGATGATCCAACTAAAGATCATGAAGTTCAAGAGCTGAGGTGGACTAAACTTAGCACCTGTATAAAACTGTTTTTAGTTCGTTCGTGATAAGAATTTTAGCATGCAGAAATTAAGCTCGATTCGGAACCTTTCTGACGTATTTGTCAGCTGGTATTATGGTAATCCAATAGTTACCCACCAACACCCAATGGTACCCAATCACCAATGCCTCTACGTCACACAAGGAGTGAACCCGTGGCTATTTGCTCGCCACATACCAACGATGCAAGTCAAGTGCTCTGCTAATATCGTCCTATAATAACTGGCATTTTCGTCAATGTTATCTATGGAAACCAGACCTCTACCTGTACTTAACCAAAAAAAGCCCCCCCCCCCTTTCCAATAAACTCAAAAAATACTGCGCACATCTCGCTCAAATAATGACTAATCAGTACAGAAATTCCTTAGCAATCCATCCATGCTCTTTATTTGGCCCAAAACAGTGAAAATGTGTACGAATTTATGAAATTTATGACAAATGATACCGAAAACAGTTGCATATACGTGCAAGTTGTGGTTCACACTCACCTTGCACGTATACAAAAGTGCAATTTTTTTCGGTACCATTTGTTATAAATTGCATAATTTTGTACACATTATCACTGTTTTGGCCAAACAAAGAGTATGGCTAGATTGCTATGGAATTTTTGTACTGAGTAGTCATTTTTTGAGCGAGATGTGCCTAGTAGTTTTTGAGTTAGACACAAACGTATTAAGGGGGACCTTTCTTTTTTTGGTTGAGTGTAGTATTTTCTGCGGATTCGATTTCTGTCGTCGTTTGAACCGCATAGTGTCTATTGGCGAGGTTTAATTAACGGGCCCATGACATGAATCTTACTTGGTAACATATTTTGTGCAACTTTCTACTTTTCTTAAATGTATGAAATCTATTTAACATCCCTTTTGGTTAATTGTATAGAAATGTGCACTTTTTAAACTTTTGAAATTTCAATGCTTTTCTTGACAAATGAGGGCGCTGTTGCTGTGATGTCATTTGAGGAAGACACTGTCTACTTAAGTGTTTTTATGTTCAAATAGTAAACCCAAAATTTGCTTAGGGAAATCTTTTTTGAGAAAACGTTGCTCATTGGCTAAGGGCCTACTGTCATGTACCGAAACAACATGGCAAATTTGGTGCTGAAATAGCTGTAACATTGAGTTTTCTGCCTGAAATGACATCACACTTTCGCTCTTGAACATGGAAATTCGCATTTGCATATGTGTAAATCACGAAGTAATGTCTTATGGAAATGTTCACTACCCATGGAAACTATTTTCAAGCCTTTTTGATGTAAATGTTCATTGAGTTTTTTGTAAAATGTAATTTAATAAATAATTTTAACTCAACTGTTGTCGCTTGAGTCTAAATCACAAAATATTGTCTTATGGAAATGTTCACTACGGATGGAAATTATTTCCATGCGTTTTGATCTAACTGGATCATTGAAATTTTTCCTAAAATGCATTTTAAGGAACAATGTTCGCTATGGAAATTATATATTTTCAAACCTTTTGATCTAGCTTTCCATCACCGACTTTTCCCCAACACTTTTAACTCAACTGTTGTCGCTTAATAATGTCTATAAGCGAGGTTTACTTTTAAAGCTGCGCGTTTAAATCACAAAATAATGTCTTATGGAAATGTTCACAATGGATGGATATTAGATATAAGTAAACAAACGAATACACACAAAAATAGTTGGAATTGCTCTCTATACCAGTCCTCCAAAGTTGAGATACATGTACTGACAAACACGATCCTGCCTAAGGCCGATGGCAAGGATTTTTTTTCAGATTGTTTTGGAAAACTTTAGTTGTTGGCAGTAAATTATTTTGATATCTCTGCTCCTTTTTTTTTCAGGCAACACTGGCACCCAAGCTACACAGAAGCCGATGAAGGTAAGTTATTACTCATCTAGATCAGATTCCTACTAATAGGCTTAGTATACTTTCTTTTTGGCGCAGTTTTGGCCTGATTTTCATTGCCCTGCCATGTACACTTTTTTGCAAGAAACGTTTTTGTAGCACAGCGATTGGTTTCTGAAAACCACGCGCGTATTGCATCATCGCGGAAGAAATTTCCCGCCCCAAAGGTTACTTCACAATGTAACCACATGGTTTGCTCCTACATTTAAACCCCTTGTCTATCGATAATCAGTGGGGAAATGTGTTTTATTTGGTATTGTCTCCTTCAAATATAAAGATTGAAACACGCTTGCAAAGTAAAATTGCCTCTTTGTTAAAAATGGTGTCGGGAAGAAAAAGTCATATTGTCAAGTTCAGTTTATGACGTCATATCGAACAATCCTAAACCAAATTCAGCTGTGGTCACCCAGACGATATAAAAAGGGCTGTACATGTACCATCCTTAAACAAACAAGATAAAATGAATGCTTTATTCTCATTTTCGTGTAAACCAAGGATGAACTTGCCAGAACAAACAAAGGTATGGTTTTGTGTTGAACGTTTGCACGTGAAGCACGCTCACGCGAAGGCCGTCAAATCCTGGAACGACTCTGCGCGAGAACAGACGACTTGAAAAATGAGCTGAACCTTCGGAAACTTTAATGAGCCATAACAGAATGCAACCACATTTTTATGTTTTGATATTTGTATATTCTTTTGTAGTTTTTAACTCTCAGGCAGTCTACTTAGCGCTAGATAACTTCCTCTCCGCTTTTCAATTTCAAAGCCCGTAAAATATTTTTTTTTAAAGTACAGCGGACCTTGTCCATCTTCATGCACTGTGTATTTTATTAATGTTACTAAAATAGACCTCTCGTCAAAGGATTACGCGAATCATGATGATTGTCTGTAATAAAGCTTTTTGCCGAAGAAATTACACTATTGATTTTAGATAAACACAGTGTAATCCCGGATTATTACAAGGGATGTTCCTGAAATTCCGGATTTCGGATTAACTTTCACAAGCTCGGAGTGTATTTTTTTTATCTTTTAGTGGCCGACTTTACTGGTGGGGCAGAAAGGGAAATATTTGGGGGAATTGTGCCGTTGATGATACAAACATGACATTTGGCAAAGAGTCAGAGTATGTCTTAAGAAAGATATTTGGCTGTAGGGTCATCGCACACTTGTCCTTTGAAAAAAATATAGGTACAATTAAAAGCAATTTTCAAAATGGCTGCCATTGTTTCTATCTATATTTTTTCAAAGGAAAATCTGGGATGGCCCTATAGACCTTTAGCATGGTGCCACCATTTTAGTCATGTTCCCTATATCAAATAACAGTACTGAATGATAATTTGTGTGCGCAAAAAGGAACCAGACTATTTTTCCTTCCAGCCTCGCTTTGGTTACGTGGATTTGAATGGGAAAAATCATGATGGCCACAACATGACAATGGTCTATATATAGCCAAATATCTTACTCATGACATACTCTGACTGTATGCCAAATGCCATGCTTGTATCATCAAAGGCACAATCCAATCTGCCGTACTATCCTTGCTTATGTTCTTGCCGCTGTTTTTGTTGATTGTGTTAATACTTCTAGTGTCTCCTTTATCAATTGTTGTCTTGTCGTCTCGAACGATGAGCCCCATTAGCACCTCTGTTACATTGTATTAAATTGTTTAATTGTATTACATTGTATTACATTGTATTACATTGTATTAAATTGTATTACATTGTATTCCCTTGTATTCCTTGATAAACCCATTGAAACCCACACACTAATTTGCGGTTTGGGGCGGTACAGTGAGTTTCGGGAAGGGCAGTCTTCAGTTGGAAACGGGACCAATACCGATTGTTATGAACTTCGTAAACTATATACATTATGATTGATGAAATCGATCACGCTTTTCACCCGTGTTATTTGAATACCAATCTTTGTTTCAATAGATAAAAGTTCATTAGACGCTGATGATACCAAACCGGTATTTTACCAACCATAAATAACCGTTATCTCTGGTAAACGTTTACCACATTACGTAAAAACGGTTACGTGCTTGGCAACCAGAAATGTACGGTATTTAGAGGTTACAATCTACGCCAACAGTAAAGTTATCTGCCGACATGCTACCTTGGAAAGATTTCAAGTGACGTATTTCCGACCACTTGTGACGTCATTAGACGCCATGTCTCCCAAATTATCTCATCACTATGGTGTATCTACGTCTGAATGCTGATAAGAGCGTACGGGAAGGTAGCGACCCCCAATAAAATGGAACAATCAATTCAATTAAGTTACCCCGAGATTATGTGTTTACAGGTGTCGTCAAAGTTGTATGAGGTTCTGTACATTCCCTTAATCATCTCTAAAGACGTTAACTGAATGAATTACTTATAAGCAAAAGGTGAAACAAATATATATTTCGCTGTTTTTCGCTGTTATATTCCCGTTCTTTAAAGTTCTTGAGATGATTTCATTATTTGACTTGAAAAAAAATTGCACCTTTTGGCAAATTAGGAGGCAGCATTTCTGAGGTTGTTTAATTTTTTTTTCTTAATTTTATTTTATAAAATATAAGTGCTTTGATATCAAATTTCCCGAGTCTGATATCCGGCTTGTTCTAAATCAGCTATTTAATTTATAAAAAAAACTGTATTGGATTGGGATAACTTTATATGGTCATCAAATCTCGATTATTGCAAGAAAAAAAGGGTAATTTGTTATCAAAATTGTTCGCTTTGGGGAAATTTTGTTAACTTAAAGTTGCAGCATTTATGCTTGATAGATTATCTCTACTAACGTTTTCGTGTCTTTGGTCCGTGCATTCGAGATTTATTTCAAATTGTTCCTTTTTTCCCCCTTCTTTTTACTTTCAACAGTGTATGACATGAAGAGAAGCGTCATTCAGCCTGTAGTCAAGAAAAGTGCGCAGTTGGCGTCGTACAAGGACGACGCGCATCCACGCTACAGACGCAACGCCCTACCAATCAGCTACAGAAGTCTAAGTAAGTTACCATGGTTACAAAGATGGCGACCAAGTACTGAAAAAAAAACACCTGCAGAACTATATTCTGAAAAGTTATTTTGCATTTTAAGTCCAAAACCTGTGAGGGCCGACAACAGTTTATATCAGTACTGGGCTTGAGTCAATTCCAAATTAATTTGAAATGAAGTCAATTATTGTAACCTTTTTAGTATACAAATTATGATAAACAGTGAAGATCGATCATTGTTAAATGTTAAAGTTAACTTAAGTCCTTGTTTGTTTGATACTGTTTTTGGGTGCGCCGAGAGGGTGCGTTGATGTCACGTGACCGACAGTCAACCTTTTGAACCGTTTATCTAGCATGCGGCGTGTATCGATTACTGAGTTCGTCCGCGCCAGTGAATAAACTTTGTGTCTGGTTCACATTGTCTGGTTCGGGGTAATCTGAAAAGAAAAAAGAGCAATATCTAGCGGAGGCCTATACCCTTATTCACGTGGTGTTGTCACTATAGTGTTAAGTGGGGCCTATGCGTGGACGCAGGCGTACTGATAAATTGTTTCTTTCTCAAGGGGGGTTGAATTAAGAAGAGGAAGGGGAAAAAATAAAACAAAAATAAGCCAAAATTTGAAGAACCAAAAAAAAAAAAAATTCATAAATAACAACATGGCCTCTCTTGACATTGAAGTTGGTATATGCGTGATTTTCCAAAATTTCAATTTTCATTTCCGAACGAAATTTAAAGGAACATAATGTCCTGTAACAAATAAAATTGCTTGTTTCTTTTTGTAGGCCTTTAAACAGTTTTAAAAATTGGTTTGAAATTGCGCGCTCCAGTTCAGAAATTGCGCACATTCTATTCAGGACGAAGTAGGGGCGTTAATTCGAAAGTTGAAATTAAATAATTGATTACTTGTCATGATATGGCCGAATTTTTTCGTGCGATGTCTCATTGGAATCTCATAACTAACGTTATGCTAGAAAATTATCAATTCAATTTGAAAATCTACTTTCAAGGTGCCACACACGCACAAAAAGCACTATAGGCCTACAACAACTTTAACCTCCGGCAGTTTTGGCTGAATCCTGAAGTAATTACGATGGACGGCCGAGTTGAAGACTAATACGCAATCATCGTGCAACTATGGTAGAAAAATAATCACATGTTTATTAGGGGCAACGAGTGCAATTCATAGGCCTATCAAAGCGGGGGTTACAAAGCAAACAAAACACTCGCCTTCTACGAATGAGTGAACCGTTTTGATTGGCTGAAACTTGCAAGTGCAAACTAGTTGGCAAACATGCGTGGGAGTATCACGTCTAGACTGCATGAATAATATCATCGGGCCAGCGCTGTATATGAATTTTTAAGTTCACTAGTTCAAATTTACTCCCTTTTTTTCAAACTTGTGCAAAAAAACCCGAAGAAACTACAAATGGACAAGTTCTTTTCAGAACTCAGTAAATATCTTTTAAGCAGTAGGCCTAGTTATATTACCACATGGTGTTACCGCAAACCGAAACGACACCAAATAAATTTCAGTTCCCAACTATGTGATACTAAGGATTGGTTGGTTGAAAAATACTTATTTCTTTCTTTTTTTTGTTTTTATTTATAGCCTACAATCTAAAAATATATGTTCATATCTGACGCATTCAACGAAATCAAAAACTAAAATTTGCGCACAATCATTAACTTTTGGGTCTAAAGCGCCCTCAAGTGATGGGTACCTTTCTCGTGGTTGGTATCCAGAATCCACATATCATTTTTTCACGGATATGTCGGAGCATCACCAGTCTAGGAGCGGCATTTTTCATGTTCTTTGAAAAAGTTTCGGTGTTTTGTGGTTTTAAGTTGTATTGTTAAAGGGTTTGTTTGGAAGATTTAACCTTGACATTCAACAACCATAAACATGGAAGTTTGTTTATTATGTTGTAATTTGTAACTTGTGTTGTGTGCTAGCGCTAGCATGGCAAGTGTGGCTATTGTTATGGCAGCCGTTACGCAATTTTCAATTGCTATCATTACGGTAGCTTGAGTAACTCCAGCTGACATGTTCCATATTCATTCACATGTAAATGAATATGGAACATGTCAGCTGGAGTTACTCAAGCTATCATTACGGCATTAATGAAACAACAACATTGCCAATCTATCATATAACTGCCAATCCAATGGTAGCTCGACTGGTTAAACGTTAGACTACCAACATGACCAACCATGCCGAACAGGGAAGGTTTCACGATTAAATAAGATAATTTTGTTTTTCCTTTTCTTTTAATGGTTTTTTTTAGATAGTGGATATTTTGCCGGAGGTAATGACGGCAAACTAACGATTACTAAAGGTTTGTCGGCGGCAATCCATATCAACAGAGGGCGCTGTACTCTTTAAAATAGGGCTGAATTATAAGATGTATTAAATTCCCACCAAAAGTTGTGTAGCACGTTTGGTGTAATGGTTAAGCAAAGGCTCTAGTAAGCGGGATGACTCGCGTTCGATTCCGACCGCACCACATTTTAAAGTGTTTTTTTCTCATCCCCAAATAAATAAGAATATTCTTCTTTTATTATTTTAACATGTCTCAAACATTTTTGGCAGAGTATAACATTTTCTTTTTCAGATTTGTGGCTCTGGAGGATTTTTTTTAAAAGGGAAAATAAAGTCCGAAATTATAAAATGGTCTGAATCCCATCTTATGAATACGAGGTAACAACGATAATTTTGGCATGGAGCCAGACTAAAACTTGTCACCGGAAAATGTTTAAGTACAAAAAAACAGTAACTGCGCATGTTCAGTGCATATCCGGCAAACTAACGTTTACTAAAGGTTTGCCGTCTCCGGCAAAATTTACACTGCCTTTTTTTTACTTACAAAAAAAATGTTACAAATCCTAAATTTTATTTTAATTTATTGGACTAGATTCCACTGTAGAAAGAAGTATCCAGGCTTCAGTTGTTGTGTACAAAGTCTATGGAGTATGGAGAGTCAAGGAAATGTTTCTCAGTCCCAGATGTATGCCTTCTCAACATTTTTGCAATGACTGACCTTTAATAATTGAGATGATTATATGATGAAAAAAGTGGCGTCAGGATGCAACATTCTTTCCTAGATTACTTGGGTTTTTTTCTTAGTGACCTGTAGCTTTGGAGGATTTTTTTAAGGGAATAAAGTAAGAGAACCATTCAGTTGATAGTCGGGTTCCAAGAGCCAAAGATCCTAACATTGAATATTGTCAGATCAGGGCACCAGATGATCGATTGCCATAAACAATAGCCACGCTTATTTATTAATTGCTCTATCATTTTTCAGCCCGAGCTTATTTTTGTTGTTGTCTTTTTGTCAACAGTATCGGACCTGAGTGGCCCCAGTGTAGCACCCCACTGCTCGGCCTGGTCCCAGTCACACTTCCGAACATTCGACGGCAAAACTTACAATTTCCACGGAGCATGCCAATACACACTGGTTCTGGACTGCACCGCTTACACCTTCCGAATTTCCATCCAGAATGACCTGGACTGTTTCGCCCCAGGCACGGGCGCTTCGTGCAACCGAACCGTGGTGGTACATAATGGCGACGCGGCATCCCCGATCTATCTTCGACCGGGGCTGGTCGTCGGGCACGAGTTGTCCAGTCTGGACCTTCCGACTTCTCTGGACGGACTGGTCATCGAGAAGGTCAGCGACAGCATCATGGTTACCAGCGGGCTCGGGTTCAAACTCATTTACGACGGGGACGAGAGCGTGACTGTCTACATCACGTCCGACAGCTTGAGGCAGCAGACGTGTGGACTGTGCGGCGTCTACAACGACGACCCATCGGATGATTTCAAGGGACCGTTTGGAACTTTCGACAATGCCTATGATTTTGGTCTGTCTTGGAAAGAAGGTAAATAAAATCATACCATAAATTTGGGGGCCAAAAGTGTGACGTTTTGGTGTTCCTAGTACACCTGACCTGTGTATTTGTTTTTGGCTGTTTTGAAGATACTTTGCTTTTAATACATAATCACTCTTGGAGGTAGATGGCATAAAAGAATAAGTCCTGAATTAACAAAATCTTATACATGTCAAATGTAACAGGGACATGAAAAAGAATTGGACCCCAATTTTGTCGAATGACCCAACTAGGGCTTTTGCCAATTGTCTTTTGGTGCCATTTTCACATTTGATGAAACTTTTTTGCTGTTTATACAGGGTGATTCAGAATGATCTGGGCCCAATTTCATAGAGCTGCTTAAGCATAAAATTTGCTTTTAAGCACAAAAAACCCCTTGCTTAATATAATCATGTTACCGGCCAAAACTCCATGCGATGTACATTGCTTGTGACTGGTATTTAACTGTTGTTTACTTAGCATAACAATCGCATGGAGTTTCGGTGGGTAACCTGATTATATTAAGCAAACTTTTTTTGTGCTAAAGCAATTTTTTTGCTTAAGCAGCTCTATGAAATCGGGCCCTGGATCCAAATTAAATAAAATATTTAAAAAATATGTAATAATAATCAAAACAAGCGCAAAATGAGAATTGAAAATGAAAAAGCCAAACCTCGTGCCCAACACCATAACATCAGCAATCATGACAATCAACATCAATAACCAACATCAATAATCAACATTAACATTCAACATCAACAATCAACAACAAAAATCAACATCAACAATCAACATCAACAGTCATCAACAATCAACATCAATAATTGTTAATCAACAACAATCAACGATCGACATCAACATGAACAACCACTGTCAAATTCAATCAACAATCAACATCAACAATCAACAACAACAATCAACAATCCGAAAAAGCCAAACCTGTAGCCCAACACCGTGTGTTGGTCCCTTCAAACTCTAGTTGTTTCTGCAGTTGAAATGGTTGTCGTTGGATAACCATTGTACCTGGTGGTGTTCTATTTCTGCTGATGTGTTAACCACCACAAATCCAAAGCAAAACAAAGAAAACTTTCTTCTTCTTTTTTCAGATGATGCTTGCGATGACGTCCCGCAACCCACTGTCCTGTGCACACAGATCTTCATTCCTCCGCATCTCGTCCATCAGTACAAGGATTTCATCGACCTGTCCAACTTTGCCAAAGCCACGTGCAAGGCACTGGAGGACGATCCCTCGTTTAACAGTTGCCACACGGTAAGATATCAACAAAGTGTGATAAGTAGTCACTAGAAATCTATAGGCTCTGTGAGTGACTCATAGAGGGCGCTATTTTGGTATACCTTCCTTCCTTCCTTGAAAGTGCAGGCTCATATGTATAAAAATAAACGCACTTGCCAGAAACACCGGAGCGAACCCTGCTCTTAGCGATAACCGTTACTGGGCTCTTTTACATGCATTATACAACACACGGGACCTACGGCTTTACCTCCCACCTACAAGAACAAACAGGGTTTTCAGAACATTTGCCTTTTCTCAGCGTTCGCTTCAGCAGGTTTTGTAAGTGTAACAAGAGTACAAATGAATTTGATGGAAATACCTTTTATTTTCAACCTGAAATGGTATTGGATCCTTATAAGTTCAATTTAAACCTTTACAGCATCATAAATATGTGATGCGATCAAGCTAAACGAGTCGTTTGTCGACCCTGGTCAATTGTTTTTTGTACAGATTTCAAAAGAGCACAATCTCAGCACTGCTGTGAAAACTGCATGCTGGTACCATCTTTAGTTCAAAAATTATGGAAGTCGGAACACCAGAGATGTGATGAAGTGATGTGATGAAGTGGCCCTTTTTAGGGCCTGAATCTCCAAAAGAAAGTTCCAGACAAACGACTCATTTAGCTTGATGATATGTCAAAATATTTAAGAAATTGCACAAATGAAAGACAGTTGCACAGTGGGCTTACAGTAACATGTTTCACTGTTTGAAACACCTTTGAAAAGGATGAAAAAAATCACTTCTTTTACTTAATTGGCATTTTCTCAGCAACCCAATGTGCCATTTTAATTATTTTTCCAGTATTTGAAAGGAAAAAAACTCTCGTCCTCAATCTGATATCCAAAACATAAAAATTCACCATTCACTTTTTTGAAAAAAAGGCTAATGTTGCATTTTTGGGGGGTCACCCTTTATAACTTTTATAAAATTATGAAAAGTTTCACAGAAGGAATGAACCATGAACCAATGTTTCATTTTTTTTCTCGGTCTAAATTCACCGATCACTTTTTTTGAAAAAATGCAAATGTTGCAATTTTTGGGGGGTCACCCTTTATATAAACTATTATAAAATTATGAAAAGTTTCACAGAAGGAAATGAACCATGAACCAATGTTTCATTTTTTTCCTTGGTCTAAATTCACCGATCACTTTTTGAAAAAAAAAGGCAAATGTGGCATTTTTTGGGGGGTCACCCTTTATAATTTTTATAAAATTATGAAACGTTTCACAGAACGAAATGAACCATGAACCAATGTTTCATTTTTTTTTTCTTGGTCTAAATTCACCGATCACTTTTTTGAAAAAAGGCAAATGTTGCAATTTTTGGGGGGGTCACCCTGTATAACTTTTATAAAATTATGAAAAGTTTCACAAAAGGAAATGAACCATGAACCAACGTTTCGTTTTTTTTCTTGGTCTAAATTCACCGATCACTTTTTTGAAAAAAAAAGGCAAATGTTGCATTTTTTGGGGGTCACCTTGTATAACTTTTATAAAATTATGAAAAGTTTCACAGAAGGAAATGAACCATGAACCAATGTTTCATTTTTTTTTTCTCGGTCTAGGTAATTGATGTCAATCCATACATTGAAGCCTGCCAGAGGGACATGTGCAATTGTCAGAACGGCCAGGATGAGTGCGCTTGTAACAGCCTGACAGCGTACGCTATGGAGTGCGCACGATACGGCGTCAAGTTGGACTGGAGGACAAACGCACTGTGTCGTAAGGACTAGCTTAATCTCTTGGATTTTATTGATTTACAACAAGCATTGACAAAAATAAGCCAGCAAAGTTCAGTTTGTTAATGGTGGCATGATTTTCTGGTAGTAACTGGTTCAGATCCTGCTACGGTCAATTTTCTTGTCCCAACTGATTAATTAACGCTAACCGCCCTGAATCCTTCAAAATCCTCTTTGCCAAAGTGGAGGAATTTGGAGGATTGAGGTTAAATGGCAAAAGTGCGTTACTGATTTCGGAGGATGCACTTTGTCAAGGTCTTGTGCCAGACCTTGTGTTGTTTTTGCTCAGCTATAAATATAGGCCTGGATTATGCTTCAAATCCTCCGTACTGCTCCAGGATGTCACTGGCCAAGCCTCAACATATTGACAGTCACTGCTGCAGGATTTTGCAGGATTCAGGCAGTGGTCACCCCTCCATGGACCATATTCAAGAAATAACAGAGGAATTTGCAGGATTGAGGCTATATGCTATTTTTCCATGAGGCCAATTGGAGGATTTTGCAGGATTGATGCTACATCCAAGCAAAAAGGCCTTCGGAGTTAGGGTTAAAAGTGCTACCTTACTTTGATATATTTGATTCTGCCTGACTACCACGGCTGCCCACCACTTTTTATTATGAAATTGTTGTAATATTTGAAAATATCAAAACAGAAATCATCCAACTTATAGACCATTGTCATAGTTTTAGTCTTATGCATCAAAGTTTAGAATACCTGAGATTGAGAAGGAATATTTTTTTGAAAATTAACCCTCCAATTTCTCTCCCCGACCCTAGCTTGGACCTGTCCTTCTGACACCGTTTATCACAGCTGTGGCACCACCTGCACCCAGATGTGCGGGTCAGCGGCCAGCGATTGCGAAGAAGACCATTCGATTGGTTGCGTCGAGGGGTGCCGGTGCCCTACAGACCGGTTCCAGAACAGCGACGGGCAGTGCGTGAAGGAGGAGGACTGTCCGTGCGTCAGTAACGGGGAGGAATATGAGACGGGGTCGACCATCTCAGACGGATGCAATCAGTGGTAAAGTTGCCTCTCAGACAAAGTTTGAAAGTTTGTTGGGTAAAGGGCCTGGCAATTTGATCCTGTGAATTTGACAATGTTTCTCATAGGAATTTGAGAAACTCCTATAAACTCCAATTGGACCATTTCAGATATGAGGCAAAGAATGTTATGCGCACAGCTGGTTAACAGATAAAGCTGTATCTTTTTATTGATCCACAATTAAAGAAATCAACTTTTGACAGCATTTTCACCTATTTTTAAAATGTTTGTTAAACTTTGGATTAGTAACTATTTAAGTACTGGCCTTTGTGCATAAGTGACAAAATAATCATTGGAATTGGGTATTTTGTCTCTGAGCTATGGTAGTTTGAACATTACATGTGTGAAACCTGTTTGTCCACGGAGGTATACATTCCATCCGCTTGACTGAGCTCAGCTTTCGGAGCTTGATTTGAAGACAAAATATTAGCACACGTCAGACAAGGATTGTTAGTTCTACTTCTTTTTGATTATTATGTGATGTTGTGCAACAATGAAATGAAGCCTACAGCTCCTTGGGTAGATGATCTTAACACTGACATGAACAATCGGACAGCCTCAGTAAAAGTTACCAGGTCAAACATTTTATTGGCAAGGTTTCTTATTTTTGTGAACTACAAAAACGTCCAATTTTACATAGAATAACACTTGGACAAGACTGATTTTGGTGACTTGTATTCAAATTAGCATAATATAATTCTTGCGACTTTTACAAAACTTTTTTTCACCATGCATGGTTAAAGGGCTATACTTTACTACAATGTGACGACAAAATTTGAAATAAGTTAACTAAGTAGGTGAAAATTGCTGTCAAAAGTGGATTTCCTTTATTTTGAACCACCCTGTAGTTTCTGTCATTTGATATCTGCAGTAGTATTTGTTAAGTAACTCTTTTCTTTGTTTAACTTTCTTATAGCACCTGTCATGGTGGCAAATGGACCTGCACCAATAACATCTGTGAAAGTGAGTTGACGAAAATTTATAGCATTCGTATTGTAAAATCAAGGGGTTTTGTTTCTGAAGGATGGGATCCGTCTTTTGAAATATGCACGACAGCCAATATCTGCCCAGTTATTTGGTTGTAATATTTTAAGTAAATTTTGTGTAAACTGGAGTGTTTACAGAAATCTTTCATTGTATTCCAAGGGGCGCTGTAGTCCAGTGGTTACGGTGTTCGACTCCTGTGCCGTGGTCATGGCCGTGGTACATGGGTTCGAATCCTGATCGTTGGAACACGGTGCTTGTGTTCTTGAGCAAGGCACTTTACCATTATTACTTTGTCCTTCGGACTGGACATAAAGCCGTAGGTCCCGTGTTTTGTGTATTGCACGTTTAGTTAAACAACCCAGTAACACTTGTCGCTTAACAGAAGGGGAACGTGTTTCTGGCAGTGGCTGCAATATACGCCGCAGCACCTAGCAAAAAGGTGCTACATAATGGGTCTCATTATGTTCACTCTAGCGCTTTGTATCCTTTGGAAAAGGCGCTTAATACTATTATTATTATTTGATTCTAGCCATATGCTGGGCCTCGGGAGATCCCCATTACAAGACCTTTGACGACACTCGCTATAACTTCATGGGAGATTGCGCCTACCAACTCGTCAAGGATTGCTGGGACAGCGACGATAAGTTTGAGATCATCGCCGACAATGCTCCGTGCGGTCATTCCGGTGTGTCTTGTACACAAAAGGTCATCGTCAAGAACGCGAATGACGTCATCATCCTTGCTGGGGGTCACCGCGTGTCCGCCAACGGGAACACCATCACCGTGTTCCCGTTTGTTGTTGACGGAATCATGGTAGACCGCCCAACGACCTTGCTGACAGTGGTAAAACTCTTTAAGATTTGTATCAAAATTTACTTTGAAATCTTGTTGATGATCTCGTTACTCCAAATTCTTCTTCCTCCATGAAGAGCCCATGTAATGTATTTTTTGGTGATGTAATCCTTGAAAAGAAACTTTTGTGTCCCATTCAACGTTATTTTCAATTTTCGTTTGGACATTTTCAAGGGTACTTTGGTGCCTTTTTGGTTTTTATGCTGATACAAATTTCCATATTCATGAGCAAAAGTGTGACGTCATTTCAGGCAGAAACCCCAATGTTACAGCTATTTCAGCATCAAAAGTCGCCAGAATTTTAGATAGTTTGCTGTCGTAAATTTTTTTTTCTTTGGCGATTCCATGTTTTGTCCGTACATGACAGTACGCAAACGAGCACACTTTTTCAGAAATGTTTTCAATGCGAAAATGCTTGGGTTCACAATTTGAACAGAAAACCTCTAAACTGAACAGTATCTTCCTGGCATAACATAACAGCAACAACGCCCTCAGTTGTCTGGAAAGTACGGACAAATTCAACTGTTTAAAGTGCAGTTTTCACAACGTTTAACCAAAAAGGGATGTCACATTGTTTCATACATATAAGGAGAGTAGAAAGTTGCACAAAATAGGTTTCGAAGTAAAATTCCTGTCGTGGACCCTTTGAAAAACAGAGATTTTAAAGTTCATATACTAACCTAAAGTTCATATATCTCGCAATTCCAACTTGTTTACTTAAGGTGTCGCTTGGTAACGGCATGGTGATTCGTTGGGATGGCAAGAATCGCGTGGAGATTGTCGCTCCGCCGAGTAAGTTCAACAGGACTTGCGGCCTGTGTGGAACGTTCAACAAGAACCAGGCGGATGACTTCATGACGCCAGACGGTGAGATAACTAAAACTAACCAAGGTTAAACAGTTAAATCAAATTAACTTAGATTAAATATGCAGCATGTTCAACTAGGATTGACAAGGATTAAATGGTTAATTACACTTACCTGGGTTAAATGTGCAGAATGTTCAACAAGAACGAGGCTTCAAGACAACTGATTGAGAAATAACAAGGATTAACCAAGATTAAAAGGTTAATTAACTCAAGTTAAATATGCAGAATCTTCAACAAGAACTAAGCTTTGTGAAAACTGATGGTAAGATAACTAGGATTAACCAGGGTTAAACTTGAGTTAAATATGCAGAATGTTCAACAAGAACCAGGCGGATGACGTCATGATACCTGATGGCAAGCTTACTAAAACTAACCAGGATTCATGTACTATGGTGCGTATAGGTTCAAACCCTGCCTAGGAACATGGTGTTTGTGCCCTTGGGCAAGACACTTGACTACAATTGTCCCTCTTCACCCAGGAGTATGAATGGGTACCTGTGAGGGTAGAGGACCGATTGAGCGCTGATATCGGCTGCCGCGTGGTCCCATGGCCTGACGAACGGGGGAATAATTGTAAAGCGCTTTGAAATTGTTGATATGAAGGAAAGCGCTATGTAAGGAATACAATTTTGCAACATACAAGTATGTTCAACTCTTCCAGTTGATCTCTGAACAGGCCCATGTATGATTTTAATCAATTAATTAGTTAACTAGTTACCTAACTAGTTAGTTTTAGTCTAAACTTCAACGACTACAAAACGCCTTTTATTCACCGCTGACAAGCGTGAATTGGCTTCCCCACTACTTAACCAACTTCACTAGCTTCCCATCCGGCAAAGAATTGAATTCAAGATAGCCCTCCTCATCTTCAAATGTCTCCATCACACAGCTCCTCAGTACCTTAACCGCCTCATCCAGCTCAACGTATCTGGCCGACCTGGCCTTCGTTCCAGTAATGATGGTACACTATTGTCGGTGCAGAGATCCAAGAACACCTCCACTGACCGTGCCTTCGTTATTACCGGCCCTAAGCTCTGGAACACCATACCCTCAAGCATCAGATCACAGGAGACTATTTCATTACTCAGAAAACACTTAAAAGCTCACCTGTTTCCAATTTCATGTTAATGTCTGTTTTCATTATCTTGTGTTGCTTTAGCGCCATGATCTAGATGGAATGGCGCTTTAAAAATCCTGTTATTATTATTATTTATTATTATTGATTCCCAACCCCAGGTGACCGAGTCGCATCCTCCACGGCTTTCGGCAACAGCTGGAAGGTGAGATTTGAAGGAGACACCTGCTCTGATGTACCCCCAGTAGAACCCCCTAATGTCTGCGAGCTGTACTCACAGAAGAAAGACATCGCCTATGAGCAGTGCAACAAGTTATTCACTGAGGATGTCTTCAAACGTAAGTACTTCTCTGTCAATCGTTGCCCCTCCAAAATAAATCCCATCTCCGCCAACCCAATTGCAAAATATTCCCTATGTTGATTCTGGATCCCCGATTGTTAAAGGTAGAGTATATCATTTGTCATTTGTGCATTTTTTTCGTTTGAAGCAATAAAAGTGCTCAAAGTCTAAAGAAGGGTGCTTAACAACTAACCTGATTTAGTTTTAGCTCAGTGAATGCTGTATATTCCAAGAAAACAATATTCTAGGATCTCGATTTCAATTCAAAAGTTGCCAAGTCTTGTTCTGAATTGCGCGCGAAATCATCGTCAGGGGCACGTTCTCATTTTAGTTGATTGCAGCAACGCGATGCAATGCACTGAACGGATGAATTATGTCAACGCTTGCGTGCACCCATTCACGGTGTTGCGGAATTAAAGACGAACTACCAACGGAAATTTCCTAAACTGCGTCTTTAGACACTTCTTTCGAAATGACCTTTTGTTGTTTTCTTCAAAATGACAGCATGCCAGAAAGAATAATTTCACAGGGAGTTTAGAGCCATTACTATCTTTAAACCAAGTATGCTTTTCAACAATAATTTTGTCAGTTACTTTAGGATAGCTGCAAATGATGTATTCTACCTTTAAAAATTGGTTCAAAATTGCATGATATGCAACATACTGCTTGCCACAAGTTTAACTTGCACGTGTACCACATTGTGTTACATTGTATTTATTCACTGAAAAATCATTGAAACCATAGAGTGGTCAAGCGGTTTTGGGTGCTACAGTGACTAAAGGGTTAATGACGTCTACTTCTTTCCAGCATGCCATCGCGTTGTGGATCCAGGCCCATACTTTCAGGACTGTCGCTACGACGTCTGTAACGGGAACGAAGATGACGACCACTGTGCCATATTCTCCCAGTATGCATCGGACTGCCGGGAGAAGGATGTCATATTGGAAGACTGGAGGAATGCTATACCTGAATGCGGTACGTGTGCTATGGGATATACATTTTGTAAAATCGCATCTTAGGTAGTCTTTGTCTCCAGCCGCTAAGAGAGGTAAGAAAGGCCGATGTGGTTTGGGATGGGAATCATTTGCCCTTGAGCATTAAACTGAGGTCTTGCCATGATGACTGATAGCCAGGCAAATGATTCCAATCCCAACCGCAGCCCTTTTCACAACATGCAGGGTTTTACACAGCTTACAAAACACAGCACTGAAATTGAATGAGGCAAGGAACTGGGTCACATAGTCCAAAAATGTTGTTGTGATCAATTGACCATTGTGTAGTGATGCGTGACTGAAATTAAATGAAACTCACAGGGGTTGAGGCCAAGGCTTAGGAGTATCTGCACAATCAGGCATTTTCAAAATTGACTTCATGGTTTTGTAGTTATTTCAAAAATTGTCAGACGGACACTTTTTTGGGACATACTTGTATATAGGTGGGGTAAAAAAAGTTTTACC
Source organism: Patiria miniata (assembly GCF_015706575.1). Lineage (NCBI taxonomy): Eukaryota > Metazoa > Echinodermata > Asteroidea > Valvatida > Asterinidae > Patiria > Patiria miniata. The sequence continues at coordinate 5,825,646 of NW_024037056.1, read as the reverse complement.
AAAAAGGTGTTTTTGTTTGTGGAGTGCTGTAGCTTGTGGTTAAGGGCACTGGTTTCGTGGTCTGCGGGTTAAGCTGCAGGTTGTGGGTTCGAGTCCAGCCTGGGGTCATGGTACGTGTGCCCTTGGGCAAGGCACTTTGTCACTCATTGCTTCTCTCCACCCAGGAGTAAATGGGTACCTGTGAGGGCAGAGATGGTTATTATGATTGAATTAGCTTGCTTGCGCCTAACAGGCGGCATCGAGCTGTATACTCCCCAGGGAGCTGAGATGGTATTTGGAATGTTTAATTGGCCCAATGATCAGGGGTAATGATAATGTAAAGCGTTTTTGAACTTAGTTAAAAGCGCTATTTAAGAACCTGTTATTATTATTACGGGAAATGGGTCATTTGGGAGACATTCCCATAGACTTGTACACAAAAATGTTCAAACTTCAATGTGCCCTAACCCAATATTCCCTTGTCCTTTTTCCACGAATTTTGGTATATTTACTAATTAGACCACGAGCAACAAATATAATCTAATTGCGACAGTAAAATTTTGCCTCTAAAGGGGGGCTGTGACATTAGGGAGACTTGAAAATGTCTCCCTAATGACCGATGTTTCCCATCGTGCGATGAAATTACGATACCATGTCTCCTTAATGGTACCATTACACGTATTATAATAATTATTATTATTATTGATGTGCAGATGTCGCGTGTGACGTTCCCAACATGTCCTACTCGGAGTGTGCGCCCTCTTGTGGCCATTCATGCGAGTCGATCCGCGCCATCGCCAACGGAGCCCAGTGCCAGGACGTGTGCGTGGAAGGATGTCACTGCGATGACAACAAGGTGGTTGATGATTTTGGGAGCTGCATCCCTGCGGATCAGTGTCAGTGTTACGAAGAGTTTCATTGGTACGAGAGCGGAGAGACGATCGAGAGGAACTGTGAAACATGGTGAGTAGCCTATGAATCATTTTAATGTTGAACAAAGAGGGGTTAGAACCTGCATCCTCCGGATTGCCGTTCCGGTGCTCTACCAACTGAGCTATCAAGCCCTATGTTGGCGGTTCCCCATAATGTCTGTGTTCAAGGGGCGCTAGACAGCAGCCATATAATTTGAATGTATAACTTCTACATGCTTTCGTGCATTTTGATGAAACTTGGATGCAGTGACCCTTGGGTGGGAAGACACAATTCTTCATCGGGTTACTGAGGTCAAAGGTCATGTAGAGGTCATTAGAGGTCATTGTTTCAAATGTTTCTTTGTCTACCGAATTTGATGGATTTTAATTTAACTTGGATGGAGTAATCCTTGGATGGGGTTCATCACGACTCTTCCTCGAAATTGGAGGTCAAAGGTCATCAAGGGGTCATTAGAGGTCGTTTGACTTTTTTTAAGAACACAAAACATATAGAGATGGACCGCGGAAAAAGGGGACACATTGCGGTTTGCGGACCCCTTGTTGGAACTTGCAAGTAGAAATGAAAGCAATGAAATATAACTTCATTATAAATTAATACCAGTCTGCTCTGATGAATAATTTGTGATTGAACATAGCCTAATGTTTGAAGCCGCATTTAAAAAAAAATGAAAGTGAGGTTTGGGACACACTCCAATCCTAAACTAGTCTGGCGCCATCCCATTCAACAGTTTACAATTTACAAAATGAATTCAGGGAACACGATCGAAAATGGCTTCCTCATGAATATAAAGGTCTATTCATAATTATTCTTGAAGGACAACTGCATTAATTAAGGAGTTATCAGAATTATAAAATCATAGATCAAACTAGGTTTTGCCCTTCACCAACGTTTAATCACTGTATACTCAGTGTGTTACCTCCCGAGTGAAAGTTGGAAAAAATCACTCGGGTGGGACTCGAACCCACGACCTCCTGCTTTCTAGTGCAGATGTCTTACCACTCGACCACCGAGCTAACAGCATCTGTTGGCTGGTTCGAATCTGATGTACTAGCAGCGGGTACTGCATAAATCACTATAAGATGTAAACGTCAGTGAAGGGCAAAACCTAATTTGATTTGTATCACCCCGACGCAAAAATTACATCTTATAAACTCATAGATATCAGATATAACAGGGACAGGGAAAAAAGGGCACTCCAAATTTATAGAATGACTGGAAACGTATGAAACTTTTACTTGTTTTCGTTGTCGTGCAGCATTTGTGGAGGAGGCATCTGGCAATGTGACCACGTCACCTGCCCGTCCTTCACCTGCCCAGAGAACCAGTTCTACAGTGAGTGCACCGTCCCCGCAGAATGCCAGCCCACCTGTGCTAACTTCCACGACCCGCCGGTGTGCGAAGGGCCGTGCCTACGTGGCTGCGAGTGCGATACTGGCTACGTGCTCGATAACGGGGAGTGTATTCCAATCTCGGACTGTCAGTGCTATTACAGAGGAGACGTGTACGAACCGAACGAGGTCAGGCGTGTAGGGTGCCACGTATGGTAAGTGTTAACAGAAATGTTGAAAAAGTCGGAGGACTTGATGTTTTCAATCCTAGCATAATTTTTGTCGAAGGATATTTTCTGACTTTGCCTTTGAGAAAGACTGCCAGAAAATTATTGTTTTTAGTAAAGCAGTGTTTTCTTGGGGTGCTGTGGTCCAGTGGTTATGGTGTTCGACTCGTGTGCCGTGGTACATGGGTTCGAATCCTGACCGCGGGAACATGGTGCTTGTGCTCTTGAGCAAGGCACTTTACCATTATTGCTTCGTCCTTCGGATGGGACGTAAAGCCGTAGGTCCCATGTGTTGTGTAATGCACGTTAAAGAACCCAGTAGCACTTGTCGCTAAGAGAAGGGGTTTGCCTCGGTGTTTCTGGCAGTGGCTGCAATATGATCGAAGTTAACCCTCATTAAAGATGACGTAAATAAAAAAAATTTAATTTTTTTTCAGTACATGCAAGGATGGTAAGGTGACATGCAAGAATGAGTATTGCGAAGGTAAGACGTGAAAAAAATAATCCGTTATTAATTTTCAATCAATTTCTAAACATTGCAGTTTTTAGCAATAACATAAATTTCTTTTTAACTAGCCCCATGCAGATAAATGGGTTTGAAAATTTAGAATACCCATGACACAACTTTCTTTTGTAATGGCCATTATAGGGACTTGTGCGGAATGGTTGATCCCCACTGCCACATGCCCGTTATTAGTGCAACTTTAAAAATACCAGTAACACAATTTTCTTTTATCGTGGCCATCATAGGGACCTGGGATCAGACGTTATTATGCATTACAAGTGCACAATAATCCACAACACAATGTGTTTTTTTTGGCCATCATAGGCACCTGGGACTGGGCATTTATTTATGCATTACAAGTGCACAATAATCCATAACGCAATTTTCTTTTGCCGTGGCCACCATAGGAACCTGTATTGCATGGGGTGATCCCCACTACCAGACGTTCGATGCCAAGAAGTATAGCTTCCAAGGGGAATGTGACTACGTCCTGGTCACCAACAGCCACTATCCTGAGGTCAAGCAATTCCACATCCTTGTGGGTAACGTGCCTTGTGGATCCGGAGGAGTAACATGCACCAAAGCCATCACTATGGCCATAGGTATGTCATTTTATGTTTCCTGGGCCTACGGGTGACTGCGTCCTGCAACCGTTTTCAAGAAAGTTGTCTGATCTTACGACTCATCTGAGTTCTTAACATGAGTCCCCACTCTAATATCGATCTTAGCTATAAAAACGTGTCCTAAGACCGATTTTACTAAATCCATTCCAGACGAAATACAAATTAACACACGCATTAATGAGAAAAGACGACCCTCAGACTGATCTTAAATTAAGACGAGTTCAGCGGTGTTGCTACAGTTAAAATGTGTTGAATGCGTCTTAAGTTTGATGAATTCGATCCTAGGACGAGTCACGAGTTAAGATGAGTTACCCTTCCTAAGACGCGTTTTAGCGTTTTGTGAAATTCGGCCCATGGTCACCAACATCCTTCTAGCAACTTTCTCCAATCTGCAACTTTTTCCGAATCTCCTAGTGGATTTTGTAGTCTCTGGAAGGGTACAAGCTATAAAAAAAAAGGGGACGAACCTGTGTTCACAGGAACGGAGTGCCCATCTCTCTTTCGAAGCGAGTGGGTCAGACTCGAGACCATGTAATGCTGCTGTGTGAGGATCGCCACACCTCCTCCACAGCGAGTCTGTTACCTTCCCAGCATTGAATAATGCCGGTACCCATTTAACACCTGGGTTGAGAGGAGTAATTGAGGTAAAGTGCCTTACTCAAGGGCACAACACGCATGGCCACGGCGGGGCTTGAACCCACTATCTCACGATCACGAGGCCTGTGCTCTACCGCTAGACCACGCTAGATCCGGTTACCAACATTTTTTGCCTTTCTTGACAGGAACTGGCGCTGAACAGGAGAAGGTCATGCTGGTCCGAGGGAAACCGATCGAGGTGGATACCGGTATCGGAGGCCTGAGCGAATTCACCATCACCGAGTCGGGCTTGTACATCTTTGTGCACACCAACATCGGTGTCACTCTGATGTGGGATCGAGCCACCAGGATTGAAGTCAAAGTCACACCGGAGCATTTCAACAGGGTGAGCTTTTGTGTAGAGCTTTTGCATTTAGCAGCCATCTTGAAGATGTTCGGGTTGTTATTTGTAATATGTTAAAGTAGAGTACATCATTTGCAGCTATCCACAAAGTAACTGACAAAATTATTGTTGAAAAGGTTACTTGGTTTAAAGATAGTAATGGCACTAAACTCCCTGTGAATTTATTCTTTCAGGCATGCTGTCATTTGGAAGAAAACACTAAAAGAAGGTCATTTCCAAAGATATGCGTCTAAAGACGCATTTTTGGAAATTTCCATTAGTAATTCGTTTTTAATTCATTTTAATTCTTGGTGCATGCAAGTGTTGACACCACGCACGCGTGTGCGTGGTTGCTACAATTCATCGGTTCAGTGATTGACATCGCGTAGCTGCAATCGACTGAATGAGAACGTGTCCCGGACATTGATTTCGGGCACAATTCAAAACATGACTCTGGAACTTTTAGATTGAAATGAAGATCCTAGAATATTGTTTTCTTGGAATATACAGCATTCACTGAGCTAAAACTTCAACGGGTTAGTTGTTAAGCACCCGTCTTTAGATTTTGAGCACTTTTGTTGCTTCAAACGAAAACAATTCACAAATGACAAATGATGTACTCTACCTTTTAAGTCAGTGACAATGAATGCGTAGTAGGTCTACCCTTGCGTATCCCTGTGGAAAATAAGAAGGCACCTCCAAGATGGCTGCAATGCAAAGGCTCTATACGGTGTTCTGTATTGACTCAATGTCCAGCTCTCGGGTCAGTTCATGTGAAAGTGAAACAAATTCCATCATGATGGTCACTATTTCAGCTCACCATAGGCAAATAGTATCGGAGGAGGAATATCAACATGGTTGTGTGATTGTATTTTTTCTGTAGGTTGCTGGTCTCTGCGGTAACTACAATGACATCCAGGAGGATGACTTCTTGCCACCAGGGGGCGGTATACCTCTCATTGATCCTAATGACTTTGGCAACAGCTGGAAGGTAAATATAAAAACTATTGACTACCTGAAAGGGTTATATAACAACTTATAAAGAAGACTGGATTTCTAGAAATTGCTGCAAAGGAACATATACCCAGCTATTTAGAATTCAGTCATGAAATCCCCATAGAGGACAATATGTCACAGCTATTGACTGCCTTAGAGGGTAATAGTTGTTATATTCCCTTCCTTAGAGGGTAATAGTTACTGTGTTCCCCTTCCTGTAGGTGCATGATTACTGTGGCAAGCCGCCCCCCATCACAGACCCTTGTGTAGAGAACCCTTACCGCAAAAATCCCCATAGAGGGCAATATGTCTTAGCTATTGACTGCCTGAGAGGGTTATAGTTGTTATATTCCCTTCCTTAGAGCATAATACTTACTGTGTACCCCTTCCTATAGGTGCATGATTACTGTGGCAAGCCGCCGCCCATCACAGACCCTTGCGTAGAGAACCCCACGGCAAAAATCCCCATAGCAGGCAATATTTCTTAGCTATTGACTGCCTATAGTTGTTACATTCCCTTCCTTAGAGGGTAATAGTTACTGTGTTCCCCTTCTTGTAAGTGCATGATTACTGTGGCAAGCCACCGCCCATCACAGACCCTTGTGTAGAGAACTCCCACCGCAAGACTCCCCATAGAGGGCAGTTATGTCTTAGCTATTGACTGCCTTAGAGGGTAATAGTTGTTATATTCCTTCCTCGGAGGCTAATATAGTTACTGTGTTCCCCTTCTTGTAGGTGCATGATTACTGTGGCAAGCCGCCGCCCATCACAGACCCTTGTGTAGAAAACCCCCACCGCAAGACTTGGGCTCAGAAGCAATGCGGCATCATCAACTCCGTGCTCTTTGAGCCGTGTCACAAGTTCGTCCCACCCGCCGATTACTTCAACAACTGTGTCTTTGATACCTGTGGCTGCGATTCCGGCGGCGACTGTGAGTGCATGTGCACGGCCATCGCGACCTACGCGCAGATGTGTAACCAGCAAGGGGTGCCCATCAAATGGCGGACCCAGGAACTCTGTCGTAAGTACCAAGTTGGGCTCTCTTATCCTAGTTCAGTCCTACTTTGCTATGTTACATTCAAACCTGCTTACCGTTAGCGAACAATCCCTGCTTACTGTAGCAGAAATTACGGCTGGTTAGCGTACTTTACGGGTCAGCGAGGAGTTTTGGCTTCTGCGCATGTGTACATCCAGAAACTAAGGATTCTGTGCTACAGGGTTAGCACAGAATTGTTCTGCTAGCGCTGTTAGCACAGAATGGTGATCGTAAATGCGGAATTCTGTGGTTAGCAGAGCCAGCTAGCCGACCACCGTAAGATCGGTGGTCTAGTGTTTTAACACGTCGCACTAATAAGCAGGAGATTGTGGGTTGGACTCCCACTCCAGCAAGTTAGTGAACAAAATGTTCTCACAAATTCTTTGACAGCACCGAGTATACAGGGTGGGTAAAAAAAAAAATGAAATTCAAATGTCAGGACCATTGTTTTAGTGAAGTTCTGCATGTAGCACTTTCAAAATCTAGGATATGAAAGCCCAATTCATAAGGGATATGTGTGAATTGTTTTCGCTTAGCTGAGCTGAAAGAATGCACACCTTTTTTGTGATCTGTGGACAGAACTTTAAAACGATGGTTGTGTTTAAAACTCAGCAACGCCGCAAAGTACATGAGTGATTTGGATTATTCTTGTACTAAAAGAAAGCGTATGAATTGGGCTTTCATATCCTAGATTTTAAAGGTGCTACATGCAGAACTTAACTAAAATAATAGTCCCAACATTTGGGTTTTGTTTTTATTTACTCGCCCAGTACAGTGCTTATTACATTGGTCAAGGCCAAAACCTGATTTAAAGGCAGTTTGAAATTTCTGTACCTCCGGCCGTTGAGTTCGAGGGATGCCTTACCTATGAACCCTGCATCCGCGTCTGAGAGTTGCCCAGCAAGACACCCGACTCCACAATACTGTAAAAACAGGTGGATTCAGGACATTGAGGGTGGTTACTGATGTCATTCTAAGTCTCTCTCACACCTTTTCTCCACCAGCCATCCAGTGCGAGGGATGCCTCACCTACGAGCCTTGCATCCCAGTCTGTGAGTCGTCGTGTGAGAATCAGCCGTTTGTCCTCCCTGACGGCGTCTGTGTGGACACCTGTGTGGATGGCTGCGCATGCCCGCCGGGTACTTACTTACACAACGACGAATGCGTGGAGGAATGCCCATCGCCTACCACAGTGGTAACGAGTCTACCTTTGTCGATTACCTATGAACGGTTTTAAGCCCAAAATCTCCCAGCCCTGTCCGTGGTTCTTTAACAGTTAAAAGAAAAGGTAAAGTGGACGAACCTGTGCTCAAAGGAACAGAGTGCCCATCTCTCTTTCAAAGTGATTGGGCCAGACTCAAGTCCATGAAATACTGCTGTGGGGGGATCGCCACACCTCCTCCACAGCGAGTCTGTTACCTTCCCAGCATTGAGTTATGCCGGTACCCATTTAACACCTGGGTTGAGAGGCGTAATTGAGGTAAAGCGCCTTGCTCAAGGGCACAACACGTATGGCCACGGCGGGGCTCGAACCCACAATCTCAGGATCATGAATCCTTTGCTGTACTGCAAGACCACACATGTCCCTTAAACAAACTCTTTAACAGTTTTTTTTTTTATTGATATCTTTCTGGTAATGAAACTAAGGATTCCTAAAAAGTGCCCTAGGCACTGTAGCTCACAAGCCTGAAGAAACCTGTAGACAGAAGACAGTGAGAAGAAATACATTTTTAGAGGTGGAAGGAGAACCCCAGAAGAATATTCTGGGGAAACCCACGGAATCAGGTAGGGACTGAAAACCCAATCCACATGTGGACCAGGGCGAGGAAAGTAACCTCTGCACCAGCCTGGCAGGGACTCCCTGTTGATCAGTTTTGACACAAACATTTGACCGTATTTCACCTCACTGGCACGCCACTCAAATGATAGGTCTTGTCCTCCCCTTTTAATTTGATACCACATTTGAGGCTGTAATGCCTGTAGTTCTGAAAATTTCATAAAGTTTCCACTTTTCAGCTGTGTCCACTTTTGCGTGGAATTGCCCATTTGCATTTTGGTAATTTGATATACAAATATTGAGTGGCTCAGCGTGGAATGGGAGGAATATTATTGCAAGGTAAAATCTGGACTTTGCCGAGTGAACTGGAAAAGTCCAGATTTTACCGAGCGATAACATTCCTCCCATTTCACAATTTAAAGCCACTCAATATTTGTGTTATATAACTGACATATAGATCCTTGTCATTTGATATATTTGAACTTTTATTTCAATACAAAACTGGAAAAAAATGTATTTCTCTCTTCCAAACCACCCTTTCACGAAAATGTTTGAAGCCAACGCTGTAGCGCCGGCTCTTTGGAACAATATGCGCAACGCTGAACGTGCACACCAGCATGTATTTGCACACAAATACCGCGTCATGGAACAAGGATGATCCTAACTGTTGAATAGTATTTCCCATTCCCCATGGGCGGATAGTACTTTTTGAGCCGCGGCGTGAATGGGAGCAATAACGAATTTCACATGATGTGTGTTCCACCAATCAAATGACAAGGATCTGTATGTCGGTTATATAAACCATAATATTTCAGTTATAATGAAATGTTTCTGTCCATCTAAAAATCTTGCCCAAATTGTTTTCACCTAGGACCTTTTAGTGCATGCTGTGTTCTTAACAACATTTGGGTTTTGTTTTTCTCTGACGTCCAGCTACCACCGACCACTGTACCACCTACAACTATTTCCGAGACACCACCGCCACCACCCCCACCACCACAAATATGTAAGAACCCTTTTTTTATCAAATTTTAAGGGGCATTACGTGAAACTCCCATTTGCCAAAACCCCTGAACTGTACCTACCGATTTCACTGTGACTCTTATCAGCTGTTATCAGTAAAGTAATTATAAGATAAACACTTACCCTGGCACCCACTTCCCCAGGGCCAGTGACCATGAGCTGGTGGTGTCAAATAACGGAAACCTTGAAGAGCATGGCTGAAGTCGGACTGTTTCTTATTTGATATCTCGAGATATATTTGATCGATTTTTATGATTCAAAGTTGCTCACATAATAACTTGTGACACTTTTCCAAATACTTTACATTATAAACAAGAACCTAGTAGACTTTGGTAGATATTTTTTGTCAGTAAGCTCACAGGCAGAGGCACCATACACCACCTGTTCACGGCTCGTTAACTCTTGATCAGATAAGAGAGATCGCGTTGAAAGCTGCTGAATCTGAAATCGGTAGGTACGACCCGAGTTTGTCATAGGCAAACTCGGGTCTAGCTCAAATGGGAGATTCACGTAATGGAATATACAACATTTGCTTTTGTTGTAATTTTCAAAATGGATGGATTCTGGGGTCAGTACTTTATAGCAAATATTGTGACACTGACTAGTTTCAAGTTTTGTGTTTGTAGATGCTGGAAAAACCAAGAAAAAGAATCATGTTCCTGCAGTCTGGTTCCCTGACCCCACTTACAATGAAACAGAATTTCTCAAGCTTCGTGTGTGTTTTTAGCACATTGTGAAAAGGGCCAAAGCATGAGGAAAATTCTCACGGCTTGTGAATTTTTTTCTGAAGAGGGAACAACGTTTCTCGGGGGTTGTTAGTTTTTGGGATTGCGTGGAAGTCTTTTACAAACATGATTGTTACAATGATCAATACCTGATTTATAAATTAATCACATATTGTGACAACCATTCTCTTCAGGCGAATGCTGGGGCTACGGCGATCCTCACTACTTTGACTTCAACAACGTAGAGTTTGACGACCAAGGCCTCTGCACCTACGTCTTAGCCAAGGATACTCAGGAGCCGCCACGATTCGTGATCCTCATACACAACATTGAGTGTGGTCTGTTCCCAGGAACCACCTGCCCCAGGGAGATAGAGATCCTGTATGATGGCCACCGGATCAGGATGTTGGCTGAGAGGAACGATCAAGGGGTAGGTTTCATAAAGACATGGGTAGGTCATGTTACCAGTCGGTGTTAATCACTGATTGGCACACTTTTGGGTTTTTTATCCCCCTGGCTGTAAGCCGGAGGGGGATATTGCGATAGCGTATTCCTTCTGTGTGTATGTATGTATGTATAAGTTATGAAAACAAAAGTTAAAGCAGTACTCACCGGGAATTATTCTGGCTGAATTTTCGGCCCCGCTGAGCTTTTATTGGAGCTATGACTGTTTGAATGCGGAAAAATCCACATTCAAACCGCCTGGCGTGAGCGTTCCAAGCTTGTAGATGATGCATTGTTCCATCTCCAAGAGCTGGGCGTTCACGCATGTTGTCACACGTGTGTGGTGGCTTGGAGAATGGGTGCGCCACAGGGTGTCCGGGGAGATTGAGTTGGACACTTCGAAGGTGCTCAGTATATCGGTCAGTCAAACGATGCTTCGTTTCGCCGATGTAGTGTCCATAATGTAGTTAGTGCCATAATCAATCCGTGCCAAGTTTTGTTCCAACCACTCAGGGAGAAATTTTCCAATCTGTCTTTTTTCCAATTTCAGGAATATCAAGTCGTCATTGATGGCACCACCCACACTCTACCCATCGAAACCTACGACTCCTTCACGGTCACCGAGGCCGGACTGTACATGTTGTTTTATGCTCCAAGCATCGCCTTGCAGGTCCGTTACCTTCCCATGGATCTGCACTACTTCAAGGTGGAGATTCCTCAGGCCATCTACTACAACAGCACGGAGGGTCTTTGTGGTGAGTTTATGCCGTCAATTCACAGTACTATGCACCATCAAGCACTTGCTTGACATGTCAGTTTTCAAATTGTTGACATCTTGATTAACCCCTTAAGCACGGGTTATAATGGGGACATTCCTCCACACATAGAGCAAGTGGCCCGCATGACTGCACAGCCTTTGTGTGGTAGCGGGACTGCACAAAAGCAGCAGCTGTGGAACTACCCACTAGCCGTGTGCCACGGCATACCACAGCTGGCAACTGCATTCCAATGAGGATTAGCGGCCGCGGCCATGACCGCTTCCCGAGCTCATGGGGTTAAAGACCATGTGCCCAGTGACGTCATACCGACAGGTAATAACTGCTGGGCAACCAAAACATTTAAAGGAGCATTCTGGCCTGAAATCCTGAAAATATAACCCGCCGCCGCGATAACCCGCTGCCATAAGAGGGCGCTATCACGGCCAACCAATATCACCCACGAACCTGTTGGAACAACATCTAGGCCAATTCTTATTGGTTATGTGATGCGCGCGCACCTGTTTGGCCTAATATATGCAGTGCGCAATTCAAAAAATCCATAGTAGTTCCGAAGCAAACTCTCAAATTTCTTCCAGTAGGTTAAAAGATGCAGCAAGACTTTTGTGCAACTTCACTGGTCAGCTCTTTTGTTGTGTGTAGTGTGTATGGGACTGAAAATGGACCGTAATTGCCTGCAGAAGTCGCGGATGTGCACTAGTTACCCCCATTTATCGGTGGTAGATTTTAGGAGTTGGCCTAGATGTAGCTACTGACCAGTTCGTGGGTGATATTGGTCAGTCTTGATAACCCCTTCTCTTAGCGATAAGTGTTACTGGGTTCTTTAACATGCTTTACACAACACGGCTTTACGTCCCATCCAAAGGAGGAAGCAATAAAGTGTCTTGCTCAAGAGCACAAGCACCATGTTCCCATGGTCAGGATTCGAACCCATGCACCACGGCACATGAGTCAAACACTGTAACCATCGGACCACAGCACCCCATGGATTGGTTTTTATTCTCTTCTTTTTTTTTTATTCAGGAAACTGCGGTAATCCTCTACCCACCTGTGAGGAGACGGGCACCTGTTGTGATTGGCTGGCTCCGCCGTCCACACCCGCCGATTGCGGCTGTGATGTCGAGCCGACAGAATGCGTCCCTGGCCCCGATGTCATTGAGTGGTACGAGTGAAATTCCCTGTTACACGCAGGGTTCGACCTTAGCGGTAGTCCACTCGCCATATGCGAGTAAAAACAGCGGCGGACTAGTCAAAACCATTCTCTAAGTAGTCGGCCTGGCGAGTCAAAATTATTGCAAATAACAATGGGTGCGTTTGAGTAGCTCACCCGGATCGACTCGGGTAAAGGCAGACGGGTTAGCCATGACAGCTGGGCTAATCGAACGCTCAACCACGGGCCATCAAGATCCTCACGTGATGTCTGTAGCCGTGGCTGTAGCCACTGACAAAATGTCCGTTTCGGATTGGGTCTTAGTTGTAGATTCACTGCTTTTGAGTCAATTGCTGTACTACAGTGGAACACCGCTATAACAAACATCGTGTCGACTATTGAACACGTGTCGACTATTGAATTATGTAATTACACAGTTTTTTCTAGCTTACTACCTACAGCAATGAGTGGCTTCCCCCTTCTATTCCTTGGGGAAATAATAGCCACTTGTCGCTCTTCTGTTGACAATTTGTGGTACGTTTTGTACACAAAAATCAGGAGCCAAGGGCGATGATCGGTATAGCAGAATGTTCAGTATAGCCGAATGTTCAGTATAGCGGTGTTCAGTATAGCGGTGTTCAGTATAGCGGTGTTCAGTATAGCGGTGTTCAGTATAGCACTGTTCAGTATAGCGGTGTTCAGTATAGCGGTGTTCAGTATAGCGGTGTTCAGTATAGCGGAGTTCAGTATAGCGGTGTTCAGTATAGCGGTGTTCAGTATAGCACTGTTCAGTATAGCGGAGTTCAGTATAGCGGTGTTCAGTATAGCGGTGTTCAGTATAGCGGTGTTCAGTATAGCGGTGTTCAGTATAGCGGAGTTCAGTATAGCGGTGTTCAGAATAGCGGTGTTCAGAATAGCGGTGTTCAGTATAGCGGTGTTCAGTATAGCGGTGTTCAGTGTAGCGGTGTTCAGTGTAGCGGTGTTCAGTGTAGCGGTGTTCAGTATAGCGGTGTTCAGTATAGCGGTGTTCAGTATAGCGGTGTTCAGTATAGCGGTGTTCAGTATAGCGGTGTTCAGTATAGCGGTGTTCAGTATAGCGGTGTTCAGTATAGCGACTTTCCACTCTACCTGTAAATGCACACCCCTTCTGCCAACCTCACTAAACTGATGTAAAATTGAATATATTCTATTTTTACTTTTCCTTCTGCAGGTGCGACAAACTATATGAGGACATGTTTAGTGAATGTCACGACGTCCTTGACCCGCACGACTTCTACAAGAACTGTCTGTACAACAACTGTTACGGCGATAAGCCGACGTGTTGGGATTTCGAGGCTTATGTCGCAGAGTGCTCGGCGATGGGTATCTGTATCGACTGGCGGGAGGACGACTTCTGTCGTAAGTTTGCCGTTCGTCATATTTCTTTGAGTCTGTAAATAAATGATACTATTTGCAACTTGTATAACGTTTGATTCTAAAATAAATAGAAGGGAAAAAAGGGCAAGCTCAGTGGTTGAGTGATAAGACATCTGCGCTATGAGCAGGAGGTCATGGGTTCGAGTCCCACCCAATTAAGCTTGTTTGTTTTTTTCTCGCAAGTCCTCGGACAACACTGTAAAGGGGGCAAACCTGTGTTAACAGGAACAGAGTGCCCATCTCTCTTTCGAGGCAATTGGACAAGAAATCACACGCTGCTGTGGGGATTGCCACACCTCCTCCACAGCGAGTCTGTTACCTTCCCAGCATTGAATAATGCCGGTACCCGTTTAACACCTGGGTTGGGCGGTGTAATTGAGGTAAAGTGCCTTACTCAAGGGCACGACATGCACAGCCACGTCGGGGCTTGAACCCACAATCTAATGATCATGGATCCTGTGCTCCACCGCTAGACCACACAGGCCCGTAAACAGTGCATACAGTGTTTTTTAATAAAAAAAGTCGGCGAAGGGAAACCTACATAAACTCAAAATTTACATTAGAAACTTGATCTCTTTTTCGACAGCTTACGACTGCACGACTGATGAGACACACTACCGAGAGTGTGCCTGCCCAGACGACATCTACACCAGCTGCTACCCCTGGGATAAGGAACCGCAACTGTGCGACATGGAACCGGTGTCTGGCTGCTTCTGTGACGAGGGGACCATGGACAATGGCAACGGAACCTGTATACCCTGTCGTAAGTATAGAGCTCTGGACTTGATCTCTCAGGATTTAGATTTCCCAAGCTGTGATAATTACAAAGCTGATCAAAAATATTAGCAGGACCTTTGTTTGGGACCCTCCAACTTTTTTTTAATTTGATCAACGATCCTGAAACAATAAACCGAAATCATGGCCTCTCTGAGTGAGGGAAAGCAACAATCTGACAGTTTAAGAGACTTTATTGGTTGCTGAGTTTCGTGATGATTTTTTCATCTTTAAGGTTGAATTGGCCAAGCTCACAAGAAATCAGAGACTCAGCAAGCACACGCAGTCATGTTTTACTATACTCCAGAGGACAATGCTTTGTGTTTCCCCTTGTCCCTGTAATATAACACTTTCCAATAAGCTGAGCACACAAACTTACTACAGAGGACCGTTTCCAACAAAAGACCCAACTCCCGAGGACTGAAAGGATCGTTGCTTTCCCTTTGTGTATTGGTTTTTGCCGGTTGTGTAGAACACGTACACCTTATTTTTGCACGAGTGCTTAATAAACTTCAAGCCTGTGTCTTGATATTAAAACTCATTCACAGCTAAAAAGCTTATTTTGTGTAAAGTACCTCAAGTAAGAGCTGTTTTTGGATACCATCATTTACCTTGGTCTTGTTCTTTTCTAATTGGCAGCCACTGTTCTCCCCACGACACGTGCCAGGACGACTGTTGTTTATACCACCGAGCCTGTCCAACCCACAACTGTCGAATCTACTCCACCACCACCAGAAACCACAACAGAGAAATCCACACTACCAGGTCCTACCACACAACCACATCAACCAACAACTGCTGAATCCACTCAGCCAGCTTCTACTACAGTCGAATCCACTTTTCCACCATCCACAACTCCTCCTCGACCTACGACAGCAGAATCCACCCCTCCAGCTCCTACTACGGCTGAATCAACTCCTTCTGCGTCAACTACTGTCGAGTCCACCCCTCCAGAATCCTCAACTGTTGAGTCAACTCCTCCTCAACCAACGACAGCAGAATCCACACCTCCACGACCCACTACCGCAGAATCCACCCCTCCAGCTCCTACAACTGCCGAGTCAACCCCTGCTGCATCCACAACTATTGAGTCAACTCCTCCAGAATCCACAACTGTTGAGTCAACTCCTCCGCGACCCACAACAGCAGAATCAACCCCTCCTGCTCCTACTACTGTTATAGAAACTCCCCCAGCTCCTACAACTGCTGAGTCAACCCCTCCTGCATCCACTACTGTGGAGTCTACCCCTCCAGAATCCACAACTGTTGAATCAACTCCTCCAGAATCTACTACAGTGGAGTCTACTCCTCCAGCATCCACTACTATTGAGTCAACTCCTCCGCGACCCACAACAGCAGAATCCACACCTCCACGACCCACCACAGCAGAATCCACTCCTCCAGCTCCTACAACTGTAGAATCAACTCCTGCAGAATCCACAACAGTAGAATCAACTCCTCCGGAGTCTACAACTGTGGAATCCACTCCTCCAGAATCCACTACAGTGGAGTCCACTCCTCCAGCATTGACTACTGTTGAGTCAACTCCTCCACGACCCACAACAGCAGAATCCACACCTCCACAACCCACTACAGCAGAGTCCACTCCTCCAGCTCCCACTACTGTTGAATCAACTCCTCCAGCTCCTACAACTGTGGAATCAACTCCACCAGAATCAACAACTGTCGAATCAACTCCTCCAGAGTCTACCACTGTGGAATCCACTCCTCCACCATCCACAACAGTTGAGTCTACTCCTCCAGCTCCCACTACTGTAGAGTCAACACCTCCACGACCCACAACCGCAGAATCGACCCCTCCTGCTCCTACTACTGTTATAGAAACTCCCCCAGCTCCTACAACTGCTGAGTCAACCCCTCCTGCATCCACTACTGTGGAGTCTACCCCTCCAGAATCCACAACTGTTGAATCAACTCCTCCAGAGTCGACAACAGTAGAGTCCACACCTCCAGCATCAACTACTGTCGAGTCAACGCCACCTGCTCCCACAACTGTGGAGTCTACACCTCCACAACCCACAACAGTAGAATCCACACCACCAGCTCCTACGACTGTGGAATCAACTCCTCCAGAATTCACTACTGTGGAGTCAACTCCTCCACAACCCACAACAGTAGAATCCACACCACCAGCTCCTACGACTGTGGAATCAACTCCTCCAGAATTCACTACTGTGGAGTCAACTCCTCCACAACCCACAACAGTAGAATCCACACCACCAGCTCCTACGACTGTGGAATCAACTCCTCCAGAATCCACTACTGTGGAGTCAACTTCTCCAGAGTCCACAACTGTGGAGTCCACACCTCCACCGTCAACAACAGTAGAATCCACTCCTCCAGAATCTACGACTGTTGAATCCACACCTCCAGAATCAACAACTTCTGAAGTGACCACTGTGGAATCAACGCAGGCACCCACGACAGTTGTTACAACAGTTGTCAGCACCACTGAGCAGTCAACCACTCCAGAAGTCGTTGAATCTACTACAGTTGTAGAACCAACCACAACCGGTAAGCAATGGAAGTAATTTTATTTTACTCTAGAACAAAAACATTGTGTAATGTTTGTGCCAAGTCTGGATTGTATGTGTTTATATTAAGGAGCTTTGTCTCTGAACAGTGTGATCATAAATTGGTCTTCCGATATTAATTGATTGGACCTCAGTCTATAAGATTGTGTGACAAACAAAATATATTATTAAGACAAAATATAAAACAGCCTACATACTTGGAAAAGTAATCTTACCTTTTTTAAGTAAGTAATTCTTACCTTTTTATGGTCTTTGAAATTTGTTCCGCAGAATGTATTCCAGGCCACCAGACGGTCTGCAAATGGAGCGCCTATCTGGATGACGAAAACGGCCAGACCAACGACCAATCCTACGAGTTTGAGTTCATCGCTGACTTCTTGAACAACGAGCAGTACCCGGGAGTCTGTGCGGAGCCTGAAGCCATAGAGTGCGTCCTGGCCCGAGACCACAGCGTGCCGTCTTACATGACTACCCAAGACGTCCAGTGCACCAAGGACCTGGGTCTGGCTTGCTACGACGACGAAGACCAGACGTGTCTGGACTTTGCCATCCGGGTCCAGTGCTGCGAAGAGGAGTATGTCATCTGTGGATCCACCGAGTCCCCGTCCACAACAGTTGAGCCGCCCGAGTCCACAACAATGGTTGAGTCAACCACTTTATTTGGAAGCACAACGGTTAAGTCAACTCCACCGCCTGCCACTACAGAGGAATCCACAACCGTAGAACTACCAACCACAGGTGTGTGAGAAAAGTACTTAAAAAGGCAAAGAAGAAACAAAGCAGAAGTAAGCATTAGTTTAACTCCACAAAACGAAAACGAAATCGCAAACAATCATTGTGTGGTGTTGCCTGTGGCAAACAAATACAACACTTGTTTGGACAAAAGGCAAGCTCGTGTAAGTGGCTTTCACTGTTGATGCTGTTGATGTCCTGGAGAAATACATCTTGGCGACTGCAAAGATGTTCAGCTGGCCTCCAAAAATGAAAGGAAAGAAATACTTTTAAAAATGGTTCTCGCCTGAAAGTCTCTGCATCCATCTTCTACAAATTCATTCCCAATTGTTTGTTTTTTTAACCTCCAGCTTGCGTTCCTCATTACGAGCAGTACTGCAAGTGGACCCGTTACTACGACGACAGCGACAGTCCCCACGGCGACTTTGAGGTCCTGGGAGACCTCCTGGATGCCCATCCGGGAGAGCTCTGCGAGAATCCGACGGAGGTGGAGTGCGTCTTGAGCTCCGATCACAGTGTCAGCGCTCACCAGACAGGCCAGAACTACACCTGTCTTCCCAACGTCGGATTCCTCTGTCTGGACTTCGCCAACAATCGCCGCCAGCCCTACGAGTGCTACGATTACGCCGTACGCTTCCAGTGCTGTGTGAGTGTCTTCGTGCCGTGTGGCACTGAGGAGGCACCGACAACAGAGCCTGAGGTTCCGACGACTAAACCAGCTCCTACAACCGAGCCAGCACCTACGACAGAGGAGTCCACCACTGGTAAGATGAGGTTTTTATCAGCCTCACACTCTGAAGTCACTTCCTACCTGAAGGTTTCCTTCAACTTATGATTGAAATAATCTAAGAATGTAAAGGTACACCTCTCCCTAATCTAAGATAGTGTTATAGTACACTCCATTACATGTCCATCCCATGTCCATCACAAGTCCGTCACAAGTCCGTCACAAGTCCATCACAAGTCCATCACAAGTCCATCACAAGTCTGTCACAAGTCTGTCACAAGTCTGTAACAAGTCCATCACAAGTCTGTAACAAGTCCATCACAAGTCTGTAACAAGTCCATCACAAGTCCATCACAAGTCTGTCACAAGTCTGTCACAAGTCTGTAACAAGTCCATCACAAGTCTGTAACAAGTCCATCACAAGTCCATCCCAAGTCCGTCACAAGTCAATCACAAGTCCGTCACAAGCTCGTCACAAGTCCATCACAAGTCTGTAACAAGTCCATCACAAGTCTGTAACAAGTCCATCACAAGTCCATCACAAGTTCATCACAAGTCCGTAACGTAATTTAAACGGAACTGTCACAAACCCATTCCTTCATTATCCATCCCCTGTTACTTGTAACGGGACATGGAACTTGTCATGGGACTTGTGTTGGACTTCAAAACAACACTACGTGCTTCCTTTCAATTTATGACTCAGATAACTCATAAAGAACATAAATCCACACCTCTTAATCTAAGAAAATAGGTAGTACTGTCCATTTTCAGAGAGCTGCCACCACATTTGTTTGAGTTTATCCGTTATTCTGTATACCCGTTCATTTGGCCTCAAATCCCAAGCACCTTGCCATGTTGGGCCAAGTTCGCGCAAGGACTATAGTTGACCAATGGTTAACTAACGTTTGCCCGAACTCTGTCTAGTCGACGGTGGTTGACTACGCTAGTCAACTATTTGGAACCAGCCTACTGGGGTTGGTTGCTTCGCTGGTAACCAATAGCCGCGCGCATTCATAACGCTATCAGAGAGCCAGGATCCAGAAGTTTTGCGATGACACTTTGACCAGCGTTTGACTAGAGACGTTCGCACGTTGCTATTAGTGCGCAGGCGTAAGGTACGTCACAAATCAACCACTAGTCGACTAATGGTCCTTGCCCGAACTTGGCCTTGGCTTACACCTGGATAAAAACAGAGAAGGATTTTTAACAGGAGGCTGTTCCCTTTAAACACAGAATGCGTGGACGTGATTGAGAAGTCTTGCGAGTGGACTCCCTGGTTGGATGATGAGGAAGACAAGGTGGGACCTCTTGGCGAGTTTGAGCTCATCTCCACCTATCGGGAGGAGTACGACATTTGCGACACAGTTGCCAACATTGAATGTGTGCTCAAGTCACAGCCGAGCGTTCACTCAAATGAGACAGGCCAGGTGTGTAATTAATTTAAGATGTTTTGTCAGTAACTTATTCCCAAAACTGTGACAACAGACCAAGAATAATAAACCAGTATTTTAAAAACATGACTTGTTGAGAATTGTTTTGCACTTAAGAGAAAGTGAAAAAGAGAGCATGCAAAATCATTTTAGGTAAAAATTACATTTCATATAAAAAGATGCAGTTAATGAGTGTGGAATCGAAACTCGTTCTGATCGAAGGCAAGCCCATTGCCATAAATGTGCTCAGACATTGGCCAATTGCAATATCATGCTATGTCTGGGTCTGTTGTGTAAAAGTAAAAGTAAAGTCTGTCCCGAGCCAATGTGGCTCATTTGGCCGGCGTTTATCTCCGGTTTCAGTAGCATGAAACAACTGAGAATATTTCTACTCCCCCTGGATGGGATGCTAGTCCATCGCAGGTTACTCCCCAGCTAATGCCGGTACCCATTTATACTCCTGGGTGGAGAAGGGCAAGTAGGGGTGAAGTGGCTTGCCCAAGGACACAATATATGACCAGCGGCTGGATTCGAACCCCGGACCCTCTGATCATGAGTCACAAACCCTAACAACTAGGCCACACACTCCCACAAGGGTCTATTGTGTACTTGGTGCAATATCTTATTAGTGGTGGCTGTGCCATCTTTTAAGGTCAAGTTTATCAATTTTATCAATTAATCTTACTTCATTCCAGTGTGTGCAGTTTCTTTCATTGTGTTTTGTTATTTTGGCTGGACCATTACTTTTGCCTGTTTTCTTTTTTTATATTTGGACTATATTATTGTGTATTTTTTTAAATGTTTTTTTATTTTATCTTTCCTGCAATTTGGCCTGAGAGCCACAAGTTGAATGAAAATAAACCAATATAAAAAAAAAAAACCATTAATATTTTTGGGAAGATTTTTGGTCTTGGCGAAGTAAAGTATCTTTTGTAGCTATCCGCTACATATTGATAAATTCTCATGCCAAAGAGGAGACGTGACATGGTATAGGCCTATTGTCCTGTTCTGTTCTTCAGTTTTGCACAAAGCATATACATGTAGTTATCAATTAAATATCGATATTTTGCCATCTCCTTATAGTGACTTGCATTGACAAAGGCTCTAGTTATTGATAACTAATGATTTTAGTTATCAATAAAATATCAATGTTTCTCCATCTGCAGGTGGTGACGTGCAATGTCGACGAAGGCTTAGTGTGTCTGCACTCTGAGCAGACTGATTTCCCTCCGTTCTGCTTCGACTACAAGATCCGCGTCAGATGCTGCCAGGATATAGTCATCCCATGCAATCCGCAGACAACCCAGCCGGTACCCACTACACTGGTATCCACCACAGAGGACGAGCGGACCACCAAACCGGTGCCCACCACTCCTGAGCCCCAGCACACTACAGAACCAACTACGGAGGGAGAACCAACTACGGAGGGAGTCCCAACTTCGGAACCGGTACCCACCACTGAACAGTCAACGACTGCTGGGCAGGAGCCAACTACAGAAGGACCAGAACCAACCACGAAGGAGGTCCCAACTACACCGGCAGAATCCACAGTTCCTAGCGAGTCAACTACACTTCCTGAATCAACTATTCCTGTTGAGTCAACTACACTTCCGGAATCAACTATCCCTGTTGAGTCCACTACGATTCCGGAATCAACCATTCCAGTGGAGCCGACAACTCGGCCGGTAAAATCAACTACCGAAGTTGAGGGAACAACCGGTGAGTTCCTCTTCATCATTTTTTGACAGACACTAAAGCTTCAGTTGTAGAGGTGGAAGGAAAACCTGAGAAGGATATTCCCTGAAAAAAAAATCCAAAGAATTATGAACCGAAATCCAATTCACATTTTGCCCTTGACGGGATTCGAACCCACGTCACAACGGCGGAAAGTGAGGAAAGTATGACTGAGAATGGAAGTAGTTTTGCGGGTACACCATGGACAAATCTCTTTTGTGACAAAAGTGTCGGCTCTGAAGAGAGCCAGTGTTGAGAATAGGATCTCAATGTTTCAAACACTACACTCTGTTTGTCTTCAGGAGATTGCTGGGTTTGTGCTAGCTGTAGGGTTTATAAGGATCCTGTGAAGTCGTTTGGGTGTAGAGGGAAGGATTAAGGATACCGAGTATGACTGCTCCAACCTGACTTCCCTGTCCATCCTTAATCATGCATTCCTTTGTGTTTTAGTTGCAAGTATCCCAATTAGTTTAGCAGCAACAGGTGCATTTTGTAGCAGGTTGTTTAATTAACGGCTTTGTTCCATCCTCCACAGTCTTTGAACCCACTACTGTGGAATCCACGCCTCCACCAGATGTCTTCACAACTCGGCCCACTGAGCCTTCAACCACGGAGAGCGAATTCACAACACGTAAGTTTCTTGACACAGCATCTGCACCTAAAAAGAAGTTTTAAAACACCGCCATACCACACTTCAATAACAACATCAATTAAAATCATCCGAACTGAAGGTTTCCGTGAATGTCTAATGGTACCGTCTTAAATTACCCGACAAGGGTCAATTGGACATAGCTTGTTAGCACAGAGTTGCTTTATCACAGAATTAGAGTTCCTTTACTACAATGCGACTGTCCAGCGGTTACGGTGTTTAACTCATGAATGATGGTATGTGGGTTCGAACCCTGCCAGTGTCTTGCCCTTGGGCAAGACACTTAACTACAATTGCCTCTCTCCACCAAGGAGTATGAATGGGTACCTGTGAGGGCAGAGGACCGAATTTGTGCGCTGATATCAGCTGCATCATGGTCTCGTGGTCTGACTGGGGGATAATTGTGAAGCGCTTTGAGATTGTTGATACAATGGAAAGTTCTATATAAGCATTACAAGTTACCAGAGCATGTTTTTAGTCAAAACTTCATGTAATGTACACTGCAAGTTACTGCTTCTCCGTTGATTTTTGCCTAAGAATATACATTTTCTGAGCAAAACTTTCTTCCAAGCATCTCAATGAAATTTGTCTCAGAACCACCCCAACTCCATCGCAATCAATCCCCCCATTTCGGTGGATTTTGGGGGAACTTGGTCCTGAAGGCCTAGCGTGACCAAATAATGATGGAGTACGATGGACTTTGGCCTAATATCCTGAAGCAGTGCTAGGGGTATCCGATTGATTTTGCCCAGCTTCCTGTACTGGTATTGTGATAAAAGCCATGTGTAGCAAGTCCATGAATGTCAACCAGTTTGTCAGTGGTGGATTCCATTATGACATGTACAGTTTTGATTGATGGATTTTGACGGACTTGGTCCAGTTCCTAGTATATGCTAGGGAGTTAGGGTTAAATCTTCTGAACCATTTTTTGTCTTACCAGCTTGCAAGCCGATTTACGAGGAAGTCTGTGAGTGGACACCCTGGTTTGACGACGATGACGGCAAAGTCGGCCCGATCGGAGAGTTTGAGCTGATCTCAACCTTCCACGATCAGTACGACTTCTGTCAGGATCCGCGTCAGATACAGTGCGCCCTCAAGTCCGACCACGAGGTGCTCGTCGAAATGACCAAGCAGAACGTGCTGTGTAACCCCGCGGAGGGCTTGATCTGTCTGCATAACGACCAGCCGGATATTCCTCGTTGCTTTGACTACTCCATCCGACTGCGGTGTTGCAACTTTGTGAACATCGGCTGCGGGACAACGCCTGAGCCTCCCGTCACTACAGTTGCCTCCACAACCGAGAGAGCTCCTTCAACTAGTAAGTGAACCTTCTCAAATAGACATCGCCACTTTATATCCTCCAAGTATCAAATAAACCACAGAAGGGAGATTTACTCCTTTTTTTCATAGATCGTTTGTGAAAATATTCCTTCTGGCATGCTGTCATTTTGAAGAAAATAAAAGAAGGCCATTTGAAAAGATGCGTCAAGTGACGCATTTTTGGAAATTTCCATTAGCAGTTGGTGTGTAATTTTAAGAATCCGTGTATGGGTGCGTGCGTAAGCGTTAACACGACGCATACACACGTGCGGTTGCTATTATTCATCAGTTCAGTGTGTGACGTCGCGTAGCTGCAATCAGCTGAATGAGAACATGTCTCAGATGCTGATTTCGGGCGCAATTCAAAATATGACTCGGCAGCTTATGAATTAATTTGAGATCCTAGAATACTGTTTTCTCGAAATATACAGCATTGACCGAGGTAAAACTTCATCAGGTTTAGTTGTTAAGTACCTGTCTTTAGATTTTGAACACATTTGTAGCTTTAAAAAAAAAAAAAAGCACAAATTACAAATAATCTACCCTACCTTTAAATGCCAAGTAGGACACCTTATCAAACTTTTTATCCAACATGGTACGCGGACCACACGTTTTTCACGATCCCTAATCCAAATTTCACTAGACACAACATCACATTTCCTATCCACAAATTTCCGATTGGTACTTACCCGTATCCCCTCCGTTTTCCAGCTGCGCCGCCTCACAACAACGAGGCCTGTCAACCCCTCATGCCCGACAGACCCACCACAATCATCAAGGACGGCTGCTCCACACCGACCCCCGTCTACTTACCGATGTGCCAGGGCCGCTGCGAGTCCTACACTGTCTTCAACGGCTACGAAGCCAACGGTAACGAGTTCTGGAGGAGCATCTGTCGCTGTTGCCGTCCCAGCGCCTTCGAGACGGACTACTTTGAGTTGGTGTGCCCTAACGGTGAGGCGGTGACACTGCCTGTGGAGATCGTGACTGACTGCTCCTGCAAAGAGTTTGAGTGTTAGTCAAATTGGCGGGTATCATCGTAATGCCAAAAATAGATGGAAATCTCACTGATTTTTTGTCAAAAAAACAAACCAAAGTCATAAAATACCACACTCAACAGTAAAGTCTGTGTTACCTAAAGCAACATCCATGGAGTTTACAACTATCAACCTGATGTAAATTTTCATTTTTAAAAAGATATTCTGAGATTTTTCAGATGAAACTCAGTAAAGGACAAATTTTTTTTGTCTGGAAGCAGATTGAAAGTGAAAATTCATAAATAACAAACATTTGAAGCCCGTTTCTGAGCCCAAACTTAGAATATTAGATTTGGATTTGTATTTATAATCAGAAGTCAAAAGTTAGTCCAAGCATAAACCAAAACGCATGTATTTCTTTAAAAAAATATTGCAACCTGACGCCACTTTTTTCTTCATATGTCATCTCAATGAAGATCATTCATTGCAAAAATGATAAAGACATAAATCTGGGACTGAGAAATATTTCCAATTTTGTTAGGAAATACTTAAAAAATATTATTGACTCTCCATAGTCTTTGTACACAATCGCGGAAGTGGCGTCAGGTTGCAACATTTTTTCCTATTTCTGTTCATAATTCATGTTTGGTAACTCTTGCACCAGCAGTGGTATTGGGCAATAGTCATGGTTGTGTGCCTAGTTTATGCAAACCTTAAAGACTAAATGTAGGAAAAACAACATTTTTATAGGTTATTTGAAGTTCTATATTTTATTCTAACTACACAGCAGCTTATGAGATTAAAATGTTTTGTGGCGCTTTTAATTTCCAACAAATTCTAATTAGATATTCTTGTCAAAAACAATAAGATCTGCAAAATTCTAAATTGATACAATTTTTGATATTTTCATATATATTTTGTAACTTTTGGCACGGTAATTTGAGACGCTCGAGTTCAAAAGTTTGAAAGACGATTTGAAATGTTGAACATCCAAAAATCAATTTGTCTAAGCAACTCTTGTAGAGATGTAGCTATATAGTTTTGTTAATTTCAAGATGTAAAATTGTATAACCTTAATCAAGTGAATTCTCTTTTTTTAACGCTTTCCCGTTTTGCAATTTTATACTCTACAAAAGCAGTAAGAGAAACTGGATATTTCACCCTTTATACGTTTGTTTAAATACACTCTGATATTTTACCTTAGTTCTTTCAGCAAGTTGTAAGGTTCCTGCAATGGTAGTTATCGGTCCTGGAAAGATACAAACAAAAGTGGAGAATATTTGTACCAAAATCAAGTAAAACGTAAACATAGTTTTGCAAATGTCATTTTGTATCTTGTAAACGCTTGTAAAAGTAATAATCTCCGTCTTAATTTTCATGGCATAAAATGAAATTGTATAACAGTGTTATCATCAAGGTGTTTTGTTCCGAAAAAATATCTGCAGGAACCTTGAAAGAGTGGATATTTTAGACTACGAAAGTTTCTCTTTTTATCAAAATAGTTGCAATAGTATCATTCACCTTTTTTGAGCGAAAATAAAATAAATGGAGTTTTGTTACCGTACAGATCTGCTCAGTCGATGTGAATTTTTTTACCAAGTTGTGATTTCAACAGTTTGGCTCACCTATGCCTAACTTCTTCAAATCCCTAAACCCTGATATCCTATCCCGTATAAACCATGGCTTCATATCCCCTGCCAATATAACATCCCGACCCCCAAATATCTACAAATCAAGTTTCAATAGTAAGTGTCTTTTTTATTCCTGCTTGATCTTCCCACAATAATTAACTGACAGACGGCACGTGCAAGCTGGTGCCGATTGAATTTTATTACTAAGTACGAAACTATGCTTGAGGGCGTATTTTAGCTGGGGCCGATTGAATTTATTACTAAGTACGAAACGATGCTTGAGGGCGTACTTTATTTTCGATTTCTTTGGGTGATTCTAAGGGTTTTAATTATAGGAAGTGCGATTTGCACTGGGGGACCCAGTTAGTGAACCCGGTAGAGGTGCCGACGGGTAAGCCGGCGCCCCTGGTTCGAGTCCCGGCCGCGGCAACTCGGACTGGCTGCAGGGAAACCTGCGGCGAGTCCGAGTTCTGTATCGCGTGTCTACCCCAACTATATAAAATAAAATAAAATAAATAGAATTTTACTCTTTTTAATTAAAATATATAAAGTAAAAAGAAGTAAAAATCTTCATTTGGTACATCGGTGGGAATCGAACCCACAACCATTCGGTTGAGCGCTAGGGTGCCTTCCACTAGGCCATTGCGCTCTTCCTGCTAGTGATGTTTGGATTTAAAATATAAAGGTTTCGATGAATTACGCAATCAAAAAAAAAAATAAAGTCAGAACCAGTCTATATCAGACTGGTTCCGACTATAGCTAAGTTGGCGCGCATGCGCTCTTATTGCAATATATATAATTTAGTTTTTTTTCAAGTCGGCCGATCAAGTAGTTTCAGCACTAATTCAGCGCGCATGTCAGTTTGCGCTTCTTATGAAGATACACGGAGTCTCGGAATTCAGTTTCTCTAAAAGTAAAACAGATTTTTGTTTTTTAAACGTAAAGTAGGTCATTTTAACGTAAAACATTTCATTTTTGATTCTAATAAAAAAATAAGAAAATCATGATCATAATACTAATAACCTACGACATTTTTTTTTACACAATTTTACTTATTCTTTTGTACAATTTAGTAACATTGACAATCAGCGCGTATCTTGTTTCTAGATTTTAAGTAATTGATTTGACGACCAATAATTAAGTCAGCGCGCACGCGCACTCATCTATTCTACTCAAATCAGTATTTTGTGCAGTTACTTCTGAGAGTATTATTTGTTCTAACGTTAACTATACCAATATCTGCCGTCGAATTTAGCATGTTTAGTAGTTTAGCAGTTCCATGTTCTGTTTTTCGCGTCACATTTCCAGATTTCCTGTAATACGGAGCCTGAGATTTTTTACGCCGCCACATTTCCACATTCCACATCGCATTTTTCTTTCGTGTTAATTGCCTTTTAATGGCGTCGTTTTGTTCGTTTTTTTCTAGATCTAGATCTCGATATTTTTGCGTTGTGCATTTCTAGATTTTGTGTAGCATTTGTGCTGTCGCAAGTTTTTATTCCGCGTTGTGTTTTTTGGTTTTTTTTTTGGGGGGGGGGGAAATTTCAAGATTTCGCGTCGCATTAAGTTTTGATGCCGCGCATTTTACCTTTCGGCTCTTGAGATTTTTGCCTATGTAATTTATATTTGTAAATTTCGCAGTGCATTTTTATACCGGTAATTTCTTGATCAATCGTTCAAATCGAGAGAGTAAAATGTCATGTGTATTATTTTTGTGCTTAGCCTATTTGATGAATTCTTAAAGTTGTTCCCCCGTGCTATGCTCGAGTTTCACCTTGATAAGTAAATTAATTTAATTGACACATTTTCTTGCAATAAAAGTTATTGTCTTACTCTTGAATTAAACATCGTATAGGCCTATGAAAACTCAGCACAAGTTTGTTCTGGAACCGACTTTCGAAGCGGCACTACTTTTTTTTAAGGCGGACGTTTTGTTCGTTATATAGATGCGTAAATCAAGCAACGCAAAACGATTTATTCAGAGATTGAGAAAGTATTTCATGAAAACAAAACAGTCAATTTAAAAATTCGATAAGAGTAAAAATTGAATTCGATAAAAAGAGCACAGAGTTATCAATATTATTAATTTGATTGCATTTACCATTTAAGTGCTTTTGGGGTGTGGCACCTTGATAAATAGTTTTTAAAATTGAGCATATAATTTTTTTTAGCGTTACATTAGTTATGAGCTTTCCAATGGGACATCGCACGAAAAAATCAGCCCACGATAAGTTATAATTTCAACTTTTGATCAGAGAGCGGGACGCTCCTAACTCGTTCTGAATAATGTGCGCAATTTCTGAACTGGAGCGCGCCATTTCAAAACACTTTTTAAAACTGTACAAAGGCCTGCAAAAATAAACAAGCACATGTATTTGTTGCAGAACATTATATGTCGCTCGGAACAGAAAACGAAATTTCGAATAGGCACGTGTATATATACAATGTATACTACTTAAGCTTCACCAATCGATATAGACACTTAAAAGGCACTGAAAGAAATTAATACAATTATTTTTATGAGCCAATTTTTAAACGACCAGCAACTATGACCTCTGCTTCATAATATAATGATAAACCATTATTATTTTATTTAAAATTTAAATCGAGCCTTTGAAAACTTAGCTATTCTTCGTGAAATTCCGTTATTTCTTAACTCATATCAAAGGTGAATGGGGTTGAATTTATCATGGAAACCAAACAATTTTTTGAGGTAAATTTGACGTACGGAAATGTGTCAAAATCGTCTTTGATGTTCCAAAACGATTCCGGTTAAATACACACAGAAAAATGAATATGGGTGAACAAGGGGCCGCGAGGGGGGAGGGGGGGGGAGGAGGAGGGAGGGGCAAGTTGTCAGCTGGCCGTTGCAAACTGAAAAGTTGGTGAGATGGACCTCTTTTGACGCTAAGGGCCGCTCTTTCCCTTTTTTTAAATTCATATCTCACAAATCCGCAGAGGGCCAGCATGGATAGGGAATGAGTAACATAGATTTAAAAACCAGTCTACTCTTCTTCTAAGATAAACTTTAGATTTTTTTTTAAAGTATTTGATTTGATTTTAAAATTCATTATAATTATTATTTTATTTTTTTTAAGGGGGGGGAGATCTCCGTCGACCTTCATTGAATATTATGAAAAAAAAGTGGCGTCAGGTTGCAACCGTTTATTTCCTACATTTGTGTCCAAACGAATGCATTATTAGGCCATTATTAGGCCATTTTAGGGACCTCTGTACGGAACGCCCGCGAAGGAACAGAAGCAGCATCAGTCTTCATGAAAATTCTGAAGGCGAGTGCAGATGATGAGGAAGCACTTATAGAAGAAAATTCGAAGAGACTTTCGCTGAGAAACTAAACCTCTAAGCAATAGGCCTATCCATATTTTACTGTTACCATGGTGACTTTTTTGAGTTATAATTATCTAAAAAGAAAACAATCAGGAAATTCCCAGATAATTTTAAGGAAATGTAAAATTCAAATTTGGACTGAACGACTTCCTTTATTATTAGTCAAAAATACGAATAAGGCGCATACTTATATTATAAGACGTTTTTACATAATAGGCCAATAGTTCTGTAGGCATACATAATTGTTTAAAAAAAAGAGTGACAGAAAAAAACCAGGGGAGCAGGGTTAATTGAGGCAGATTTTGTTTTTCAATGATGTGGCCTACTCCAATTTTTATATATATACTTTTTACACATTTCATTTTCTCAAAAAATGCATGGATGAATACAATCAAACCGGAAAAGAGGAGTGCAGCTATAAACTTATAATAAAAATATAGGGGCCAAAAAAAGTTTTGTTGGCTAAAGTTAACCAAAAAAGGGAGGATCCAACTTTGAACATGATCATTTAAAATGACACACACCACACCACAAGGCAATAATATCACACTGTTTTAATGACAACTTTATAGAACCAATCGAAATAGGGTAATAAAATAAGATATGTGACGAAACACTAATTAATAATAATGTATCATAACCCCCTCCCCCCTTTTTTTGTCTTAAGTTTCAATTATCCGGTTAAAATAGCTAAAATAGGCCCATAAACTTTCTGGACTACAACCAACCAACGGAGTATACGCATGATGTACATGTACATGTACACTACGCCGGTCAACTCACTCTCCAAAGAAAAGCCCGGCGACTACTCGGAGCCATGTGTCGAATTCAAACCATACCGCGGCCCCACGTGCAGGTCGTCACGGTCCAGTGCACCCAACATGTCGAACACCTTATATTTTTTCTTGACACACCAAACACATAAATTGCCTTCACAAGTTTCACTCTATTACATGTATTTCCAAAGACGAGTCACTGAAGAACTCATAACTTTGTAATATTGACAAATAACAACTTAATGGGAAATTTTATGGGCTTTCGAAACACCACACCCCCAAAGTGCAAACTTACCATGCGTTTTTTCAGGTGGAAGTGAATATCGCCCTCTGACGTCCAGAATTTATCTTCATTGGTTCACGTTAATTTTTTGCATGATTTTAGCTTTAGTGCTGGATACCAGCTTGCGCGCAGTCTTTGTAATGAATTATTCATGAGAGACCAGAATCTAAACATGGCGAGATGTGACGGGGAAGTGAACACGTCTGCTTTCGAAGCATAAGTTTATGCTTTTCCCTTGTTTTCTGGCGGAATCGGCTATCGCCAAAACACAACCATGTGAGTATTCTTGCTGTGCATGTGGAATATTTAGTGATCGGGTGGTTAAGTTCAGCAGATGCAGAAAGAATTTAGGGACGGGTGGTGGCATTCAGTTCTTGGCAGGGGGTTCAAAATTGTGTTGAGGTGTGCGCTGAGACAGACTGGGACCGTGAGTGCATAAAAACGTGCAAAATTACTACTGACGTTTTTTTACTCACCATTAGGCTAATTAATGCCCACACAACACATACATCAAAATGCTTAAGTTGCAAGCATGTCACCTGCAAAATTTGAGACCTTAACTCCAATTTTAAGGCAAGTTTTTGACAGTTCAAAAACCATCCACGTTATTCTCCATGCTTTAGAAATGGTGGTGTGTTTCCCAAGGTATTCTGGGTAGGTGTAGGAAGAGCCTTGCAGCTTACTTGTTTTTTAATCGATGGCCAAATGAACATAGCGCCCTCTGTTAAAAAATGAAACATTCTGCATTCACTCAGATCAACAAGAGGGCGCTGTTTTATCTACACGATGAAATTGTTTTAGCTGAGGAGTCTTTTTGCACAATGCATTGCAGTACACATCAACGTGATGTTTCGCATTTGGATTTCGATAACTCCCTGCAAAATTAGAATTAAACGCTGAATTTTTGGTGATGCAATGCTCACAACAGCAACTTTGCAGGGCAGAAGTTTCGGGGATTATTGAAGAAACTGTAGTGAGTAAGAAGCTTGCACATTTGATTCACACTGGTTTTATTATGCAGCACAAACTTTTGCACAATATGGATGCCTTAAGTTTTGGGACTCTCATACACAGTATTTAGAGTCCCAAATTTTCGGACTAGCGCTGAGAGTACTCCTAGAACTATGAGGCTCCGCGTGAGCGGAGCCTCATAGATCAAGAAGCCCGCAAAATTGCCTGCAGCACAAAACACTAATAAAGTACAAAAACGTCCATCAAAATGCAGCCATTTCACACAGAACCGCTGCACAGTTTGCCCCTATACTCCGTACTTTATCTCTTGACATACTCACGTATCTTGTGCGGAACTAACATAGGTGGATTCTGTCGGTTTTTAGGCCAAAATGATGAAAAATATGCCCTTTCCGCACTGAGCCAACCTGACACTTGAAACGTGCACGCATATGATCGAGCGATGATTTTCGGTTCGCTCGGAGCGCGCCGCGGGGGGTACGGTACAAGCACGTCATTTCGCTTGTACCGTACCCCCCGCGGCGCGCTCCGAGCGAACCGAAAATCATCGCTCGATCATATGCGTGCACGTTTCAAGTGTCAGGTTGGCTCAGTGCGGAAAGGGCATATTTTTCATCATTTTGGCCTAAAAACCGACAGAATCCACCTATGTTAGTTCCGCACAAGATACGTGAGTATGTCAAGAGATAAAGTACGGAGTATAGGGGCAAACTGTGCAGCGGTTCTGTGTGAAATGGCTGCATTTTGATGGACGTTTTTGTACTTTATTAGTGTTTTGTGCTGCAGGCAATTTTGCGGGCTTCTTGATCTATGAGGCTCCGCTCACGCGGAGCCTCATAGTTCTAGGAGTACGCTGAGAGTTGGTTGAAAAATTGATCATAAAATTAATAACAGTATTTATGACAAGTTCAACCTTGTTCTTATTCTACACATAAATATGCACATACGCGGACGTGCTTGTGTACCTTAGGTTGTTGTATCTCTGTATGAATTAAAATTATTTGCATTATACTCATTTATAAGTATACATGTTATAATTTCTTGCAGTTAGGCTATTTTTATAATTTTATCGATAATTTTATTAAAAAAATACTAGGCTTCAGCATTTGCACTTGGCTTGAAAACTAGGGCAGCTATCAGCAGAAACCAGTTCAAGCTAATTCCCGACTCCCTGTCATTGTTCGAAATGCACTTGTGTTTACAAATGAGATCGGATCTACTCATTAACATTATCGATACATCGGGCTCGGTAACGGAATCGCACTCGGGATACAGGGACCATCGAAGGAATGCTGGGCACGCCAGTTCGCATTGTTCAAACACGAGTCAGAAATTTAATGTGTTCAAGATCGTGAGGGGAGCTCTTGGAATTGAACGGGAAATTTCACTTTTCATCCGGATCGTAAGTAAACTTCAGTACCACCATCTTAATCATTGATGTCTACTTGTACCTCAGGTGGCATATCTAGTGATTTTGAGGTCATTTTTAGGGTGAAATCTGATTTTTTTTGGGGGGGGGGCAATGTCGGGTTTTTGGGTCAATGTGTGCATTGTGTTGCTCAGCATGTGCGGTTTAGCTTGGACCCTACTATCGCGGCTATCACCAGACCATGTCCGAATGTTAAAAAGGCTAAAAAGGTTAAAAAGTTGGGTCCAAGTTACTCGGACTAGCCAGCGCTCAGTGGTCTGAAAATGGCGGAGGCCATGAAATTTAGCCTCAACACAGCTGCCGAAATCATCATTTCAAGTATTTTCTAGACCTACCAGTAGTTTTCAAATTTCGGACTTATTTTAATTTCCCATTTATTAAATCCCCCAGAGCCGTGAATCAGAAAAAGATGAAATACTCAGCCATTAAATATAGGATTCCATTGAAAACAATAAAACTTAAAAAAAAATGTGGACACACAAAATAAAGTTTCAAAACATCGGTCAGGCTGGGACTCAAACTCAAGCGGTGTTCACTGTGTCAAGGTCTTGGGCCGGACCTTGTGTTGTTTATACTCAGCTGTGCATACATTTAGGCCTACATGTAGATTATACTTGAAATCCTCCGCACTGCTCCAGGATGTCACTGGCTCTGCCTCAACATATTGACAGTGATTGCTGGAGGATTTTGCAGGATTGAGGCACTGGTCACCGCGTCAAGGACCACATTAAAATAATAACAGAGGATTTTGGAGGATTGAGGCTGTATGCACTTTTTACATGGAGGTAGTTGGAGGATTTTGCAGGATTGAGGTTGCATCTTAGTAAAAATGCCTCCAGGGAGTTAGGGATAATCATAAACATTGTATGTTTCATGTGCTTGGCAAATTTCTCTGTCATCAAATTTCTGCCAACATTCGAACCCATGACCAAGTTGGTTGAAGCAACTCCTTTAAGTGGCATAGAATTTCTCAAGGACCTCCTGTGGCATATGGAAATTAAAAAAAAAATATTTTGGGGGCTGAAGAGTAAGTAAAGATTGTGCCCAATTTTTTCCAAGAAAACTTCATTGCTCAATAAGCCATTGCTCAATATGCATTCTTCGCATGCCACCCATATCCAAGAAACATTATTGTTGCCGTTAACAATGAGATGGTACAAGGCTAGAATTCACATTGTTTGCCGACTTTTGGTCAGAGTTCCACAGACGTCTGTGAACTTTGCCCGACTCCTGACATGATGTCAAATACCAAAAATAATCTTCGGAATAATCGGATGGCTGTGGTTTAGAGGGATGATAAAGTTCGACTTTGGAGGTTGGGTTGTGTACTGTACATGTAGATTAAACTTGAATTACATGTACTTGTTATCATCCGATAGTCTGATGAGTTTGATGTGTCACAAGTTTTTTTCTGATGTTTTTTTTTTGCAGCAGGTGAAAAAAAAATATTAACAGGTTGACAACTTGTCCAAAATTTGGGACTCTCACTACTGTGTATGAGAGCCCTAAAACCTAAGGTATTGAAAACATGCAACACAAGAACATAGACTGGCACATGAAACAACCAGTCCAACACCCCTTTAGTACTGCGTCATTCAACTGTGTCAAAAGAAATTTGGTACCCAGTATCTATTTCTGCACATTCTCGATAGTCATGCCACCAGACTACTGAAGTGTCAATCTTATCAAAAAGTTGGACATGCACCAGTCTAGTCTTAGGCCTCAGGTTAAAAATCACTTGGCTTCACTCGGGTGCTAAATATTGAAGAAAAGTCTCCTTTAAAAATTGAATTGACACTCAAACTTGGCTGGTGAAATACTGAGGACCTTGTCATTAGTTTAGGAGAATGTTGTCAGCTAAAGAGTGAGTAAAGTTGGCCTGATTTTGTTTTGTGTGTTTTCTGTACTCAATGTCCCGATCTGGTTGACAACCATACAATTTCATAGCACTTTGCCAACTGATCAATATGGGATTGTGAAGTTTATGCACATGTATGGCTTTAGCAAGCTGAACAGAGTGAACAGACATCATAAAAATGCCTTATCTATTATTATGTACATATATCACAATGTTTACAATGCTCATTAACCCTTACTCTCTGAGGGTAGTTTACTGCATGTCAGTTGGTTATGCCAATGCCCTCCAGCTGCAGTTATTTGGCAGATAACAAGTCTTAACCGTGAAGGCTCCAATTGGCAGGAGTTGGAGGCCCTGGAGGGTGCCTGATACTGACCAGCTGGGGGCACTCACTTTGTTATCAGAGGACTCTCATTGTTCTCTGTGGCATGTATTGGAGTGCCTGTCCAGTTACCCTTGAAATGACATGGCAGATATTGGAGGGCCATGCAAAAAACATAGGAGATTTTCTTGAGGCACATATTGGCATGCGTTGGAGGGTCTAGTAGGGTAAGGGTTAAAGGGAAAATACAACATTTGCAAACATCAAAAAATAAAACTACCAAATCATTTTGAAATACCTTGCTGGACTGTTAGTGAATGACAGTGTAAAGCATCCTGTAAAATCATGGCACCTGGTATACTGTCATTTTCAAGAAAAGTGGTATTTTTGTATCAATTTCCAATGCTGGTCGGCCGACCAGCGTTGGAAAAAACTGGCTTTTTTTCAAATACTGGCCCCAATTGACCATCGCACTTGTTTGCAATTGATTACACACCTATGAACGGGTACAAGCCAGCTAGACTGGTTCCCTGACCTTACAATTCCCCAATGTATGTAAACTGCTCTGTTTCTTCTTATATGGAGTCAGGGAACCAGACTACAGGAAAATGATTGTTTTTCTTGGTTTTTATAGCATTTTCGAACCCAAAACCTCAAAAAAGTCAGTGTAACTATATTTGCTATATATTTCCAACCCCCCAATTCCATCCATTTCTGAAAATTACAGCAAAAGCAAATGATGTATATTCCCTTTAATGCTCTGAGCCCATTCCCCCTCCGATTCTAATTCAAATCAACTTGAATTATTCAGTTACAGTGCGTTGCACATGAATCTAATTCATGTCTTTGGTGCATTAAATGCCACATAATTCATTTCTTCACCATGTTAAAAATATCTGTTATGCATACATGTACCATAATTTTCCTTTTTTGGGGGGTAGAGGTTTTTGTTTTTATTTTTTGGTTGATTGGTTGAGAGGCTTATCACAAGAACAACTCATTGAAAATACTGCTTTTTTAAACAATTACATTTTGATATAAATCTAAAAAAAATGTTGTGGTTTTTTTTTTGAAAATCTTCAAATTGTTATTACTTGACTTTGTTACCATAAAACCCAACATTGACCCGACCACCGATAATCAAAGCAGGAAAGAGTAAAGAAATGACAAATTCCACCGAGCCCAGCGTCTGCGTTGAAAAGGATACTTGCAGTGAAGCACTGTGTGATTTAGAGATTAAATCTTGTTTATTTGCTTTGTGAGGTGGAATAAAAAGAACGAGACCAAAGACCGAGTTTAACAGCGCAGACGTGTTGTTCGAATCTGTGTCGTATTTCAGGAAAATTATTGTGCGTGCCATCTTGCATTATTTGTTACTGTTCATCCTCGTAGGCCTATACGATGAACATGGACATTTGGCTGAAGTATTGAGTCCTTGGTCTGTGATAGAATCTTAATTGTTTCATCTTGTCTCATTCATTCGCACAAGTCTTTTCTGCAAGACAAAAGACTGACAACCATTATCACAATGATGGTTTGGTAAGTTCTCTTAAAAAAAGAAAATTTAGCCATGAGATTTAACACTCTCAGGCTGTTTAATAAAAGGTCAGAAAATGGTCAAAGTTTCCTTCCACTTCCCGTGGTGTACTTTTAACAAACAATGGGTCACTTGACCAATAAGTGACAGCATTGCTCAGAATGGATGATTCCATAGGAGGGTTTCCTGTTGACTGATCTGCCCATAGCACATGACAATTCTGTTATCAGTAGAACTAGAAATTGCAGTCATGGGATTGGTTTGACGTCAATTGCATTGATGCAACACTGGTGCCATGTGGAATGTAAACATTCACAATGTTTACTTCCATTTTTGCTTTTTAGTTCTTTGAATTCATTAACTCTCGACTCACGTGTACGTTACTAATCATATAATACGCTGTATGTATAGGGAATTATAATTACTTGTGGCATATGAGTACATGTACAAAGTACATGTACAATAGATGTGTAAAAAAAAATATGAATATGAAGCATGTGATTTGTTATCGTATAAAAAGAGTATAAAAATAGCAGAATTGACGATGGCATTTTAGAGGAAGCTGTGTATGACAAGTTGGTGCAAGGGCCATTTGTGAGCACATTGACTGAAGTATTGTCTTAAATGATGGCAATGCTATTTATTTTACATGTCATTCGTAAGCGTCATCGGTGAGTACAAATATCTGATAACATTAACACAGCACTAAGGTAGTACTGCATCATTTCTGCTATTTTTAAGTAGGTACTTCCTCCAAAATCCTCTTTCCAAAACAGAGAATTTTGCATCCTCATTGAGCCTAGAGCTACAAGTATCGGTACATGTATGGCAAAAATCTGTGGCTGATTTGGGAGGATGCAATGTATAAAGGTCTTGTGCTGGACGGGATCTTGTGTTGTTTATGCTCAGTCATGCATGCATGTATTTAGGCCTAGATGATGCTTCAAATCCTCCTCACTGCTCCAGGATGTCACTGGCTCTGCCTCCACATATTGACAGTGATTGCCGGAGGATTTTGCAGGATTGAGGCAGTGGTCACCCCTCCAAGCACCACATTAAAAAAATAACGGAGCATTTTGGAGGATTGAGGCTGTATGCAATTTTTACATGGAGGCAGTTGGAAGATTTGGCAGGATTGAGGTTGCATCCTAGCAAAAATGCCTAGGGAGTTAGGGTTGAACAAAAATGGTTTAATTTTGAGATTGAACCCCGAGGCACAATGTACATGTATGTACATGTACATGTACCTCATAAAACCCTGAAAAACCTCATAAAACCTCGAGATACAGCCTAATGATTTTTGCATTAGCCCCTTAAACAGTTCTATTCACGTACCTCAGTCATGTGTCAGTATCTCTATTCTAAGGCTGAAGTGCAGTATTGTTTGTATATTTTAACGAAATTTTGGTGCTTTGATAAACAAATTGTGGTGAAAATCAAATCCTAATATTAAAATTCACACCACTTCAACACAATATCCCTTCAAAATGCAGGTGCATGTTACCAAACTCTGCTCTCAAACAAATGATTCAATAATGACTGAGCAATCTTTACAAACACTAAAAACCAGCTAATAATATCAACCGCCAAAAAAAAAAGGAAGCGAAAACCAATAAGCGAATTCCAACATACCTCCAGGCAGAGTGGCCACATATTATCAGTGCGCCGTGTATAATTGTACCCTGATTTGATTATACGGGCAGGGACCGTTTGGAGCACGCAACCTCCGCGGTCAAGGCGCGCTGCATTGACGTCACACGCTGGATCAAAACACACTTAAAGGGAGATCGCGAAATGCAGTAATCTTACCTTATTTTTGCTGTTGTTGCGATGCTGCGGGTTCTGTATTCCTGCATCGTCTGTAAAATTAAAATTGATTGGGCTGCCAGTTCCCCTCAAAGACTTAAAGGGAATGTACAACATTTGCTTTTGTTTCAATTCTCAGAAAGAAATGGATTTGGAGGATTAGTATGTTACAGCAAATATTGTTAAAATGACTTGCTTTACTTTTGGGTCCAGAGATGCTGGAAAATCCAAGAAAACCAACCATGTTCTTGTAGTCTGGTTCCCTGTCCCCACGTAAGATGAAACAGAGAATTTATAGACTTTGGGGAATTGTAAGTTCAGAGAATCAGTCTAGCAGGCCTGTACCCCTTCACAGGTGTGTAATCAATTGCAAAGAGTTTTTGCAGTTTTTGCAGCAAAGAGTTCGCAACCAGTTTTTTTTTTAAAAGCCAGTTTTCTCCAACGCTGGTAAGCCAACCAGTTTTGGAAAAATACCATTTTTCTTGAAAATGTCAGCACACCAGGAGCCACGATTTTACAGGATGCTTTAGACTGTCAATCCCTAACAATCCATTAAGGTATTTTGTGATCATTTTCATTTTGTGATGTTTGCAAATGTTGTATATTCCCTTTAATTGCTTACGAAAATTCTCCCTTCTTCCCTGAAATGGTGCAAAAAAAATAGTCACCAGTATCACTGTACCTCTGATGAGAAGTCCACCATTTGTACCAAATTTACAGTCCACATTTTGTTTGCAATCAGTTTTTATACACATCTGCGAACAGGTGCAAGCCAGCTCGTCTGGCTCCCTGACCTGACAATGTCAACAAACTACTCCTTTTCGTCTGGAGTAGGGTCAGGGAACCAGACTACAAGCACAGCTTTTTTTTTGTCTACATGTCTACAAACTACTCCTTTTCGTCTGGAGTAGGGTCACGGAACCAGACTACAACAGCATTTTATTTCTTGGTTAACCCAGCATCTATGAACACACAACGTTAAACAGGTCGGTGTAACAATATTTGCTGTACACAGTAAAATACCAACCCCCAAATCCATCCATTTCTGAAAATTACAGCAAAATCAAAGGTTGTATTTATAATTACCTTTTAATTCCAGTACCCAGTTGAGGAAATGCGAACTCGAAAAATTGTTTAACAAAATATTACAGTTGCTCTAAATCTGTCACACCAATCTTCACCTTTCATTTCTCTTCCAGTATTTTAATTAACTGTCGCATGTACTTTCACCTTTGTCAATTACCTGATATATAGTCTCTAGTTCTGCCGCAGTCAAGCGTTTACGTTTATTCAATTTGACGTGTCAAGTGCACCGTTATGACTTCAAGGTTTATGAGAATCGGGCAATGTTGCCAGTAGGCTGACCTGATGAAAATTTAATAGCTTTTTCTTTCTTCGGCCAAAGCACTTGTTTAGGTTGAGTTCTGCTGTACTACATCATGGGTGACACTGACAGCAAGGCGTATTGCTAAAAATCATTAATTTCAATAATAATTTAGTATCGGTAATAATACATGTAGTAAGTTATTTTTCCCATTTGGAATTTAAAGGGAATATACAACATTTGCAAACATCGAAAAACAAACCTACCAATTTTTATGAAATACCTTACTAGGATGTTGGAAAATTACAGTCTAAATCATCCTGTAAAATTATGGCACCATGTGTGAAGTCATTTTCAAGAAAAGTGGTATTTTGTGTAAATTTCCAACGGTGGTCGGCCGACCACCGTTGGAAAAACCTAACTATTTCTCAACTACTGCTCCAAATTTAACTTTTTTTTTTCAGTCCAAATTTTGTTTGCTATTGGTTACATGTTCATGAATGGTAGCAGGCCAGTTAGACTGGTTCCATTTATACCGTACAATATTCCGTCATCTATAAATTGGTCCATTTTATCTTTAGTGAAGTCAGGGAACCAGACTACTTGAACATTTTTGCTTTTCTTGGTTTTTCCAGTTTTTTTGAACACAAAACTTCAAACATGTCAGTGTAACAATATTTGATCTGTTATACTAACCCCTCAAAATAGTTCATTTCTGAAAATTACAGCAAAAGCCAATGATGTACATTCCCTTTAAGCTGTACTCAAAAGCTGTGGGCGAAGTGCATGTATCTATTACACAGTGTACTGGTACATGTACCTATAAAATCAAAAGAGCTGAGGGTAAATATAGATAGATGTTATTTTCCTTCAATTTAAAAGCATTTGATCCATTAACTACGGGTACATTGTACATTTATTTCATCAGATGCAACTCATGAAATAGCAGTATACTGTTTTCACTCAATTTTGTTTAATTAAAGGGCAACCTGTGCCAGTTTTTTTAATTTTTTGTTTTCAAAATGATTTGCCCAGTGAAAAGTACAATTTTGATGTCGTCCGCCCTTTGTGCAAAATCACCGCATTGAAACAAAAGTGAGGCACATTTGCAAGCTTTTGTTTAACTCCTTTGTAGCATTTTTCTACATGGAAGCTGGTTCTAAGGTTGGAGTTTGAGGTTCCATGGCATCATACCCTCCAATAGATATCAGCAATTGAACTACGGTACCTGTATGTTTATGGTCATGTACATGTACATGTAGGTTGCTTACGTAGAGTAAGCAGTCTTCAAGTAGGGAGGTACCGGTACTACATGCAAGTTTAGCTCGCTTTCAAAACCACTGTGAAATGGTCCATGCATCATTAAAGATATACATGTAGTCCATCATTTGTAATTTGTGCATTTTGTTCGTTTGAAGCAACAAAAGTGCTCAAAATCTAAAGAAGGGTACTGAACAACTATGTTTAAGCTCAGCTTCAGCTGTATATTCCGAGAAAAACAGCATTCTAGGATCTCAATTTCAAATCAAAAGTTGCTGAATCATGTTTTGAATTGGGCCTGAATTCAGCGTCCGAGACACGTTCTCACTGAGCCGATTGCAGCCACATGTACGCGATGTCGCGCACTGATCCGACGAATTATAGCAACCGCGCGTGCGTGTGTGTCGTGCCAATGCTTGCGCGTGCTTCACCGAATAACAAAACGAACTACTTATTTAAATTACCTACGGTGCGTCTTAAGAAGCACCGTTGGAAAGGCCTTCTTTCGTTGATTGCTTCAAAATGACAGTTTGCCAGAAAGAATAATTTCACAGGGAGTTTAGTCCCCTTACTATCTTTCAATTAAGTATGTTTTTCAACAATAATTATGCCAGTTACTTTTCAGATAGCTGCAAATGATGGACTATAGCTTTAACCGTGTTTACAAATTTGGTCTTTTTCATGTTGCAGGATGGAAGGTGAGTTATATGAGGTTCCACCGTCCGTTAATTACCCTCCACGGGATAACTACCCTTACTTTGGGGACGGGACCGGCCGCTCT
Source organism: Patiria miniata (assembly GCF_015706575.1). Classification (NCBI taxonomy): domain Eukaryota; kingdom Metazoa; phylum Echinodermata; class Asteroidea; order Valvatida; family Asterinidae; genus Patiria; species Patiria miniata. The sequence continues at coordinate 5,783,504 of NW_024037056.1, read as the reverse complement.
GAGCCCATAACAATCCGTAACATCAAGATCCGCTCTGATAGTGACGCTCAGGGTGAGTGGAATTAACTCGTTAACCAAGGGGTTTATCTCATGCCGTAGACCCCATAACCGTTAACCGTTGTTAACATTTCTCATGGTAAGGCTGTGTGTGTTCCTTGTCGGACTGGTTCTGGCTTTGTGCGTAAAGCTGAGATATGTGAGATGTTCTTGCAAAATGAGACAGAACTGGGCTGATGTCAAAATGAGGGTTTGCAGGTGCAGTGGAACGCCGCTATTTTATAACGAACATTGCAGGATCCTCAGAAATTTTTGTAATAGAGATTGTTCGGTATAGCGATTTTAAGCTGCCGGTGCTCCGGTACTCACTTTTCAATAAAAAGCGCCCTTCAGAACTTCACTCTGCACGCCCTGGTAGTAACTGAAAGATGACTTTGAACACGTGCCGACTATTGAATTATGTAATTGCACAGTTTTTGAGCTTACTACCTACAGCAATGGGTAGCTTTCCCCTTCTATTCCTTGGGGAAATAATAACCACTTGTCGCTCTTCTGTTGACATTTTTCAACAATAATATTCGGTATGTTTTGTGCACAAAAATCAGGAGCCAGTCACGATGTTCGGTATAGCCGAATGTTCGGTATAGCGGTGTTCGGTATAGCAACTTTCCACTGTATTAGGAAAGAGAATAAAATTCTCCTTACAATGCTGTTTGTTGCACTTTAATTGGACATTCTGTTGACAAGTTATGGCTGTTTAAAGTTTGCATACCGGGTATATTGACGTGTCAAAAAGTTAAATACTGAAAAAAAAGGACTTTACAAGTTTTGACTGTTTTGTTACTTAACGTGAATATGCCAATTGACTTAACGTGAATATGCCAATTGGTTTGCCTTAAAAACACTTTAATTCCACAATATTTATATTACATACATGTACTTCGTGGACATATCACAGATTACAAATATCAATAAATCTGAAAGTTAAAAAAAAAAATCACCCCCGTTCAAATTGTTTTGCATTTTTCGCCACTTCGGCTTGTGCCCAGTTTAGTCTCATTTTTGCCAGAATGCTTGACATATTCAAGTTTCAGTGAGTGATTTTCTGATTTGTATCGCAAATTGCAAGTCAATTTTAACTTTTTGCTGCACAGAATTTCACAGATCGTACAAAATATTAAAAAAAACACCAGCAGTTCGGAGGGCGTTTAACACAACAGCCTTGCAAGAGAAATGTCGAGAATTAAACAGAAGCATTCATTGAACTTGTATAGATCAATCTGAGCACGCTGTCAATTCTATCACGAAGGCCCCCTTCAATGGCGGAAAGCATTGTGCTAGCTATTGTTCAGATAATGCGTCAGTATAGCGTGCACAATGGTTCCTCCATTGAAGGGGGTCTCGTATACATGTATGTATGTACTTTTGTCCTTGCGTCAGTATATTCTTTTGTTTTTGTCTTCATAGGAAAGGGGAACAAAAAGCAATTCGGGCGATTCACAATGCAGTGCGCCACCAAGAGTTTGCCATGGAGAGTCCATTTTTCATGTTTACGGTCGACAAAACATGGCCCATTTGAATGAGTGTCAGTAGACAACTTGAACTAATTTGTTATAGATTGGGGCATAGCGTTCTGCCGCCTCACAAAAAACACCACATTGATAAAAAGAAAACAAAAGGGCAAACAGATACTCGAATCATACGCTTACGAAACTACTGACTGGAAAAACGAACAATTTCAAATGTCCCGCGCTGTGAATTTGTCGACCATCTCCCACAATGCACTGGGAAAAATGAACTCTCTGTGGCAAACTCTTGGTGGCGCACTGCATTGTGAATCGCCCGAATTGCTTCTCCTTTTTCCGACATGTTAACATCACTTAATTATTTATTAATTGCTATCTAGACAATTTCTTTTGAACAAGTTGCAGTGTATGTTTAAATGAGCATTGTTATCACTTTTTTTCAATGATGTTGACATGAAATAAATGTATTCGAACTACACTGAACTGAACTGACAAGTGCCCTGATCGTCTGTGTACACTTGATTTCAGATTTTATAATTGGAAAGTGTCATCAAACGGTACAATGTTCATTGTAAATTGATGATAAAGATATATTTTCTTAAGTGTGCAATTGCTTTGTGACAATGTTTGCTTCTGTTTAAAACATGCATACAGCCAGTTTTGAATGCTAAATTGTGTACCTTATTTGGATGTTTCGTATTTCATATTTTTTTTTGCATTTAGAATTGCCGTTTGAGTGACATTGGTGTTTGCCGTCGAGATGCCAGATAGTATGCGATCAATTTGTTAGGCATGTACCGTAACAAAAAAAGTTTTGCGTTTTGGTTTCTTGCTGAGCTAACACTGTGCATGTTTGCGACTTTCGTTTGCTTGTGTTTGTTGAGTTTTTTCTTACATGTAATTAACAGTGCTTTGTTGAGTTATCTTGTGTTTTTATTTGCTAGTACATGTACTAGTTAGAAATAACAGGGCACTTTCTTTGGACATTTGATGTGTTCTATTTTGTGTTGGCTCTGAATCTGATGTATTCCTTGTGTGATTCTCTTCCAACAAAATTTCCAACAAATCTGCCTCAAAAAAAGTCTTATTTGCCAAGAAATGTTAATTACATTTTCGTGGGCTTTAATATTAACCCCAACCTTCCCAAATCCTCCAAAATCCTCTTTGCAAAATGGAGGATTTTTATATGATTGAGGCTACATTGTATATGGCAAAGTTGCATGGCTGATTTTGGAGGATGCAGTGTGTCAAGGGCTTAGGCCAGACCTTGCCTTGTTTATGCTCAGCCTGCTTAAAGATATAGTCCATCATTTGTAATTAGTGCATTTTGTTGGTTTGAAGCAACAAAAGTGTTCAAAATCTAATGAAGGATACTGAACAACTAACCTGATGAAGTTTCAGCTCAGCTTCAGCTGTATATTCTGAGAAAAACAGCATTCTAGGATCTCAATTTCAAATCAAAAGTTGCTGAATTATGTTTTAAATTGTTTTGAATTGCAGCTTTACGCGATGTGGCAGGGGACGAGGTTTGATTGTTTTTTGACTGTCTGTGACTGTTCAGATAGCAGGAGGGTTTTAAAATAGTAATTGAAAAAGAATCAAACTGCTTTCTGACTGGATTGATCTGAAATATTCAAATCAACAAAATTAGCTGACCTAACATTTCCGTCTTTAAGCAAGACATTTCTCCACACACAAAAAATGATGGAAAGTGTTGGACTTAACATGTAGCACTTTTATAGCAATGCTAAGATCAACAAGAATTAATTAAGTTGCGCATATCTTCCCTTTATGCTTGTCATCGCAAGTCAAATTTATTACCTATCTCCTTGAATCTGGCACGTCAGAGTTTTACGCAGGTGGTCCGCTTAGACCGACTGGAGAAATGTCAAGTTATCACAAACACTCGACCGTCAAGTAAACCAAAGCTGACATTTTAAAGGGAAGCGCTATCAATTTATTTCAGGTGAAGGCGACACCGTATACCCGATCTTCAATTTACCTTATAACATTTGCGTAACAGAAACCGCTGGCGATTTCCCCACGGACGGACGCAAGTGTAGCCTTTGAAGAAGATGGGAACCGTGGGCATTTGTACGTGGTCGATGATGTATGGAATTATGACGAGTGGTTGCCGTTGACGACAGATGTGGCACGTTCCAGGATGAACTTTGGAAGCGATGATTTGAGTGGATGTTGTGAATAATTTTTGTAATCTGATGATGAGACTATGCATTATGAAATTGAAATTATGCATTATGTTTATGGACATTTACTGATGCATGTACCTCCATGATTACATGTTCAATTGTACTGTTTACAATTGAACATATGCACATACGGTACCATATGTGTACATGTACACCACATAATGTTAATCATACAATACTTTATTTAATAATCTTAACCCTCCCAAATCCTCCAAAATGCTCTTTGCAAAATTGAGAATTTTGCAGAATTGAATCTACATGGCAAAAATGTGTGGCTGATTTTGGAGGACGCTTCGCCGAATTAAAACAAACTACGAACAGGAATTTCCAAGAGTGCGTCTTTAGACGCATCGTTGGAAATGGCCTTCTTTCATTGATTTCTTAAAAATGACAGCATGCCAGAAAGAACAATTTCACAAGGAGTTTAGTCCCATTATTATATTTAAACCAAGTATGCTTTTCATTACAATAATTATATTAGTAACTTTTTGGATAGCTGCAAATGATGGACTGTAGCTTTAAGTAGTGTTTGCGCCTGGAGTAATTCTGAACGGTAGTAAAGCTTTTCAGCCCAGAAATGCGACAAACACATTCTTTTTGACCAGCTGAAAAATGAGAGCATACTGCACTCTATAGTGCGAGTACATTCAAGTACATTAAAAACCATTCAGTCGGCAATTCCCAGAGTATTTCTAACTCCAGGGATCCAACACCTGCCATGAGACCCAAAGCTCCTAACGAGGCCTGACAGTGAGGCCAATGCAATGTATCGAAGACATTACTGTGCCATATGTAGTCAATATCATGTACACATTTCTGGCTCTCTAGACCATGTAGGCGTGGAAGTTGCATGCATGGCTGCACACCTGATTTTGTAGCATGTATTGTACATATGGTGCATGCATGTACAATGTACATGTATGTATCTAGGCATCTCATACTGATTGTCATGACAAGGCCACAGTTTAAGTACTATCCCATACACAGACCCTGACAAATTGTCTGTAAATACATGTACAATGTACATTACTGTGCTGCCAGCATGGTTCCGTCTGTATTATTACTATACCTCATACATATTCATGATCGAGAGCCGAACTCTCTCTGGTCAATTCACCATCACATGCCAGATGTTATTTTTGCTGTTTACCAAGAGCGGGCGCGAGGATTCACGCACAGGGTAAATACGCATGCGTAGTAGACTGTCGCACGGGTTACCTGTGCGACAGTCTACTACGCATGCGCTTTACAAAGCATTCGTCGAACTGTCGCACGGGTGTAGTACGCACGCGCGAACATCGCCCAAACGAGCTTACACACACACGAAGATATGGTTGCACGGCGCGTTATTTTCCCAAGCTCAATGGTGCCGAACTAGAGAATATTTATGGACACTAAAGATACCTGCTGTACAAAAGAATGTTGTACACAAACTACTGTACCTATTTACAGCTGCACTGTTTTGTAAACGAACAGAACCAGTGAAGTTGAGCAATACGATTCTTTTGATGAACTGGACAAGTTTTTCCAAAAATAAATTGTTTGAGGTGCATACTGCAACGAAATAACAAATACAAATCGGCGCTGAATATGTACTAGGTATAGTAAAACAAATATAACATGGTTAATTTCGGGTGGACAGCCGATATTATTAGCTCCCCTCGGTATTGGAAGTTGACAAACTAGTTGCCGAGGGAACTAGTTTGTCAACCTCCAATACCTCGGGGAGCGAATATCGACTGTCCACCCTCAAATCATGTTATATTTGTATACTGTCCTTCCAGTTTGAAAATATGAAAATGACTTTATCAAATTATTGTAAAGGTACGTGCAAGCTGAAAGGAAAAAGCAATCATGATGAGCATTCATCTGAAATCAGGCCTTTTCATCTGAGATAAAGACATTGAGTTTAAGGAATTAATCTTGCAGGCCTTCATCCACTTTTCAGACTTGTTTTCGTTAAATTGACAATGTCATCTCTAAATCATGTACATGTACAAAGACTTCACTAATTCAATCAGACGATGTATTTCAACAAAGAGGAAATCTGATTAACCATGCATCACTGTGCATATACTGTCCAGGTATTGCAGATTGTGTTTATTGTTGGAAAGTCCAGGTATGTTAGATCTACTTTAATCCAGGTACCGGTATGTACATGTACATGTTATTGTTTATTGAGTTCCTTAAATACGGCACAAACCATAAAGGGAATATACATCATTGGCTTTTGCTGTAATTTTCAGAAATGAACTATTTGAGGGGTTAGTATAATAGATCAAATACTGTTACACTGACGAGTTTAAAGTTTTGTGTTCGAAAATGCTGGAAAAACCAAGAAAAACAAAAATGTTCAAGTAGTCTGGCTCCCTGACTCCACTAAAGATGAAATGAATCAATTTATTGATGCCTGAAAATTGTAAGGTAAGGAAACCAGTCTAGCTGGCCTGCACCCGTTTATGAACATGTAACCAATACCAAACAAAATTTGGACTGAAAAAAAGGTAAATTTGGAGCAGTAGTTGAAATAAAGTTAGGTTTTTCCAACGGTGGTCGGCCGACCACCGTTGGAAATGTATACAAAAATACCATTTTCTTGAAAATGACTTCACACCAGATGCCATAAGTTTACAGGATGTTTTAGACTGTCATTTACCAACATCCTAGTAAGGTATTTCTTAAAAACTTGGTAGTTTTATTTTTCGATGTTTGCAAATGTTGTATATTCCCTTTAACTCACCACTTATTCAGCAAACTTGGAAACGGAGGTTTTTGGCCTTTGTTTTGAAATCAATGGTGCTCAGTTATCCATGACAGAAGAGATGCAAATAAGATATCAATAAAAAGCTAATGAACTACCCTTTAAGATGAAGCCACTTAGACAGTGTTCAAGCTTATAACTTCTACATACATGTATTTACCTATTATTGTTGGATTACCTTTGGTTTTTATACACCCTGTATATATCCTGATCACAGAATGATCAGCAAGCTGCTTAACATTCCAGAATCCAAAGTGGATAACAATCATATAATGGGTTTCATGTGTGTAATAACATGGAAGGTGAAGTAAGGGACAAAACTACTTCGGCATAATTAACAGCGCAGTAAATTTGGAGATGTCAAATGAGGGTCCAATTTCTTCACTAACTTAAATACACAGTTCATGCATCCATTCTTGTGCAGCAAAATACTGTAAACAGTCAGAAAAGGTCTCACGCTCTACTGTAATCTCACTCTCTATTTATAGATCTTTTTTTTTTGTAAACACTGAGCGCAATTTTGTATGGACTGCCACAAGGGCATCAATTGAAGTCACAGTTGGCTGCAGATTTTGCCCCCCACAAATGCATGTTAACATCCTCATTGTGTAAGAAAGAAGTATTTTTTATTAAAGATTCCAAGCGAACACATTTTGTACAAATTTCTACTATGAAAACTATTTGACATCCCTTTTTGTTGTTGTTTTTACTGTAAACCTTTTTTTTTAAATTCCATGTTTTCCCAGTCTGACGGTGCTGTTGCTGTGATGTAATCTCAGGAAGACACTGTTCAATTTAGGGGTTTCTGTTCAAAATGTGAACCGAACATTTGCTCATTGAAAACATTTGTGAGAAAGGGTTGCTTGTTGGCTTACTGCCATGTACTGACGCAACAACAAATCACCAAAGAGAAGATTTATGACAGCAAAATATCAAAAATTCTGGCAACTTTTTGTGCAGAAACATTTATAAGATTGAAGTTTCTGCCTGGAATGATATCGTAGTTTTGCTCATGAATATGGAAATTTGCATTAGCATAAAAGCAAAAAAAGGGCACCAAAATACCCCTCTTAAAAATGGCAAAACGACAATTGAAAATAAGGTTAAATGGGACACAAAGGTGCATTTTCAAGGATATCACTAGGCCAAAAAAAATAATAGTTCTGCTTCCGGTTTCACTACCTACCCTATTCTGACAGCCCCTACCCTAATTTTTTTATTGGAAAATGAGGAAAAAACACCCATAAACCATCGCTTTATACCTTTTAACCTTGACTACACGCAGACACCTCCATATGATCGTACACAAAAAAAATTGGCAACAAAAAAAAATTCCCTACCTACGGTACCTACCCTATTTTCGAATGCCATGTAATCGGAAGCAGAACTATTTTGTTTTTTGGCCTTAAAAGAATTACATTACATGGGCTCTTAAAGTCTTTTGTAGCATTTGTTGATTATTTTGTATTTTCAACAATACAATGATATTTTTGAAAAAAAATAATTATTCTTTATTTTTGTGTTGTTGGCGTTCCATAGTTTTGCCAACCAGCGGTTGTCAAAGAATGGTCTAGATTGCATTCTAATATCTAATTATGTTGGGGGGGCTTAGTGGGCATTCTTTAAATTTATCAAAGGAGGCACAAAAAGGCTTGCTCATGCATGTTCAAGTGATACAAAACCATTGCCCTCTAACTCCGCTCTTACGCATAAGGTCTATTGTAAGCAATTAGAGAAAGTCCAATGCTCTATTGTAATTTCAGTTTCTGGACAGTGCATACCAAAGCTGCATTAACTATTCAAAGTTAGCTCAGCTACATGTATACACTATGTGTGGGTCAGAAATCAGACATAAATTGACATTCCAGTTTATTCAAGGGACTCGTGCTGAAGCGTTACATCATGCATAGCATTAGCAATCCGACGGAGCTTCTATGTTCAGGCATGCATGCAGGTCAGAAAAAATCCCAGCGTAAATATTTAATAAGGTGTCATTTGGACGGCACGAGACGTGCAGAGATTCCCCAACCTTGAGGGGGAAATGCGCGATTAATTTGCGGCACGGCTGACTGGCGTTCGTAAGATGTTCTTATTAGTTATTCATTAGGGGAAAAAAATACAGATTTCAAATGAATTGGTTTATCTGTGGTATGTTGTTCTATAGAGCTAGTGGTTGTTGCGCATGGCTAGTTTTTGTTGTGGTTGAGTGCCGTTAGTTCTAGGAACACTTTGCACTTAGTGAAAACGTTAACCCTAACCTTCCCAAATCCTCCAAAATCCTCTTAGCAAAATTAAGGATTTTGCAGGATTGAGCTGCATGGGCTTGACCTTGTAGTGTTTATGCTCAGCCGTGCATAAATTTAGGCCTAGATTATACTTGAAATCCTCCGCACTGCTCCAGGATGTCACTGGCTCTGCCTCAACATATTGACAGTGATTGCCGGAGGATTTTGCAGGATTGAGGCAGTGGCCACCCCTCCAAGGACCACATTCAGAAATAACAGATGATTTTGGAGGATTGAGGCTGTATGCTATTTTTTACATGGAGGCAGTTGGAGAATTTTGGAGGATTGAGGTTACATCCTAGCAAAAATGCCTAGGGAGTTTTAATGACGTACCGGTACCACTGTAAATGATGTACTAGGTTTAAACCGGAGGTGTTTTGTTATTTTAATTCAATGAATTCACTAGCATGACTAGATGTTTACTCATGCGTGCCCCTGTGTAACAAAAGTGTATAACTCAAAAGTGCAACCAAAGACTTTGATAAATGCAACGTTAAGCATCATTTTGATTGCGAGAGCATGTCCCGCACTCCCTAGTCATGTTAACAGTGCATATATGTACATAGTACATGTAGAAAATGACGGCAATTATTTCAGCATGGTGGCTTGTCGGCCTTCGGCAGCTCAGATGATCCCCACGGTGAACCCACCGCCTTCGCATTAACAAATGTAGTCATGTATGCGCATGTACAGTGTTTTAGCCCGATGACATGAGCGTCATAAACAAGCATTAGCCTTGCCCGCTCACGTTCATCTGTGAGGGTATGAAACGATAGCTATTAGTATTAATGGTCTTTTTACGGCGTCGTGCATTAGCTCCGATCAGAGATGCCATTATCCTGACGCTCATTAGTCAAATTGCTGGTTGTCAGTGTCAGGATTTGTGAAGGGTATTACCTGATTCGGATAATTGGTCGCACAATTTACAAAGATTCAGATTGTAAGGTGACATTAATCATATGGAAGAGCCAGGATTCTGCAGGTGTTATCTATACTATAATTCCAGGAATCTCTGTCTGTCTGTCTGTACGTCGATTATCTCCAAAACCGGGCACCGTATGAAGTTGAAAATCAGCGGGTGTATTGCTCGGGGGCAACAGAATGTGCAGTGCCAAGTTTGAAGTTGTTTTGGCGAGCGGTTCTCGAAAAAGCTGCAAAAAAACCCCGGGTTCCTACACAGTGGATGATTTTGGAGGAATCAGGCAGGATTTAACATGTATCAAAATTTTTAAGTGAGTCAAGATAAAATCTACACATATTGCCACACCAGGTATTTTCACAAAAGTACCACTCGGAGAATCTGCCCAATATCTCCCATCTGTGTGACCTGCAGGTGCTGGCCCCATCGACGTGCAAAACAATAACACTAACCCAAAAGATGGCATTGTGGAGACCTTAACGACAGTTGCCATGGCGATATGGATTATCTCATGCTCCCTTGCAGTCTCCTGCCCTGCTCCTGCCAAAGGCGCGGTGACTTTCCTTTCATTTGAGGAAATATGAATAATTTTGTCGTCGATAGGACAAAGCATCCTCTGGGGAATTGTAAACGTATACTCTCTGTGCATGCAGGCTCATGCACATAAAGTGTCTTCTGGAAATATGACAATTACAGCGTAGGAGTTTGTAAAACTCTGCAAAATTAGTATCCTGTACATGTATACATGCACTGACATTTGAATTTTTATGGCAGTGTTTTACACCTTTGTAAAAATTAAGACAGACCCAAGTTTCAATCCAAACAAAATTTGTTTGAGAAAGATTCTATGACTGAATTCATAGGCCCTACCGGTACTTGCTTGACAATGTATAGTTTTCGGGCTACTCAGTTTGAGAAACAGTTTGTAGTAGCCTATTGTTTGTCACGATTCTAAATACTCAAGACTCATGCAGAATTCAGTCTCGATAAAAACGTCATTTAAAGTAAACCAATTTTTGGTATTTTTGAATAACATTTGCTATACTGTACATCTGTACTGCATTATGTAACTGTCATTACACATAAAGTAAAGTTAGATTTAATCTCGAACGTAAATGTGGTCATGAACATGTATGTCTTTTTTATCACCAACATATGTATGTACCCACGTACACATTACAGAAAATCCTAGATATGCGTCGTTATTATCAGTGTGGCACACTTTCACTGGCCTAGATCTACGGTAACACCGATCCTTTCAGGCTGACATTTTCACAGTTTGCAAGCCGCATCTTCCAACTACATCAGTGGACACAGCTTTCCGATACTCCAGGGAAATTAAACTTGTTTGCATATTGATGTAATAAAAAACAAAATTCCCTTATATCAGCAGTGACCCAAAAGCCCTGCCGATTTTTATTTAAACTCCCTCGGCAGCGATCACGGCATTTTCTCCTGTCAAACGTCATTCGCGTTCTCGATTCCCGAATGACGTCTTTCCGAGACTACCGTAAGTCTTAAAGAGCCCAGCTCTCAGTAAGTGCAAGCTAGACCTTGCAGCTTTGTTTACCTGGAGCGGAAAGTGTGCATATGCTCGTTTGCAATTTACATTATGTTGGGCCGGGGTGTACAGCTGTAGATCGGGCCAAATACTTGTATGTAAATTTGCACAGGATTATTTTCCACATTAAGGGTGTATCATATTAGATTCGGCAATGTGGGAAGGAAGTAAATTTGACAAGTTGTGCTACGTTTACATTGACAGTCTTTCACACAAATTTCTCGATCGTTGTGTGTTTACTTGCTCAGAAATTGGATGTTTGACACATTTCGTACAAAAGACTTGTCATATGCTTGAATTATTTCAAACGTGTTACATTACTGAGGAAGATCTTGTTAAGATCGCAACGTCAGGCTGTCTTGTTTGTTTGATTTGTATATTTCAGGTCAAACCAGTCAGAAAGCAGTTCACAGCTGTTTTACTCATTTCGAAATATTTCAAACTATTCTTTATTTTTGGTGACGATGCTAAGGATTTTCCAACGCTGTAGCTCACAAGTCAAAATAAATGTTTAGAATACAATTTTTTCTTTATAATTTCCATCATGCATATGTAGCAATTTGTTTCCAAAGATTTTGATGTACATGCATACAAAAGTGGAAGATCTGATGGAAATTCTATTGAATGAATTTGGTTTTCTGTCCTTATAAAAATCGAAAATTAAACATAAGTTTAGAATACTATGTAAATGGACAAGTATGTACGTGTGCTGCAATGTCAACACATACATCACTTCAAACAAAACTGTGTGGGCAAGAAACCTGATCATGTCTGAGGAACTGTTCATTGCTGTAATGAGTTTCTTGTCAAATTTGTTCTTCGTGGGTCCGGCATCCGGCGATATGTTGTCAAGCTAAGACCTTAATATATATCCTCTCCATAAACGTTTCACCGTTGTAAAATCGTTATTCCTTGTGTAACGATTTCCTCCAGACGAGATGGACTTTGGACTGTTTGCAAATGAACGATGTGGCTGTCGAGTTGCTACATTGTAGTAATATGGTATGGAGTGGCAGAATGTATGCAGAATCGAACCAGACTTCTTTTTTTTTTGGTTTATTGATTTAAAGAATGTTAACAGTGATAACATCCTAAGAGGAAATATGGTCTTTAAAAATTAACTAGATTTACTAGAGAAAGTGAAAGTATTGCCCATATAAAAATAATAGATGAAAACATGGTTTGACCGTATTTAAAATTTTGAATTTTAATATTTAGAGGTACCGTTAGACATCCTTTTTGTGCCTGTATGCTGATTCTCACAAATGTACGTTTCTGCGGATGTGTGTGAAAGAATTAATCTCCATTATGTTGCAGTTAAACGTATACCATACTAACAGTTGCATCCTTGAAATTGTCTCCATTTATAGATGACCCACATAAAACTTAATTATAAGCATAAAATTGCTTTTGTACACTGGTACCGATACTTGTTATATTACAAACTACATGCATCCCCATTAACTGCCTAATTTGCATAGCTATTGATGCATGTGCAAATTGCACTATGACTGACCTTTCTTTTGTTAAGGAAGTCATCATACATGTGCATGTAGGAAATGACTCGTCTTGCATCCTAACATTTTTAGTCAGCCTAACACTGCCTGCACTAACACTCTAATTTAACATGCCCTGTGATTGTTCATGTGTGGTTTTTGGTGGTTTTTTTTCTTTAAAATGGCATATACATTTATATACATGTACATGTATGTATAATGTACACTGTACATGTATCTATGAAGGATTGTTACATGCACACATGCATGTCTATTTCTTTTTCAATTGATTTTACTGGATAATATACCACTTATTGCTCCTGAAATATCAACTGCCTGAAAAACTTGAAAATGAAAACCAAATCACAATCCGATACAAACCACTCAAGCAATCAGTGGTTGCATTGATTAATTGGCAGGTGTCTAGGCACTAAAGGCCTTTTGCAAGTGGTCTGTTAAAGTAATTTAGGTTGCTAATGGCCCACCATTGTTGTTGGGGTCATGTCCCCATGCCAAGGACATTGATAAGAGTGACACCAACTGAGGCATTAAATGCTCCACCACTGTGTGTTTAATGAGTGCATTCTGGTGTTCATATCAGAAGAGAGACAATACCATAATGTGACCTGTGCACAGAGTCACCATTTCAGCCTAAAATGCTTTACTATAAGGGGACTATAATGCAAGTGAGTTTGTTCATGTATTTTATTATTGCATCCTGTTATTTATTACTATATTAGTTCATTTAAAGAGGATGAATTTCATATGTGGCGTGTGTATTTATGTAGGTTGGGTGAAAGAGCTGTTGTGTACACAACAGCTCTTTCACCCAACCTACATAAGGGAGAACAACAGATTCTTTGTTGTTCTTGAGATGTTAATTCTTTTTTTTGTTGAAAACGGTCCTCAATTGTGAGTTGGTGTGCCAGTCTATGGGAGAATGTTACATTGTATATGTGACCTGCTCCACCAAAAAAGTATTTATGTCACAAAAAGGTTAAATTGAGTTAAAGGGAATGTACAACATTTGCTTTTGCTACAATTTTCAGAAATAAATGGATTTGGAGGATCAGTATGTCATAGCAAATATTGTTCAACTGACTTGTTTCACATTTTGGGCTTGTTTATGCTGGAAAAACTAAGAAAACCAATCATTTTCTTGTAGTCTGGTTCCCCGACCCCACTTATTGATGAAACAGAGAAACGTAAAGACTTTGGGGAATTGTAAGGTCAAAGAATCACTCTAGCAGGTTTGTACCCCTTCACAGGTGTGTAATCTATTGCAAAGAAAATGCGGAATAACTAAATATGAAAACAGTTTTTGAAAAAGCCAGTGTTTTCCAACACTGGTCGGCCGACCAGCGTTGGAAAAATACAGTTTTTCTTGAAAATGTCAGCACACCAGGAGCCACGATTTTACAGGATGCTTTAGACTGTCATTCCCTTTCAATTCAGTAAGGTATTTCGTGATAATTTGATCATTTTGTTTTTTGATGTTTGCAAATGTTGTATCTTCCCTTTAAATATACATGGTTGAAAAGCCCACAACGTAAGCTTTCATTTGGTATAATAGAGCTCCATAGCCCCTCCCACTTTTCCATATAATTTGCATATTTAATTACTTCCTTGTAGTTCAGACTACCGGTACTCAACAGAGAAACCATGGTTTGAAATAGCTGGCTCTGTTGTAGATTTGGGCAACTTACATTTTTTCCCACTTTAATAATCGAAATCAACATGTCTGTGAATGAACCATGAAACTTACATGTAAGGTATTAAAGATGTCATTCGCGACAAAAAAAATGAACATCACATTTTCACCCTCTCGACATTGAGCGGGCCATTACACGATATTGTACAACACGGCTGAATACCAATTTTTGTGGGGCAGATCACATCTTATAGGGACAAAGGGAAAGACAATGCCTTGTCCTCCAGAGTCATGTAGGGTAAAACATGACTGTGTGTGTGTGCAGTGATGTGTTACAAATTGATACAGGGGTGTGAAATCTCAGCTTAATAGAAGATTTCAGCTTTTTTTGTTTTGGATAAAGCTTTTTCCCCTCACTTGCTGTGTACAAAAGTATTTTTTGAACACCTTTTTCAGCTATTTTTAGCTATTTTTTATCAGTGGTCACTCACACCACTGTTGATACAGAGCAGTGTTTCCCCTGCCCATTCAAATGTGAGGTGGCCCACCTCGCTACTTTCAGTGACCACCTCGCTCAATTTTTGCCAATATCACCACCTCGCTGTGAAGATTGGCAGAAAAGGAAATATCAATTGAAAAACTTTCATTTTGTGTAATATATTGAGCGTTTTCCTTTACCTCCATGTATCAAGAACTCACAATTTCGATGTGTTTTTGGAATCATCGCGCATTTTTGTGAGCGCTGCATTCTTTTCAGTTTGCAGACTGCGTAAATTTCATTTCAATCATCAACTTGAATTGTTACCACCTCGCTCAGTTCATTAGCCAGGGGAAACACTGATACAGAGTTATCATTGGAGACATAAAATGCTTGACTAGGAGGACAATACAGTAGTATGGTATGTAATTAAATCACCGAACCATATCGTTTATCTTAGAGAGGACGAATACTTCAAATGTAGCCTGTGCTGCAGAAACGTGTACAATCTGTATAATATAGGTCAGGTCATCTTAGTGCTGCAAACATGTATTGCAAATTGATTTTAGACTGTACATGTGTATAAGTAATGTACTTGTTCCGGGGTACCAAGTTTCAAGTATTTCCTATACAAAGGAAGGATACCAAATGTACACAACAACTGTATTGGAAAATGTGTGTTAGGTCTAACAGTCAGAGGGGTATTTCAAGTTCATGCTTAGCAATTTTGATAACTGGCAATGTACAGCTAACACAGGGAGCAGACTGCATGTATATTAACGCTAACCCAAATTAAGCTTGATGTGTTTACCAGCTTATAGTTGTGCTGAAGTGCACGTGACTAGTGCTTTATGTAAGTCTGCTAGGGGTCAATATATGTAACATACATCTCCAGAATTTGTTCAGTATATTTGACACTGCAGTCTGCAGTAAGCCTAACCTGGTTATAAGAACAGTTTGGCGACAAGGGAGAACTTATCGCATTCTTCCGTCAATCTGTCAGCAAACTGCCGTGCAGCAAATTTGTTCTTGCCAATAATATTTGAAGTACGTGATCTTATTAAGCTTTCTTATTGGTTTTCACATTTTCCCACTGTGCAAGCCGTTTTCTTAAAGAGGCTCTTTCTTCCTTCCAGCTTCCTACATGGCTTCTGTGGAGCCCTGCTGATTGCCCATATTGCCCCCCGCTGATTGCCCCTCTAAGGCATAACAAAAAAAATAGATTTTTCATGTCTCTTTGTTCTTTTTTTCCCCATGCAGATATGGAGGATCTTCCTAAGAAAGACGCTATGAGACGAAGCCCGCTGTTTAGCCAGCCCAACGGAACCCTACAGTACACTGTATGTCTTATCTTGTCAATTTATAAGTACATGTATTTTTCAAAAAGTAACCAAATTGGGATTTATAACCTAATCATGTTTCTCATCATTTAATTTGTAATACACTTTGTTTTTTGTTCCCAACATTTACTTCCCAAATCCTCTAAATTCCTCTTTGCGAAGGGGAGGATTTTGCAGGATTGAGGCTATTTGAGTGGCTGATTTTGGAGGATGCACTGTTTCAAGGTCTTGGGCCAGACCTTGTGTTGTTTATAATGCTCAGCAGTGCATAAATTTAGGCCTAGATTATTTAGGTAGATTATACTTGAAATCCTCCGTACTGCTCCAGGATGTCACTGGCTCTGCCTCAACACATTGACAGTGATTGCTGGAGGATTTTGCAGGATTGAGGCAGTGGTCACCCCTCCAAGGACCACATTCAAGAAATAACAGATACTTTTGCAGGATTGAGGCTGTATGCAATGTTTACACGGAGGCAATTTGAGGATTTTGCAGGATTGAGGCTGCATCCTAGCAAAAATGCCTGGAGAGTTTGGGTTAAACATGTCCTCCAAAACAGTAACTACAGGGGAAATCTGAATAGTTCTGAATAAATGGAGAAATTTATGAAATAATGTGACTTGTGTTACAGAATCATGTGATCTATATCTAGTCATATGATACCAACTCGAGCCTTAAAAAGGAGACGGTTCTCGTCTGCAATTTCTCCATGAAACTGTTCCGGCAAATCGTGTTGCATGCCAAAATGTGTACCTCCAGCAAGACTGTAGGTAATATAATGAAGTTATCAAGTCTAGTCGGGATTAAAGCTCCCCCTCTCTCCCCCCCCCCCCCCCACCCTGGGGCACTTTCCATTGAACATCTGCCACGTAACCCATGTCTCTCCCCTCTCTCGTTGTCTCCATGCTCTCGTCTGCAATTTCTCCATGAAACTGTTCCGGCAAATCATGTTGCATGCCAAAATGTGCACCTCCAGCAAGACTGTAGGTAAACTAATATAATGAAGTTATCACGTATAGTCAGGATTAAAGGGAAAATACAACATTTGCAAACCTCAAAAAATAAAACTACCAAATCATTTTGAAATACCTTGCTGGACTGTTAGTGAATGACAGTGTAAAGCATCCTGTAAAATCATGGCACCTGGTATACTGTCATTTTCAAGAAAAGTGGTATTTTTGTATCAATTTCCAACGCTGATCGGCCGACCAGCGTTGGAAAAAAAACTGGCTTTTTTTTCAAATACTGGCCCCAGTTGGCCATCGCACTTGTTTGCAATCGATTACACACCTATGAACGGGTACAAGCCAGCTAGACTGGTTCCCTGACCTTACAATTCCCCAATGTATGTAAACTGCTCTGTTTCTTCTTAAATGGAGTCTGGGAACCAGACTACAGGAAAATTATTGTTTTTCTTGGTTTTTATAGCATTTTCGAACCCAAAACCTCAAAAAAGTCAGTGTAACTATATTTGCTATATATTTCCAACCCCCCAATTCCATCCATTTCTGAAAATTACAGCAAAAGCAAATGATGTGTATTCCCTTTAAAGCTGCCACGTAACCCATGTCTCCCCCCTCTCGTTGTTAAAGCTCCCCCTCTCCCCCCCCCCCCCCCCCACCTCCCCCCAACCCTGGGCACTTTCCATTGAACACCTGCCACATAACCCATGTCTCCACTCTCCCGTTGTCTCCGTGCCTCTCTGCAGGTGAAAGGGAACGACACGCTGAACAGCATCGCCCTTCACTTTGAGTCGACGCCCACTCAGCTGATGCGACTGAACCACCTCAGCAGTCGCATGCTGTTCCCGGGACAGGTAGGCGTCTATTTAATAGCCCCTGGGATGTTTTTGAAACCACGGCTTTTAATCCAACAGCTCTGGCTTCAGGCTTCTGACCTGGGAGACTCAGACTTGGTATTTGGTTCACTTTGCTGAGCAATGTCTATTAAAAATCATGGAATATGTGCAGGTAGGCATCTATTTAACATCCCTGGAAAGCCTGAGGGTTGTTTTCGAAACTTGGGCTTCATTCATCACCAGTTTTGGCTACAGGCTTCTGACCTCAGCGACTTTGCCTAATTATTGGGTTCATTGTACTTCAAGGTAAAGGGGATGAACCTGTGTTCACAGGAACGGAGTGCACATCTCTCTTTCGAAGCGATTGGGCCAGACTCGAGCCCATGTAATGCTGCTGTGGGGGGATTGCCACACCTCCTCCACAGCGAGTCTGTTACCTTCCCAGCATTGAATAATGCCGGTACCATTAACACCTGGGTTGAGAGGAGTAATTGAGGTAAAGCGCCTTACTCAAGGGCACAACACGCATGGCACGGCGGGGCTCAAACCCACAATCTCACGATCATGAATCCTGTGCTCTACTGTTGGACCACACATGCCCACAATTGTTCAATCTCTGTTGCCTCGCCAAGATCCAACTAAATATTTTAAGTTTTATCTTCAACCACCCTAATCCTATTTCAATACCTCCCCCCCCCCCCCCATCATGTAGCCTCCCTCATTGTCGTACATTTTACCATCCTATACAGTTTCACTCTGAGAGAAAGCAAAATCCAGACTATTCTTGCCGGGAGTCATGTTTGTCTATCGTTGGAGAAACCACCGACTTTCAGGCCCCAGATTAGATGCCTCATTTGCACTGGAGATGTCAAAGATGGGCTCGTGTGCCAGACGCGTTAAAGATCACTTGCCGGAGGGTTCTCAGGCATTCCCTCATCAAGCCAGGAGTGCAAATTTGCAAATAATAAAAAATAACAAAGACAAATGAGAACAACATTAGAGGTTCGTTGTCTATGAACGATTACCTTTAGACAAAATAAAAATGCAGGTACGACAGTAGACTTTCTTGGATGTCTTTCCTTTAGGGGAAAGAGCTTCAGGTTCTGGTGCGTTCCCTAAGCTAGCTATAAGGCAGACCCTCAAATAAAAAAATAAAAGAAAATTGAAGGCTCCTTGTCGATTTTTAATAGACAAAATAAAAAAAATGCAGATCTGATAGTATTAACTTACTTTGGATGTCTTACCTTTCGTGGAAAGAGCGTTTGAGTTTCACTTTGGATTTGAGATTTGATCCTCACAATTAACCTGAAATTAAAAAAAGAAGTGTGTGAAATCTGTAAAAGAAGTATTGAAATTCTGTGAAAGCAACTTCATGCTTTAACCCTATCCTTACCATGGGCGACTTTTGTCGACAAGAAGAACCCCCCTGCTGGTTCCCATGGGCGACTTTAGTCGACCAGGAAACCACACACAGAACACCCTCAGCACAGATATATTCACTACTTTTCAGAAAGGCGGCATTTTGATATGTTTGGCCGCCCATACATCAACCATGTACCAGCTGAAAGAGTGTTTTCGGATCGTTCTAATGGTGTAGTTTATTCATAGTGTTGCCATTACAAAAAAATGAGAAAAGTGCTTTAGAAGTATCCACTCATAAATTGAGGTATGGAGTGCCATTCGGTCATGTGGTGAAATGGCTTGCAGTTTGATAAATGGAACCAGATGAACAAACAGGCATAACTTTCTTATATTTACACATATGGACTTCATTTTTACATCACATACAAGAGTAAGGTTCAAGGAACAAACTTTACACACAACACTTATGATTTAAATCACTCCTTGGCAGTGAAAATCTGTGTTGAAAAAAGTAAGTTGTGAACTTGTGGTCATTTTGTTCACGCTCTAGTGATTTCCGCATGACTGAGCAAACAATTTGGTCCTGGGGAGAGCCAAGTCAATAAACAATGTGGTAATGAAAGGGTTAACCAGTTTGAGTCGGAGGACGTGATAACCCGCACTGGCTGTGTTTATACACAGGCACGGCTGATGGGTTAAGACGTCAAGATTGCCTTGACTCGCCTCCGGGTGACGTCTAAACACACTAATCCCTCGTGCCTTTTGTACACACACACACAAAGTCCATGAAGTGTGTGAAGGCGGACCATGTGTTGATCTTGAATTGGCGGTTGTGTTTTACGCTCCAGTGCACACCACAGAGTATTGAAACATATGAGGTTTCGGCAACAACTATCATACAAATACTGTTGAAATGACTCTTGCGAATCCATTTGTGGCATTTGGCTGTACATGTATATCAGAAATTGGCGTGAATATTTTGCCTTTTGTAAAAATCGAAATTTTTGGGCAACAATAATCCTGTGGTTGAACCGCATGTACCGGTAGAGTATGGATGTCAACTTCACGGTTTCCTGATTATTACGTCCAACCGATTTGTAGCGCAGTGACTAGAAGCGTACATTTGGTTCACAGCACGGGCTGAATGCCAATAAAAACGTGTCATAACGACATTCTATCTGAAGATATAAATGACGGGGATCTAAATATAGTGCCTTTTTCTCTTGGGACGTTTCAAAGAGACGAATGTCAAATCCTGGCTAACCCACAAACGGATCTTAATGACTTCGTATTGCTGGTCACAAACATATTGATGGATGTGTTGGTGTGAAACCGAATGCCGTCTGCAGCAAATTGGCTCTGATGGAAACTTACCGTAGTGGAAAATGAGTATGTTTCGGACTGACTTCCAGCTAGCTGATTGCTGGCTGGACAAACAGGCATCGGGTTGCTTAGAACGGAAACAAGATCTGCCGCAAATGGGAGCTAAGAGCCAGCGAAATGAGAAATCATGTCGATTGGGTGTTCAGGAATCTTGCGTTTCAGTGTCGTTGGAGTGGAATATGAGTCAGGTTGGCGCAGTGCTACTTTACTTGATTTCCACTTTGGTGACCTTAGGTTCGAATCCATTCCAGACCGACAGGATTGAAAATCTTGGATTGGGTGTTATGGAATCTTTCATTTCCGTCAGGTTTAATTGAAATGAAAGTCAGGTTGGGGCAGCGTTACTTTCCTTGTGTTCCCCCTCGGTGACCTGGGTTCGAATCCATTCCAGATCGACGGGATTGGTAATCGTGGATTGGGTGGCAATGAATCTCTCATTTCAGTGTGGTTAAATTGAATTAAAAGTTTGGTTGGCGCAGCGTTACTTTCCTTGTGTTCCTAGTCAGTGACCTGGGTTCAAATCCATTCCAGACCGACGAGATTGGGAATCGTAGATTGGGTGATAAGGAATCTTTTCTTTTAGTGTCGTTTGATCAGAATGGAAGTCAGTTTGTCACAGTGTAACTTTCCTTGTGCTATCCCTCAGTGACCCGGGTTCGAATCAAGGGCAGATCCAGAACACAATTTGGGGGGGGGGGGGGCCCAAAAAAAATTGGTCCCCCAAAAAAATGTGTCAAAAAAATTACGGCGTGGGGTTCGGGGCCCGCTTAAGGATTTTTTGGATTCTAGATGCTCTGTGGTGCGATCTGAGGCAATTTCTGACCACTTTAACCAATGTTTCTTTGAGGAAAAGATGGTGGTGTACTCATTGCCTGCCTTTGTTGCGATGTCATATAAAAAAATTTTAAAAAGTGGTTTTTTTGGGGGGGGGGGGGGCATGGCCCCCTTTGGCCCCCCCCCCCCCTGGATCCGCCCTTGGTTCGAATCCATTCCAGACCGACAAAATTAGGAAATCATGTGGATTAATCCTAACTGAACTCATCCCATCAAAGTTCAACAGCAGGTTTTGTTTAAATCTGTTGGGATAGCTACAGTATCCCTAAATTGATAGTCTTTTGTACTGGGTTTGGCATACCTCCAGAAACTAAGTCCAACAGTGTGTGTGTACAATTTTCCATGTGGGTGTTGGAATTTGCCAGAATGGATATGGTTCCTAGTAAATTATGCTAGGGAGTTGGGGTTCAGTGATGAGGAGTCTTTTGTTGTGTGGTTTGAATGGAATGCACATGTACATGTAGTAGTCAGTTTTGCGCAGCGTTACTTTCCTTGCGTTCCACTTCTGTGACCCGGGTTCGAATCCAACCCAGACCGACGGGATTGGGAAATCATGTGGATTAGGCGTTGGGGACTCTTTCATTACATTAGTGTCGTTGTAATTCTAATGGAATTGAGGTCACATTGGGGCACTGTTACTTTCCTTGCATTCCACCTCAGTGATGACTGAGGTTCGAATCCATCCCAGACATGATTGTGTTTTTGTCCTTGCATGATTCCGTACGCTTTTCCATTCATTGTCTTAAAAAAAAGGATCTTTTCTTCTTCATCTCTTGGTTTATTTCTAAGCTTGTCAGCCACAGTGCCTACAAATAATAAATAAACTTATAAAAAGTTAAGTTTGGTTTGGGATGACCAATACAGTGATCTTTCTTTGTTTTCGAAAAATTAAAATGTCAACGAACGTGGAGAGCTCGGTCGGCCTTTTCATGAGATGAGCTGTCAGGCTTACGTTTCCGCCTTTCAGGTGAAGTCTCATGAGACAACTCACAAGAAAAAAAGAAGGGTATGAAGAATTAATGAGGGTAGAAGGAAAGAGGAAAAAGATAGGATTAATAGAGGATCTTTTTTTTTTAAAGCCGACACAATTTGTATTCAGCGGAGCTTTTCGCACTTAGAAATGTTAATCCTTGCTTACAGTCATTCTTAGCTGAAAAAAGACACCTTAATGAATAACAAAATGCCTTTGGGTTTGTTACCTGTTTATTGACAGGTGTATTGTGACCAGGGTTGACATTGTGGGAAAAGGTTTTCTGAGTTATTTGAAAGGTCAGCGAAAGAATGTCTGGATAACTTTCACTTCTGGATATTTCTACCGTGCTTAATGTTACAGTGAGGACCAGCTCCAAAAGAGTTCTTGATTATTAAAACAAATTTAAAGAAGAAAAAGAAAACGCTCAAAACGTTCACCTCTGACAAGAGGAATGTCAACATTTGCAGTGAAAAATAAAAGTGACAGAGATCAAGTGAGCCAAGTTTGTTACTTTTATTTGATGCAAGATCTGTTCCATCTCTGTAATTGTCCACATGGATGTTTGGTTAACTAGGGTTCGACCTTAACTTTTTGTTCTCACTTGCCAGCCAGGCCACTGGAACAGACTCTTAATTACATGTAGTCTGCAGGCATTCTCACTAGTAATAGCGTGCACATTTTTGTTTTATAGAGTGTCTCATAAACAACAATGTGTATACATATAAAACGTGTTTCCTGACTCCTGAGGCAATCTTGTCAGTGTTTTTTAATAAACAGATCTAATAATTTAACTCTGAACAGTTAATACAATTAGACACAAATTGATACAGGTTTGCTTTCTGAGTTAAAAGATTTATTTCTTCCTGTCCTTTCATCTTTGCCGCAGCCAAATAATTTTTGACTCGACAGCCAAGCTACTTAATAGGAATATTTTGATTAAGGAATAGTTTGACTAGCCCGCCGCTGTTTTGACTAGCATTTGGCTAGCGGGCTACCGCTAAAGTCTAATCCGGGGTTAACAAGTGTTTATTAAAAAAGGAGTATTTTAGAACTTAAAACTGACAATATGTTAATGTTTGCATCTTGGTCGTGTCAGATCGAATCCTGTTTAACTGAAAAAAATTGGCCGTCTTGTGTGTAGTGTAGCGATGTTTTGATTGCATGTGGATCTATTTGTTTGTTTCTTGGCTTTTTGTTCATGGCGCGGAAGAGCTCTCTCACAACAGCACTTCGGCCAGTCTTTTGCCCCTAGCCTGGCTTTATCTATTCTCTACTCAAATCCCTCAGAGTTTAAGGGATTGACTCTTGAGCCAGGCTGGCTTTGTGACCACGCATCTGCCATTTATTCCTTCCCCTGGGATGTGCATTAACGGATAATTTTTTTTCTCCCCTGTGGCTCGGTCGATGTCGCTGAATTCATGAATTTCCACCGTGTGGCTTTCCCGAGTGTGTGATCTTTGAAAGTCATTTCCTTGTAAAGATTGAAATCCAAGAAAATTGTACCGAGGCATATTTTTTGTTCTATATTCGAGGCTTCCTTAATCTGAAATTCAACACTGTGCAGTAAATGAGTGGTATTGTAATTAAAACTGGGGCACCAATTCCCATGAGAAGTAACTGGATTTCTCTAAGTCATGAATCCAAAATATTAAAAAACTTGAGGCATTCAATTTCATACTTTAGCTAGCTTGTAGTACCAACGCCAACTACTTGGGATGCCAATTTCTTGGGTTTTGATTCGTGTTTTGCAAATTAATGCTTATTTATACATTGGTTAGAAAGGATTATCAAAATTCTTAAAGGGAATGTACAACATTTGCTTTTGCTGCAGTTTTCAGAGATAAATGGATTTGGAGGACTACTATGTTATATAAAATATTGTTAAACTGACTTGCTTCACGTTTTTGGTTCAGAGATGCTGGAAAATCCAAGAAAACCAACCATGTTCTTGTAGTCTGGTTCCCTGACCCCACTTAAGATGAAACAAAGCAATTAATACACTTTGGGGAATTGTAAGGTCAGAGAATCAGTCTAGCAGGCTTGTACCCCTTCACAGGTGTGTGATCAATTGCAAAGAAGAGTCAAAATAACTAAATATGAAAAATTAAGAACAGTTTTTGAAAACAAGCCAGTTTTCTCCAACGCTGGTCGGCTGACCAGCGTTGGAAAAATAAAGTTTTTCTTGAAAATGTCAGCCCACCAGGAGCCACGATTTTAAAGGATGCTTTAGACTGTCAGTCCCTAACAATTCAGTAAGGTATTTCGTGATAATTTGATCATTTCGTTTTTTGATGTTTGCAAATGTTGTATTTTCCCTTTAAAATGGAGGTGAGAATTTCTCCTTTCTTTTTTTCTTTGTTAGATTCTGTATGTACCGGATCCCGACTCGCCTGAGCCCATATGCTTGAGCCCATCCTCAACAACCAAGA
The DNA here is from genome assembly GCF_015706575.1 of Patiria miniata. NCBI lineage: Eukaryota > Metazoa > Echinodermata > Asteroidea > Valvatida > Asterinidae > Patiria > Patiria miniata. The sequence goes on along the minus strand of NW_024037056.1, from coordinate 5,758,501 downwards.
AAACATTCGTGAGTTAACTTCCTTTGCCGTAAACCTAACCCTCCTGCTGTTTAAACAGTCACAGACAGTCAAAACATCAATCCTCTTCCCCTGCCATGCCATGCCTTTTATACAGGCTAGTCAACAACAGTCAGATCATTTATTGGGCAAGCACTGTGACTAGTCCAATTCAGTCAACAGACAGGCAGGCAAGTGGTAGGCACAGCTGGCTTATCAATCACCTACGGTCAAAGCATAGCTGTGTCAAGTTACACAAACAGTCACAGCCAGTCAATCCTGCTTTATGTACCGGTAGGCTGGGAATTCTTAACTGTTGAAAACAGTCACTTGATTGATTTTGACTGAAATGACATTTTGGCACAGCATGTATGTTTGCATAGGAGGGTTAAATTTCTTCTTTATACACCCGTGTAGCTCACTTTCATTGGAACTTGGAAGAAAATATTAGAAGTACACTATAGTCTTTGTTTTACTTAAAAAGAAAATTAACTTTCTGAAAAGCTTGTCATCAGTATCATTCAGTGATGCACTGACTGCTTCTGCTCATAAATATTCATGAACTTGTATGTTCATTAATATTCATGAACTCATCAATATTCATGATGCATACATGTACGGAAGTGAGAGAAAACCAATCCCCTGAGGGGGCGGAATCGGATTGCTTGAATTATTCATTAGTCAAGAAATACCGATCGCCTTCTCACTGCGAGGCGAGAAAGTCATTCATCATGCAGGATTACTGTCTTTAAATTAATGAAGCATGGCACAAGGCCAAAAAAAGTACAAAGGACGGCACTTTATAGAATTCTTCAAATTCTCAGTGTTATATCAGAGACCATGGAGGAAATTAGGGGATGTTCCAGTTGTGTTCCTTAGCCTGTGTCACCAAACAAATGGAAGCCTTAATTTTCCAAAATCCAAACCGAAAAGTGGAATTCCAACCAATTTTTAAAAAAAAATTGGATATTAATCCCACCACTACTTACAGCATTCATAACACTTGATAATGAAAATCTGTTTCATTTTCCGAAAGGACCTTCCTGTGGTAAGCCAGAAATCTGACATTCCCAAGGTAACTCAGTCCAAGACCAGCACCAGTGCCAAACGCTTCCTGCTTCTCAAGTCCAAGAGCAAAGAGGAGAAGGCGACGTCCAGCAAGCGCGGTCGCAAGTCCCTGCTCCGGTACCAGACGGAGCCGCGGCCGGGGAGGGTGATCCGAGATCGCTCGCAGGACGACGACGCGGAGGAGAGCAAGAACTTCTTGAAGCTGGACGTCAAGTATATCACTGATGGAGAGGTTTGTTACTAAGCACTTTTGAAGAATTCGAATGTCTACTTATAATTACCTATCCTCGCTGTGCCCAGTGGCAGTGTTTTTCATGCCCAATTCAACTGTTAAGTGACCTACCTCTCAACTTCAAGCGGCCACCTCAAGCTATTTTTGGTCATAAATACCACCTCGCAAAAGAAAATTGCAATAAAAAGTAATAAATACAAAAAAGTTATTGGGGCGGGATTAGTCTGGGAGACCATCGCAAGTTAAATTCGAAAGTATTCGCGCGCCGAAGATGCCTGACGCTCACGCGCAAAGATGCTATGGCTTAGCTTTGTGCACATTCAGGATAAATAAGTCGTGCGTACTTCGCGCGCGCGAACCAGTACAGTACGCGAAGGCGGTGTCCCATCCAAGGGGCTCTCAAAAATGGTAAAAACACACTCTCTAAAAAAGAGCCCATACAGCTCCATTTTCCACATTGAGTTCCCAACTCATTTTAGAGGGGAAATAAGAATTCCCTGTGCATTCACACGAGTATGTATACAAAGAAATTTACCAAAAACAAACTCTGTTTTCCAGGGTGTTGTCAGCGGCACCATGTTGGTCACCCCCAACGCCATCATGTTTGACCCCAACGTTTCGGATCCCCTGGTCAAGGAGCGGGGTACCAGTCCCTACGGTGTCATCACACAGATGGATGCAGTCCGGGGAGCGGCCATGTACCACGACATCTCGGCCATGAATCTCAAGACCAAACCAGAGAGGTAAGGGTAGCAACGCAGCGGCAGAAGAATTTGGGGCTGAACAATGGGAACAGCTAGTCTGAGTATCACCCGTTATCCACGAAGCCAAGAGTCTCCTGGATAACGTCTAATATGTCTAGACATGCAGATGAATGCAAGCCGCACCAGCCAGTCGGAGTCGACTTGACTAAATCGTGACGTCATTCCATTCCCAAATCAGGACTAAATGGTTTGATTGGTCAATTGGAATGCAGTGTTTTGTAATGCAACAACAGCCGGGCGCATTATCGTGTAACATAATACAGAGCGCTTGACACAGGTTTTTTTATCCATTGTCTGTGACACGCAACGGGTCAATGACCAAAGACCCGATATAGAAAGCACCCGCTGATAAGTCAAAATCTAGAGGTCAAGAGGCGGTTGTCTTGCCTAATAAATCACCTCTTATGTAATAGACCACAGCATTTGGTATGGTCTATTACATAGACTAGGGAACAGCAGGGTTGCAGCACTTATTTTCTGTTCTCTGCCTGCATTTTTATCAACCTGCATCCATCGCCGCCACAGCTGCAACGTATTCAAACTGATTCAAACTGGCCAGCCGGTCAGGCAAGATCAGTGGTTGGTTGATTAAGCCTAACCCTCAATCCTCCAAAATCCTCCAGGCAGTTTTGGAGGATTTTGGAGGATTGAGGCTGAATGGCAAAAGGCGTCGGTTGGTTTGAAAGGATTCATTGCGTCGAGTTTGCAGGCTGCACCAAGTTTATGTTCAGCCATGCATAATTGAGCACTGCATAATGCTCGATATCTTCCGCACTGCTTCCGAATGTCATCGGCACTGCCTCAACCCATTAACAGTGATTATTGGAGGATTTTGAAGGATCGAGGCAATGGTCACCCCTCCACCAGGCAAATTAGAGGATTGAGGCTGTATCCAATTTTTACATGGCGGCAATTGGAGGACTTTGCGGGATTAAGGATGGATCCTGGCAAAAAAAAAGGGCTTAGAAGGTTAGGGTTAAGTTGACCGAACTTGCGAGGAGGTCGTCTGTTCAAGTCCCATCTGAACAAACTTGTGCTTTTGTTTCCTGTCAGCTCTTCAACTACACTGAGTATACAAATAATATACAATTTACAATGGCAAACAATTTATGCAGTCACTTGTTATCTGCTTGTAACCTTTCTTATCATTTGACCTGTATTGAACTTGACTTCACCAATTTCCCGACAGCGGTCACATGGTAGAAATATTAGAAACGTGGGAAGTAGCCCAATTTGCTTTGAATTCCCAACTTAATATCATTGGTTTGTTTTGTGTTTTTTGCAGCACCGAACCTGGCACGTGCCCAGTTTACGTCCCTGAAAACGCAAAGGATGGCAACAAGAACTCGCCGACATCCCAAAACCAAACTTCACCCACCACAGATACCAAACCAGGGACTGAACCAAACGATAAGCCAAGCCAACCAGATTCCGTTCTGAGAACCATCTCAAATCTGAGCGACGGCTTCGTGCATGTGATTGACGACGTTGAGAGATCCAAGGAGACGGCCGGTGCGACTCAGGAATTGAACGGTTGCACTTCGATACCCGAGAGAGACGGGGACGTCGAAATGGACAACTTGGAAAGTGAGGATTGCGTCAAGAAAGAGGAATCCGAACTCCAAAAACAGGCAGATGATACTGTCACAAACAATGGTGAAGTTGGGTGCGAGTCAACAGAGGGAGCTCTTCATAATGATCTCCATGCTAGTACGACCACTGGGGACGCTGTTGCCCCCCATGAGAATGACAGTAACGAGGATAAGATCATCATCCCTGAAGACTCGAACCAAAGCCAGGACATCAAGGATCTCTCAGAGAGAGAGTTAACAAACAATGATGCAACTCATACAGGGAGCACCTCCATCGAAGCTTGTGACGACATGGAGTCTCAGGATCAGGTGGTTTCATCAGACTCGAAAGGGTCCCTCCCAGACCTGGTCGAATCAGCCGAGCAGTCGGTCAAAGACAAGGACTCTCCAACTGAGACTGATCCCTTGGTATCAGCAGCGGAAACCACCTGCCCGTTTTGTCACGGCGACATGACCAGCAAGATGTGCAGCGCTGAAGATGCATCCAAACTCCAAGCCCGTTCGACAGTGGAGGGCACGTCCCCGTCAAACATGCCCGGGTTTGTCAACTTCTCGTCCGGGATCTTCTTACGTGAGTGCAAGCGATGCACGGCTGTCCCGGATATCACGGAGTCGGTACAGGATACCAGCGCCACTGAGCGTGAGCTTGAAGCGATCAAAGCCGAGGGACGAGAGATCAGGAGACAGAGCGACCTGCTCTCGGAGCTCCCTGATGCGGATGATGAAGACTCCCATCCTCCTCCCGAGAATGAGAAAGCCAAGACAACTAAAGATGTGAACAAGGAGGTCGTGCTGGGGTACAATAAGACCAACTTTGAAGGTAGGTGATGGTAGGAATACAACACATCAGACATGCTAGACAAAACATTGAAAAGATATTGGGTTCAATGAGAGTAATGGGGTACCGGTATATTTTTCAGGATTATTTCATGCTATAAAACAAAACGATTCCAGTGCCCCAAAATGGAATGCCATGAACCATTTTAAAATTACTAAATATATTTAAACTTCCCTTTATTTTCAACTTGCTTGGCTTTTATGCAAATTTTATAGGGCATCAAGCCCTGTGAAGTTTTGAAGAATCCTCCATGCTTCCTTGAAGCCCTTTTCACACTGGAGCCTCTCAACCTGGGTTGAACTCAAACCCTGGGTGAACCCAGTGCTGCTCTGGGTTGAGTTTTCAGTTTTTCAACCCCGCATTCAATCTCGCATCGTTTCACACTTGTTTCATGCAAACTGAGCTCATTTCGCTCGGTTACTACTGTTTTGAACCCTGGCGAAAGTTTCAACCCGGGTTGAAAATCTCAGCCCTGGTCTGGAGCAGGGTTGAGTTCAACCACGGGGCGAAATAAATCTCAGGGTTGACACAGGTTTGAAAATATTTAAGTGTGAACGCCACATTTTCAAGCCCTGCGTCAACCCACGTCAACCCCGAGATTTGTCTGGTGTGAAAATGCCTCTCGTTTGAGTGAGCTCAACCCTGCCAGATTCTTTGAAAACCTCTACAAAGTTTAGGAGGACTTTGCACAATTAAAAATTGAAGTGTACTTATAGAGTAGTTCCTGTTCCTGTAGAGAGGTGGATAGATTTATAAGGATTTGAGAAGTTTACAAAAAATATCAAGAATAGTTAGGGTTAATAAGAGCGATCAATCAGTCGCCTCTCAACAAATTCAGTTAGACAGGTTTTAGTTACATGTCGTGCATACATGTACATTAATTAAACCAATTGCACATTTTTGTGACGTTGACGCGCATATCCAATGACGCAATGCAGGTCCTAGGCGTACACGTACATGCGAAACCTCGCAACTTACCCTCTTCACTGACAGCACTGTTTGTCAGTATTGAGCATTAATCACAAAGAGTTCCACAGTCACCTTTAACATTTGACGGGGATCATTAGCTCCTCTGAGCTACTGATGAAATGAGGGCTTTCTGTCATGGATGACAAGCTTGATGGATTATAGCGGCTACCGAGACAGCCACTGGACATGTGTTAATCTCATTCTGGCGTAACATATTAGATTTTTCAATCTTTATTTCCCTAATGGGGCACGTGCATGCTATACACAAGTACAGTGTACACTTGATGTTTTTTTAAGGGGTCGTCTCCGTGAAGAAGTGATCAGCATTGTTTATAATCTGATAACTCCATGGGGTGAAAATTCCGGGGAAGTTGTTCACAATGTTACAACTCGACCACCAAGTCCCATCCGAGTTAAGTTTGTGAAATATGTCTCGCAGGCCCTTGGACATAACTGAGTATACGAGGTGTTTTAAACACCGGCGAAGGGCAAAACCCGACATAAAATTTACATTTCCCCGACGCAAATTCCATCTTACTAATAGTTTCCTGTACATGGTACATGTATGTACCGGTGTACATTGTACACTTAAAGTCAAAATAATAATAATAGCAGGCATTAGCGCTTTTACGTCGCAACGGGGTATCAAAGGGCTTTGCAATATTATTTTCCCTGTGTCAATGGGCAAACACTCCTGAAACCTTCTCAGCTCCCTGGGGAGTATACAGCTTGATGCTGCCTGTTAGGTGCAAGGGAGCTAATTCAACCACAATAACCATCCCTGCCCTCACTGGTTGGCTGAGGTACCCATTTACTCCTGGGTGGAGAAAAGCAATAAGTGACAAATATGTGCATTGCTCAAGGGCACACGCACCATGACCCCAGGCAGGACTCGAACCAACTACCTGCAGAATTACCCGCAGACCATAAATCCGATGCCCTTAACCACAAGGCCACAGCACTCCATAGTAGTGCATTTATACAACAGTTCATTTTTACAGTGAACAGAAATGTGTCATTTCCCTGTGTCTGTGTGTGTGCCACCATGGAGCTAGGAACATGGTGCTACAAAGTGAACTGTGGGGAATCTAACTTCAAAGTAGGCTCAACAATAATTGTGTGCCATATTCTGAGAAAACTTGCATCTCCCTGTGGGAAACCCGCTTCTCAAAAGAAAGTTACAAACAGGAAGATTTGTGTGCTGTGCTTGGCACAGATAAGCCGACAGTTCATGCACTGTGCAAATTATCAACAATGACTGTGTGCCATATATTCCCAGAAAATTCACAACTCCATGTCTCTCGGAAAAAAGAAAAACAAATTACAAACATGACAATGTGTGTGCTCTGCAATGGCACAGATAAGCCAGCACTCCGTCCCTGTGCAAATTGTCAAGACCTGACAGGCGCTAATTTACCTAATCAAGTTTCCCGTTCTCCGGAATTACAACCTGGAGCAAGAATCGATGGTGGCAATTTTGATTAAGAAGGTGTTGTGCTGAGCTTATGACCCAGTTAAGCTGATGGTTTTGCAGTGCTTGCACGTTGTACAGAAAGGTAGGATTCAAACTTCTGAAATGTGTTTTTGTGAAATGAAGCATACATTACTTGACGCTGTGCCCTGTTCAGATGTATCAGGTTCAATGGTTGATTGATTGTAAATATTGGCTTTCCTTTTAGGCCTATAATCATTTTTTTTATGGTATGAAAGTGTGTGAAAATTACAAGCCAATCGAAGCTACATTTCATTATGTACCGGTAGTTGTTTGTACAGAACAAAATTATTCCACAAATCAATCAATTATGTTCATTATTGATTTGTTAGTTTGAGGACGTGGCAACTCAGAGTCAGTGACACCTGCTTTCAGATTACATACATAAATACATGTACATCTACATGTACATGTAGAAGTGCAGGTAGGCTTGTAATTGACAGGAAAACGAGGTATATTACACCTGTCTACAACTGTGTACAACAATCAAACATCTTCAAACTCTGCCATGATCTCACTGGCAGGTGTCATATCGGTACTGTGTGCACAAGTAAATGCTTAATTAAGCAAGCATTTGTGTGTATAGGTACACATGTGTACTTGGTACCAGCTGTGATTGTACCAGTACTACTGTCTTGTTTCATCCAATGGACAATTCAACGGTTACTCATGTTACATTTTTGATGTATTTTTGAGTTTCCTTGGGATGTGATTACCTTACTGAAAAGGTTTAATAACTGTTACCCCCATGGTAGATAGAGTAGACCTAGACCTACCTCAACACCAAAGATGACATCCAGAAAAATTTGTTATGTACATGTATGATAAACAAAACGCACAAAATCGGTTACTCGCGTTACATTTTCATAACGTGAGTAACCAATTTTGTGCATCTTGTTATAAATAACACATTTTCTGGATGTCATCTTTGGTGCTTAGGTAGGTCTAGGTCTACTCTATCTACCATGGGGATAACAGTTATTAAACCTTTTCAGTAAGGTAATTACAGCCCAAGGAAACTCAAAAGTACATAAAAATGTAACGTGAGTAACCGTGGAATTGCCCCAATGCACATTGTATACGTACAAAAATGTACACTGTAACTTCTGCAGTGCATAATACATATATGCACATAGGTTTAGTCTTGAGTGAACGTCCAGATGTCGTGCAGGAGACGCACCGGTACATGTATTCATATCCAGATCTGACTGTCACTACACCATCAACTACAGACTTTGTTCACCACCGGAGGATGTGTGGCATTTATCCTCTTCCTGTATCAGCCTCCGAGCTTGGAGCTAGAGTTCACTTACATGTACTCTAATTGATGTGCATGTATTAGTGATAAGACGGTACACTGGCCTGAACCGGTAACTTGTACTCAAGAATACGCTGTATGCATTGACTTCATGTAGTTTGTGGACCGTGCGGAGTGAGTGGCTTGCGTTGAGTTTTTCAGTGACGTGGATTTGTCACCGGACAATCGTTAGAGAAGATGAGATGTCGTGTTTTGATTCAGTGATCGCGCTGCTGCCGGTACGTCAGTGTGCACATTGGTGTGGGGTGCACTGTATTCTGCAGGCCACGTCTTGGACTTGTGAGTATTGATTGATACGGGCAAACGTCTTTGGGGCGCTTGTGATTTCTTAGGGGATGCTGAGCTGAACTGATATGGTCACGTAACCTTTCTGTGAGGAGGTTCGTTAGTGAGACCGTGTGTGGGTCTACAGTGTATGTTACAGTCTAAGGAGTGTATGTATGACTTAAATGTTTTCATAAATGATCACATTACGGACGCGTTCGGTATGCATTTGCACTGCTAATTTCTGTCACTATCAGCATCCATTTCAATCCTGTTTGTTCAGTAAAACAATGTACCGGTACTAACAATAATAGTATACAACGTGTACAAGTACAGTACATGTACATGTAATATAGCAATGATTATGAAGTTCTCAATAGAATACTTTCGTGTTGTTCATTTTGTAAAATGTAAAGAAGTGCTTTTAAAAATGTATTTATTCTTTAACTTTAAGTCTACTCTGCTCTGTAATTTGCATGTAATGTACAAGTTTTCTATACAAAAAAAAGTAAAAGAAAAGTACATGTACCGATAGGCCTACCATAATGTATAGTTTTAATGTGAGTTTTCTGCAGCCTGAACGGTTCATTAAAAGGTGTGCAAATTGAATATTTACAAGTTAAAGGGAATATACATCATTTGCTTTTGCTGTAATTTTCAGAAATGGATGGAATTGGGGGGTTGGAAATATAAAGCAAATATAGTTACACTGACTTTTTGGAGGTTTTGGGTTCGAAAGTGCTATAAAAACCAAGAAAAACGATCATTTTCCTGTAGTCTGAAGAAATATAAGAAGAAACAGAGCAGTTTACATACATTGGGGAATTGTAAGGTCAGGGAACCAGTCTAGCTGGCTCGTACCCATTCATAGGTTTGTAATCGATTGCAAACAAGTGCAATGGTCAATTGGGGCCAGTATTTGAAAAAAAAAGCCAGTTGTTTCCAACGCTGATCGGCCGATCAGCGTTGGAAATTGATACAAAAATACCACTTTTCTTGAAAATGACAGTATACCAGGTGCCATAATTTTACAGGATGCTTTAGACTGTCATTTACCAACATCCTATTAAGGTATTTCGCAAAAACTTGGTAGTTTTATTTTTCGATGTTTGCAAATGTTGTATATTCCCTTTAACAACAAAATATGTAAACTTCATAATTTCATAAATTTTGTTATAAATATTAGCACTCCAAAGCTTCCAAAATTCTGCTCCTTGTTTTGATTGATTTGCTTCATGAACATTGTCTATACTGTAGGGCTAAACACCGATTATCAGGACTTGAAATATTAGATTTGACTGATTGGACAGGCACAATCAGAATCTGCACAGACTTAGAATCAAAATCTCCACAGACTTAGAATCAAAATCTCCACAGATTTGGAATCAAAATCTGCACAGATTTGTACAAATATTCTACACACATGTACACATGTACATATATTATTCTACACACTGAAAGGACAGAAATTCAATTTCATAATTGAATGCAAACCAAGACAAGTGCGTATTCCCACCGGAAAAATCAATAGTCAGAAATCAATTGGAGTTTGCATTCAGTGTGCACAGAATGGAATTTACATGTATGACGCTTGTGTGAGCTTTCATTCTTTACACACAACAAAATACATTTGCTTTAAACATGGATGCATAGTGAAAATTATTGGTAGATTTTTGCACATCTTTGTGCAAGCAGTAAACTACCAATACAGTGGTTTTCTACCAAACATCGGAAGACTGTTTCCACTTCTTCAATTAAGTGCACCAAACCACCTTTACATACCAGCACTTTTTACAATAAATGGCAGGATATTCTCTAGGAAAAATATTAAAACATGCGGACCCATTTATTATGTGCAGGTTCACGTTCAATACCGATATCTTTAGACACACGGATCAGTTGTTTTATGGGCTGTCCCAGATAAACCCTGGAACACAAACCCTGGAAATTGAAAGTAAGGCGCAAATTCTTAATCTTGATCTTGAAAATGTTGCATTTTTTTTTCTTTACTTTGCAGGCATATTTTTCAGACTTCAATCTGAAATCAGACTTTTTGAATCTGAGAGAAAGACATTACCAGTATACATGTACATGTAGAAAGAAATACATGTTTTGGATCTCTCATCCAATTTTCAGACTCTTCTTTAAATTGACAATCTCATTTTGAAATTTATAATTTTGAGTTTGAAAATATAAAGAAAAAAATGTTTATCTCAGTTAAAACATGCTTTTTTGATTAATTTGTTTTGTAGTACATGTTTCTACCAATTAATTATCGATGCTCAGAATTATAGGTAATAACACAACATAAATTTGCTTTTGCTGTAATTTTCAGAAATGGATGGATTTAGGGGTTAGTATTTTGTAGCAAGTACATGTACATTGTTACACTGACCTGTTGAAAGTTTTGTGTTCTTAGATGCTGGGGGAAAAAAAACAAGAATAAAGTGCTGATTTTGTAGTCTGGTTCCCTGATCCTATTGGCACTTCAGACAAAACGGAGCAATTTACATGTATACACATCGGGGAATTTCTAGGTCAGGGAACCAGACTAGCTGGTTTGCACACGTTGACGAATGTGTAACCGATTGCAAACAAAATGTGGACACACTAAATTTGGTTAATGTGGGGCAGTATTTGAAAAAACAAGGGTTTTTTTCCCAATGATGGTTGGCTGACCATCCTTGGAAATTGATACAAAAATTTCCACTTTTCTTGAAAATGACAGCACACCATGTGCCATGATTTCACAGGATACCTGAGCCTATTATTCACTTACAGTCAAGTGAGGTATTTCATAAAACTTAGGTAGTTTTGTTTTTGATGTTTGCAAATGTTGTATTACCTTTAATCCGTACACATACATGCGTTAATGCATGTGCCATACACTGTACATAAGCAGAGGCATGTTACGTGTACAGTGCATATTAGTAGCTATCCCCGTCGTTAGCATTCTAAAAATGTCACCGAGTCGTACAATGCAACCTATTTGTGGCATCTTCGGGAAGTTGTCAAAACAGACGACCGATATCACTTACAATGTAGGAAGCAATGTTTGTGTAGGGATGCACTGCACTGCACGTCTCGCAAAAGGTTACTTCTCTCGGATTGTGAGTACTTGAGGTTTTGCTTTCCTTGTCTTCAATAATAGCATGGAATGAAATCGATGCTTTTATTGACTTCTCGTGTGTATATGACGTGTTATTGTAGCTTTCTTACTTGGAGGGAATAAACTAGTGAGGGTTAGCCGTAACACCATGTGGAAGAATCTCTTTTGAGAAGACGCGTGGTTCTGAAAAGAACCGGTTGGTCGCGAAACTCGATGTTCCGATCAGTATGCTCTGATCGTCTTCAGGAACTACCGGTACACATCTTCCCCAATATTATTAAAGTAAAGACTTCCCTTTTCTTTTCAAATGCCCTTTTTCACCAGCACTTATTCCCCCCCCCCCCCCAATAATTGCAAAGAGTGCCCTTCTTTTGTTAACAAGTGCCCTTTTTTCTGAACAAGTGCCCTTTTTTTCGGAGCACGTGCCCTTTAAAAAAAATTAGTTCCCTTTTTTGTGCCATCAGCCGTTACGGGTGCCCTTTGGTTGAATTTCGGGTTTGTATCGCCGTGAATAGCACCATACCGTATATTGTCCATCAGTGTGCATAATCGTCGGTTTTGAAGAGCGCCCCCATGTACGGATAGTAAACTTGTAAACTCAGATCTTGACTTCATTGAAAACAATGATCTTTGGTAATTATGCAGAACCTACAAGTTGAGTCGATGCTGATGAAGTACATGTGGGGGTGTTTGAATGTGTTAACAACATCATACACATTGCGATTAGGTAGAATCAGTTGATTTAAATGATTAGAATGACCCGAAATAAATATATTTTGCCAAAAATAAGATTTTTACAAAAAAGTAATTTATATCATTTGATTTAAATCATGATTTAAAATCAGCCAACCCTGTCCTGGTATTAGTTCACTGATGTCTACGGGGTGTCCCAAAAACAAGTTGTGCAAGCAGATACGTTTCAATTTCCCAAAAACTACTTACATGTAACAAGAGTATTTCATCTTGATGGAGCATATTATATTCTTGAGTATACATATAAGTGAAAATGCCGTGGAAATCTGTTAATGCAAACCAGAGATCTAACAGATTGTAAAATGCTATGTGTTTTTTACCCATTCCAATGGGATTTACACAGTTTGTGATATCAGTGCATCAGATTGTCAAGGGCCTTTTCACTCTGATGTATTAAATGAAGTTTAAAACTGTATAAATCCTATCCCATTTTTTTGAATGGGTGAAAAACACATACATGTAGCCTTTTATAATCTCTTTTAGATCTCTGGTTGAATAAAAAGATTTCCGTGGCATTTTCACTGATCATAAACAAGAGTATAATTAATATGCTCTATCAAGATGAAATACTCATGTTAAGTAGTTTTTGAGAAATTAAAGGATATCTGCTTGTACAACTTTTTTGGGGACACCCTGTAATTCAGGGCGGGTCAAAAAAGCGGAACCCAAACCCCCAAAATTATATTTCATATTTAAAAAAATGTTTAGCACCAAAATTAATGACTGGAAAGCCAATTTCATTAGCTTCTTTTAGATGAAAAAAAATACTGAAATTGCTCAATCCGTTCAAAGAGCTTCACCATTAAACACAATGACCCTAAAACCTCTTTCGTCCAAAAATGCGATTTCAAGAATCATCGTCACAATTGTCTTCAAACATCGCCAGTGATAAAACCTCAGTTTAAAAGTTAAAAATATTCAAGAAAGTCCTTTTCAAGGCCATCTTTAAAAAAAAAATGTGGATTTTATAAATTGTATTGTTTGCCTAAACCAGGGTTGTTAATAAAGATATTGTGTACTACTATTGTTGAAACAAGTATTCTGTGTCATTTTCTTTGTTGTTCCAAACAGTCAGAATACACAATGTTTGTTTTTTTTTGGGACAAAACAAGTTTTTATAGGGTCAATGCATTTAAATGGTGATATTCTTTGAAGGGATTGAGCAATTTCAGTATTTTTTTCATCTAAAAGTAGTTTATGAAATTGGCTTTCCAGTCATTATTATGTTTGGTGCTTCATATATTTTTAAATATGAAATATATTTTTGAGGGTTTGGGTTCCGCTTTTCTTGACTCGCCCTGTATCTGCACAAGGTGATTTATGTATCATTTTGCAGTTGTAGGTTGTTCATTTTGCAAACGAGTCGGACAATGTACATTATATTTAAACAACTTTATTTGTTCGTACAAACTACAAAGGAAGCTTGTGTGCATTGTTCTCAAGTACTTTTGTCCCTTCCGGAAGTCTGATTTTAGTTTGAAAAGAGTGGAAACTGAAACTTGTTTGCTTGACGTACTGTACATGTACATGTACCTGGTAATTCTGAAGTTCAGTGCCCACAGCGTTTTTTTATGGGGGGGGGTGGTACTTTTGTCATTTTTATATCTACCGGTAGGCTATTCTACTTGCAGAAAAGGAATGTCGATTTCAATTAAAGGAACGCGCAATATGTGACCTGTTCTGTCAAAAGCAGACGCTTCTGGGCAGAGGTTGAAATTGAGATAGGGCCAAAAAAAAAAGCTGTGGGGGTGTTTTTTATCGATTTTCAAATTTTTGCACATTTGTAATCCTGAACATGTCTAAAATATATTATAAAAGTTTGAAACCCTAATTTGAACTCTACATACATTACTTTTGATGATTTTGATAAGGTATATCAGTTAAAGAAATAACTGTTTTGTGACGTTCGTGGCCATTTTCTCCGTTTTCTACTTTTCGACACAATGAACTTCAAAATAGCATAACTCTGCCCAGGAATGACAGGTTTCAAAAATTAAACCACCTATTAAAAGGAAAAAGAACATATGTTAACAATATGTAAAAATATCATTTTCGACCTTATGCCCAGAAAAGTCTGATTTTGATAGAACAGGTCACATATGGGGTAGAATTCTTGCAAATTATTTACTAACCTAAAAAAAAGTTAAACTTACAAAAACCTCTTACTGAATACATGTAGTTGGACCTAATGTACATGTACACGTACATGTAGTTCGTTTTCATTTTTGGAATAAACACCATGACGCTGTACATTATGTACATGTACACGTCGTTGTACCGTATGGGCAATTCTCCATGGGAGAGCAAAAAATGTCAAAAATAAATATTGACATATTAAACCTTTTTCGTACTTTTTCCAGACCTCAATTAAATGGGGAATTCAGTTCAAAAAACGGAATTAAAAAAAAATACATATTTCTGGTAAAAACAGTGATTTTTGCAATTTATGATTAAAAACGTTCAGATTTGGTAAAAAAATAAAATTTTGTGTATGTATTACTTTCTGAATTATAGGGAAAAGATTTGATTTATTTTATGATGTTACAAGTTACTAACATTACTCAGGGTCATTAAAAAAAAATCTAAAAATATAAATATATATATATATATAGTGTAGGCCTTCATTTAAAAATGTCAAAATTAGCACGTTATTCCGTTACCGAAAAAATGGCAAAAGTTACTTATTTCACAAATGTTCTTGTTTTTTTTCTACAAATCATGTATGTTGAGAAAAGACCCTACTATAAACATAAACGAAAAATAAAAACTTTAAAATAGTAATTTCTTGGCATTTTTCCAAGTGGTAACGGAATTACGAAACGGTAACGGAATTACGGTAACGGAATTACGCATGCACAAAGTATGCACACTTCCCCCATATTATGTACATGACATATTAAATAGGAGATTTGCATGTAAACCTTGGACAATAACTTTAAATACTAAATTACTTGTTAAATCATTTCCCTCTTTAATTTGCTATTATACAATTAAAAATAATCAGGTGTTCCATTGATATTTTTTACTTTTACTTTTTCTTTTTTTACTATTTAAAAAATGCTAATAGTTGTTTGGATGCTTAAGGGGAATATACAACATTTGCAAACATCAGAAAATAAAACTACCAAGTTTTAACGAAATACCTTACTACACCATACACTGTAGGATGTTGGTAAATGACAGTCTAAAGCATCCTGTAAAATTATGGCACCTGGTGTGAAGAAATTTTCAAAAAAATGATATTTTTGTATACATTTCCAACGGTGGTCGGCCGACCACCGTTGGAAAATCCTAACTATTTTTCAACTACTGCTTCAACTTTACACTCTTTCCCATGTTTCCAGTCCAAATTTTGTTTGCTACACCTATTTGTTACATGTTCATGAACGGGTGCAGGCCAGCTAGTCTGGTTCCCTGACCTTCCACTTTTCCAGCATCTATAAATTGATCCATTTTACCTTTAGTGGAGTCAAGGAACCAGACTACTAGAACAGTTTTGTTTTTCTTGGTTTTTCAGCATTTTCGAACGCAAAACTTCAAACATGTCAGTGTAACAATATTTGATCTATTATACTAACCCTTCAAATAGGTCATTTCTGAAAATTACAGCAAAAGCCAATGATGTACCGGTACATTCCCTTTAAATATGTTGCCAAAGCGGTTGTCTGGTACCCAGAGAAAATATATTCCACAACAAGTATATGAAAGTTGAGTACCAGACTGTACTTGTACTTCTACTTGGCATAACTTAACATCTTCCCTTGCTCAGAGATGCCAACCAGTATAGTTTTATTGTATTTTCCACGATAAACTAGTGAAATACGATACAATTGTTCATAGTAAAATTTGATTTTCGTTAAAAAATATTTTAAAAACGTTGCTAACAGGCAATGCAGCCATCACCAGACTGCTTTCTTTTGACCTTGACCTTTGACCTAAAAAATGAAGCCCAGACATGTTTAGGCCTACATTTACATTTTGATCTGCTTATTCTCACTGAGCTTTCCCCTAGTGGCATTTTATATACTTCTAAAATTTGTATTGTGATGAGTTAATGTTGAATTCAATGTTAATGTATTGCATTTACCTATTACATGTAAACCTATGGCGTAATTCCGTTACCGCCCAGGCGTAATTCCGTTACCGTGATTAAAATGCAAATTATGAAAAGAGTGATTATTTTTTCAACTTTGTTCTGCATTGTAGTTAACAACACCCCTGAACTCTACAAATAACAGGTAGTGTCCAATTTTAAAATTTCAAAACTTCAGAGAGTTTTATTAATTTATGCGAGAACTCAAATATGCTTGTCCTCCGTCCGTAATTCCGTTACCGATATTAAGCTCCGCCCCTAAAAGGGTAATCTTGTGGGATTTTTTTTTTTTTAGCGGTCAATCAATTCTACTGGGTCTTGGCTCCCTTTCCATGTTTAGATTAGTTGCCTAGCATAGAACATATTTTCTTGGGAAAGAATAATCCTTGACAAAGTGACAAAATTCCGTAATTCCGTTACCAAAGAATTGCCCGTATGTACATACGTGTAGGAGTGGAAATGTTGTCCAAATAACCCTATTGATAGGTTTCCCTTGATATTAATTAATTTTTTTCCCAGACTTTACAATGACGGAGATACTGGTATATCAGGAATGTAATTAATCCAAGCTGTTACGAGCTGAAAGCGAGACAAGTCAAACACGGAATCCTGGAGTCCGAAATAACAAGTCGACATCCAATTAACAAATGAATGTGAACCACCCCTGCAGTGGTCTGAACACCTTCAGAAGCTGATTTAAACCTGTATTTATTACAGCTCCGGCATTCTGGCAGGATGAGACATTAATAGAAAAGTATATAAATTATATAGGAAATTATATAGGAAGGTATACATGTATTTTATAACCTCGGAAATACGGCTGAGACAGCTGTTTGGTATGTCTGAGTACCGGAGAAGAGAAGGCAGACTAGACTGGACTACTGAGTATAGGGTGGAAAAAGCAGCTCATGGCTATCCCTCTGGTCTCCAGGGAGAAGAAGGAGAACTCAACCAAAGTGGGGAAACTGGGGACCTTTTATACCATTTGAGAGGCAACTTTGGGTGAACATAGGATATGGTGTCATGTGAGGAAAACATAGCTTACATGACATAATTTCTGAGTAAAGGTAGACTGACGTAATGGTCAGTCTGGGGAGTAACCTTATATGAGGTCGTTTTTCATTGAAAGTTTTAAAGGCTAGTGAGATAAACGTTTCCTTCCAGCGTACCAGTACCTCCCCAAGCCAGCCCAGCGTTTTCAAGATCCATCCTCGCCGTGTGTAAAGATTTAAGGACTGCTCAGGTCGGCGCAGTGGTTCTTTTCTCACCCTCTGCCTCTATGGCCCAGGCTTGATTCCTGGCCTGGTCCACATTAGGATATAGTTTTCAGTCCCTACCTGATTCCGTGGGTTTCCTCCCACCTATAAAACTGTACATTTTTTTCTCATTGTCTTCTCTCTGCAGGTTTCTTCAGGTTTGCGAGCTGCAGGGCGCTTTTGAGAAATCCTTGGTTTCATGTCCATAAATAAATAATAACAGCTGCGCCTTCTTGTTTTCTTCTTCCAGAGTACCTCCCTAAGCCAGCCCAGCGCTACGAAGACCCACCCTTGTACCTCTGTCTGCGAGTCGGCCGACCCATGAGCAAGACTTTCCCAGGAGGTAGCTGCGAAGGCAAGGGAGCCGGCGCCAAACGCAACCACAAGCTGCCAGAGTATTGGTTTGCGATTCCCAGGGAAAAGTGAGTCTAACTGAGATGTGCTTTTCAGAAAAAATACATTCACATTCGCATTTCGACTCAGAGAGAATACATTCGTCTTACCCGCCTCAATTTTTAATTAATGGTTTTTGATGAGACAACTTGATTCCTTTAAAACAAAAAGTTCTACTAACTTAGAGCGCTGGCTTTTTTAATGCCCTGTCTTTTTAAGATCCATGTCCAGCGGTTGTTAATATTTATAGATGTACAACTGTCTGTCTGTTTGTCGCTCCTACATTTGTATATTTTTCAGGTACACTGCAGTCAGAATTTACCGGTACTATAGACCTTTATCATGCTGCCACCATTTTAGTCATGTTCCCTTTATCCAATAACAGAACTGAATGATAATATTTTTTGTGCAAAAAGGAACCAGACTATTTTTCCTTCCAGCCTCACTTTAGTTACGTTGATCTGAATGGGAAAAAAACCAAGACGGCCACAACATGATAATGGCCTATTGCAGTAACTCCAGCACTTGAATACTTTTTTGGTCCAAATTTCACTTTGAACAAAAGCAAATACAGCTCTTTTTTACCTTTAGTCCAGTTGCTTTTTTCGAAAACCCCGAAGCTCTGCCTTATAAGTTGTTTCTCTCATCCTCTATCCCAGGGCCGACAACCTGTATGCCTTCTTCCTGCAGTGGTCCCCGGATGTCTACGGGAAGGAGGGTAGCCCAGATGATGTGGGTTTCGTCGCTGTGGATGACGAGCTAGAGTCGAGTCTTGAGGTCATCGAGGACTTCTTCGAGGAGCCTATCGGCAAGGACTGGGAGGTGAGCCTTAAGATCTGGGTGTTAAAGATCATGGACACCATTTGCAGACTTGAAATACATGTATCATGCATCCTGTGAAAGCATTAGATACCGGTAGATAGATACAGGGCGAGTAAAAAACAGCGGAACCCAAACCCCAAAAAATAAATTTCATATTTTACAAAATATGTAGCTCCAAACAAAATAATGACTGGAAAGCCAATTTCAAGGGCTACTTTTAGATGATAAAACTTACTGAAATTGCTCAATCCGTTCAAAGAATATTCTTTGAGGACGAAGACAACAAAAGAAACAACAACAACAACAGGACTAAGAAAAGAAAACTTCATTGCACACATATGCTGTCATTTTAGAGACAAGACGAATTCACCATTATTCCCTCGGGATGGTTAGGACCGAACCATTACGCTTTGAATGGAAACCTTTCCTTTGCGTTAAGAAAAATGAAAATGCATTTTTCAATTTTCTACGCTGAATTTTCGACAGGTTAGGTTTTTTAATAATCTGCTATTCTGCTTCAGGTTTATTGTACTGCTGTTCCTTGAATCAGCAGAAAGACATTTTTTTTATTTTAAGTTTCCTGTTTGAGTGATTTCCATTTGCTATTTTCAGGTTTGTAGCATTGCCATTGTTCCTAGCATCGTGACTTAGGGCGTGATCTCTGGCTACATGGCATATATCGGTTTATGGCTTCTGACTAGCGCCCTTGAACAAAGACATTGACAAAATGGGGAACCGCCAACATAGGGCTGGATAGCTCAGTTGGTAGAGCACCGGAACGGCAATCCGGAGGTCACAGGTTCAAACCCCGCTCCAGGCAACTTCATTGTTCAACTTTTAAATTATTATAATACACCGAGTCTGTTTCCATTTGTGCGTTGTAACCCAATTTTCCTGAATTCCTGTTATAATAACACAACACAATTTTGTGCTGTAGTTGTAGATTAAGAGGATTTTGGGGGGTAGTTTGAGTTAAGTATTTCCAGAACTCCTGAACAGTTGTGGTGCGTACAAGTAGGGGAGTAAATATGTGCTTGGCCAGTTTTAAACAGGTACAAGTACAAGTGAAGAAGAAGGAAGACCAGGCCCCTAGCTGGTTTTAAATACATGTTTCATACCGGCCAAGCACATATTTATTCCTATTCATAAATACCTTTTGGTCAAAACTAGCAAAACAATGCGCAAATTTCCAGCAATTTTTGTTTAACAATTTTACCTCGTGTTTTGTGAAACACCCCTCTGGCCGTGACTGTGGTATGTGCCTCGCATGCTTAGCGCTAAAAATTTCCTTACATGTACATGGAAATTGGCATGCGCACGTGGCGCATACTATGCAATGTGACGCAGAACGCAGCGGTGTTTTACCAGCGTGATTGGCTCGCGACCAATAGGAATGGATAAACTGTCTCACGTGTAACATTTATGGAAAGTAATAAAAAAGTATATCAGTACCACACCTTTGAATCAGATAACTGTTTCCTAATAAAAATATTCCTGCAAATAATTTGAAAGTAGTTATTTGTGTATTTGGGTTTTATGCCCTCTTTTCCCCTTCGTCTGTTTCATAGATAATAAGTTTCAGTTTCTGTTAGTGTCATTAACTAAATACTCTTGAATTCAGCAACAAGGTCGTGAGTTTTCATGGGAACAGGAAACAGAACTGACCAGCACCATTTTCATATGTAAACTACAACTATGTGAATACCTTATTAAGGTATACATGAAAGTGGTATGCACAAAAACCCACCCAGATTTCATAGAAGTTCAAATTTTATGACACTGGTTTCACTTTCGCCATCTAGAGCACTTTCATTTGAGGGGTCATACCGGTACATATACCCCAGTATGTGCATTGTACCAGTTTTTTGAGGTTCAGTTGAGATTCATAGGGAAGTTGTGCAGAGCACGTTTTGGAATTCACCTGCTGCCGTACACTCTACTGCGCTCAGCAGTCTAGTATTAGTCTCCTAGCATCTTAGCATCAGCCTCCTAGCATCTTAGCATCCGAGAGAGCGTCATTACTGGACAATATTAGTTGTTGAACGAGAAGCCTTCCCATCATGCATCAATCAAATCTTTGTACTCATCATGACCTTCACTTGAAGATGATCACAGCATACTGATTGAAACGTCGAGTGTGTACCCACTGGTTCGTGTTAGAACTGTCCTCACACCGCACACAGAAAATGGTGCAAATCTTGAAGTTTACATGAACAAGACTAAAGAAAGCATAGCTTTATCAAAAGTATTGAACTGATCGTCGAGAAGTGCAAGCATTAATCAATCATTTACCGAGTTGAGGATTCTCTGGATACTTTTTAAAACTCTCCTTCAGCTAAATGCATACAGTATGTCAACAAACCAAATGCTGCGTCTTCCAGTGTTCCAAATGTTGACAGAACTTGGTTCTTTCTTACAATTTCGGATTTTTTGAGGGCTGAGGAAGCTTCAAAGGGAACATTCCTGGACATTTTTTAGTAAAACCGGACAGCACCTTTAACAAGAAAAAAACTGTAGACGCTGGATTATTATCATCCCTGTTAAAATCTCTTAGCACAGGATGTGTGTTCATGATTTAACCACAGACAACTTGCACAATCAGCTGCAACAGGTTTTCCTAGAAATATCAATTTCTGGATATCCTCGGGATTTCATGGGACAGTTGTAACTATGAGCAATCGATTGGCAACATGTACTCCAAAAACTTCTCTCTGCCTTCAGAATTGCCCAACGATTGCATGTACATTTCGATACAGCACGCTCAAGCATTCCTGTGATGTACGACACCTGTCAGTGTCTAAAAATAGCACGGGAACTCTACACGGGATATTTATCAATGAGCAACAAGCCCCATCATGAATGGGAAGTCATCCGGATTGAACCAATCGCAGGCCAGGGTTGCGAGTCCACAAAGTTTTTTGGGACTGTGTACCGGTATTTAAGGGGGACGCTTTCAGTTTCAGCTGAACATTTTACCAGTCGGTCTCTGAATTGCTGCAGTCTGTGATATACAGCTGGGCGATGTGCTGTAACTGATATATCACTACAAGCTGCACTTATGCATGTACATGCTGGGTTTTTTCTCAGTTTGCGTTGATGTGGACTCACTTTCTGAAATATTAACATTTTGGTCTTCAGTATTTTACAAAATGTGTAACGCTGTCTTGCTGGGCGATGTGTTGTAATTGAGATATCGTTACAAGTCTCTGCACACTCAAGTTTTTCCGCTGGCACTTACAGTAGTGCTTGATTCACAGTCAAAGAGTTGACGTGAAGTTGACGTAATTGCTTCAGTGAGATCGCACTTTTCGGTCTTCAAAACTTGGCACAGTGATGTCAGGCTGGGCGATGTGTTGCAATTGATAAATTGTTACAAGCTTCACATGTGCAGAAAGGCAGTGATCTGTCAGTGGTGAAAAACGAGATCTGCTTGCATCAAAGAAGTTCTAAACACTGACCGACTTTTTTGCTTGGAGTTCGTCAAAGATAGAAAAGCCTCACGAAGTATTCCTCCTTCCCAATAAATGTCCACGGGAGTTTGCGTCTTGTTACATTAGCTGGAGTGGTGTTTTATTGTCGTCATGGGGTGTATAGCTGTGAAAAGTATGAAGGGGGACAGGATGAAGCGTCTGGAAGAGGAGATGTATCAATGTTCTGAGGACGAGTTCCGGAAACTATGGCGATGTCCACCGCGCAGCTCCACGATACCATACAGGCGTTTGGTATGATGAGGCTTTTGTTTGGTTTTTCCCTTGTCTTGTTTTGCTTTTATTTGCATGAGGATCCAGGCAGGTTCTTAGAAACTGAATTGATCCCATTGAAAATCCATATAGAAAAAATGTTGCATTGTGAACAAATGTGATGTCTAAAAATGTAGCATTGTCTAAAAAAAAACAGTAGCATTGTCAAAAAATGTAGCAATGTCAAAAAGTGTAGCAATGTAAAAAATAAAGCATTGTCAAAAAATAAATCATTGTCAAAAGCAGTAGGGCAGCCAAAAATATAACATTGTAAAAAAAAATGTAGAATTGTCAAGAATTGTCAAAATTTTAACACTGTCAAAAAGGAAGCCATTGTCAAAAAATGTAGCACTGTCAAACTGTTAACACTGTCAAAAAATATAGCATTGTCAAAAAAATGTTGCCCATTGCATCAAAAAGGTGGTTAAGTTACCACTTTTGTTATCGAGGGGGTGAACGGAATTGAAGCATTTTGGCAAAATTGTATTTTTTTTATATTTGTCTGTTTTCTTATCAGATTATCACGAAGGAGGAGGCCAATCGGCGGCGGATGACCATCTTAGAATGCGAGATGAACCTACCGCTGCCTGAACTAGAAGGAGCCACCAGTATTCTCTTAGAACCAGAACACGTCAGAAAGGTACTTACAGTTACCCTTCTTGATTTTTTTTTTAAAAGCTCTACGGGACAAAATGTAGCAAGAATGGAGCATTTGTCCACTTGTTCGTCTTGATAACTGAAGAAAAAAACTTGCATGCACTCTTGTAGGATCGTTTGCTTCATCAGATTCAATGATGAAAGATGCCATTGTCTGATCAGTGGTAATCATAATGTACATTAATATAACATTGTCAACGAAATGTAACATGGTCAAAAAATGTAGCATTGTCATAAATGTAGCATTGTCAAAAAAGTAGCATTGTCAAAATTTTAACACTGTCAAAAAATATAGCATTGTCAAAAAATGTTGCGTTGTCAAAAAATGTAGCACTGTCAAAATGTTTAACACTGTCAAAAAATATAGCATTGTCAAAAATATAGCATTGTCAAGAAATGTAGCATTACTTAATTACATTGTATAATGTAGTTTGGCAAAACACAACAATCTGTGCTAAAATCTCTATGAATATGGGTACTACGTTGTAGTAAAAACAAAGATACCTCTTGGGTTTTGTTCTTACCTTCTGTATCCATGTTCTTTTCAGCTCACCAAGCAGCTTCCGGCAAGAACCGAGGGTTACAGCTGGAAGAACATCTACAGCACGGCAGAGCACGGCTACAGCCTGCGCAACCTGTATCGGAGCATGAACGGCATCGATAGTCCCGTTCTCATTATCATCAGAGATTCATCTGGAATGGTAAGTGGAAAAACACCTGTCAGGCTAAAACCAATTAACCAATAAGCATTGTATTAAGCCCTGATGAAACCATGAAATGCCAAAAGGGGGGGGGGGTATCATAAAGGGCTATGAAAATTGTAGATGTATTCTCTTGTATCGCCCAAAACCGCCCCGCCTGTTACTCACTGTAGCGCCCGAAACCGCCTGAGCACTGTATGGCTTTGATTCTTCATTGAGCAAACACAATGCAATCAACGCAGTACAAGTGCTAATGAGTAAAACATTCATAAAAAGTCAGCTAGTGATACCAACTTCTGTAACAAATTTGAGTCAGCCGACTTTGGTAAGCATGGCCAGCAAGTGATGAGCGTTCTGCACGAATGAGAGAAGACGAACAGTTCCTGGCCCAATTTCACGGCGCTGCTAAACACAAAAATTTACTGAGCAAAACAAAAAGTCTGGCTTATAAAAGCGGGTTACCAGCCAAAACTCCATGTGATTTTCATGCTAAGCAAACAACAGCTGAATACTATTCACGAGCAATATACAGCACATGGAGTTTTGGCTGGTAACCTGCTTTTATAAGCCAGACTTTTTTTTGTGCTAAGCAAATTTTTGTGCTTAGCAGTGCCGTGAAATTGGCCCAGGCCTGTCCCACCCGAGCAAGCCTTTACTTCTTCGTTTTTTACCGCACAGATGACTTAGATTATCCCTAACCTTCCAGGGTATGTTTGCTAGAACCCTTCCTAACGTAGCAGCATGCAACACTTGACTAAGTGACATGCCTGCCAAATGTAGCAAAATCCATCAGGGGAAAAGTCTCAAGGCCACACTGCCTCAGAGTTTGTGGTCACCGTACACAGCAGGATACAACTGTGGCATTGTTCAATGGGACCTAGCTCTCATTGTTTCAGAGCTGGTCATTCATGCACTCGTGTCGGTAGCTGAATGCATCATAGTGCACCAGTTCTTTTCCTGATGGACTGTGTTGTGTCTGGCAGGGTTAGGGTTAAATACTTTGTGTGAACAACGAAAGTTATTCAGAGACAACAAATCATAACTAAAAAGACTGAAATCTTAGCTGCAAACAGAAAACCCCAGCTCCTACTAATTACGTTCCCATCTAATTTTCTTGCCATATTTTCATCTTCCAACCCCCGTCAGATATTTGGAGCACTTAGCCCCTGCGCTGTTAAGGTCAGCGAGCATTACTACGGCACAGGGGAGACATTTCTGTTCAACTTTATTGACTGGGAACTCAACGTCTACAGGTGGACCGGTGAGAACAACTTCTTCATCAAGGGAAACTACAACAGTCTGACCCTGGGAGGCGGAGAGTAAGTAACAAACATTGTTGTGCTTTGTAGGTAACCTTCCAAAGGTAATGAGGACGAACCTGTGTTCACAGGAACTCATGTGCTGCTGTGGGGGGGATCGCCACACCTCCTCCACAGCTAGCCTGTTACCTTCCCAGCACTGAATAATGCCGGTACCCATTTAATTAACAATTCCCGAAGGTCCCCAATTTACGATCATGTACAAAACATATGGGAAGTCTTCCTAAAAAGAGTACAAACAAAAGAGGGACAATAAGGGGTCCCCGATTGCAGGCAAATACACACTTGGGCGTGTGTGTGTGTATTCCATTTCACTGTAAAGTTCAGTCATCAATCTCAACCAAACTTGAAAGGTGGTCTGTGAAGAGAAGGCCGACGTTAAAAACAATCCCTTCCAATATGGATATTTACGAGGTCTCTGGAGAGACACTAATGACTCTAACATACATGTTAGTCCAGTCCAAAACTCTCCATTCAACCCAAACTCCCCATTCATGGACAATAAAGGCGGTCACTGAAAAGTGTCCTTGCTAACTGCCTGTACATGTACATGTATACAAACTGCCAGGATGCCGGGGGATCACGCAAGTTCTACTTGCACTATTTTTAAATTTGGGTATGTAATACTGACGTTTTTCCATTTGTCCACAGTGGTGCGTTCGGTCTCTGGCTAGACGGAGACTTGTACAGAGGAAGAAGCAGGAGCTGTAAGACGTTTTCCAATCCGTGTTTAGCTCACGATGAGGACTTTATCATCGCTGATCTGGAAGCTTGGGGATTCGGACTCGCCTAAACTGTACAAAGAAAAATAATGGAAATCGCTCAACCCAACTTGCAAGTGTCTAGGGTTTGGATCCAGATAACTGTGACAATTCTTTGAAGTGTCTGTGATTTGAATTCCGTATTCCATGTAATGTGAGGATATCGTCAAGTGAAAAATGAACAAAATACAAACGAAAATCAAGGAGATGAAGTTATGCATTGAAGTGTTTGTGGCTCGAGTCCAGTTACAGTTCTGTGCGGATTGCATGAGGGGGAATGCAAGAACTTGACAGCAATTTTGAGATGTTGCACTACATGGAATGCATTGTGAGTTGCATTCTGGAGTGTCGATGGTTCGAATCCAGCTTTGTATGTGAATGATTAAAGAGAGGATGGAACCTTTTAAAACGAGGATAGATAGAAGAAATGTGACTTGAACTTCTGAGAGAAGCCACGCAAGCAAGATTTATAACAGATGTACGATGCGTATTCTGGACTGGTCTGCGGTTCGAGTCCACCCGAGGATTGTGGATTGCTCCGTCAACTTGCGCAGTGACCTTCAGAGGAATGATGGAAGCATGACCTTTGACCTCAGTGGCGACCTATGTTTGATCCTCAGTTAGATTTTATTCTCATCACGCCCTAAACGGCCATGGTTCGAATCCGCTCAGATGTTTGTGAGGAATTCACAGTGAACTGTTGGAATCCGGATCAATCCTCACGAACCATTCAAAAACTTGCCAAATGTATCTACCGGGAGCCTCAATAAGAATGGACCTGCTGGCTCCCTTGTAATATATGTATATAAATATATACTCGTTGATTATCGCCTCCCTTTCTTTGGAATGGAATGGACCGCTTATGAGTTAAACTAATGGACTGTTGGCGGGACCATTTCCTGGAAGAGGGGTGCAAGGACACCAAGTGTTGTTGGAATGTAACTTTTGGATCTGTGGGAGTGCTTTGTCATTCCTACTTTGCGAATGGAATGGACTACAAACTTAAAACGTGCTCATAGGGAGTTTTTTTGATACAGTAAAAAGAATGTTCCATTTCGGAAGGTTCTTTGCAAAATATAAATGATATTTGGATAAAGGAAAGAATGGCACGACATAAAGGTTTTGACCCATGTTGACTGCGGTACAAGCACATAATGAAAATTTCAATAATACCTCATCCAGTTTGCATCTAGGCAGGTGTGCATGTACCACTGTTTGTTAAGTACATGTGCAAAAAAAAGTGTGCATAAATCAGATGATTTGCTATGCAATATGCAAATAATGTAATTTGCATATTTTGCATATGCTAAGTAGTTTGCCTGGTAAGCATTTTATTAACCCCATGCCCTTAACAACCCACAGTAGCAAGGTTACCAGTGAATGGATCCCTGTATGTAAAATACTTAGTACTGTGAATAATGAGGATCGTCGGTGCATGTCCATATTTTTGTGTGAAATTTCGAGAGAGATTTGTGGAGTCTCTGAAACTAAAATTCCGACTGAATTAAATTCTACTATTTAAGGCAGGGTAGAAAATGTAATGCCACGTTATTATTTTATGAAAGATGCTTTATTGGTTGGGGAAAAGATTGTTTTACTTTTCCAGTTGAAGTAATGATTTATGTACCAGCTTCTTTTTTGCAGGTGTTCTATTCATTAATACTTAAAGGGCCAATCACATGAATTTTACTTGGGAACATATTTGTGCAATTTCCTCCTCTTAAATGTATGAAAACTATTTGACATCCCTTTTTGGCTAATGTTATTGAAAAGTGCACTTCTTTAAACATTTAAAATTGTCCTTGCTTTTGCGGAGGGCGCTGTTGCTGTGATGTCATTTCAGGAAGAATACCATTTCAGGAAGTACAACAGCAAAATGTCCAAATTCTGGCAATTTTTGTTGCTGAAATAGCTGTAACGTTGAGGTTTCTGCCTGAAATGACATCACACTTTTGCTCATGAATATACATACTTTCATTAACATAAAACTAAATAGGCACCAAAATGCCCTTAAAAAGGGCAAAATGAAAATTGAAAATAAAGTTAAATGGGACACAAAGGTGCATTTACAAGGACTGGATTAAAAAAAATTATATTAAATGAGCCCTTTAAGTTAATTATTACTCAATAATTTTCCTTGCTTTAGTATCAGAGGGATGTCAGTTTTACAACTCAATGTTGTTTCCCTTTTAAAACTAAATTTTTGCGTTTTCACTGGTGTAATTTTCCAGGCGCAGTAAAGAATATCATTATCGGTGAAGGGGAAACCCAGTATTCAAATTGACATTTCCCAGACGCAAAATTCCTGTAAAATGTAATCTAGTCCTTTGTTTGGGAATTATTTGAAAATTCAAATAAAAAAACCAAGCCATGAGCATGGTTTTCTGAAGTTATACCCAGTGATTTGTGAAAATGTTGGTGATAACATGTTATCCTATTCATGTATACTTCTCCCAATAATATTTACAAATGTAGGCCGACTTGTACGTATAGAATAATTACCAAAGCACCCCTGTGTAATATAGTGATACTATAGATTGGTTGCATTCAGTGGCCATCTTGAAGCTGTGTTCTGTTATATTAATTCATTAACCCTCCTATGCAAACATACATTCTGTGCCAAGTTGTCATTTCAGTCAAAATCAATCAAGTGACTGTTTTCTATGGTTAAGAGCTCCCAGCCTACAGAAAGCAGGATTGACTGGCTGTGACTGTTTATGTAATTTGATACGGCTATGCTTTGACTGTCGGGGTGCGTTCGAGCGTGCTACTCGTGTTAACACGAGTATACTCCTGAGCGCCCGAACGGCAGGAGTACGACCCGCGGGTTAGCAAGAGTATGCTCTCCATCATACCGGGAGTAAACTCCTGCACTGAGAGTAATTCATGCGCACGCAACATTTTCCTGCACACGGGAGTAGCAAGAGTAACACGCTCAAACGCACCCTAGGTGATTGATAAGCCAGCTGTGCTTAACACTTTTTTTGTTTTTGTCTGTTGACTGAATTTGACTAGTCACAGTGCTTGCTTGAAATATGATCCGACTGTTGGTGACTAGCCTGTGTAAAAGGCATGGCAGGGGAAGAGGATTTATGTTTTTGACTGTCTCAGTGTCTGTGACTGTTCAAATAGCAGAGGGTTAATGAACACACAAGAGGTCCACTCATGCGTGTCCCTGTTGAACAAAAGCACACACCTCAAACATGGCTGCAGTGCAACCTGTCTATAGGAGTAATACTGGTTTGTATCAGTTAAGAATGTTGGTTAAAATTGCCGTTATTGTTGCATGTTTCAATCAATTTCAATCTTTTTATTGATTGTTGAGTTTTGGAATCAGACATTTGAAGTTATTAAGTGCTCAATTTTTTGGTTGGAAATAAAGCGATTGAAGTAGAGTTTGAAAATCTCCTTTGAGTAAACTCAGCACCCAAGAACATCAGAGTTTTTGCTTTTTAAACATTTATGTTACTTCGGCATGTAACTTTGAAGCAACATTAATATTTTTCAAACTTCATTATGTTATTCTCTGATGTAGGGATTTACCAACAAAGCACATTTCAGAATCGTCTTTTTGTTGCAATATAGTACAGTTATTGTTTCTAAATATGATATTGTTTCAATCTTAAGTACGCACAGTGTATTATGATTTTGATACATTTAATATAAGAAGTTGCTTGATTGTAAACTGAAAGTAATTCAATTTGAGAGTTTTTGCATGTTTAAAAGAAAAGTACTGTAAGTTGAAATCTGCAAATATGTTTAATTTTTTTTTTAATTAACTATATTTTTTAATTAACTATAATTACGATTTAGCAGAATGAAAAATGAAATTTTGGAAAAGTACATTTATTACGGCAGATAGGTGATGGGATTGTGCCTTTACAAGAATGGCATTTGGCACGCTGTCAGAGTATGTCATGAGAAAGATATTTGGCTATAGGGCCATCGCAGAATTGTCCTTTGAAAATTCGTAGGTAGAAAATCAAGCAATGGCAGCCATTTTGAAAATTTTGAAAATTGCTTGTTATTCTACTTATATTTTGTTCAAAGGACAAATGTGTGATAGCCTCAAAGCCAAAATATCTTTCTCATGTCACACTCTGACTGTGTGCCAAATGCCATGCTTGTATCATCAAAGGCACAACTCACGCAAATACTTCCCGCATCTGTACCACTAACTCAGTTTGTAAGATTTAAGAAAAGCTTGCCTACGTGAAGAGAGACAAACTTGGCATTTGTCCTTTTGGATTTTAATCCTGTCGAAACAAAGGGCAACTCGATCTGAGGCTGTCGTATCATGCTTTTCTGAAGAAGCCAACTTTTAGTGTGGATTCGTTTTGTTAAATAACATCACCACATTTACAATGATGTGTCCCTTTGTTGCCATGAGATGCCATTTTGTAAACACAACACCAATTTCTAATTTTTAAAAAAAATCTGTAAGAATTCTATTGAAACAACCCAGTTTGAAAAAGGCAGATTATTAAAAACTTGACAAAATTCAAAATTTTTATTTTATTTGAATTGTATTAATTCTCTGTTTTGTTATTAATTCTGTGTTTTGTTTAGCGACAAAAGTAGTTATAACCCTTCTTGTGCACAAAAATTGTACGATTCAATACTATTGAACGACATTATAAATGTTCCCAACACGTCTACTTAAGAGCATTATAGAAATTAATCTATGAAATATGTATGTAAAAAGTGTATTGCATTTGGATAATTAAAACAGTAGACAAAATCATAGTCTACCACAGTGAACATTTTTGTTGGAGCTTGTAATTGTGTTTAGCCAATGAGTTATGTAATACTGTTTGCAAATTATTTGTGCGCAATTGGCCTGCCTGCGAATTTTTCCCATAAAAGTATCGTAGAGGGCGCTCAACAACCATCCATAGATGATGTTTGGGAAAAAAATAATTCACGGCCACCCCCCCCCCCCCCCCCCAAAAAAAAGAGGGTGTATTCTGCTTGGACATTTTGGAGGTGGTCAACCAACATTGAAACTAAGATCAACACCGACATTTTCCAGTTCAATAGAGTTTTTTAATTATTTTAACTGTCCTTATACGCCTGAAAATATATATTCTCCATACATTTTTATTCAGATGTATTCTTTTCGGGGTGGGTTGTTTTGCGAGAGGGCGCACTTCTACTCCGTGACCGACGCATGAAATGAATCAGGACCAAAAACGACAAAATCATCGACTTGTAGAAAGTTTAGGTGGCACACAGCGATCGCGAAAACAGAAAACGTCAGGGGCTCAGATTTCAACATTGGTCCCATGAGCTTTACGTTGCGCTCCAAATACACTCAAGTTCAATGTGCATGCAATAATTACGCAGGAGCGAGGTTGACGTTTTCGACAGGTGCATGTCCATCAATAAAGAACTGCTGCATTTGCACAAAGTTTTCAGATCGGGTCCTACTAAAGCGCGTCAACAAGCGTCAACAAGCGTCAACAAGCGTCAACAAGTTTTAGTAGTCGTTAAGTGCGCGTCAACAAATTTTGTATAGGCCTTTGAACAATAAAAACAGCTTTATATGGTAGGAAAAGCAATAATGAACATCTTCTGCATATCAATTAAAGTTAAAATTATTTCAAAACTTGGTTTTTTGAACGCGAAATGTACGACGAATTTGTCGATAAAAGTAGGCCGCCATCTTGTTTGGATGGCGCTGTAGACTTCGCGCATGCGTAGTATGGCTCTTTACACTTCACGCATGCGTAGTACGGCTAGCTACACATAAACAAGATGGCGGCCAACTTTTATCGACAAATTCGTCGTACATTTCGCGTCCAAAAAACCAAGTTTTAAAATAATTTTAACTTTAATTGATATGCAGAAGATGTTCATTATTGCCTTTTCTACCATATAAAGCTGTTTTTATTGTTCAAAAGCCTATAAAAAATTTGTTGACGCGCACTTAACGACTACTAAAACTTGTTGACGCTTGTTGACGCTTGTTGACGTTTGTTGACGCGCTTTAGTAGGACCGTTCAGATCGGCCAAGAAAATGCTTTAATTTGAAGCTTTTTACTCGTGTGGTGAGTATTTTAAAGGGTTTTGCTTGGCTTTAGAAGCTATGTTGTGATCTAGAGCCTAGGCAAAACAGTAACTAGCCTAGCCTAGTATCGTCAGACCCCCTCCCTAAAGCTACGCAGTCCTTTTTCTACGCACTCACAATTGTCATGATTGTGTGTGATAACGCACGCGCGTTGCAAGCGTTAGCTGCGCAGATAATGGAGGGTCGAGGATAAGGCCCTATACAAATATGTCAGTGACGTTGGCGATTGTGTAGTGGTACTGGTAGTGTTAGGGCGGACGGGGCGGGGCCCCTGTTTTGTTTCGATCAAAGGAGAGTCAAGAGTGTTTTTTATTACTCAAAAAGACAAAAACAAAAAGACAACTGCCTGGCATTATTGACTGATGAAGGGCGATCGTATAGTGTAGGGCTATAGATCAAGAAGCCCGCAAAATTGCCTGCAGCACAAAACACTAATAAAGTACAAAAACGTCCATCAAAATGGAGACATTTCACACAGAAGCGCTGCACAGTTTGCCCCTATACTCCGTACTTTATCTCTTGACATACTCACGTATCATGCGCAGAACTAACATAGGTGGATTCTGTCAGTTTTTAGGCCAAAATGATGAAAAATATGCCCTTTCCGCACTGAGCCAACCTGACACTTGAAACGTGCACGCATATGATCGAGCGATGATTTTCGGTTCGCTCGGAGCGCGCCGCGGGGGTACGGTACAGGCGAAATGATAGTATGTACATGCGTACAAGTGCATGTACCGTAACCCCCCCCCCCCCCCCCCCCCCCCCCGCGGCGCGCTCCGAGCGAACCGAAAATCATCGCTCGATCATATGCGTGCACGTTTCAAGTGTCAGGTTGGCTCAGTGCGGAAAGGGCATATTTTTCATCATTTTGGCCTAAAAACCGACAGAATCCTCCTATGTTAGTTCTGCGCATGATACGTGAGTATGTCGAGAGATAAAGTACGGAGTATAGGGGCAAACTGTGCAGCGCTTCTGTGTGAAATGTCTCCATTTTGATGGACGTTTTTGTACTTTATTAGTGTTTTGTGCTGCAGGCAATTTTGCGGGCTTCTTGATCTATGAGGCTTTACTACGTGGAGCCTCATAGTTCTAGGAGTAGGGGCCCGGTTCCTAGTATAAGGGAACAAACTCCAGTTTAAAATTATTGGACCTACCAAACTAGTCATGCTAGTTGGCGACATTCTCAATGAACAGGCATGACATAGATAGAGGGCAGGGTTTTGATTTTTTGAGGGGAATTCGGGGGTAGGCCTACATGGCCTAGGCCTAAGATGACGATGACAGCGCGGCGACAACACACGACCCGAAAATAAAAATGGCGATCACCGCGGAATGTACCGTGAGCACGCACGGCACGCTGGATCGCAAGGCACAAACCGCGCAAGAAAATCGTGAATTTTTTTTTTTCAATATGATTTTTCACACACCCTTTAGGCAGTTAATTTATTGTGTGTTATATTTATTTCAGAGATTAAACAGCTGTACTGTCAGAAGCAGGGGCCATAGTGAATACCTTGCCAGAGTTTTGTCAAGCTAGAAAACCGTCGAGTCCCCAAACGCCCCCCTTTTACCCCTCCTGTGTTTCCCCTGATGTCACCAAGGCTGGATCCCAACGCAACACCCACGAACCGTAACCGACCCATACCAACATGGGCAACGACACTGCACACCGCAGCGAATGCACACAGGACAGTCACCCGAGGGCGCCCTTTACAAACAGCTCCCTTCACCTCCCGGTGTCGCTCGCACCACCCAATACCTTTATCACTGCGGGGAGCCAGTTGCTTACCGAGGACGTTACGTGCACGGACAAACCGGACTGGGTGGAGTTTACCGGGGGAGCTGGGGCGGCCTTCATCAATATCATCGTAACGTTCCCCGTCAACAAAATCATCTTCCGGCAGCAACTCCATAGCATAAGGGTTCACAAGGCGCTAAGCCAGTTGAAGAAGGAAGGAGCGAGACATTTGTACCGCGGTGTGCTACCACCTTTGCTGCAGCGCATGTCGGGATTGTCACTCATGTTTGGACTCTATGACCAGTACTCACGGATCCTCATCAGGCACTGCTCGGACTGCCCGTTGATTGTTGCCAAAGTCTCTGCAGCTCTTCTCTCAGGTAAAAAAATTTCACTGAAATTATGATCCGCTTGGAAAGAAGTACATTCTGTCTTCAGCCAAACAATTCTCAGTCACTAAACAATTCTCTGCCAATTCAGGCATGATTTGAGGCGTGAGATTGCACCCCCACGCCATCGCAGGCCCAAAAGCTTCCCGAGAAGTGTGAATAATTGCACGCCTGAATGGCCCTTGACCACAGAATCACTCACCTAGAAAATCACACACCTAGAAAAACCACACGCCTAGAACATTTCACGTGTGCCTCTTTCCACACACCTGTGATTTTCAAATCAGAACGTCTGTTCAGGAGGACAATAATAACATGATCTGGTCATTTCAGAAAGACAACTTCTTGCAATTTCACTGAAGTAGCAACAACGAGCATCTAGATTTCCGCAGACACATCAAACAGGCATCTTTATTCATGTAGATCTACAAAATCTTCCTTCATTTGTAGCATCTTCAGTGTAATGAATGGTGCTCATAAACCCTAACCACCCGAACCTTCAAAATCCAAGTGCATTTTTGTTGGAATCTGTTGGAGTGAGCACTGCACAAGTGAACTGATTATGCTTTACATGGGGTCAGGCATACCACCATAATAATCAGAGTCCAATAGTTTGGGTGTAGAGTTTACCATATAGTGTTAGATTTTGCAAGAGTTAGGAAGGTTTCTAGTAAATTACTCAAGGGGTGAAGGTTAAGGAAAACATATTGTATGCATTTGTGGCCAGTAGAAATCCTTTATTATTACAATGCATTAACCCTAACAACTCAACCCGTCAAACCCCAATGGCATGTTTTGTTGGAATCTGTCAGGATGGGTACAGTACCCCTAAACTGACAGTCTTTTACATTGGGTTGACACACCTCCAGAATCAAAGTCAGAAACGTGTGTGCAGTTTCCCATATGGTGTTGGAATTTGCCAGGATGGGTATGGTTCCTAGTAAATCATGCTAGGGTTAATCACTTTTTAGTGGTGAAAAATTTAAACTTCTGGCTCTGTGATCAAGCAGATTTTGCCCCCAATAATTAAACGACGTCTGTTCAAACGCGAGTGTCTGTTTTGCAGGTACAACAGAGGCGATCCTCGTCCCGTTTGAGCGAGTTCAGACGTTACTCCAGGATCACCGTCACATGAAGAACTTCGACAACACTTTCCAAGTCTTCCATCGTCTGCGGCACTACGGTCTCCGCGAGTACTACCGCGGGTTGACGCCGATCCTTCTACGCAACGGACCCAGCAATGCCATCTTCTTCACCATGAGGGAGAAACTACAGACGTTCACACCCAAAGATGCCTCCAGAGTTCAGAAGGTATTTAAACACTTTAGACACTTTTGGAAACTCTAGTTGAGCCATCAATCTCAACCAAACTTGATATGTGCTTTATAGGGTTCATTTTTTTTTGAACAATTCTTTTGATCTCAATTGTTCTGCATACAGTTTGGCATTGAATATGAAATCTTGTTTTGCAAAGGTTCCACGTTGTGTTCAGCAATTGTTGCATTGTGATGGCTGTGGCATTTTCTGTCTCTGTCCACCCAACACTTCTAGTTACCTCTGAGGGTTCTTCAACGGGAATTGCAGTTATACTGTTTAAATATGAGGCTCATTTTGTTAACCCTAACTCCCTTTTTGCTAGGATGTAGCCTCAGTCCTGCAAAATCCTCCAATTGGCCTCATGGAAAAATAGCATATAGCCTCAGTCCTGCAAATTGCTCCATTGTTTCTTGAATATGGTCCGTGGAGGGGTGACCACTGCCTGAATCCTGCAAAATCCGGCGGCAGTGGCTGTCAATATGTAGAGGCTTGGCCAGTGACATCTTGGAGCAGTACGGAGGATTTAAAGCATAATCCAGGTCTAAATTTATGCATGGCTGAGCTAAAACAACCCAAGGTCTTGACAAAGTGCATCCTACGGAATCAGTAACGCACTGATGGAGCCGTGGAGAAGTCCAGACAATGGCCCACCTACTGACATGTGGTGGAGATACGTGCACCATTGACGACCTCCACGAGGGCAGTGATGTGGCAATAGCTGTGGCAAAGCGATGGCAGAACGTCGTCTGACACACGAGCGAGCGAGTAACTCACTTTTGCCATGTAACCTCAATCCTCCAAATTCCTCCACTATGGCAAAGAGGATTTTGAAGGATTCAGGGCTGTCGGGGTTAAACAATTTTACCGAGTAATATCGTGTTCTTTCATCCGTTTACAGATTAGCAGTGACTTCGTAAACGGTGCCATTTTAGGAGCATCTTTAAGCACCATCTGGTTCCCAGTCAACGTCATCAAGACCAAGATGCAGTCTCAGGTCGGGGGCGAGTTTGTGTCCGCCTGGAGGACACTTCACATCGTGTACAATGAGAGGGGACGGAGATGGCGGGCCATGTTCAGGGGGGTGCATCTCAACTTCAGCCGAGCGTTGATATCGTGGGGCATCATCAACGCGTCGTATGGGATACTGACGTCCACGCTGCACGAGCTGAGAGGTTCAGTTACGGATTGATAACCAAATGAAAATCTTGTGTGCATGGATGAAAACAATTACTGATGCTGTTTATGGACTCAAGAGTACTTGCCATACAGCGGTGATAAAGCTCTCTCGTGGTGTCGGGTTATCTCGGTGGCGGGTTATCACGTATCTACAACAATAGTGTCTTGTCCCAAGACTCCTATATCTGCTGCAATTGTCTTTTGAGTTTGAACTTACCCCAGCAAGCCTAGTGGTAAGAAATCTCAGACGACAGCTGCACTGGTAAGGCCACAAAAAAAAAATACTTCTGCTTCCAATAACATGCCTTTCAAATATAGGGTCGGTAGGTCGGAATTTTTAAATATTTTTTGCCATTATTGTTTGAATGGGGTATTCAATAATATGCAAATTTCAGCCTGAACTATATCCATTGCACTACGAAAGCTATACAAAAAAAAATGGCCACAAAGAGTGTTTAAAACTTACTTTGATTATTGTCAAAATATTTAAGGTCAGTAATTCTTAAAAATAATGGACAATTCAGGTCGTTCACACCATATGCACAACACTAGTCAAGATGGGAAACTGGCAAACGTTCTCTGTATTCATCGCGCGGTGTCAGCTTGCTTGATGCACTGTGTGTGGCAGGCAACGAACCTCGTTTTTACGAAAGGACATTTTGGGAAACCACACTGCATAGTATTACTCTAAATACAAGTAGTACAACCTCGAAATAAATTCATGAACACAGAAAATACATACACAGACACGAGAGATCAAGTTCTAATCTGACCTGCAACTGCAGTGCACCGCGGCCGTGTATAGACTGGTTAACGCATTTCTCTTTGGCCCTTTAAGTGCGTGGCGTGGCACGGTGGGAACCAGTCATAGCTGCATTGAGCTTTACGCACGTGTTTTCATATCACGACATCGAATTGCGAACTAGTTATCG
The DNA here is from genome assembly GCF_015706575.1 of Patiria miniata. Taxonomy (NCBI): domain Eukaryota; kingdom Metazoa; phylum Echinodermata; class Asteroidea; order Valvatida; family Asterinidae; genus Patiria; species Patiria miniata. The sequence continues at coordinate 5,720,738 of NW_024037056.1, read as the reverse complement.
CGAAGTGAACTTGTAAAGTCAACGGAGGCAAACAAATCAATACTTGAAGCAAAAAGGATTTTTGAGAGGTGTTTTGTGAAGACAGGATTTTTAAAATTTATTTATTCATTTATTAATATTTTTTGACTTGCCGATAACATTTTTAGGGTCGCGGCCTAAAAATAGGGTCGGTCCGGTAACCGGAAGCAGAAGTTGGGGGTTTTTTTGGCCTAAGCAGAAGGTCATGGGTGTGAATCCTATCTGTGTAAACATTGGGCATATAACCTTGGTGATGCTCAGAACAATATGTTTACAATTAGTCTGTTTTAAGTATTTAGTCTAATTTCCACATATGCTGATTGATGTTGTTCTAGAGAGATATATTGCTCGCTAACGCTAACGCCAGCCATTTGTATTGATTTTCCAAACTTGGCATTTATTTCAATTTTCAAGGGCAATTCCACGGTTACTCACGTTACATTTTTGATGTACTTTTGAGTTTCTTGGGCTATAATTACCTTACTGAAAAGGTTTAATAACTGTTATCCCCATGGTAGATGAGTAGACCTAGACCTACCTAAGCACCAAAGATGACATCCAGAAAAATGTGTTATGTATGATAAACAAGACGCACAAAATCGGTTACTCACGTTACGAAAATGTAACGTGAGTAACCGTGGAATTGCCCTCTTATACATATAATGGGAAAGGTTTGCTTAACACAAACACATTACATGTACAAACCAAAAGGTAATGTTTGTTGATGTTTAGTTTATGTAACTTGTACCTAGTCTAAGTTATTTCTGCTGTGTGTGTAGCTTTGCAAAGCAACATTCGCTAAGTTTTCCCTGACCAGTGCACTTTTATTCTCGTAACATATAAAATAAAAATAAAAAAGAAGCTGATAATGTGGCCAGTCAAAAGAGCATACATTGTATATGTACTACTCCCGATAAATTAAGAGATTTTAGGATTTCTGACTTGCCAAATTTACAGAAACTCTTCTTCAATTGCCCAGTTACTTACATGTACATGAAGACATAATATATTGTCCATCAGTTTTACGCGATGAACTAAAACAAAGTTTGCAGTGAATGAAAGCCAGTGGAATTCCTGTAAACAGGGTTTTCCTAGCTTTAGAAATTCAAAGAATCGGGCTGAAGACTTTGATTAACTGAAATTTTTGACCAGTAATTGTTCAATAACATAATATTCAAGTAATGTAAAAAGCCTTACCTGTAAATGTATATTATATGTGAAATTGCAAATGTTATTGACATAAATTTACCTAGTGATTATGTTAAAGCTATTAATTCTGTTTAGCTGCATGTATGCCGCAGTGTATTGATGCAAAATTCTGTTTTCTCAATTGTAATTTAAGCTTAAAATATGTTAAAACTGAAGAATATGATTGGCTGCAAGTGCACAATTTTAATATAAATGGGTTTTACTACCTCAAGTATACACTGCATGTATTTGTGGGGAAGCATGCGAGACATGTTTTATTTAACCCTAACCTTCCCAAATCCTCCAAAATCCTCTTTGCAAAATGGAGGATTTTGCAGGATTGAGGCTATATGGCAAAAATCTGTGACTACTTTTGGAGGCTGCACTGTGCCAAGGTCTTAGGCTGGACCTTGTGTTGTTTATGCTCAGCCGTGCATTAATTTTCGGCCTAGATTATACTTGAAATCCTTCGCACTGCTCCAGGATGTCACTGGCTATGCCGCAACATATTGACAGTGATTGCTGGAGAATTTTGCAGGATTGAGGCTATATGGCAAAAATATGTGACTGATTTTGGAGGATGCACTTTGTCAAGGTCTTGGGCCGGACCCTGTGTTGTTTATGCTCAGCCGTGCATAAATTTTGGCCTAGATTATACTTGAAATCCTTCGCACTGCTCCAGGATGTCACTGGCTATGCCTCAACATATTGACAGTGATTGCTGGAGGATTTTGCAGGATTGAGGCTATATGGCAAAAATGTGTGGCTGATTTTGGAGGGTACACTGTGTCAAGGTCTTGGGCCGGAACTTGTGTTGTTTATGCTCAGCCGTGCATAAATTTTGGCCTAGATTATACTTGAAATCCTTCGCACTGCTCCAGGATGTCACTGGCTATGCCGCAACATATTGACCAGTGATTGCTGGAGGATTTTGCAGGATTGAGGCAGTGTGGCATTCAAGAAATAACGGATAATTTTGGGCATTTTTCTTCATATGTCAAATTTCATTCAATATTTAAATTTTAAAAAAAATTAATTGCCCTAAGCTTCCAAAATGCAGAACAATACTATAATTTTTTTAAATATTTTTTTGTATATTTTCATTTTGTATTTTAAAAAAAAATACATTTCCACTCAGTGCCAACAATCGTTTGATGTGTTCTTTCCTGGCTGACTTAAAGGCATATAGGATCATATTCTGTTCGTGCGTTTCAGTTGTTTCCAGTAATAATACCACTCAAAATCCAATGAAGAATGTTCAACACCTTGAAGATTTCAGCTCAGTGGATATTACACTTTTTGAGAAAATTTGAAAATGCATGTTGATTTTTCTCAACGTAAATTCTTTTGACAGCGTGATGGTTAGGTCCTAAGGCCAAACACAAATCGTAGTTCTGCTTCCGATTACATGACATTCGAAAACAGGGTAGGAAGGTAGGGAGTTATTTTTTTTTTGGGGGGGGGGGATTTTTGCGTACGATCATATGGAGGCGTCTGCGTGTAGTCAAGGGTAAAAGGTAGTAATGGATGGTTTTGGGGTGTTTTTTCCTCATTTTTCCCATAAAAAAAATAGGGTAGGGGCTGTCAGAATAGGGTAGGTAGGAAAACCGGAAGCAGAAATATATTTTGTTTGGCTTAACCATTGCTAGAGAAAGTATGATTTATTCCTCTTTTCTTGAAAGTGACAGCATACTAGGCGAAACAATTTCACAGGATGTTTGATCCTATTATTTATTTACAATCAAGTAGGATATTTCATAATATTTTGGCAGTTTCGTTTTTGACTTGTTGCAAATGATCCTACAGTGTATGCCTTTAAACAGCGTCATCTACACATGTACTTTTGCTGTACGCTTTCAGTGGCATGTTAGTATTGAGGTATATTGTTTCCGTTGTACTGCCATGTTGTTGATGGCAAAACTCATAGTATTCTTGATCATAAAGATATCATAACTTACCTGAACTCTTTTAGTATAACCACAAAAAAATATAGTGTTGTAAGAAGAAGCTTAGTATATTTAACAGACATGATTTTTTTGTAAAGTTATGTTCACGTTTTGTATCGGTTTGTGATTTGGTATTTTGACCGTAGTCATAAATTCTATTATAGAACATGGAAATGTGATCACATGATAAGTCACATGACAGGTTTTCAGGAAAGATGCTTGTGAACTGTCCGATATTGAAATGTTATTAATGCAGTTCAACTGCAAAATTCAAAAATTAAAAAAATTTAAAAACAGTAAAGTTCAAAATGTATTGTAATTACAATTATACTCACAAAGGTGCTTCAAACTGAACTTTGAATAAAACCCACCGTAACCATTTATCAAATTCGTTTTTAGCAGCATGACAACTGATATTGGACTCTGTTGTATTGACTCAAAGACATAGAAATAATAGGTACCTGTCGGAGTCTGTTTGTTAAGCATGAGCCGAGGGATTTAGCCGCAACGCTTAATGAAGAGATCGCGACGACCTCGCAAGCTACGTCCTGCTTTAATAAACAGACTCTGAAAGGTAGCTATTACAGATATGTTTTTGTTGGCATGTGGATTTCACTGGGTTGATAAGGATACGAGAATAATGGAAACAGTTATATTTTAATCTTTGATAATGAAGTACTTCAGAAATATTTTACATGGATAGAAAGCTGTATAGCTCCCATTGTTTCAAGACTGAATAGCTTTTGAGATAAGGTGCGATAAAAACAAAAATTGCCAGTTTCTTTTGTCTGTGCAAAAATCCCACGTGCAGGCCTGTTAGCGAAGGTTGATTATAAATGTAGCTAGAAATGAGATTTTTCTAAAAAATTGTAAATGGATAGAAAGCTGGACAGTACAACATGCAACAGTTCTTAAGTTTCTGGGGAGTAGTCCATATAGTTTTGGAGATACGGCGAGATGTAAGTTAATTAAAATTAATTGAAGTCCCAACTAAATTTTACAGTCTTAAATGTGCCAATGAAAACAAACTATCTGTATTTTATGATGCGGGCAATAAAATTTCTAATCTAATCTAATCTATCTTTTTGAAGAGCAAAGAATTAATATATTGTTGGTTACTGCAAGTGTTGGATTTTGGCGAGCAGGTTGTTTGGCTGTGGGGCTATTAGAGATGCTGTCAATTGAGGTTCCTTGTTAAAATGCCAAAGTTAGTGGCCACTCAATGTGCTGTTTGGATGATGACAGGAATCTTGCGATGATTGAGCCACTGCAAGAAAGAAGTACGGGAAGCCCAGAGGATGTGCTCTAAGACAAACTGGACGGCTTGCTGCATCTCGATTGTGAGGAGCTCGCTAGCGGGCATGGACATGACCAGGAGGCAGAGCTTCTCCTAGGGATGGGTGGAAGGAGGAAGGGTGAGGGTGAGATGGATGGGTGTGGGTGGAATGAAAGGGCGGGGTGGGGTTTGATCGGGTGGGGTTCTGGGTGTGGGTAGCTTGGGATGGGTGGGTGCAAGGATGAATATAAAGAGCTGCAAGCAATCTGTCGGGGGATCTCTGGCTGGCATGGGCCTGACCAAGAGGCAGAGCTCCTAGGGATGAGGATGCAAGGGTGGAAGGAACTTTGTGGTCGAGATGGATGGATGAGAAATGGGAGAGAAAGGGCAAGGTGGTGCAAGATAGGTGGGGTTCTGGGTGTGGGTAGCTTGGGATGGGTGGGTGCAAGGATGAATATAAGGAGTTGCAAGCAATCTGTCGGGAGCTCTCTGGCTGGCATGGGCATGAAAAAGAGGCAGAGCTGCTGGAGATAAGATTGCAACGGTGGAAGGAAATTTGAGATGGATGGGTGCAAGAGGGGAAAAGAAAGGGCAAGGTGGTGCAAGATGGGCGGGGTTCTGGGTGTGGGTAGCTTGGGATGGGTGGGTGCAAGGAATGGGTGAAGTAAGAGGCTGTGTTTGGGTGATGGAATGGACAAAGAGACACAACTTCTCCTAGAGATGAAGGGGTATGGAGATGGAAGAAAGGGATGGGGTGGGGGTTGGATGGGGGTTGGGTTCAGGGTGTGCACATCTTGCTATTAGGTTGCGTAAAGTTGCAATGAAGGAAAGTTAATTAGGTGGGATAAGGGGGGTTGGTATCTAAATGTTGATGGTTGGAAAGGTGGAAGGTTGAGGTGAAGGCAGGCGAGTTTGGCATAGTGGCATTCAAGCTTTGGACACCTAGGAGGTACATTAACCCCCTGCAATTGGGGCTGCAAGAGTGCACTGAAGTCATCCAACATTTGTAGCGAATATACTATAAAGTGTCGGTTGGGAGAGAGTAGAGCATTGAGGCGCGCGTCAGACTCACCTTGGCATTAGGGATGGACTTGGCATCCTCCAGAGACCACCTCGCAAGTTTCTGCGTGAGTTTGTTGATGACGGGGTCATCCTTCCCCACCACATCTTCTACTTCTTTCTTCAAATCAATGTACCTTCAAAGGACATCCAAATAGAATGTATTTCAGTGCGACTTAATTGGCCTGGGTTATACTAAGGTATGGTGGATAGCTTATTACTACAAGATTATCTAAGATTATCTAAGCCTATCTAAGCCTTAGCAAAAGAACTGTTACACATCTTATTTTTTAACTAATGATAATCCTCACTCTTTAAAAACAAGAATGTATTATTTTCCCCTGAGGCAAAAGTGTAACTATGATGGGATGAAGAGGTACAGCCCCCCCCCCCCCCCTTAAAAATGTGAAGAAGTCAGAAACTACGACCAAACACTCAGGGTATCTCTTCACCCCTCCTCCAGAAAATCAAACCAACATTATTACTCCACTGTCTTGCAATCTGACCATTTGGATGGTTTGATCTCCTTCATGTCACTGTCGTCGGCCACGGCCAGCTGCCGGCTGATCTGAGGAGCCTCCCTCATGTGTTGGACGGCAATCTCCCAGACTGGGTGTTCATTGGCTGCATGGAACTTCTGACGGAATGTGCGGCAACGCTCTCTAAAAAGACAACAAATCACTAATCATAATCAATCTTCCCAGATAATTATTTTTTTGATGAAACCATAAAATCTAATTTTGTATTTGGCATAATTGTCTCTGTTGGAGAAAGTGAACCTGTGAAAAAGGCTTTCTTAAATTGTTCATCCCCTTGTGTCTTGACTTGTGATTGACTTGTGACTGGACTTGTGATTGACTTGTGACTGACTTATGATTGACTTGTGATCGAGTGACTTTGAGTGACATGCGATTGACTTTTTGTGACTGACTTGTGATTGACTTTTCGCTGACTTGTGACTGACGTGACTGAATTTTCACTGACTTCTGACTAACTAAATTGTGATTGACTTTTCACTGAATTCTGACTGACTTCTGTGATTGACTTTTCACTGACTTCTGACTAACTTTATTGTGATTGACTTTTGACTGACTTGTGACTAACTTAATTGTGATTGACTTGTGATTGACTTTTCACTGACTTCTGACTAACTTAATTGTGATTGACTTTTGACTGACTTGTGACTAACTTAATTGTGATTGACTTTTGACTGACTTGTGACTAACTTAATTGTGATTGACTTGTGATTGACTTTTCACTGACTTCTGTGATTGACTTGTGATTGACTTTTCACTGACTTCTGACTAACTTAATTGTGATTGACTTTTGACTGACTTGTGAGTGACTTTTGACTGACTTTTGGCTGACTTTTGACTGACTTGTGACTGACTTGTAACTAACTTGTGGCAGACTTGAGACTGACTTGTGATTGACTTGGGACAAACTCCATTATAACTGTGCAAACCTTTCCATCCTCTCAATGTCTGTGAGTGACTCCCTGGCCATCTTCTTCTGAACCTTCAAGAAGTTCTCCTTGAGTGTGATTAAGGTCTTCTCAGGATCTACGGCATCTGTCTGGGAGCTGCTGCCAGAAGTCTGAACTTGTCTCTTAACTAGATGATCAACAGGCAAGAAAACAGATTTTTGGTTTGAATAAATATATATTTGAGCCTGTTTGGGAGCTGCTACCAGAAGTCTGAACTTGTCTTTTGACTGCAGGGATATGGAGCTCAGCAGGCAAAAAAAAAACAGGTATAAATTTGGGCCTAGTATAGAATTTGTTTGGAGATGGAATTCAACCTGCAATCTCTTTATTATAAGATTGAAGACCGTCATAATCATCATCAATTGGCTAACAATTTTGGGGATTTGGAAAGCATCAAGGACCTGAATATCTGGGTTTTCCTGAAAATCAGTTTTATTATGTTTACCATAACGACGCTCCTTGTCTGCTTCGTTAAAAATTTAAATCATGAAATTTCAAGGTTTGATTTCAAAATCTCAACCACTGACTCACTTGACTGAACTTTCCTGAAAATCAGTGTCAACGGTTATTATGTATACCATAACGACGCTCCTTGTCTGCTTTGTTAAAAATTCAAGTCAAGTTTTGATTTCGAAATCTCGATCACTGTGATCATTCACTTGATTGAATCTGGTCCCATATAATGCCTGTTTACCAACCTTTGTCAGCACTTGACACTGCCATGGTTGTCCAGTACGGCTGCTTGGCTGCTGGTGTTTGGTGGTGGTGTTGGTGATGGTGGTGATCTCGTTCAGGGTGGTGACGATGATGAGTAGCCATCCATTTGCCAAAGCCGAGGGCATGTGGGTTGACATGACCTGGAGCCAGGAGGAGACCAAAGAATGAAGATGTAGAACAAAATACAAGACTATTATAATGGGTTGATGTAATTTATCTCCAGGAAAACACCGAAGAAAGAGTTGAGAAACCTAATAAACAAGTGCTGATTACACAACAAAAAAGAGTCAGTCTCTGGTCAGCGCGCGTTGATTTTAATCATGCGCGTCAATCTTTCTTCTTTTTTTTCAAATTTCCGCGGTAGCTACAACAGCAATCTCTATTGCTGCATCAGCTTACATTTTTGTACCAATGAGCACCAAGGAATGGGGACCTTGCACAAAGGCAAGTGATGGAGGGCACCAATTAAGGCAAACGATGGAGGACACCTATGTATATGAGGACACACAAAAAGCAAAATAGTACCCACCTTGTCTGTACAATCCAAGCATGAAAAACAAATAATATATAGCAAAAGTGATGGAGGGCACCAATTGCCGAGGCAAATCAGCTCACATTTTTGTACCAATGAGCACCAAGGAATGGGGACCTTGCACAAAGGCAAGTGGTGGAGGGCACCAATTAAGGCAAATGATGGAGGACACCTATGTATATGAGGTCACACAAAAAAGCAAAATAGTACCCACCTTGTCTGTACAATCCAAGCATGACAAAAATGATAAAAATCAAAAGTGATGGAGGGCACCAATTAAGGCAAATCAGCTTACATTTTTGTACCAAGGAGCACCAAGGAATGGGGACCTTGCACAAAGGCAAGTGATGGAGGGCACCAATTAAGGCAAATGATTGAGGACACCTATGTTTATGAGGACACACAAAAAGCAAAATAGCACCCACCTTGTCTGTACAATCCAAGCATGAAAAAAATAATATAAAGCAAAAGTGATGGAGGGCACCAATTAAGGCAAATCAGCTCACATTTTTGTACCAATGAGCACCAAGGAATGGGGACCTTGCACAAAGGCAAGTGATGGAGGGCACCAATTAAGGCAAATGATGGAGGACACCAATGTATATGAGGACACACAAAAAAGCAAAACAGTACCCACCTTGTCTGTACAATCCAAGCATGAAACATAAATAATAAAAAGCAAAAAAAAATAAAAATTTAATAGCGTCGCTGCATGATTCCGGATCTTTGGTCCGACCAGAGACCGACTATTTTATTTTTGCCTTAACTGTGAAAACTCTTTGCTGTGGATATTAGAATTGGAACTCAATTTCTTTGTTTGACTTTATTTTAACTTTAACTTGTCGGTCGGTCCCCACTGTAATTTATTTGATGAGATAAGGAATGTGGTTAATGAAGAAATCAAATATGGGATGAGTGAGACGCAAAATCTGACATTTGGCTTAATATGACCAGGTTTTCAGGTTCAATAAAATTTCATCAGTATGACACCAACATACTGATTCCAGAAGCAGTCTAATTTTACAATTGGACAATTTTTATTCACAGTAGCAAATTTGGGAGAAAAAGTCACAAAATGAGCTAAAAGTTTGACTTTTTAAGAATTGAGATATTTACATATCTGGATTCTGCAGAACAAGATCTTTTCAATGGTAAACAGCATTAAGGGGTACTGAGTTCAGTAACAGAAAAACAGACCACCAACGTATACTAAAACTGAATCTTGAGAAAATGGCACTTAAAATCCTGCAGTTGTGCAGTTGTGTAACAGACAATGAACTGTCAACTTATAATGAGGGGATGCAATAGGTTTTGACAGAGCAAAGAAGTTGGAGACAAGAAAAACAGAACTTAAGGTGAAATAAAAAAAAAACATGTTTAGCGTTCCCACCCGCTTCCATTTTGGAGGCCACAAAAAAACACAAAAAAATGATAATTTTCAACAGTGACATCATTTTGGCCTCTTTATCTGTTGCATCTGGCCCATGTACAGCTGTTATGTCATTTCCTGAATCCAATGGCGGTCAGTTAAAGAAAACTGGCGGCCATCTTGAAAAATAGCCGGGTCAGTCGGCTATTTTGGAGAAAAAAAAAAGCTAGGGCCTCCCGCTTCCTTTTTCTCAAAAAGGCAGGATGCTAAACATGTTTGTTTTTTTTTCGCCTAAAGATTAAGGTTTACCTGAAAACCAACAAATCGACCACCCTTCGAGTTTTGGTTTTGCCCCACTGTACTTCAACATGGCAATTTCCAACTTTTTAATAAGCTCATTTTGTGGGGACAGGTTAAGTAAGATTTGAGGCTTTGCATGGTGGAGATACTAAATAATGAAAGGTTTGCGGAAATACCATGTGCGAATAATTTCTCAACTTGATAATCTCTCAAGTTTATACCTCTGGTTTTTTTCAGAACCATTCTCTTAGTTGAGAAATTATTCGCACATGGTGTTTCCGCAAATTTTTCATTATTTGGTTACAAATAGGGGGACGTCTCTATAGTCCGAAGTACCATTGGTCCAAAGTCCCATTGGTCTATTGCTCTATGCGTTCCGTTGGTATAAACGTCCCATTGGTATAAACGTCTCATTGGTCTCATTAGTACCATTGGTCCGAAGTACCATTGGTCTATTGCTCTATGTGTTCCATCGGTATAAACGTCCCATTGGTATAAACGTCTCATTGGTCCCAAGTACCATTGGTCCGAAGTACCATTGGTCCAAAGTCCCATTGGTCCGAAGTTCCATTGGTCTGAAGTCCCATTGGTCCGAAGTCCCATTGGTCAGACGCCCCATAGGATTAGGGTTAGGGTCAGTCAACCTGAACAAGTGGAACTACACAGTATTATGTTTCGGACCAATGGGACTTCGGACCAATGGGACTTCGGACCAATGGTACTTCAGACTATCGAGCCGTAACCAAATAGCCTCTTAATAAAGACTGACAATTGGAAAATATTCAGTGGCTCACCTTGGCTGGCCAGACTGCCCCTGTGTGTCTGTTGGCCAGCAGTGGGGCCAGTGGAGGTCTGGACGGCTAGAAAGTCCTCCCAAGTCTCCAGTCTGTGCTCCTTGTCTGAGGGACGGGACTTGTGATGCAAGGAGGGTAGGTTCTGCCGAAATCTGAGACATGGAAAAAGGTAGAGAGATGCACCTCAGCTGTCAAGGTATTTGGTAATGGACACTTACACAGTTTGGTTGGAATTAACCTATCGCGTTTGAATCGTGTCAACGCAGTTATGAAATATTGTCCAATTACATGATATACAAATGGACGTAGAACACGCAAAATCTGAGACAAATAAAACTTAACGTACAAAATTCCATGGGGTTGTCTAAGGGGCGTGGCTAACTCGCAAAGCGATAGGTCAATTTGTGAAATGGATTGTACAAACTGGGAGGAATTGTCTCCTCAGATGATGTTTGAAATATCCTTCGGAGTCATTCAAAAGCTGCTTTCAACTGCATGTTAACGCCCCGGCATTATTTTTCTGTCAAGCACCAAAATTGAGTTCTCTTAAGACACGTGGAAACCTGTATTAAATCTACATCATCATTTTATCATATTAGATCTGCCCCTGCATAATATATAATTTCTTTAGAATATTTACAAAAACCTCATGAAAAAAAGAAAAAATATTAGGCTTTTAATATGAACACAAAAAGAATTCTTTGTTTTCAATCACAAAATCATAGTTTTTTGTAAAAAGATGATTTTAAAATGTTAGATAATAACTTTAAATAGATTGAATTGTAACAAGTTGAATGAATTGAGTGAATTGGTCTTTTCTTCAAAAGTCTTCGTAAAAACTAAAACTTTTCTCAAACTGTTTTTCTTGTATATTTGGATCAAAGAGACAAAGCTACAATCTGAAGACTTTGTAAAACCAGATATTGAAGAAAATTACGTTCAGCCTTGAAGGGGGAAAGTTCCAGAACAAAATGAAAAAAAAAAAATTAAAACTGCAATTCTTAAAGTTATAATATACCTTTAGTTACCAACTTTCTGCATCTCTTTAACAAAACTTTTCAAACTTTCAAATATATATTAGGATTAACACAACAGAATTGTCTTTAAAAAATTGTATCCAATTTGAGTGATGGGTGCAGACGTACTTTCTCCACTGTACTGGTGTAGATGACAGAGGTGGTACGTCGGCGGGTTTAACACTAGCAGTGGACCGATTGCCGAGGTGAGACTTGGAAGTCCATTTACTCATCATGGCTGTGGCTGCTCCTGGATTGAAATCAGCAGAGCTGACTGTGTCTGAGGACTGGATGGGATCCATTGGGGCTGTGGCTGTGGATGCGGTAGCTTGCTGGCCTGTGGTTCTCGCAAGTCGACTGGGAAAGAAAAGAGTGCCCGTTTGAAAAGGAATAATTAAGTACAACCTGTTTGCAAAGTTTTCCTCAAGTCAATAGCAAGTTGAAGGTAGAGCACATCATTTGCAGCTATCCAAAAATGTAACTGACGAAATTATTGTTGAAAAGCATACTTGGTTTAAAGAAAGTAATGGCGCTAATTAATTCCCTGTGAAATTATTCTTTCTGGCATGCTGTCATTTTGAAGAAAACAATAAAAGAAGGTCATTTTCACACACTTTTCTGGAAATTTCTGTAGTTTGTTAGTAGTGCAAGCGTTGACGTGCGCACACTCCCACGTAGTTAATATAATTTGTAGGTTCAGTGCATGACATCGCGCAATTGGCTGAATGAGAACGTGTCCCGCACGCTGATTTCGACAATTTTCAGGCACAATTTAAAATGTGACTCGGCAACTTTTGAATCGAGATCCTAGAATATTGTTTTCTCAGAATATAAAGCATTCACAGAGCTAAAACTTTATCAGTTTGTTGGAGGGGTTGATATAAAGGGGGAGAGGGTCGAGTCTTAGACACAACCGAACGCACACACGCACACCCCCCCCCCCCCTCCCCCAATGAAATCTATGTTGCTTTGTTGGGCATCGAATATATTAATATATTTAGGAACTTTAAATTCCATTTATTATTTCTGGATCCATTTTACTAGTTTCATAACATTAGACACCGGATTAAAGGGGGGGGGGGGTGGATCTCCCCACCCTCCCCCCCCCCACCCCCGCTTCTAGATCTGTTACTGCACTATTTGAACTCAAATTTGTGGAAACCACCAACTAACCAAGTATGAGAACAGAAATCAATAGAGTTATGCAAAGACAACAGCGGTTTCCAGAGGAGTACAGTTCAGACATTAAAATTAATGAAATGATTTAGATTTCTTTGAAATAATTATTTCAATCCAATGAGCAAAACTCAATGTGACAGGTTTCTATCAGGCTATCAAAAAAGTGCCTGGGGCTCTCTAGAAAAATAATTGGCTTCGTCATCACAAATGGATGACAGAAAATATTATCACAGACAATTGCAACATGCATGTAAGTTTTCCAATTTCACGTTCAATTGGACAACCAGACGATATGAGATTTAAAGTTAAAAATGGGTCACCTGAAAACTGGTCTCTCGTAAGGGACGTGACGGTACAGGAATTTGACCATCTCGTGGGACAAGGGAACCCTGGTTCTCAGATCTTTGCTCTTCATGTTGTGCAGGGCGTTGAGTACACGGTGGATGGCTTTGAGTCTCTCTGCAACAGCTTTGTGATTGCGGAGGAAATTCAGTCTGCATTTTGATGAGAGGGGTAAAATAAATTAAGAAACCACTTCTGCAAAAAGGTAATTATTCTATGAAAGGTTTACTGAACTTTATTGAAAAAAAAAGAAGAAGTATGAAATGAACCGTTGCGTGGGGATGAACAAAATGAGGCAGCGTTTGGCTCAGTCAGCTGTGTATTACCTGTTGAGGAAATTCAGTGGGGAGGAAGTAAGTGAATGACAGCACATCCGTAAAAAGGAAATGATTCTATCAAAGGTTTACTGCACTTCATGAATAAATGGGGCCGTATCATAAGTCCGACGCCTCATAAGTCCGAAATTTCTGACTTATGAAAAATGAAGTATATAAATGAAGTATATAAAATGAACCGTTGCCTGGTGATGAACAAAATGAGGCGACGTTTGGCTCAGCAGTGTATAATTATACCTTTTGAGGAAATTCATCACTCTGCACTTTGGGGAGAATGGAATGAATTATCAATGCCCATCCATGGAAAGGAAAGAATTCTATTTCTACACTTCATGAATATAAACAAGTGTAAAGATAAAAAAGAGAGACCTAATGGTCTTAACTGAAGCTTAGTACGAAAGTTAGGTCTTTGTGAGTTTACTACTGAGAAAAAGTGGTCAACATTTTGGAAAGTATGGAATTCCAACTGGAGGTGGTTTGATTAAACTTGACTTAAACCCTGACAACCCATCATTCATTACGTACCAGATTTCCTTAGCCCCAGTTGAACTGCTATGCAAAACAAATAGTGTGTAGCAAGTGTAAGTGCTAAAACCAAAAGTCACTTGAGAAACAGTCACAAGCTATCATTGCCAGCATATCGTTTTTGACACGTAACCTGTTTTCACTAAGCCAATATTTTCCGTGCCAAGCATAGTTTTGTGCTTCACAGCTTAAGCAAAATTGGCAAAATTTTTGCAAAGAAGAAATTATGCTCAATACGGCAGAAATTATTGCTCAACCAAATGACGTACTAAGCAGATATCAGCTGACAGTCACAAGCAATAGACACTGCATTACTTTTTGGCTGGTAATCTGTTTTTGGTATTAAAGGGAATATACAACATTTGCAAACATCGAAAAATAAAACTACCAGGTTTTTACGAAATACCTTACTAGGATGTTGGTAAATGACAGTCTCAAGCATCTTGTAAAATTATGGAACCTGGTGTGAAGTCATTTTCAAGAAAATGGTATTTTTGTATACATTTCCAACGGTGGTCGGCCGACCAGCGTTGGAAAAACCTAGCTATTTTTCAACTATACTGCTCCAAATTTACCATTTTTTTCATTCCAAATTTTGTTTGCTATTGGTTACATGTTTCTGAACGGGTGCAGGCCAGCTAGACTGGTTCCCTTGCCTTACAATTTTCCATCATCTATAAATTGATCCATTTTATCTTGTGTGGAGTCAGGGAACCAGACTACTTGAACATTTTTGTTTTTCTCGGTTTTTCCAACCTTTTCGAACACAAAACTTCAAGAATGTCAGTGTAACAATATTTGATCTATTATACTAACCCCTCAAATATTTCATTTCTGAAAATTACAGCAAAAGCCAATGATGTACATTCCCTTTAAAGCAAATATTTTCCGTGCTCAGCACATTTTGTTGGTGCTCACCTCATGAGTTCCTCCTCGACGTCATCATCAATGGGCTTGGTCTTGGAGGCAGTCCTGGTGCTGACATCACTCCGCATGGAATCGGTGGACATCACGCTGGCCGCCCTAGCCTGGCTGTACTGGGAGGAAGTCATGCCTAGCGTCCCTCCATAAGGCAAGCCAGCCGGTGGACAGAACGTAACGGTGCTCTGCTGAGTGCCGGTGGTCTCACTCTCCCGTCTAGCATTCTGTCAGAAATCGTCATTATTAGCTGGTTTTTTTTTTACTTTTTTTACTCATTTTTTGTATGAAGGTTTAACATTTTCATATTTTTTCTAATATTGCTAAAAATTGACATGAATAGCAATTAGATTGACTTCAAACTAGGCACAGACCCCCAATTAATGTCGCTCCTAAACAAGTTACGTTGTGATGACGTCATCATCATGTGACCTTATCTTAAAGATGCATTACAGTGGCATATCCAGAGTTAAAGAAAGCCAATTCGCTCTTTTCACGCTCCGCCATATGCATGCAGAGCCTCGATCTGGCAACTTTACACAACGAAAATAGCCGGTTCAGTGATCTGAACCCCGACACGGGAAACACTGAACCGGCTATATCTATTGTGTAAATTTGCCAGATCGAGGCTGTGCATGCCTATGGTGGAAGCGTGAAAAGAGCGAATTCCGTTGAAACCTTGTAAATACACAGTCACGTGTGAAGGGGTGTAGATCCGGGGGGGGGGGGGGGGGGGGGGGGAGGGGGAGGGGGGAGGGGGAGGGGGAGGGGGGAGGGGGGATATCCCCCACACTTTTTGACAGGGGGGTGGCTATTGAATCAACCCCTCCCCCCTTTTTCGTGATGAGAAAAATTTGGATTTCAAGGTATTTTTAGCATTACAGGAGTCACTCACCTCTAAATCTGCCACGCATTTCTCAAAAGTCTGCCCGCCTCTCTCGGCCACAAGTATCTTCTCGGACTCCTCAAGATACTTCTTGATATAAGTGTAACCCGCAGAGGAGATGCTCTCCTTGTCAAGCTTTGATGTTCGGCCGCTCATCACACGCTGGCTGTCTGGCGCTTTGGGTGTGTGGGGCTTGAGAATTTGAAAGATCGACAAGAGGTTTGAAAAGACCCGAAACCAATTTTAATAAACCATTAAAGGTATAGTCCATCATTTGTAATTTGTGCATTTTGTTCGTTTGAAGCAACAAAAGTGCTAAAAATCTAATCAAGGGTGCTGAACAATCAACCTGATGAAGTTTCAGCTCAGCTTTAGTTGTATATTTCGAGAAAAACAACATTCTAGGATCTTGATTTCAAATCAAAAGTTGCTGAATCATGTTTTGAATCGGGCCTGCATTCAGCGCTCGAGACACGTTCTCACTGAGCTGATTGCAGCTATGCGATGTCGCGCACCGATCCAACGAATTATAGCAACCACCCGCGCATGTGTGATCGTGTTGTCAACGCTTGCGCGCGCTTTGCCGAATAAAAAAAACGAACTACAAACGGAAATTTCCGACGGTGCTTCTCAGACGCACCATTGGAAAGGCCTTCTTTCGTTGATTTTTTCAAAATGACAGCTTGCCAGAAAGAATAATTTCTCAGGGAGTTTAGTCCCATTACTATCTTTCAACCAAGTATGTTTTTCAACAATAATTACGTCAGTTAGTTTTTGGATAGCTGCAAATGATGGGCTCTGGCTTTAAAGGAAACATGCAGTGGAAATTCAGCTCATCTTGTTTTCGTGCACATTACTATGTGTTGCAACAATACATACAAAATCTTAATATTTTTTTCATTGGAAGTGGCAAGAAAGTGGTAATTTTTCAATAATTATCAAATCCTTTCATCAATACATTTTGCTTTTGTCACACAAGGTACTCCTTGTCAAAAGAGCATATCAACAGTACAAAAAGTAGTCTTTCAAAATTACCCACAACAAAGTTTTGAAGAAATATTGTCCACTATTATTGTCGAAACAAGCTGTTTAACATGATAAACAGGTGAAAAGCGGAAAATGAAGAAAAGTTTGTTATATATATATGTTCACAAAGCTATAGAGACACTACTGTTCTGCCTTGAATGACATCATGCTTTGGCTCATGAATATGAAAATTTTCTTAGCATAAAATTAAAAACTAAAATGTTGAAATTTTATCCCTTTTACTGCTGCAAAGGAGGGGAAAGTCGAAGTAACATGGCAAGAAAGCTGCTTTAAATGTATTTCAGTCATAAAAATCCTATTGAATGTTTCCTTTAAACTAAATAATTCAAGCTGATCCTAGTTTTAATACTAGTAAGTTCAAATTAAGGAGGAATAAAATAATCATTGTATGGGTGAAAGTAAAAGTACATTTCATATTAAAGTTATGTTTCTAGGTAAAGTTTAGGCCCATGCTCACCTTTGAGGCTTGTTCAGACTTTTCCGCTGTTTTTGGAGGTGTGAAGCCCAGCTTGTGATTACCAAAAAAGAAATTAGCTGCTTGCATCTAAAGAAAAAAAATATAGAAATGGCATTACAGGAAATAATACATTACTGGTGATGCAGGAATAGATGGATCCTAAACCAATGATCATACAAACATTGATGAAAAGTTGATTGCCTTTTAATTAAACCAGTCTTCAATAAAAACAATTTTTTAAAAAGAACGCAAACAATTTGTAAAAATTAACTAAATTTATTTGAAACATACAAAAGTAACAATTAAAGCACACTTAAAATATAAGATTTAAACATCAAGACTTAAAAAAAAATTGAAAGAAGCACATGCCCAAATTCTCTTTGAACAGAGAACACAAGAACAGATATAATGGAATGAAGCAAAATGATCAATAAAAAAACAAATAGAAATTCATTGGAAATAAATATACAAATTGACAAAAAAATCACACCTTTTTGGGCAAAGAGTCAGAGAAAACTCTGAAAACCAAGCTGCGGGAGTCCAGCTCCACATCTCCGATGGGCTCATAAGACACTTGCTGTGGGGTGAAAAAGCCCCTTGTAAGGTGGCTCCGTCGGCGTGTGAATTGCTCATTCCAGTCATAGACAGTGTGTGGCACACACGTGGTGCTGGTACGCTGGCGTATACAGTCCGCACGGTATGGCAAGGCTTTGGGGGAAACATAAAGAAGGAAACAAATTAAGAATCGGCCCTAAGTACAATATCATATGGAGAACTAGGGAGCACTAGTGCAGCTCTGTTTACGTGGGAAGACTGGCTCATATCTAGGCGCTCTCAGCAAACTTTCGTTAATACGCAAAAAGATGTTGGTTAAACTTACTTCCTCGCATCGCATCATAAAATATAGGTTTTCCTCTTTCAAATGAATATAATTTCTTCATGGTTAAAGGCGAATAATTATGTGCACTTTTTCATTGAAAAACGGGCAACTCCGTGAAAATTTCGCGTTTCCTATGGAGGTCACGGCACATTTCCCCGATTTTTGAGGGTGCGGGTTTACTTCTTCGAACAGCACACGTGTGAACTCGGTCGCATACAATTACCTCGCACGGTTTCTGAAAGATAACACAATAAGCTTTCCATTCATGTAACAACCGTTTTGATTGGTTGAGAAGAACAAGGGGCACTTTTGTTCTGAGGATCGACCTGCTGTTTATGTATAGTCCGGTCAGCGCAGTGGGGCTGTGCAGGTCGCCAGGTCAATGCACCGTTGTGTGTGACCGCAGAGCATGCAGGGCTTTGATTTTCTGCACATATGGGTGGCAAAGTTCTCCATATGTCAACATTTCAAAATTTGCTAAAGGGCCCTTCAGTTAATTTAAAAACTGCAATTGCACTTTAACCAAATCTTTGGTCTAGCCCTGCCAACTGATTAAAGAAAAGTAGGTCTAATGTCATTTTATAAACCACCTGCTAACTAGTTAGGTTATTGCAAAGAAAAATATCATAAGCCTGTTTAGCTGGCATAACTTGCTGTAAACTAGAATAGTAGAAAGCGCTCAGAGCACAAACCTCCACCAAGGCTAAACAATTCCTCACCATATTGTCAGTAAACCCAAAAGAAATACTCACATAAATGGTGAAGAATCCTTAAGAAACATACTGCATCCAGACCCAGATCTGGATCACTCCCAAAATCTTATCGATTTGTACTTGTACCAATTAAGGTCCACCCCTAAAAAAAACTTCTTGCAATTAAAGAACTTTTTTTCATAACTAACCTTGCTAGAAAACTAAAAACAAGTTGTAGGCCCTATGTAAATTCTCCTGTCCAGCATGTCTGTTCAATTTTGTGTAGGCTATTTTTGAAAAGTGTAAAACCAACGGTTTATCTTGAAAATAAATTTTAAAAAGCCCTGCCTCCTTTTTTTTCTTCAAAAAGCCGGACGCTAAACATGTTGTTGTTTTTTACTTGGCCTTAGTTTTACCGTGTTTACATTTACAAGTTTTAGCAAGCTACAAGCCTACGAGTTCAAATACTAGTCCTACTATCCAGAAAGTTGGCATGCTTCAAAAACCTGATTCCCTGCTTTTGCTGGAGTGCTAGGGCCTAACCGCCGGCGTTACAAACATCCAAACTCTTAATTTGCTTTCTGAAGTTTGGCAACCTCATGTGGGCAGGTGAGGTGGGCCAAAACAACTTAACAAGTCAAGATTTAATAATAGAATTAAAGGGAAGGGGGGGGGAGTTCAGAGAAGGCAAAACTGCTGCTACAAATTGACCGTGACATTTTCATGGACCTACCTTTCGGAACCTTCGTATTTTGCTTCAAGAACTTGGTTACTTCGGTACTCAATAAGACATGTTGATTCATGTGGTTTGCGAGGACTTGAGCGTGTGTAGCGTGATGGCCATGCCCGTGGCCGTGATGATGCGACGGACCAGAGTGACTCGCCATTTATTTGCCTATTTCGAGTCGCTCTTCAAAATATAGCCAATAATTTCTACATTGCCAATTGTCTGACCTATTTTCAAATAAAATACGTCTTATTCTATGCA
Organism: Patiria miniata; assembly: GCF_015706575.1. Lineage (NCBI taxonomy): Eukaryota > Metazoa > Echinodermata > Asteroidea > Valvatida > Asterinidae > Patiria > Patiria miniata. The sequence goes on along the minus strand of NW_024037056.1, from coordinate 5,700,788 downwards.
GGTTTTACCCACTGTCTCGAACTTATGCGACCAAAAAATACCTTTGAAACGAAAGCATGCAGCAGTGAAATTGAACTTGACAAATTTTCGTTGTCGTCTGCGTGTACGGTTCCATGTATTTCTTGTATCTTAACACTAGTATCCGGTTCAAAGAAACCAGACTAATTTAGCTGAAACATTCTACTGCGCTTGCGTCGTCGTATCCAAGAAAGTTTGGTCACGTGGCAAAAAGTTCCACTTTTCGCAAAGGACTCTGGGAAGTAAGAAACAGATGCATATGCGATATGCATAGACGTGACGCGTGGTATACTGCATGTGCGCAGTCTGAACTATTAAATTTAGCAAGATCGACAATACAGAAGATTACGCTTAAATATTTTTATATTTTGCACACAATAAGAAAACTTTATTAACATTTTTTTCAGATTAAGATCACAATGGCCAAAGATCGACACCAACTTATAAAACTGACACAGTTACATTAATTACTTTTTTATTCTAATGTAAATAAAATAACACAATTAAAAACCCATACTTATGACACAACACATAAGAAATATACCCTGAACTATTCAAGAACAGGCAAGTTATCTACCTAATTTATGCACCTAGTGTTAACTTCTCATTTTAGCCCAAAACGTGTTCTAATTATATAAAAACCGGCAACATGATGTCATTTTTAATTGAAAGCGCCAATGCCGGTAATAGCACCCCGTCCAATTTCTGGAAATTGTTTAATCCTTAACCGACTCAAAACTCTGAACGTAGGCAAATACGGATTGAGTCCAAAAGAAAGTGATCTGGATTGATGATTTTTCCCCTTTCAAAAACAATTGAATTTGATACAGCAATGGAGCATGTTCTTCCACTCCTGTGAAAAAAAAGAATGGCTGAAATTGATCCATGCTATCAGAAGTTATGCATTGTAACTCATTTATACAGTTAGTCTGAGTATTACAACGGAGCCATCTCCGTAACCAACGTCTGACATAATTTATTTGAGCAATGCAAATCTTATGCGAACCCGCGCGCCAGCCAATCGGAGTCGACTTGTGAATTGTGACGTCATTTTGATCATCAATGTGGACTAGGCTGTTGATTTGTCAATTTGGCTGCCATGGGTTTGTAATACCCCGGTAACCGAAGCCCCGATATTGCAGGCGCCCTCTGAATGGTCAAAATCTCGAGGTCCAGACATCGACCGAGTGTCATGTTTTGCATAATTAATCGCCGAATCTGCTGTGCAAGGGGATAGTCCATAGACAATTTGTACAGCTACCTATGGAATCATAAATACGTTGAAGCTGTTCAGCTGAGTGAGAACCAGAGATTACACACAGGCATTGATATAAAAATGAGATTGTAATACTTTGAGTCAAAACTGAATCAAATTTGGTACTAGTTAGAAAACTTTGGGGGGGGGGGGCTCGTTTTTTGGTCAATTTTCCGGGGACAGACACATTCAAAATATCAAAGCCCGCTTTCAGATAACTTTTGTCAAGAGTGCATTTTATTGACGGCACGGCATTTGGTCAATTGTTGGTCAAATATTTTTGGTCAATTTTGGAGGACAGAGGTCCATTAACAGCGGTCACCCCCACACCCGGTCATTATCACGCAGTGAAGACCGGATCCTCACACTGTTATTCCCATTAATAAATACCTTTTTAACGAAATAAACAGTTAAAATGCTCCAATTTGGTGACTTTCTTTCGGCGATATTTCCAGACTTTTTTGTGTTCATGTTCATGGGCCATATTTTAGCTTAACAGCTATAACGACGTAAACTCAACAGAAACTGCTGCCGTAGCGAAACAAATTACAACAATGTTTTCATATCTTTGCCTGATGGAGGAAGCTGAAATCTCGTTTACACATTCCTTGTGTCCGGAATTACAAAGATGCTTGGTTTAGGAAAGGTAAATATGTCGGTGGGTGAAGTGTTCAAAGAAAATAAATCGTAGATCTACGCTCTCGTCGTAAACATCCTCAGTACTATACTGCACTGCTGTACGATGTCGTTTCAAAACTTCCTTACGCGCGCGCACGCACGCATCCCTAGCAACTGTAGGGCGTACGCGCGCGTCAGTCTCACGCGATGGGGGTTGAGCGCATGTGCAGTGCTCTATTGTTACAAGCTACCGCAGGACAGTTACTATATTTTGACCAATCATTGGCTTGCATGGGGCTGAACGGGGCTGGATCAATGCTGATTCAGGGGCCATTTATTCGCTTGATCTTTGAAGCCGGTCCATTATCACCGTTAATGACCGGCCACGTGATCGAGTCTCGACCAATCAGAAACCATCAACTCTCCAAGGTATTTATTAATATCTTATTAAAATGGAGCGAGTCACATATCTTTTTAAGATTTTTTTTCTAACTTGTCACATTGTTTTGGACTCACTCTGTACATAAGATTTGAAATAACCTTTTGAAGTGCACTTCTTTCTGGTGCTTTACATAATTATAATGGCTAATACAATTTTTTTAATTAGTATTGACAGATGTAACAGACTAGTCTTAAACGTCCCTTGAGTTTATGCAATATGGTTTTCCCCCTTTTTTACGGCTTTTTCGCCGGGGTCAATATTATATTGACATAGTAAAAATTCTAAAAATATATGGTTTTCCCCTTCTTTACGGCTTTTTTGGCCGGCGTCAATATTATATGGACATAGTAAAAATTCTGCTCTATCTTAATCAACATGGTAGGCCATGGCGGTATTCGGGCGCTTAATTTTGGCCGTAATCGGAATTAATTATGACGATTTCATTCAGCATAATTATGCTTTAATACTGTAATTATGCTTTTATATTTCATCACAGTGCATCCAGAATCCAACATTTTCCGGGGCCTTAAAGCGGGCCCCTGGCCCCGTAACCCCACGCCGTAGGGGCTCGGAAAATAAAACAAAACATACACGAAGGTATTTACTAAATGCGAGAAAGCAGCCTTGCAACAATAATATTTACATGCGATGTCATGCATAATGATACAATTTTTCAGAATTAAATGGAACAAAAAAATTAGATATAAAGAAATACAGGGTTCACCAGGGTACAGTTCAACGTTTAAGAGCAACAGTATATTCTAAACAAAATAATGAAATAAATTGTCTTTATAATTTCAAAATCCTTTTGGTAAAAAAGTCAAATGAAAGTGGCCAGGAATCGCCTCAGATTGCACCGTACCACAGAGCATCCATATTCCAAATTAAGTCCGTCCTTTAGAAATTCAAGCACCCCCTGGCAAAAGTTTGTTCCAGCGGCAGTGTCTTGGGGTCTATAGTGTGGGGAAATGTTTTTTTTAATGTCAATATTTAAAAACATGGGGTGGAGTATAGGGGCTGGCAAATGATCCCCATTAACTCTGATTCAGCCGTTTGACTAAAACTCTTCTAGCTCAGGGGGCAGTTGTAGAGTAAATTGTGTTCAAGCCAATGCCGTTGGTGTCAGTCGAATCCTCTTGCTGTATCTGTGTTTTCACGCAGGAACAGAGCGTGGCCTTCATGGCTCGACGGAACTTCTTCAACCTGATGGCGTAGACCACGGGATTCACCACCGAGTTCATGACGGTCAGGGTCCGGAAGACCTCCCAGAACCCCAAGCGCGCGTCCACGGGCAACTCGAAGAACAAAAAGACGTTGCCCAGCTCTGAGGGCAGCAGGAGGAGAATAAAGAGCGTGGTGATGATGAGGAGGCATTGGACAACTCGGCGGCTCGCCTCGCGCAGCGCAGCCCTCTGCTGTCCCATCATGCCCTCTTGGCACTCCGAGTTCGCCGCCGCCTGACGGATGGTTTTGAGGATCTTGTAGTAAGCCCAGACCAGGAATATTAGGGGGGCCACAAAGCTGATGACGAAGGATTTCAGGAACATCAACTTGGCGAACCAGACCGGGCCAAGACCTGGGAAGATGCACTCTCCGGAGTCGTTCACGTAGAACCTGATCAGGAACTCAGTCTCCAGGAGAAAACCAAGGGCCCAGGCCGAGACGGCCAGCATCAGGCCCCGTTTCTTGGTGAAGGATCGAGCGTATGCAATTGGATGCACGATGGCAAAATACCTCTCGAAAGTCACTACCACTAAATTGAACGCAGAGGCGAAGAACGCAGACCAGAACAGATGCAGACTCCAGAACAACCTGCAGAAAATCTCGCCGAAGAAGCCCTGCGGGATGTCCACTTGAATTGGGCGGCCCTCGACAACGAATAAGATGCTGCAGATGAAGAACAAGCAGCAGAGGAAATCAGACATGGCCAAACTCACGATCAGATAGTGGGTGATGTCGTGGAAAGATCTTGTCTTGCGCACTGTCAGCACGACGATGGTGTTACCCATTAGACCGATGATGCCGAGGATCAAGTTGATCACGACTGAGAACGTGTGGACGGCATTGGGCGTTTGTTGATCGACAACAGAAGTGTTTGATGATGCAGTTGATGTGAGGAAGTCCACTGAAGCTGATGTGTTTTCCATGATTTTCAGTTGACAGTAGTATTTAAATTCGGTGAGTTATACAGCACAATCAGTATCTGGAAAGCAACAAGAACGATTTGACAAAGTGCAATTACTTTCTTATTAAAGCGCAAATCCAGAGAACGATTTGAACAGCAACAGATGTTTCATCATTTTTCAAGTTCGGTTCAAATGCAACCACAAAGAAGACAGTAAAATTAAACGCGCGGTAGAGACGGGAAAAGGGGCCGGGATGGGCAGTTTTGAGTCTGATGAACAGGACAAAGTAGATTTTCCAAGCCACTATATACAGGGTGGTGCAAAAAGAAGGAAACCCACTTTTGACAGGAAATTTAACCTATACGTACTTAACTTATTTCAAATGTTTTTATCCCCCTGGCTGTAAGCCGGAGAGGGATATTGCGATAGTATATTCCTTCTGTAAAATTATGTCTGTCGGTGTGTTACATACATACATACTAGCACGTTTGTTTATGGTGTAAATCGAGGATTTTCTCAGTGTTCCTCTTCCCTTTTCCTGTGTTTATACTTTAACTTTTTCGCAACAGCTTAGTGGTTTTGTACACGTTTTCGAACCCAGGAGTCCTCGATTCGGTTTCTGACCTCGATTCATCGATTATGTTGCACGTTTGTGTCCTCGATTTACACCATAAACACGCGCTAGTCTGTGTGTTATGTTTTGGTTAGGTTAACTCAGTTAACTCGGAACTTGAAATTTGGTTTGTGGGTTGTTCTTGGCAGTCTTAAGAAGCGTGTCGCTTTTGGGGCCGACAGGTCAAAGGTCAAGGTCAATATTGCTAAAACAATAGAAATATTGTCAGCACGAATGCTTGAGAAATACTTTACTTATAGCAACCTCAAATTTGGTTTGTGGGTTGCTCTTGGTATGTAAACAAACTCTACGTCATTGGCGAAAGCTGCTAAGCAGGCCTATACATTCAAAAACAACCAAGTCGTCAGACCCCAGACTTTTGGAGAAAATGCACGATGTAGTAAATGAGTCCCGCTAGTTTCGTTTTGTGCACTGAGTAATTCCCATAGCAAGGCTTGTCAGCGCCGAGCACAGCTGGCTCTCTATATGTCGGTAAAAACGTACCTTAAAATGGGAAATTGTATACAAACTCTACATCATTCGAAAGCTGCTAAGCAGGTCTATACAACATGCACAAATAACCAAGTCTTCAGACCCAAGAATTTTGGAGAAAATGCAAGATGTAGTAACTGAATCCCGCTACGGTTTCGTTTTGTGCAGAAACTCCCACAGCAAGGCCTGTTAGCGACGACAACGACTGACTCTCTATATCTCGGTCCAAAGGTAGGCTACCTTTTAATTTAAAAATTGTATACAAACTCTACGTCATTGGTTTCGTTTTGTTCACTGAGTAATTCCCATAGCAAGGCTTGTCAGCGCCGAGCACAGCTGGCTCTCTATATGTCGGTAAAAACGTACCTTAAAATGGGAAATTGTATACAAACTCTACATCATTCGAAAGCTGCTAAGCAGGCCTATACAACATGCACAAATAACCAAGTCTTCAGACCTAAGACTTTTGGAGAAAATGCAAGATGTAGTAACTGAATCCCGCTACGGTTTCGTTTTGTGCAGTAACTCCCACAGAAAGGCCTGTCAGCGACGAGAACGACTGGCTCTCTATATCTCGGTCCAAAGGTACCTTTTAATTTAGAAATTGTATACAAACTCTACGTCATTTGAAAACTGCTAAGCAGGCCTACAACATTCAAAAATAATCAAGTCTTCCGACCCAAGACTTTTGCAGAAAATGCAAGGTGTAGTAACCGAGTCCCGCTAATTTCGTTTTGTGCAGTAACTCCCATAGCAAAGCATGTCAGCGCCCAGCATAACCTCTTCTTACATCTCGGTCAAAAGGTACCTTACAATGGGAAATTGTACACTCTAAAAATTAATTTGTCATTTTGACTAAAAAAAATTGTCCAGTGATATGTCTCGTACGACTTACCTAAATTAGTCACAGAGTATTGATGACTAATGACTATATCAGTCAAGAGTCAGACTCAGACTAGAAAATATAGTCATATGACAAGAAAAGAAACCTGCTTGATACGACTAATCTGTAGTCAAGCGACTTGCGCGATTTGTAACTGAATTTCTGACTAATCACACTTTAGTCCAGACAATATCCACTGAATTAGCACTTTTTTGTGTCCGTTCTAGTGTCCTTAATGGTACACCATAATGTGTACATCTCCGGGTCACAATGGGGTCACAGCTGACTTGTATCTCACTCGCTTTTTTTTAAACACATCAACGGCGGGAAAATAACAAACTTCATTAGTCAGAAGGAATATATGACTAATTTTGACAAGTATTCGATCTTTCTTCAGAGACATTGACTGCGCGTCATTTGTCAAAACCACCACCGATGGCTAATTTAGATTAGTCAATGACTTTCTCATACACGTAACTAATGTACATTAGTCAAAATGACAACTTATTTTAGTCATCACTGACGGCAAATTAGTCTTCCATAACAAATAATTAGTCATTCAGCAATTACTAAACAAAGTTATTCATTTTGACAAACAAAGAGGCTTCAATGACGAATATTAATTTTTAGAGTGTATACAAATTTACTCTTCGTCTGCTAAGCAGGCCCAAAATACTGTTGTCCACGTGTAAGTTTAGTGTAGTGGGTTTTTTTGTCTTCAAATCAAGCTCCGAAACTCAGTCAAGTGAGTGGAATAAAACCATCCGTGGACAAACATCAATATTTTGATAACTTAAATTGAATTTTTGTAATAATGCTAAACAAGTAGGTGAAAATTGCTGTCAAAAGTGGGTTTCCTTCTTTTTGCACAACCCTGTATATATACTCCCTGACCGTAGTACCAACCTTATTTAAAAATTAATTCTTTGCGCAATTGTTTGATAGTTGGAAATTAATATTTTCGTCAAACTCCCATTCTTTCTCAACAACGTCACTCTATACAAAAGGTTTTCTTACCGCACTTCCTCTTTGGATTATTTAGAGCACGCACTCCAGACGAAATCCTCCACTCAGGCGCGTAATCTATTTTCCCCGTCCCAATTTTGCTTCTTTCAGCGTCTCGATTTTCCTGTTAAAATCATCCCTCATTCTAGCCCGGTGCAATCTTCCACTCTGTACCCCCTGGTTACGCAACTGCCTCATCAACTCTGCTATCTCAGCTGTATGTGCGGGTTTCGGTAGCGTTCTTTCGTTTTGGACGGTTAGTCATGACGGTTCGTCATGACGGCTCGTCATGACCGTTGTCCTGTCCAATCATATTCCTCGCTGAAACGAAGGGGCGTGATCAATAAAACTTGGCCAATCAACTGGCTCCTCTGTACGGTAACCTTTGCCATTCGTATTACAGACTTTAGAATGGAACAACAATGCAACAACAATGGGAATTGAAAGCAAGCCCAGTTGCTCACTTTGAATGAGATTAGTACGGGAGTTTCAAAAGGGGTACGAGGTCATAGGCTCTACATTTTATTTACCACGCAATGTTTAAAGTTCTAAAAGAAAAGGAGCAGAAAGAAACCTCTTTCATGCAGGGACTGTCTTGACAATGAAAATGTGAGTTTTTTATGATGCCTAATATGCCTAATATGCATAAAATATATACATAATCATTGTAGAAATGGCTTTAATGCATTCGTTGACCCTAAGAACGTGGGTTTAGACACCTCATTTGACACGATTGGACACATTCCTGCGGAGATATAGATTGAAGTTAAATTTGTGATAATGGCGGATGCTAATTTGCATATTTTGCATAAAATACATAAATTAGTCATTGAAAATGGCTTTAATGATTTTGTTTACCCCCAAACATGGTCTGGGCACCTCGATTGATATGTTTGGATGAAATCCTGGACGAAATCCTGTAGAGATATATAGAAAACTTGTATTTTTCCTTATGGCGGAAGCTGATTTGCATTATTGTTTTTAAAAAAAATGCTCAAGGATGCCAAGGTGGCACCCGTCGGAATATACAAGGTCCAAATGACAAGAAAATGCAAAAACATTTTGTGCGGAGCCTAATTCACGGTCCACCTCCAAATTGGGGTTTGACACCCGGACTAAATGGATGTCTGCAGGGGTGTCAATGGGGGTGGGGTGGGCAAATGTCGCCCCCCCCCCCCCCCCCCGCCCACCCAAAAACAAAATGATCAATTGAGAATATGCTAGAGAGAGTACAAGGATTTGAAAGATTTGAACTAGCCGATAATTTCTACATTGCTAATTGCCTGTCCATATATTTTCAAATACATACTAGCCTATTTTGAAATAGGCTAGGCCTACTTCTTATTTTCATGCAGGTATTTTTACCCACCCGTCTCGAACTTTTGCGACCAAAAAAACGTTTGAAACGAAAGCAAAGGCGTGAAATTGAACTTGAACAAAATTTCGTCGTACGTCTGCGCGTATGGTTCCTCAACGTATCTGTTATCTTAACATTAGTATCCGGTTCAAAGAAACCAGACTAATTTAGAGGATACATTCTACTGCGCTTGCGTCGTCGTATCCAAGAAAGTTTGGTCACGTGACAAAAAGTTCCACTTTTCGCAAAGGACTCTGGGAAGTCAGAAACAGGTGCATAGACTATTAAATTTAGCAAGATCGACGATACAAAAGATTACAATTAAAAAATTGTATATATATTTTGCACACAATAAGAATTAACACTTTATTAACGTTTTTTCAGATTTAGATTACAATGGACTAAGATCGACACCGAGTTTTTAAATTTTCTAAACCGACATTGTTACATTTTTTTTTTAATTTTCTAATAAACAAATAACACAATTAAAACCTACACAATATTGTGACACGACACATAAGAAATATACCCTGTACTATTCAAGAACAGACAAGTTATATACCTATTTTATATATGCACCTATAGCCTTCTCGTTTCAGCCCAAAACGTGTTCCCACATAGACCAAAAAACGGCAACATGTCATTTTTTATTAAATTCGCTAGACTTCGAAACCGGTAATAACACCCCGTCCACTTTCAGGAAATTGTTTGATCCTTCACTGGCTCAATACTCCGAACGTAGCCAAATACAGGTTGAGGCTAAGAGAAAGTGACTTGGATTGATGCCTTTTCCCCCTTAAAACTGAGCAATTAAATTTGATACACCAATGGAGTGCGTATCAAACCGAAACGAGTAAGTAAGTTCTTCCACTCGTGTGAAAAGAATGGCTGAAATGGACCGATCCAGTAAGCACCGCCCCATGGTGTTCTGACCAATCACAACCGTCATCTATGTCCGACGTGCGTGCACTAAAGTCCGACATGCGTGCACGCGGGTATGATGCGCGCGGAAGGAAAATGCAGCGTGGCATTAGAGAGGAGCGCGTGCTAATTTGCCCAAGTGCGCACTGGGCGGAGCTTACTGGATCGGTCCATTGATCCATGCTATACAGAAATTATGCATGTAAATAATTTTTATAGCTACGAAAGCCCATTAGCGCCACTGCAAGTATATATGTTACAGATTGTGTAATTCGTTATTACGGATTATTAATTCGTTATTACGGATTACTAATTCGTTATAACGGATTATTTAATTCGTTATTACGGATTACTAATTCGTTATAACGGATTATTTAATTCGTTATTACGGATTATTAATTCGTTATTACGGATTATTAATTCGTTATTACGAATTAGGTCTGATGTTCTCACACGTGGAGAGCACTTGACCAGGGGCCTGTGTATATAGGGCCGCTAGGCGGCGCTATCTTTGCATACAACGTTTGCACTCCTGTGCCATACTTGCCGAGTATGACTCAGAACGTATGAGTAATTCGTAATAACGAATTAATAATCCGTAATAACGAATTAAATAATCCGTAATAACGAATTAGTAATCCGTTATAACGAATTAGTAATCCGTAATAACGAATTAATAATCCGTAATAACGAATTAAATAATCCGTTATAACGAATTAGTAATCCGTAATAACGAATTAAATAATCCGTAATAACGAATTAGTAATCCGTAATAACGAATTAATAATCCGTAATAACGAATTAGTAATCCGTAATAACGAATTAATAATCCGTAATAACGAATTAAATAATCCGTTATAACGAATTAGTAATCCGTAATAACGAATTAAATAATCCGTAATAACGAATTAATAATCCGTTATAACGAATTAGTAATCCGTAATAACGAATTAATAATCCGTAATAACGAATTAAATAATCCGTTATAACGAATTAGTAATCCGTAATAACGAATTAAATAATCCGTAATAACGAATTAATAATCCGTTATAACGAATTAGTAATCCGTAATAACGAATTAATAATCCGTAATAACGAATTAAATAATCCGCAACATATATACTTGCAGTGGCGCTAATGGGCTTTCGTATATAGCTGTCCATGGAATGATAAATGTTTTGAAGCTGTTCAGTCGAGTGAGAACCAGAGATTACACACTGCCATTTAATTAAAAATCAGATTTGAATACTTTGAATCAAGACTGAATCATTATTTTTACTGTCAGATTTTGTGCTTTGTGTTTGAGGAACAAATCATGTCTTTTTCCTCCCTAGATTGTGTTGGTAATTTGTGTCTGTCTTTGTAAGTTTTCGTTCTTTCATGGAGGTAGGGAAAAAACATGGTTCATTATATTATGTGCGTATCGGTAAATATCAGTGGTGAACAGCTGAATTTTGTGGTATTTCCATAAAACAATAAAGATAACTTGTGATTACAGTCTACAAATTACGTGAACTTTTACGTGTTACTAGTCAAGGACATGCTAGGCCTACTGCTTTTATTAAAAAGAGTGAGCCACATCTTTGTTTTCTATAGTTTTTCTAGCTCGTCACTTTTTTACTCACTACACATAAGATAATTGCTCTAACCTTTAGGTATGTGCATTTCTTTCTGGCGCTGTACGTAATGGCTAATCCAAAAATTAAATTAGTATCGAGAGATTTCAATTTGGAGTTTGACCGTGACTGAGTCGCGAACGTCAATTGAGCTTATGCAACACATGGTTTTTCTTTCCCTTTTTTTCTTCTGTTTTTATGTTGTTGTTTTTCTGGTCAATATTATATGGCATTGGGCCTAATGACATTCTGCTCTAACTTAATGAAATAATCGTGGTAGGCCATGCTGGTATTCGGACGCTAACGTCAGCGAATGATGGTGTCAGCATTTTGTGCCGTAATCGTTGCTATTGGGCACGGAATAATGGAGATTTTAAAACCATACTGTTTTATGGTTTGTTTGTCTTTTATTATGGGCATTATACAATTAGGCTGCTCTGAGCTAACGAAAAAGTCATGCTTTGCGGCTGCAGTACACGAAATATTACTTCTCTGTAAACAATCACTCAAAGCATTCAATACTAATATTCTAGTCCATTTTCTTATTTTTCCTCACCATAACTGATTTCCTTAATATATTAAGAAAATCAGTTTATTGCGAGGAAAAATCAGAGAGTGGACTAGAATATTTGTAATAAATGCTTTGTGTGATCTATTTAAAAAATAGCCTTCTGAGGTGATCCAATGAAGAATTTCAATTGGGAAAATCGAACGCTCCTTTGATCACACCTTTACATGACCCAGTGTCAAAGCACAGATTCTGCTTATTTTCCGAGATATGTCTGATTAATTAAAACAAAATATGCAAATATCTCAATTATTAAATCATTTTATCATCTGATCAAATCATTCTTCATTTTGCACATGGGTTATGATTGAAACAAATCGGTCATTTTTGGACTAACATCACTTTCAACTCGATACATGAAATCATGGCGTCACCCAGTTGTATGCACATACATTCAGGATACACAACAACAATGGCTAACTTGTGCGTAAGGCCATAGATGAGTCGATCGGCTGTAGATCACAGTCATGATCGTCTAGCCAGCAAAACTACACTGGGAGCGAAAGTACAATATTTCCCGCTAGGTTATCATAATTACACAAGGTGAGTTAAAAATAAATAAAAAACGAAACCCAAATGTCGGGACCATTGTTTTAGTCAAGCTCTGCGTGTAGCACTTTCAAAATCAAGGCTATGAAAGCCCAAAGATTTCTTTTAGTACAAGAATCATTCAAATCACTAATGTACTTTTCAAGTTACGGAATTTTAGACACAACCACCGTTTCACAAGAAGGTAAGTGTTCTTTCAGCAAAACGAAAACAAATCACATAGGGATGTCTGTAAATTGTTTTCATTTTGCTGAAAGAACGCACACCTTTTATTTGTGATCTGTGGACAGAACTTTAAAACGGTAGTTGTGTTTAAAATTCCGTAACTTGAAAAGTACAAAAGTGATTTAAATGATTTTTGAACTAAAAGAAAGCTTATGAATTGGGCTTTTTATCCTAGATTTTGAAAGTGCTACATGCAGAACTTCACTAAAACAATAGTCCCGACAGTTGGATTTCGCTTTTTTTTTCTCCCCCTGTACAACAACAAGTGTTCAACGTGTTGTCAAAATTGGTCGCACGTGAATTATGAAGAAACTCATTTGTACATGTATGTGATTGTGATCACGTAGGAATAGCAAACAGTGCTTGCAACTCAATGTCTTCAACGATATATCCTCGTTTCCATAGCACCGCATCATTTGAGAGAGATCGAGCCGGCGTTTAAAGGACCAAAGTGCGTAAATTGATGGACATCACGCTCCTGGATAAGAGTCTGTCGGTTGTCATCGTCTTTATCGCAAATAAAGGCTCATTTTTATAAAGGAAATCCGGAAATGTTCATACTGCAGGGCTTTTCCCGCAAGTAGAATCAAGGAAATACAAATTACTACGCGGAGAGATTGTTGACATAGAGGTACAATGATTTATCGCAGTTCACGTTTTATCGCAGATCGTGCATCGGCAAGGATGGCCTTTTATCATCATGATGGATCGAATGTCATGCACTTTATACGCGCGCAGCAAGAATATGTTTTATAAATGCAAATAATTTATTGTGGTAAAATTTGATATTTGAAAAAAAAAAATTAAGGTCCCATTTCTTTGCGGAAACAGAATTCTTGCTGAAATAGTGGTAATGTTGATTTGAAGTTTTAACAAAAAATAGTCGGCACCTGTGCCCATGTACTACGGCATGGACATTGCTGAAAGTGGAGGGGCGGGGCAAGGGGCAAGGGTGGGGGCAAGCTGTTCATTGCAGATATTATTCCATGTTACATTTTTGTTTACAAATTGGATATTGTGCTCACGTGGTGCCAACTTTCCTCAAATAGTTCTCTTCTGCACTGCGACTGTAACTCTTGAAATGTGATTGGCGTAAATTAAAGTGGCAACATGAAACTATCAATGTGCCATATAACATGCAACACCCTTATTAATAAATGAAATTTGTTGACTGTCGGTTGTCCGTTTAATTGATAGTCACATAACATGTGATATATAATATCATTACATTTAACAATTGTTGACTGCTGTGATGTGGGATATGACGTCTTTAACATCCGAGTGGCCAATAGCGCCCGAGGCGAAGCCGCGAGGGTGCGTCCAAAGGGTGTTCAAAACGCCATTTCCCACATCACAGCAGTCAACAATTATTTTTATTACACCTCTGTCTTGGAATCTTTGGATTTTGATGTAAAAATCACGAAAACAAACAGCAGTAAACACAGCAAGCATGGCAATCGAACGTCAGCTCATATGCATGTCGCGTGCTCGAAACAGCTGATCGTCTGCTAGTTCGCTGCTCCCACTCATGTGTGAAGGCATGGTGAAAATAGCGTGGGTACCAACGATACAAACGTTTCACACCGTATGCGTACCGTGCGTACAGAGCCTGTGGGATATGGGCCTGTGGGATCCCACGTGTGCTATGACTTTTTATAAACTGAACACGTGATCGTTCTGGGCCAATTAATGTTATTCAAGACAGAGGTATAACAATATAGGCCTAGTAGGTATATCATTTTTATACGTGGTGAGTCAAAAATAAAATGACATAATCAGAAAAATATATGTGGCTTGCTCCATGTTAGAAAAATAACATATGGATAAAGCACATTTTATTGACTACAGTAACTGTGACAAATCTACGTTATTTGCCTACTGTGTATGTTCACTTTATGTCTATTTTAAATTTTAATGCAATCATCACAAAATTCCGCTGTCCGCCAATGATCGTGTACTATTAAAATACAACGAAACAAGGGCGTGTTCATGCCATAACGAATGAACGAAAATGTGCACAGGAAAACAGACCGAAATTCAGAACAAACATTCCTCGTGATTATTCAAAACACAAAATCTGGCAGTAAAAATAATATTTCAGTCCTGACAAACGTTACTAAAAAATCTCAGCATGTATCTGAATGCATATGTGTGATCTCTGGTTCTTACTCAGCTCAATAGCTTCGAATAGTGCTCCACTGACAGTAGTAACAAACAAATTAATTTTTAGTAAAATGTGCTTGAATTTTTATTATTAGGCCTAATGGTATATTTCACATCAATTTAAAAACAAAATGGCAGCCGGGGCTGAACTGCGTTTCCGTTTACCATTCAATAAAAAAAAAATACAATTTATATCATTAAATTGATTCAGTGCATGGATCAATTTCAGTAATTATTTTCCCCTTTTTCAAATGAGTGTAAGAACATACTCGTTATATGCTTCGTTGGTGTGTCAAATTTAATTGCTTTTTAAGGGAAAAAAAACAAAAATCGTTAATCCAGGTTACTTTTATTTTATCTCAGCCTGTATGATCATACCACCACGCGCAATGTAGACATCTTCCTATGTTTCCGTACCGTGTTATTTTTAATGTAGGTCTGAAGGTGTGGGGAAAAATTTAGTGTCAGTATTTAAAAAAAAAACACGGGGTGGAGTATAGGGGCTGGCAAATGATCCCCGTTTAGTTTGATTCAGCCGTTTATGACTACAACTCTTCTAGCTCAGGGGGCAGTTGTAGAGGCAATTGTGTTCACGCGAATGCCGTTGGTGTCAGTCGTGTCCTCTGGCTGTATTAGTTGCGTCTTTACGCAGGGACAGAGCGTGGTCTTCATGGCTCGACGGAACTTCTTCATCTTGATGGCGTAAATCATGGGATTCACCACCGAGTTCATGACGGTCAGGGTCCGGAAGACCTCCCAGAACCCCAAGCGCGCGTCCACGGGCACATCGAAGAACAACAAGACGTTGCCCAGCTCTGAAGGGAGCAGGAAGAGGATAAAGAGCGTGGTGATGATGAGGAGGCATTGGACAACTCGCCGGCTCGCCACGCGCAGCTCAGCCCTCATCTCCCCCTGGCGCTCCGGGTTTGCCGCCCCCTGACGGATGGTCTTGAGGATCTTGTAGTAAGCCCAGACCAGGAATATCAGGGGAGCCACAAAGCTGACGACGAAGGACTTCAGGAACATCAACTTGGCGAACCAGACCGGACCAAGACCTGGGAAGTCGCACTCTCCGGAGTCGTTCACGAAGAACCTGATCGGGAACTCAATCTCTAGGAGAAATCCAAGGGACCAGGCCGAGACGGCCAGCATCAGGCCCCGTTTCTCGGTGAAGGATCGAGCATAGGTCATTGGGTGCACGATGGCGAAATACCTCTCGAAAGTCACCACCACTAAATTGAATGCAGATGCGAAAAACGAGGACCAGAACAGATGCAGACTCCAGAACAACCTGCAGAAAATCTCGCCGAAGAAGCTCTGCGGGATGTCCACTTGAATCGGGCGGCCCTCGATAACGAATAAGATGCTGAAAATGAAGAACAAGCAGCAGAGGAAATCAGACATGGCCAAACTCACGATCAGATAGTGGGTGATGTCGTGGAAAGATCTTGTCTTGCGCACTGTCAGCACGACGATGGTGTTACCCATCAGACCGATGATGCCGAGGATCAAGTTGGCCACGACCGAGAACGTGTGGACGGCATTGGGAGTTTGTTGATCGACAGCAGAAGTGGTTGACGATGCAGTTGATGCAATGACGTCCACTGAAGCTGATGTGTTGTCCATGATTTTCAGTAGACAGTAGTATTTGAATTCCGATGAGATATACAGAGCAATCAGTTTCTGGAAAGCAACAAGAAGGATTTGACAAAGTGCAATTACTTCCTTATAGTAAAGCACAAATCCAGAGAACGATTTGAAATTCAAAACGGCAATAGCTTTTTTTAGGTCAAATGCAACCACAAAATAGCCAGTAGACAGTAAAATTAAACGCGAGGTAGAGACGGGAAAAGGGGGTGGCAGTTTTGAGGAGATCTGATGAACGAGGCAAAGTAGATTCTTTCAAGCCACTATTATACAGGATGACCCCTAAAAAATCAACCCTGAAACATTTGCCTTTATTTTTAAAAACGCGATGGGTGAAGTTTTATGTTTTGAATATCAGATTGAAGCTGAGAGCTTTGTCTTTCAAATACTGAAAAATATAATGAAAACAGTGCATTGGGTTGCTGAGAAACTGCCAATTATGTATTAAAAAAAAAATTAAAAAAAAGAAGGATTTTTCATCCTTTCCAAAGGTGTTTCAAACGGTGAAACATGACATATTTATGATGCAGAAAACGTTTAAAATGTAACTAAAAGGGATTAAGATACCTGTTCAGGTGGAAAGCTAAAAGGTATATCCATCAAATTCACTTGTACTCTTGTCATATTATGTGCCGTGTTGTTTGTAAGTATTATACAATGCGCTACATGTATTTCATGCACAAAATAGATCCCTTAACAGTGGTAATGCCATTGGAATGGACCAAAAAGGAGTTGAACATAATTGACATTTTCTCAGCAACCCAATGTCCTGTGTTCATGATGTTTTCATTATTTGAAAAGAGACAACTCTCAGCTTTAATCTGATATCCAAAACATAACAATTCACAAGTTCTTGGTTCTTGGTTGGTTCTTCTCCTAAATACTCAACGTGGGAGTTTATACAGGAGGCCAGAAACAAGTCATGTTTTTGAAGAAAAAAAAAGAGCAAATGTTCCAGGGTTACATTTTTGGGTCACCCTGTACCGGACTAGGCCTACCGGTACTCCCTGACTATTAGTACCAACCTTATTTAAGAATTAATTCTTTGCGCACTTGTAAGAGTTGGAAATAAAAATTTTCGTCATTCTCCCATCCTTTCTTAACAACGTCACAACAAATATAGGTTTTCTTACCGAACTTCTTCTTTGGATTATCCAAAGCACGCACTCCAGACGAAATCCTCCACTCAGACGCGTAATTTTTTTTCACCGTCCCGATTTTGCTTCTATCAGCGTCTTGAATTTCCAGTTAAAAATCTCTACGGCCGGCCTAGTTCCAATCTTCCACTCTGCACCCCCTGGTTATGCTACTGCCTCCGATCATCAACTCTGCTTTCTCAGCTGTATGTGCGGGTTTCGGTAAAACATCTCCTTTTATACAGAGAAGAAGCTCGCATCTCTCATTGGAAGATTTCGATCCATCGACAATACCTAGACTTTACTTTCACTGATGTTATTGGGTGCGTTCGAGTAGCTCACCCGGATCGACTCGGGTGAAAGGCGCAGACGGGTTAGCCACGACAGCCGCGCTAATCGAACGAACAACCACGGACCGGCAATAACGATCCTCATGTGATGTCCGTAGCCGCGGCCGTAGCCACTGACAAAATGCCCGTTTCGGACTGGGTCTTGGTTTGAGATTTACTGCTTTTCTAACTCACAAAATTTGAGTTAGAATTATAGCCTCTGAAGTCGCAATGAACTCAATAAGTGTACCTTTAGACTTCAAATAAAAGTGAGTTCACTTGAGATTTCCGCTCTCCGACCGCCACATATTTTGTGTGTTTCTTGAATGAACAACGCATGCGTGTCAGTGTGTGACGTATTTCCACCACTGACTCTCTGCTCCACGAGCAGGGTCAGTGGTGCTGACCCGGGTGAACCCCGAGAATGACATCAGAGCCAATCGAACGACACGAGGCTAACCCAAGTCGATCCGGGTGAGCTATACTCGAACGCACACAACGTTTACGCTATGTCTGTCGATAGAGCGCCCTCTGGCTTCATTCCTTGTCTGCTGTATGGTGTTACGTTTGGCCTTTCAATGTGTTCACCGGTTTGTATGATTTGTAGGGGTGAAATTTAGGAGGCACCCCCCTCCCCCCCCCCCCCCCCCCAGCTTGAGGATTGTTCCCCATGTACCCCGACTCAAAATTTGGAGAAAACAATCCAACAAAGAGATATCCCTCCTGAAAACGAGAGTATTGAACGTCACTTCAATTCGTCGCTGTTTTATCTAATGGGCGGAAGTCTCAGATAAACATCAACCCGAATGTAAGAAGAGCTTAGCTTTTGAAGCCAAGGTCCGCAAATTGATTAAATGTACTTTCAAAACACTGGACCGAACTGATCAGCCGAAGTGGATGACCACTAGAAGTGAGTAATGGATTTCTGTTGATTCAAGTATAAAGCATGTGAGGCCATGCAAACAATCATTAAGCGCAAGCAATATGAAGGATGATGAATGAAACTAGTGATTAATGAGAAAAAATTGTGTAGTGGGGCTTTAACCAAAATGTCGCTGCAATTAGAAGAAAAGGAGGGGGAGGGGAAAACTAGAAGAGAATTTAAAGAAAAGATCAAATCTGCAAGAGGGATTCAAAGTTCTTGACGAAAATTAATCGCCACGAAACGAAGATGATTGGGTTAAAAATGGAAGTAATGAGAATGGTGAAGAAAAGAAAAACAAAATTGATTTGAAAAGAAAAGAAAAGATAAAACGGTGATCATTATTCTGAAGGAATAAAATGGCAGGGGCACGGAATTAGTGCGCTTTAATCAAATTCAGGCTTTCAGGGTACATAATTTCAATGTCACAATTTAATGTTCACAATCTCTGTCATGCTCTCAAATTGGGACGAATATAGAAATGCCATTTCGAGTTAAGTTTGATGGAATTTAAAGTTAATAACGTTGATGGACATGCAAGACGAAGTTTTATCAGAGACATTCGAGGAACAAGTAGGCTTACAATGTGGGACATTGGTTTGTAAGGCATAACAACTTGATATCGAAAATCAAATTTTTGTGAGATGAAATCGGGGCAATTCATTGTGCGTGATGGTATTACGAGTAACTTTGTTGTAATTTGCAATACATGTGGAACTGTATTCCACCATTCATTGGTCTTGTAATTGCATTTTGGCTGTAATGAAAAATGGTACGTCATTCTTCCCATAAAGCACCCCGTGTCACATGGTTGTCTCCATGGTTACCACGTTTCTTTTCTAAAGCATTGTATGAAACGATGCAATTCACTTGCTCGGTCGATAAGTTTTAATTTGCGATAACCTGTTAGTATATGGTCTTATTCCGAATGTAATCATAAAGAAAGGTTGCATTCGCGGCCGGACGGGCGCGCTACCCCATTAGGCCTAACTGAGACACAACATAGAGGCATTGCGTAGTATATCTCGCCCTTACACAATTTGCCTCATAATACTTCACTTGGGAACAATAAATTCTGCTCCATCTCCCCATTATTATTTTATTTGTGTACATAAAAAGTACAGCACAATCTGAAATCCCATCCCAAGTTCAAGGACAGCACAACTATACTCACGCATGCCAAAATGCGCTATAATGAATCATGTTAGTCTAGGCCCAATAATTATGTGATATTTCAGAAAAATTCACATGAAGAGGCACTTTTTCAGTAGAAGTTGGCAACATGGCTATTTTGCCTAACTTGGGGTCGCTGCATCAGAAAATGAGGGATACCAAGCTGAATTCCGAAATGTAAAGGGCGTTGCCTCGAAAAAAGATTACTTTTTAACTGTACATTTTCAAACTCTTCATATACATGTAGCTTTTTCAAGGAGCTGAAAAATAGCTAAATAATTAGGTCCTACCCCAAAATGTTGTTTTTTTTTAAATTGAACATTATGTTCGGTTTTATTGTGATGGTACACGTACACACCTACATCTTTAAGTGCACTATCACAGAGGACATGTTTTGGAATATGACTCTGTGAACCAGAGTGAAAGACAGTAACAAACCAATGCTACTGAAGTTAGGGCAGTTAAATAGGAAGATGCAGCCTGTCTCGTCTAAAAATCCGATTTCACGAATCGTCATCACAATAAATGTCTTCAAACAATCCCATCAGCGATAAAACCTGTTTAAAAGTTAAACATTTTCAACAAAGTCCTTTTGAAGGCCCATCTTAAAAAAAAATTGGATTCTATAATTGGATTCTATAATGTTTGCCTTACCTGGGTTGTTAAAAGAGATATTGTTGAAACAAGTATTCTGTGTCATTTTCTTTGTTGTTCCAAACAGTCAGAATACATACTAAACTGCTTTTTTGGGCGAAACAGCCTTATTGTACCCCACTTTCAGGCAAGTGGCACGCGCGCCCCACGCGCTCTTAACCAGTGGCGTTACAACTCTCCTGAAGCTGAACGCGCGTCTAGACGAAAGAATGCGCGCGCTTTAATTGCGTGACGCGCAGTAACACCTGTAATAATGTAGTCACCGGATACGATAGAGCATGCTTAGCGCTTATACACAAAAGAACATAAGACTTGTCAACCAATGTTTTTATTCAATTTACAAACATTGTAATGAAACCAGAAGTAAAAGACAGTAACAAACCAATGCTACTGAACTTAGTGCAGTTCACGAATCGTCATCACAATTGTCTTCAAACATCAGCGATAAAACCTCAGTTTAAAAGTTAAACACTTTCAACAAAGTCCTTTTGAAGGCCCGTCTTTAAAAAAAAATTGGATTCTATAATGTTTGCCTTACCTGGAGATATTGTTGAAACAAGTATTCCGTGTCATTTTCTTTGTTGTTCCAAACAGTCAGAATACACCTGCTTTTTTGGGCGAAACAGGTACCCCGAAACAGGCACGCGCGCCCCACGCGTTCTATCTTAACCAATGGCGTTACTCTCCTAAAGCTGAACGCGCGTCTAGAAGAAAGAACGCGCGCGCTTTAATTGCGTGACGCGCAGTAACACCTGTAATAATGTAGTCACCGGATAGAGCATGCTTAGCACTTATACACAAAAGAACATACGACTTGTCAACCAATGTCTTTATTCAATTTACAAACACTGTGAAGAAACCAAAAGGCACGTCGATAGTTTTAAAAGTAACAAATCAACTATACTATAGTGTACATTTTCTAATTACAAATCAAGTCAACAAGTAATACAACTAATTTAAAACTATTTTCTCTTTAGTTGAGGGTAATTATTACAATACCATTAATGCGTTTATAAATACAGTAGTTTTCTGTCTCACGACAGTTCTGAAATCAAACGTATTGAAAGGAATAGAGCCGGACGGAGAAAATTACCATTATTTACAAAAAAATATGAATAAACTCGACCGGACATCACCGGCCCAGCAAAACTTTGCATTACGGACGGAGAATTTTGAAGTATCTGTAATTGTTTTATAGCGGTGGGTTGCTAGCGGAAAAAATATAGTAACTTGGAAGATTTTAAATTATTTTAAGTAGTGTACTGAAAAAATGTACAACTGTGAAAAACGTGAAATTGTACGGAAACGCATACTCTTAAAAGAAAAGAAAAGCGTCACAGTGGTGATTGAATTAAACCTGGGGGTACCACTCTATTTCAAGGATAAATTGACTATATATACACCAGCACTGCTACAAGAACAGAAATAAAATGAACTGGAACTAAAAGGCAGGGACTTTTAACGGAACAGAGGGACAAGTGCAATTTGCAAATGGCAGACCAAGTAATTTTTTGAAGCAGTCAATTAATTTACAGCACAGGACAGCATGCACGTTTTTTTTTTTAAAAGAAAGTGTTCAGCAGGACAGATAATTCAGAAAGGCGGACGTGATACAGTCATGGATGAATTGAAAATGAAATGATGATGAAAAACGGTTTACAATTTGTGGTTACGAAACAGTCGAGACTGGCACTGCCTTATTATATTCACAATGGGGAAATTTCAGTGCGTGCCAATTAACGGGTCCACAAATCAATTCCTCCTGCAGAATTTGGTGGTAGAACTAGCGCCAATGTTGAGAAAAAAAATAACCAATCCAAAACAATCATCACTGCCGGATTTAATCACGGGGGGCAATTTCCGGGGCCTGTCAATCACAGTCGTCCAAAATTGATTTCTTTCAGCAAAACTGGTCCTTGAACCAGCCCAAACGGGAAAATCAAAAAATCAAAATAAATTATAATAATAAATTATATTTTGGACGAGTGTAAAACCTGTTTTTGTAAACATGTGGTATTTTTTTGCATTAGTACAGTAGCAGAAAATGAGACGCTGAAAATAGTGTCATCAGATGCAACTGTGAAAAAATTTTGGACGGACGTTGGCTCCAATCAAATGTGCATTGAAGGTCTTGGAAGCTACTATAAATATGGTAAAAAAAGCAATTCAAGCGATTCACATTGCAGTGCGCCACCAAGAGTTTGCCACAGAGAGTCAATTTCTCAAGTTTACGGTCGACAAAACATGGCCCAGTTGAACGAGTGTCAGTAGACAACTTGAGCTTATTTGTTATAGATTGGGGCATAGTGTTCTGCCGCCTTACAAAAAACACCAGATTGATCAAAAGACAAAAAAAAGGCAAACAGATGCTCGAATCATACGCGTATGAAACTACTGACCGAAAAAACTAACAATTTCAATTATCCCGCGCTGCGAATTTGTCGACCATCTCCCACAATGCACTGGGAAAAATGAACTCTCCGTGACAAACTCTTGGTGGCGCACTGCAAGATGCACGCACTTTACTCAAAAAATCATCCAGGAAACTTTGCACTGAATGCCCTACACTGTATATTTTTTTTTCAGAAACTGTTTTGATAATAGAGTTAGAGGAGACATATCAATACAGTGGAACGCCGCTATAACGAACATCGCGGGATCCACAGAAATTGTTCGTAATAGCGATCGTTCGGTATAGCAATTTTAAGCTGCCAGTGCTCCGGTACTCACTTTTCAATAAATAGCGCCCTTCAGAACGTCACCCTGCACGCCGTGGTAGTTACTGAAAGACGACTTTGAACACGTGTCGACTATTGAATTATGTAATTACACAGTTTTTGAGCTTACTACCTACAGCAATGGGTGGCTTTCCCCTTCTATTCCTTGGGGAAATAATGGCCACTTTTCGCTCTTCTGTTGACATTTTTCAACAGCAATGTTCGGTTGGTTTTGTACACAAAAATCGGGAGCAAAGAACGATGTTCGGTATAGCCGAATGTTTGGTATAGCGGTGCTCGGCATAGCAACGTTCCACAGTACAAGAATGCTTTTATTATAAACAATTATTTAAAAGTATAAAATTTACAAACAATTTTTTAATTGATGCAAAATATTCAAATCTGGACGGATCTGATTTAATTGCTTTAATTAACACCTCAGTTTGGCTGGAATACGGAGGAATGGCAGACTTCGGTTCTCATCAAAAGCGAAAGAGGTAGGCACTGAGAAAACTTGGACGGTGTCTGTGGTAACTCAAGGTTGCTGACGTCGTCATGGTAACCGCATCTGACTACTTCTTAGGAGCAATGATGCCCTCCAGTTGCGTCTGCGCGAAAAAGACAAGACGGGTTAATGTACTTTTATTCCCATCAACAGAACTACAGCTACAAATATCTCGCAAAAAATGATTATTACTAAAAAATTTATATCTCATACTATAGTTGGTCCACTCTGCTGCAACCTTATGTATTGCTCTGAGCAAGTTATATCCAGTTAGAGCTGCCCTGAACCGGTTGTAGCCAGTTTGCAACTCTCAGCTGCTGATTGGTTATATCTAGTCAAAACTGCCTCAAACCAGTTCTGGCCAGTTTGCAGCTGACTGGACATAATATAGTAATAACTGCCCTGGCTCTAGCCAGTTGGAATACTACTAATTGGTCATATCTAGTAATAACTGCCCAGAACCGGTTCAAGCCGGTTTGCCTACCTTCAGCTGCTGATTGGTGCGTTTCAGGAACTGGATCTCTTCAGTGTGTTTCTTCTCCTCCACTTGGCGACGTTCTGCCTCCCGTTTCTCGATGGCGTCGCACTTGGCCTTCAGTTCGTTGACCTGTCGCTCAAGCTCTCGCTTGTCTTGCTCCAACTCCACAATCTGAATTGTAAAAAAATAACAAAAGATTAATCCATCAATCTATCAAGTATCATCTAACAAATAATCTTATAAAAAAAACCAACCAACAAATCATTCAAGGAGTACCACAAAGAAACAAAAAGTCAAACAAACAAACAAACAAACTGATCGTAAAATAAATTTGAAGACGTACCTTTTTCTCCATGTCCGACTTGCCCTGTTCGGCCTGCAGTGCCTTGCGCATACCGAACGCCACGCTGCTCTCATACAAGGTCTGGTAGGCAGCGATGGTCATGCGAATCTCGTCACGAACACGCAGCAGGAGAAGGCCTCGCTCGGCACACTCGATGGTCACCTGACGGATTAACTCATCTGTGATTGGTTGAAAAAATAATTAATGACTGAGCGTTCACATATTGGATACTGAAAGTAGACGACTTGGGAAACGAATGAAAGGTCACAGTACAGCAAGGTTGAGCCGCCAAAATCAGAGCCCGATTAAGTGTGCCCTTGGCCCTAGGCACCAAGTGTTCCGCAGGCCTTATCCATGCCCTACAATCCCGGCCAAAATGGTTGGGACACTTCCTGAGCCTGCCACGGTCACCCACTCCCCCACTCCCCTGTTCCCCCAGTCAATGTTGTTCTCTCCAGCTGATGGAGCACACACCGCGCAATGAGAGACAACATTGAACGGGAGCCGGGGGGTTGGGGGCCCAGTGAGATTTGGCCAGGATTGTAGTTTAGTCTAGGGGCTAGACATTGTTATGGTTTGTTACGTGATAAACCGTCGATCGATAACACGCCGCCAGGAGAGGGTACTATCACGACCAACCAATATCACCCACGAACTTGTTGGAACAACGTCTAGGCCAATTCGTACTGGTTGTGTAATGACCGCACACCTGTTTGGCCTAATATATGCAGCGCTCATTCAAAACAATTCATAGTACTTCTGAAGCAAACTCTCAAATTTCTTCCAGAAATGTGAAAGATGCAGCAAGACGTTTGTGCAACTTCACTGGTCAGCTCTTCTGGTGTGTGTAGTATGTGTGGGACTGAAAATGAACAGCAATTGCCTGCAGAAGTCGCGCATGTGCACTAGTTTCCCATTTTTTGGTGGGAGATTTAAGGAGTGGGCCTAGACCTTGTTCCGACGATGGACCCAATTTCACGGCGCTGGTAAGCACACGGTTTTCTGCTAACAGAGCCTCCGTCTATTTCACGGAGACCGTAAGCATAAGCACAGCAAAAGGCATGCTTACCTCAGAGGAAAAATGTGCTTAACTTAGTGACGTAACAATAGAAATCTCCATGCACGCGCGACCGTTAGCACACACACGCCGTGAAATAGTGCTTAAGGTTAGCAAATTTTTCTGCTATGCTAAACACAACTTTTCTGCTAACTGTTTCAATAAGCAGCGCCGTGAAATTGGGCCCTTGTTCCGATGAGTTCGAGGGGGTTGGGCCAATATTGGTCCCAACCCTTGACGAGCAACTGTCATAAGCTGTTAAAAAATTTTTCTACAAGTACGTTTTTTTCTTGTGGTGTGTCCGCTGGTACTGTGGCCCCCTAATCTCCCGGATCTGGCAATGGTGGTGATCACTAGAACTTTTAATACAACAAAAGTTCTAGTGACGTTATTAGAACGTTTTAACGTAGTTTGCTCAGTGAGTTCAGCTTCAGAGCCTTGTACAAGTTGACCTACCAAAGCATTGTGAGTACAGCTCCCGGCGTACAGGGCAGATGCCGGTCTCTCTGGCCTGCCTCTGCTGTAGTCTGGTATCCAGCTGCTCCTGTAGGTTCACTACATCCAGTCTGGTAGCTGGGGTACTAGACACCTGCTGGACCCAGAGCTGGCCATTGTCTGTCCACTCTCTGAAAAAGGAAAACAATGTTGAAATAAAATAATAGGAACGACAACATTTAGCAGTTCTAATAAAGTGCATATCACTTATGCAGGGTGAGTAAAAAAAACCAACGAAACCCAAATGTCGGGACCATTGTTTTAGTGAAGTTCTGCATATAGCACTTTCAAAATCTAGGATATGAAAGCCCAATTCATAAGCTGTCTTTTATTACAAGAATCATTCAAATCACTCATGTACTTTTGAAGTTACGGAGTTTTAAACACAACCACCGTCTTAAAGTTCTGTCTACGGATCACAAAAAAGGTGTGCGTTCTTTCAGCAAAACAAAAACAATTCACACACATCCTTATGTGATTTTGTTTTCGTTTTGCTGAAAAAAAACCCACTGAACTTTTTTGTGATCTGTGGACAGAACCTTAAAATGGCGGTTGTGTTTAAAACTCTGTAACTTGAAAAGTACATGAGTGATTTGAATGATTCTTGTTCCAAAAAAGCTTATGAATTGGGCTTTCATATCCTAGATTTTGAAAGTGCTACATGCAGAACTTCACTAAAACAATGGTCCCGACATTTGGGTTTCGTTTTTTTTACTCATTCTGTACATGTAGGTCCTACGAAAAACATGCTCAATAGCAATTACTTGGAGTCAGGTTTAAAATGATGATTAATGTGGATTACGAACTGTTTACAAAAAAACATTAAAAAATGTGTATGCAGGAAAAGTGAAAACTCCTTCGTGATGCACAATTTTTTGAGGTCAGCGTTCAGGGGGAAGCAGTGGCAAATGTGAGGGTACCTTGGAGGCAAGATGGAGTTTAAGATCTCGTCAGTCTGTTGGGCTTTCTGCGCTTCCACAGGAGGTAGTTTGCTGCCCCCTTTGGGCGGTGGGTTGGGTACAGGGCCGGCATTGGTTGGTGGCTGAGGGCTGGTCCTCAAAGCTCTTGCCTGTAAAAAAAGAAGAAGAAATGGTCAAGAAATAACGAGAATCACAATTTCTTTTTATAAATTGTTTTTACATATCTGAATGACAGTACTTTTAACAGCCAGACAGTAAATTCTACAACTGATCCGCAATTCTCATATCTAAATTTCACTGAGTGTTTACTGAGCTGCATCACTGGTGAAACTTTCCCACACATTTTTTATTCTACAAATACAATAAATGTGACATACTTTCTTTTTTTTACAAAAAAGCCACGATATCTTTTTAATAGGCTTTTAATATGCCTAATTGAAGAATGTAATTTTTTTGTCAAGTTTTAAATTTTTAGTTGTAAGCCTTAGCTTAGGTTTCTCATAAATTTAATATTTTAACATGTTTTAACCTTTTCTATTGTTTAAAAGTAGGCTACTTTCAAATTTTGTCTGCATTTAATTTGAACTAGGCCCTAAAATAAAAGTTTTATCAGCACATTTCCCCCCCCCCAAAAAAAATTTGCAACATTTAAAAACAACAGAGTTTTAGTCTTGAAAGAATTCCATATACGGACGTCACTTTGTACAAACCTAGTATGACAATGAGACTGGTCTGAAATTAACTTCTAACTCTAAGTCAAGTGTTTTCTCATTATGCATCAATATTTTCCCTGCTAAATTTCACATTTTTAAGACATTGTTACCCCTTTCTGATGGCTGATAAGTCATTGCAGGGAAAAACTAGTGGCATTCATGAAATTCTTTCCTTTGCTTTAGTCTCACTAGCAGTCACAGCCACGGGACACTTCGTAAACTTGCACGCAATAAACCAAATTCACACCTACAGAAGTACACATACAACTAGCCCAGGTTGGACGAAGTCTTCATTGCAATACGACTAACGTCCAGGACAAGACTTTTATACATGAAACCATACAACATTTTTACCAGAGTTTTGTTATGTTTTACCTCGTTATAGAATCTAATATTTCACGCCTACATACTCTATGTGTCCTTATCTGTTAGCACGCTGGCTTCAGGAATTCCATATGCGATGCTGACTGACGTTAATCAGGAAAATAAACTCCAAAGCAACGTTAAACTTGTACGTGTTTGTAGTCGCTTTTCATCAGTTTATTCCCAGAGTCGTACGTCATGTACAATGTACATGATATGTACAAATGTACGTGCGTACAATCCGAAAGCGCGCACGCACGCTAAGCGCCCTCATTTGTTTAGTTTTGGTTGGAACCGTGATGTCACTCCAGCCAACCGATGTCAGGAAAACGCTCAACCAATGACCAAAGCCGAAACGTGTTTCTGGTAACTGGCGCGAAAACACGCTCGGTCATTGGATTAGCGACCTCACCTTCAAGTAAGTGCGCGTGCGTATGAGGGTGGTTACTAAGCAAATCGCGCGTGCGCACTGCATATTCATGCAGCATAGTCTGTCCCCCGGACCAGATGTGATAATGAGCGTCGAAAATAATTGTCCGGTCTAGGGAACCAGACTACACGCTGCACCGTACAGACGTATAGTCGGACTCCCTATTATCGCGGCATCCCTATTATCGCGGCATGGGAAATTTCTCTTTTTACAGTGTCAAAACTCCTTCAAGTGGCGATTTTTATCCAGTTCACCAGTCATCAAGGATTTTCTACCGAGTTGTATAAAAAGGACGATTAAAAAATGTTGTGTCTTTCGGGACTTTTAACGATTTTAATAAATATTAACGTTTTCCAAAACTTGCAAAATTTTCCCTCACCGTGTCTGCTAAAAGGTACCGTTTATATTTTAACATAAATCTTTAATTGCGCTCTGACCATGAAAGTTCCATTGTCTGGTTCCCATTCTTCAGCTGCAAATGTAAAATGAAGTCGAACGACGATATTGGCAGCGCGAAATCGTAACAACTTTTACGGGATCAAAATAAGGCGCGCGTTAGCGAAAATAAAACGGCACACCGTGTAAAGTGAATGGCGCCCTCAATCGCCGATCAGTAGACTTGCCTCAGGGATTTGTGTTCTCCTTTCGGGGGAAGGGCAGGGTCTTAAGAAATCATCCTGCAGAAAATTGGTCTTTAATCAACTTGAACGTTACAGGGAAAATATCAAACTTTATTCAGGGGGTGTTTCGGTCAAAGATAAACTATGAACAAAAAAGTTTGGATCATTATAAAAACCACTTCCCGCATACCGCGATAATAGGGAGTCCACCTCCGTTCGCACACGCCGCACATGTCTATTTTCACAGGCATCGTACACGGAATAAACCACACCACCGTCGGATTTTTTTATATTAATTTAAAAAGGAAGAGTTATACTACACATAAGACAGGACAATTCTGGAAGGTTAGTGGGCAATCTCTATTCCGAACGAGAAACGTGATAAGTACCGCGATAAAACGGCGTTCCATCCTACATGATGTACGACTAGAATAGACTCGGCGGTGAGAAACTGATGAAAAGAGACTAAACACGTACAAGTTTAACGATGCTTTCGAGTTTATTTTCCTGATTGACGTCAGTCAGCATCGCATATGGAATTCCTGAACCCAGCGTACTAACAGATAAGGACACATAGAATACTACGACGTAAAAATTAGCTTCTCCAACAAGGTAAAAATATTGAAATTATTGGTCAGAAATGTTTTCGTTCGGTTGTGAGCACATGTGTACTCAGGACTCCCTCCGTAACGTCATGAACGTAGGGAGGAAAGGGAGTCCACCAGGGCTAACATACAACATGCGTTGAACAATGACAGTTTCTCAACTCACCCTCGGTGTTTTCTTGTCTGTATTTCGACTAACCAGGACAGGAGTGTCGTATCTTACAAGCGAGGCGTTTGGAGGAATCATTATTGCATTCGAATTTGCACTTTCAACACAGAATCAAGATTTTAATTTCGTAGAAAATATCCACTCAAAACCTCCACTGAATGTTCGTAAAAATAAAGTTGTTGTATGACAGATTCCATGGAAACTTGCTAACACGCATGCGCAAGTTCTCCATGCGGGAGAATTTTCCCAGCATTCATTGCTGCTCCTGGTCAAGATGGCGGCCGCCATTTCGTGGGAAGGTAATAAAGTGATGCGTGTTTTCCCAATAAAACAGGTCTTAACGTTTACTTATCAATTTCAAACTGTGACCGGAAATTATTCAATAATAGATTTCTTTAAAAAGTAGATGGTAGCTATGAACATTTGTGTTTAAGTGGCCAAAAATACACCTTAAAGTTTACCGATATTGTTTGCGTTCACCATTTTCACGCACGATTTATGCGAGTCATGCTACGCACAATCAATGTACGCATGGGTTTAATACGCACGGCGAGTAAACTGCACGGCCGGCGGCCGGCCGGCGAATTTTTTTTCCATACCACATTATTCGCTATGGGCGTATATCGAAGCACGTTGAGTTGCAAGTCAGGTTCTACTTTATTTTCCCTTGAAAAAAAAATTCCTCCAATCAGTGAGCCCAAAGGCAAAGCCACATTAGCAAAAGAAAAATGTTCCAAATGACTAAAAAAAATTAGTAAGGCCAAAAAAAAAATAAGTCGGTCTCTGGTCAGCGCGTCGATCTTTTTTTTTTCCGAAATGTTCCGCGGTAGCTCCAACAGCGCCCTCTATTTCCGCACCTCCTCAATTTTTTTTCTACAGAGCACCAAGGAATGGGAAATTGCACCAAGGCAAATGATCGAAAGCACCAAGGCAAATTATGGAGGACACCAATGTACACGAGGACACCAAAAAAGCAAAATAGTACCCACCTTGTATGTACAATTCAAGCTTGAAGGAAAAAAAAAAAAGCCAAAAAAAAAAAAAAAGCCGCGTGGCCGCGTCAATTCCAGAACTTTGGTCTGACCAGAGACCAAATATTTTTTTTTTTTGGCCTAAAAATCAGTTTTTTAGAGAAAAAAAAAAAAAAAAAAAAAACGGTAAAAAAAATAAAGGAAAATCTTTTGCAACCTGACGCCACTTCCCGGATTGTGTACAAAGTCTATGGAGAGTCAAGAAAATGTTAAATTGAAGCATTTCCTTACAAAATTGGAAATGTTTCTCAGTCCCAGATTCATGTCTTATCATTTTTGCAATGAATGACCTTCATTGAGATAATATATGATGAAAAAAAGTGGCGTTGGGATGTAATATTCTTTCCAAATCATGTTTTTCGAGTTAATTCTTTCGTATTCATTAAATCACAGATGCAAGGGATCAGTTGAAGAAGTGGAGAGAGGAGAGTGCAAGGCGGAGTGCTGAGACGTTGGAGTTGGGGGAGTTTGTTTTAACAAATCACAGAGGGCTTGGTGATGAAGGTAATAGACCCGTCCTGTCTCTCAATTTAATAGTGGGTACGGACCAGACTGGGACCTGGAGTACTCTGAAACGTGCACAACTAAATCAGGCCAACATTACTCACTCTTTAGCCAGCAAATTTCTCAAAAAATTCCATTGGGCAAAGACAAGGTCCTCGGTATTGTACCAACCAAGTTTGCAGACTCAATTCAATGTATAATTATCCCTAACTCCCTAGGCCTTTTTGCTAGGATGTAGCCTCAATCCTGCAAAATCCTCCAATTGGCCTTATGGAAAAATAGCATATAGCCTCAATCCTGCAAATTCCTCCGTTATTTCTTGAATATGGTCCATGGAGGGGTGACCACTGCCTGAATCCTGCAAAATCCTCCGGCTATGACTGTCAATAGGCTGAGGCAGAGGCAGTGACATCCTGGAGCAGTACGGAGGTTGTCAAGTATAATCAAGGACTAAATTTATGCACGGATGAGCATAAACAACACAAGGTCCGGCCCAAGATCTTGACACAGTGCGTACTCCGAAATCAGCAACGCACTTTTGCCATGTAACCTCAATCCTGCAAATTCCTCCAATTTGCAAAAAGGATTTTGGAGGATTCAGGGCGGTTAGGTTTAAAGGAGACATTTCTTCAAAATTTCACACTGTTGAATTTGTTCCGCTAAGTTACATTACCGGTATTTTTTTTTCACTTTAGTTTGGGCTGTCCACGAGCAGGTCTGCATAGCTGCCCTTGACGTGGGCGACATAGCGGAGGCATCATCTGCCATCGATGCATTGAAGGCGCAATTCCCACAGAGCAAGAGAGTCAAGAGATTACAAGGCATGAAATTGGAAGCACAAGGAAGGTCGGTGGAAAAAGTTTTGGTAACATCAGAAGGGCAATTCCACGATTATTAACGTTACATTTTTGATGTACTTTTGAGTTTCCTTGGGCTGTAATTACCTTACTGAAAAGGTTTAATAACTGTTATCCCCATGGTAGATAGAGTAGACCTAGACCTACCTAAGCACCAAAGATGACATCCAGAAAAATGTGTTATGTATGATAAACAAGACGCACAAAATCGGTTCTACTCGCGTTACGAAAATGTAACGTGAGTAACTGACAAACAAATAACGAATTAGTGAAACTGATGAAACGGATTTGAAATGGAGGTGGCAGAGTTTAAATCAAAGCCTCAATCTTCCCAAATCATCCGTCATTTCTTGAATGTGGTCCTTGGAGGGGTGACCGCTGCCTCAATTCTGCTAAATCCTCCAGCAATCACTGTCAATATGTGGAGGCAGAGCCGTTGACATCTTGGAGCAGTGCGGAGTATTTTAAGTGTAATATGAGCCTAGATTTATGCACGGCTGAGCATAAACAACACAAGGTCTGGCCCAAGACCTTGACATAGTGCATCCTGCAAACTTGCCATATTGCCTCAATCCTGCAAAATTTCGATTTTGCAAAGAGCATTTTGCAGGATTTGGGAAGTTTAGGGATAATAATACGATTAACAAAAAAAAAACACTTACATAGTTGGATAACCACAAATTCTTTTTTTAACAGGTTTGATGATGCCAAACTAGTCTATGAAGAGTTGTTAAAAGAAGATTCTTCAAATGCAGTAAGTGCTCACCCATAGTCTTTAATTTAAGTCGCCAAGTAAGAGTAAATTGTAGAGGTAGACCTTTGAATTAACATTCCATAAGAGACAAACAGTTACTCAATTCATCCGATTAAAACCCTTACCCTGCTAAATGCAACACAAAGCAACAAAAGGTCAAAAGTTGTTGCATACTGTTGCATTTAGCAGCCAACTCTAGTCCCTGTGCTTTGTTGCATCTTGTTGCATTTAGCAGGGTAACTGCTCATAGTGCCAAGGCAATACAACAGAATCCACTGTTGCATTTAGCAGGGTTACTGCTTTGTTGCCAAGGCTGGTAGGCACTGGGTTCACTGCACAATGCAACAGAATACACTATTGCAATTTGTTGCATTCAGCATGGTTCTTATTTTAGCCAAGTTGCATCTTGTTGCATTTATCAGGGTAACTGCTCATAGTGCTAAGGCAGTACAACAGAATCCACTGTTGCAATTAGCAGGGTAACTGCTTGGTGGTATGCATGGGATTCACTGCGCAATGCAACAGAATCCACTGTTGCAAATTGTTGCATTCAGCATGGTTCTTATTTCAGCCAAGTTGCATCTTGTTGCATTTAGCAGGGTAACTGCTCATAGTGCCAAGGCAATACAACAGAATCCACTGTTGCATTTGGTTGCATTTAGCAGGGTAACTGCTCGGTACCAAGGCTGGTAGGCACTGGGTTCACTGCACAATGCAACAGAATCCACTGTTGCAATTTGTTGTATTCAGCATGGGTCACATTTCAGCCAAGTTGAATCTTGTTGCATTTGGCAGGGTGCCTAGAGAAAAAAACCTGTTAATATAAATTCTTGGTTTTGTGGATTTGTGTGTTCTTTTAGATGATTAGGAAAAGGTTAGTCGCCATCTTCAAAGCACAAGACAGAATACCAGACGCTATAAAAGAACTCATGAAGTATTTAGAGAGGTGAGTGCATTCTTAACGATTCAATCTTGTGTCTCACTTTGACTATTTTAATTAACAGGGCGACACCAAAAACGTTGTGCAAGCAGACATCTTTAAATTTCTCAAAAAGTATCCAACATCAGCATGTTTTGTTGGAGTATAATTGTTTGTACTCTGGTGTATAATCACAGTGAAGAGTTGATGAAAATCCATTCATGCAAGCTAGAGATACAACAGATTACAAACGGCAACATGTTTTTTCAACCGTTCCAATGTGATTTGCACAGTTAATAAAAAGACCCATTGCGGAGTAC
Source organism: Patiria miniata (assembly GCF_015706575.1). NCBI lineage: Eukaryota > Metazoa > Echinodermata > Asteroidea > Valvatida > Asterinidae > Patiria > Patiria miniata. Next base: position 5,666,276 of record NW_024037056.1, on the reverse strand, counting down.
CGGTTGAGCGATTTCCAATGCAATGTGTAATTCCCAAAAACACATATCCATTTATAATCTGTTACAGCTCTGGTTAGCATGAATGGGATTCCATAACGTTTTCACAGATTATACACAAGAGTATAACTAATATGCTCCGTCAAGATGAAATACTCATGTCAGGTACTTTTTGAGAAATTTTACGATATCGCTTGCACAGGGTTTTTTGGTCACCCTGTATTCCCCATATCAGACTTAATTTTCCCATGTTTCAAATACTGAAGTATTTAAAACTGATCAATTTTTTTTCCTTTGATAGTTTTATGGCGGACCACGAGGCATGGTTAGAGTTGTCCGAGTTGTATATACAGGAACAACAGTAAGTGAAGATGTTCTTATAAAATACAATTGTAAAAATATGTTTCAAGAAATAAATCCTGTTCTGATGTGAATATTCTAAATGTTTGTTTACTTTTCTTGCCTTTTGTGAATGAAAAGGAACACTCGGTCATTCATCAATTGCTTACTTCAACCCAAACGTACATGAATTCATCAAAATCCATACCCCTGTTTTGCCGGAGGATTTTGTTGGATTCAGGATACATCCATATTGAAAAAATTGGGGGATTTTGATGGATTTAGGACAGTAAACCTAGCAGTACTGCAGGATTTTGATGGATTCAGGATACCTCCATATTGAACAAGTTGGGGGATTTTTATGGATTTAGGATAGTAAGCCTAGCGGTACTGCAGGATTTTGATGGATTCAGGATACCTCCGTATTGAGCAGTTGGGGGACTTTGATGGATTCAGGATCTCAACAGTTTAACTCCTTGGCTATATGTTTGGTGTGTACGAGATAAACATGTGTATTTTACACTGGTGGATTCTGATGGACTCACTGGTAGATTCTGATGGACTCAGGACACCAACATTTTTTTGCATGACAAAAGTGGTGGATTTTGGCGGATGCAGGATACTTTCCAGTACAAGTGCTCGAGAGGTTAAGGGTTAAATAAAATCGGAAACATTTTTAAGAAAATCAAATTTGTATGTGAGGGTTCAATTCATTCCAATTATCTTCATCAATCTCGTATTTTTCTCTTGCCACAGTTATAGTAAAGCGGCATTTTGTTTGGAGGAACTTATTATGTCCAATCCACACAATCATCTCTTTCACCAGAAGTACGCAGAGGTAAACAAAAAACTGTTTGTCAACTTAAAGTAATTGGGCTAATTTTATTTTATCTTCAAGCAAAATTCAATATTAGGTTTTGCCCTTCACTGACGTATAAACACTGTATACTCAGTGTGTTACTCCCCGAGGGAAAGTGAGTCCAGTGCATCTGCACTAGAAAGCAGGAGGTTGTGGGTTCGAGTCCCACCCGAGTGATTTTTTCCAGCTTTCACTCGGGAGGTAACACACTGAGTATACAATGTTTATACGTCGGTGAAGGGCAAAACCTCATTTGATTTACATCACCCCGACGCAAATTCCATCTGAATCCTTGATTCTGTTTGGTCGATCCATGGCAACAATAGTGTGATATAGCTAATCGCACGGTCCGTATCGCACCCTGCGTATTGCAGTATTCCAAGATGCGCGCTCCTCTTCTGCGCGCACTTGTAAAAGAATAACTGCTGAAAAGCTTGTGTATCGCTACCTGTTCCATCTTTACTGTGGGTCAAGTTTGCTTGCAGACAGATTCGTTATCCCACTCGCGCTCGTTGAACACGGAAAATGTAGTGTGTCTTGCTTCCCACGTGCCTCGTGGTGTGTGGGACACAGAGGCACTACATTATTCCGTGTTCCACCCACGCTCGTGGGATAACTAATATAGTCGGTTTTGTAGTTTGAATTTATGTCAACAAAGGGCAAAACGGAATTCTAAATTCCCTGATGCAGAGTTTCATACTACAAAATCGAGTTTTAAAAGTTATTAATTTCACAGGCATGCAACTTTTCCTCGGATCAGCTTATTTTGTCGTTTTTCACTTCACACTTATGCCATTATAAATTGAAAAAGACTGTAGGCCTACAAAGTCTTGTAAAAAACATTGGAGTTTCCTCTCTTTTTATCCCCCTGGCTTTCAAGGTAGACAGGGGGATATTGCGATCGCGTATTCCTTCTGTGTATCTGTCTGTGCGTTTGTGTGTGTGTGTTCCATTTAACTGTAAAGTTCAATCATCAATCTCAACTTGAAAGGTGGTCTGTGGCCGATGTCAAAAAATCCTTTCCAATATGGATATTTATGAGGTCTCTGGAGAGATACTCCCCATTCAACTGAGAACTGGTACCTGCCAGGTGGACAATCAAGGCCGTCACTGAAAATAGTCCTTACTAACTGCCTGTACATGTACATGTATACAAACTGGCAGCATGCCAGGGGGTACGCGCAAGTTTTACTTTCAGTATTTTTTGTTTTTTCCAAGTTGCATGCCTGATTTCAGTAATCTTTATCCAGTTTTGAAATGTACATTTCATGGTTGACACCTAAAACAGCATTGAGAAGTCAAGTTATCACTTCTTGATTTTTCCGTCATCTCTCAAGATTCGCTACACTCAGGGAGGCACGGAATCCATGGAAATTGCCAGGAAATACTTTGCTCAGGCCGTCAAGCTGAACAGTAATAACATCAGAGCGCTGTATGGATTATTCCTGGTGAGTTTTTTGGGTCGCGGACCTATGATTTATAGAGTCTTTTAAGCTTTATCCACTGCATTTTTGCAAGGCAGCTTCCTAGATCCTTCACTGTACAGGATACTACCAGCCTAGGGCAAGTTCGCGCAAGAACTATTCTTGACCATTGGTTAACCATAGTTCGACTAAAGTTAGCCCGAACTCTGTCTAGTCGACGGTGGTTGACTACGCTAGTCGACTATGTGGAACCAGCGTACTGGGCCTGGTTGCATCACTGGTAACCAAGAGCCGCGCGCATTCATAATGCACAGCAGGGAGCCAGGATCCAGAAGTTTGGCGATGACATTTGACCATCGTTTGACTAGAGGCGTTTGCACGTCGCTATAATTCGCAGGCCTAAGTTACATCACAATTCAACCACTAGTCGACTAATGGTCCTTGCCCGAACTTGCTCTTGGTATCTGTGTTTCAACTCTTAAGAGGCATCGAGCCCCGTGCCAAGTAAAACTGGCTGACCTGTAAAACCTTCAATTTTGCAACATCCTCCAAAACCTGGTGCGTTCTGAAAGATTTGGGATCACATAGGATTAATGAAAGTTCACCATCTTGAAAACTAATCCTGTCTTATGTGCTTCTTTTCAGGCTGCAACACACCTGGCTTCTTCACAGAAAGGCACCGCCAAGAGTAAAAAAGATAACATCAGATATGCTGCCTGGGCATCACAACAACTGCAGCACAGATACAGGGTAAGAACTTATACAAATATTTGTCCAGAGCTTTGTCAATTCAAATAAACGAATATTCGAGTATTGAACTTCCAAGTGATCGAATAGTCAAATATTTGAATATTTGGAACAGCATTAGCTTCATTTATCCAAACCTTTGACCAATCAGACTATGACTTGTGGTCAGGTGACCACTTGTGGTCAGGTGACCACAAAAGAGCACAATCTCAGCATAATTGATGTGAAAACTGCATGCTGATACCATCTTTAGTTCAAAACTTATGGAAAGTCGGAACACCAAGAGATGTGATGAGGTGCTGTGATGAAGTGGCCCTATTTTGGCCTGAATCTCCAAATAAAGTTCCGGACAAACAACTCATTTAGCTTGATCGCATCACATTTGTTTTGTTTTTGTTTTTTTCAGCTCGCCGAGAGAAAAGAATCTGAACCTCAAGTCCAGCACCTGGAAAAGATGATAGATTCTTTACAGATCACTGCCTCATAACTTTCACAAATTCAGTAGATAGGTTGTAATATAATTGATATCATTGTTGCAATTCATGTAAAGGTTGATTTTTTTTTAAAATTTGTTTTTTTTTGTCCGGGAGTATCACTTCTGAAACTTAAAAAAGAAAAAAACTTGTCTCAGAACTTTGGCTTGTATTATATTTGATTGCCCGTCACTGAAAATGAACCTATATGAATTTTTGAGCTTGTAGCCAGGGGCCTCATTAAATGGTTAAGAATCTTAATACCAAAGCTTTTGAGAAAGCCAAAGGCGTTAAAATTCCAAAATAAAACTTGGTGTATTATTCTAACCGACGACGGGTAAGAACTTCTTGAGTTTGGGTACTTCCCCCCCCCCCCCCTCCCCGACTTCCCCAGAGGTGACCGTGTTAAAAACATCCTCTGTCAGTCTGAGAGATATAATTTTTACACTATAGTATTAGTAGTGTCTATAACTAAATTAAGTTCCTTCTTTACACTCGTTTCTTGTCTTTGAGGATATAATCGAAAATATTTATTAAAATTTTACAAGTCAAGCACGGCTTAGATACAGGGCGACCCAAAAAAATGCAACCCTAAAACATTGCCTTTAAAAAAAAAGGATTGGTGGATTTTTATGTTTTGGATATCAGATTGAAGCTGAGAGCATTTTCTTTCAAATACTGAAGAAAAAAAAATCATGAAAATAGCACTTTGGGTTGCTGAGAAAATGCCAATTATGTAAAAGTAGTCATTTTTCATCCTGTACAGAAACAATTATCACAGTATGGGATTTTCACTGTACCTATCTGTGTATGTCCTAATCCTTACAAACAACACAGCACATAATATGACGAGTACAAATGAAATTGATAGAAATACCTTTTATTTTCCACCTGAACAGGTATCTCAGCTTTTTTAGTCGTATTTGAAACCTTTTCAGCATTATAAATATGTCTAAAATATTAAAGAAATTGCACAAAATGAAGGATAATTGCACAGTAGGCTTACAGTAAAATGTTTCACAGTTTGAAGTACTTGTGTAGCCTACAGGATGAAAAATGACTACTTTTACATAATTGGCATTTTCTCAGCAACCCAAAGTGCTATTTTCATGATTTTTTTTAAGTATTTGAAAGAAAAAGCTCTCAGCGTTAATCTGATACCCAAAACATAAAAATCCACCGATCCTTTTTTTTTAAAAGGCAAATGTTTTAGGGTTGTATTTTTTGGGTCACCCTGTACATAGTCAGGACAGCATTTCGTAACTTTTGTAGCGCTGTAAACTTTGTCTCAATTTACTCAACTGTTCAAAACCTCCTATGTTTTTTAATTTCTTATCGATAGAAGTCTTCACAATTTATCCCAAATTGGTTTACATTTTATCACACAGTAATTCTTCCACTTATATTATATTTGTATGCATCCGTAGATCTGTGTTTCATTCAATCTGAATTTAATTATACGCCTAAGCTGATTTCAACCAATTTTTGGGGGGACTCGGTAATAAAGAGCACATACAATGTAACACAAATCTTTTTTTGAAATTATTTGATTTTTCTTTTATTCAGAGAGAAGATCACAATAGTAATACGCACAATACTGTCAAACATATTGGAAATCCAGTACATCGAGTGTAGGGTAGTAACGTTAGAAAATATTTTTATGGACATGTATTGTGCACAGGTTGCATATATGTATCAAAGGTTGAGGATTAAATGACTTTTGGTATTATCAATGGACAAAAGAATCGGATTGTTATTTTGTTTAAAATTGGGGGAGGGAGCGTAAAATAGCAAATATGTTCTTTTTGCCATAATTCACTCAGATCTGAAAAGTGACATTTTGAAAATCATACATGTCAACATTTTGATGATGTGGTACATCGCTTAAAAATGACAAAGGCAGGAATCGATTCAATTGAACAAAAGCCCACTCAAAAACTGAGATCTGCTTTCTGTTATTAACACCCATGCAGCTGTATGCAAGCCACTGGTACCCTACATCCTTGATTTCTGATTGGTCACCTAGGCTCTGATTTATTCATGAGTTTCATCTTTTGCTCCCTGACGTGTTTCCCGAACACTTTTTCCCGGATGGCGTTGTGTTCTTGGTAAAAGCTGTCCCGAATTTCAGCCTCTGCCGCATCATCCATAAGATCCTAAAAAAAAGAGCAAAATATTGCTAAAACAGGTTCCCAATACAAGATATACATTTGTACTTGGCAAATTTAATGTCCCCTCCCAATCTTCTGTTCCCCTCTATTGAAAAATGGAAGCTGCCTACCTCTATATGCCGCGTCTTCTCCATGGTAATGAGTCGTCTGCCTATGGTGGTGCTCAGTGGTTGCTCACTGTTAGCCACTAGAGATAGGCAAGGGTGACGGGGTACCTGATCTTCAGTGTATCTAAGGGTGCGATTGAAACATTCCATTTTGGTTAACAGGGGTGTTTCAGACAACATGGATTAATTGAATCCGTGATAGTGAAAGAAATTGTATGCGACAGGCAGGACAATACACGTGTACTTCTTAGGTTCTCAAACAAGCTTGAAACCTGAAGCATATGTGATGCAATCAAGCTACATGAGTCGTTTGTCGACCCTGGACAATTTTTTTTTATTACAGATTTGAAAAGAGCACAACCTCAGCATTACTGCTGTCAAACCGCATGCTGATACCATCCTTAGTTAAAAAATTATGAGAGTTGGAACACCAAGAGATGCAATGAAGTGATGTGATGAAGTGGCCCTATTTTGGCCTGTGTCTCCAAATAAGAATTCCTGACAAACGACTCATTTAGCTTGATCGCATCACATATATTTTACACTTAAACTTTTAAGGATTTACACAAAGTTTGGACCTTTTTGCCTTCTGGACTTACTCTGGTCGACAGACAGGAAGCCAGTAGACAAGTCTGCCGTGAAGTCGCAGAAACCGCGCCGAGAAATTGAGCAAATCTGTGAAGATATCCGAGAGATGATAGTTCGTCTTGGATGGAATGTGCTGAGCTGCCCTAAAACAAAAAGTACCAAAAGAATTTTCTGTTACTTTAAAGCTGCTCTTCAATACACAGGGTGGATAAAAATAAACGAAACCGAGATATTATTGCTAATTGGAACAGAAGTAGGGCACATGTGAATCAAAGGGAGATATCCTCTGTTAGGGTTGAATCTCCTCTTTAAAATGACATTCTGGTCATGTCATTACATTCACGGTTGACTGAGCAGTGACCAATTTTATGAAAGGGTCTATTTAGAGAATTGCGCCACTTTTCATGGTGAAATCTCTTTTTTTTCCCCACCTGCCTTGATTGGCAAACATAGCCTTTCACTCTGTGACACAAATGACACCACAAAATCAACAATTGAAAAGTGGCTATACAAATAGACAAAATGACAATAAAATATAGATATTTTAAAAAGAATGCTTTCTGTCAGAAAGCAATATTTTGTTTAATGAAGTTGAATGCAGAAATTGACTTCAGCGGGTTTGAACCTGTGACCTTCGGATTACCTTTCCGGTGCTCTACCAACTGAGCTATCCAGCTGCATGTTGGCAGTTCCACATTTTTGTCAATGTTTTTATTCAAAAGGCACTAGTAAGCTTCTCTTTGTGGCTTATTTGAAAAGTTAGAATCAATATTTGATTTCACTCACTGATCCTCATTTACTGTTGGTTCCTTGGTGCTTCCGATCTTTCTGGTCGACTCTCGAATTCCATATGGTGCTGGCAAAAATTATGAAAACAAATTCCAAGTACATTGAAATACAGACTCATCATCCTAGACAATGCATTTGTAACATGTACTCTTTTATTAATTGGAATCTAGAATAGCATGCATTTCAATTTCAGAGCGGACAAAATTGACAACTCCAAATAATTCCAGAAAAAAACCCAACAATTTGCATTGGAGACGGGATAGAAAATGGCAAAAACTAGAGGTAAGTTTGATTAAGATCTTAAGTTTCAGAAGTGACAAAAGTGACCGGCAGAAAACTTGGGTACAAACTCTATGGGATTTGGTATAGAAAACAAAGGAGGAATGAGAAGAAAGAAAAAAATCAGAACAAAAATGAAGGCTTTTCCGCAGGTTGCGGATAGCAAGATGAGACAGAAAATGGCAAAAACTAGAGGTAAGTTTGATTAAGATCTAAAGTTTTACAAGTGACAAAAGTGACCAGCAGAAAACTTGGGTACAAACTCTATGGGATTTGGTATAGAAAACAAAGGAGGAATGAGAAGAAAGAAAAAAAATCAGAACAAAAACGAAGGCTTTTCCGCAGGTTGCAGAAAAGTAAAAAGAAGAAAGTATGAAAACCTACGATCAGTGATGATGGCATCGAAGACCGGCTGCTCCCTCCAGACTTGGCAAGAGAAGTCAGAGACAAGGACGTCAAGGTAAAGATGCTCCAAGCCGTACTGTCTCAAGTTGGCTCGAATATTCTCATCCTTCCCTGTACAACAATAATAATAATATTAATAATAATAATACTAATTTTTTAGTGCTTTATACCACTGAAGGTCTCAAAGCCCTTCACAATTATTACCCCTGTTCATCAGGCCAGTTTTCTGCAGCAGCTCGAGATCAGAGCAATCTGGGCCCATATTACATGGCTCTGCTTACTGTTAGCGAAAAATTCCTGCTTACTGTAGCAGAAACTTCCATGCTTATGGTAAGCGCATTTCACAGGTTAGCGAGGAATTTTGACTTCTGTGCATCCCGTTACTAAGGATTCTGTACTTACAGGTTTAGCACAGAATACAGGTTCAACACGGAAATTGGGCCCAGGGCCCAATTTCATGGAACCCGTAACGGTTAGCGAGAAATCGCCGCTAACTATAGCGGAAAATTCCGCGCTATCGGTTAGCGTATTTCACGGGTTAGCAAGGAATTTTGGCTTGTGCGCATGCGTACTTCCCGTAACTAAGGATTCTATGCTTACAAGGTTAGCGCAGAATTTTTGTGCTAGCTCAGTTAGCACAAAATTGCGGGCCGTTAGCACAAAATTCAGCGTTACGGATTCCATGAAATTGGGCCCTGGTCTCTACCGTCACAGGTACACATGTACCCATTTATTCTCCTGGGTGGAGAAAGGCAGTTGTAGTAAAGTGTCTTGCCCAAGAACACAAGCACCATGTTCACCGTCATTGGACCATGGCACTTTCCCTGAAAGTAACACACAAATTTGTCAGCACAGAAGTTAGCACAAAATGGTGATGGTAAGCACGGAATTCTGTGTTTAGCAGAGCCATGAAATTAAGCCCTGGTCTCTACCATCACAGGTACCAATTTATACTCCTGGGTGGAGAGAGGCAGTTGTAGTAAAGTGTCTTGCCCAAGAACACAAGCACCATTTTCACAGCATTGGACCATCGCATTTTTCCTAAAAGTAACACAAACATGTGTCTGGATCATGTATGTTGACTAGAGTTGGACAATTTCCCACACTGGCCCAATGAATGAACTCAACTCAACCCACTCTGTACATGTATACCATTACCTCTGTATTGTGCGGCTCCTTTTCGACTGGTCTTTCCCCGCCCATGGATGATGTTAATATTGATGTCCCCACCCATCACATAGCTACCAAAGTGGGCGGAGCCCACCAGGAGACTCCCCGTGCCCACAAAGGGGTCGAAGGTCACCAGGCCCGGCCGGAGCTGAGCCTGATTGGCCATGAGGAGGGAGAGCGTCGCGTCCATGCTGGTGTTGCCGATGAAGTGCCGCTTCTTGACTGAGTAGAGCTGTTCTAATTGTCGCTGGCCCTCGGCAATCTATAAACATCGATATATTATTGGCAATATTACACAACAATCAAACCAGTAAAAACATTTCCAACATATAAAAACAGAACACGATTTTACAGTTGATGTGTTTTTTTCCTAACAGCCAAGTTTTCTTTAGTAACTATGACTATTCACCAAGTAGCAAATGTTGATTAAATATCAATATATTGTTGATTACTGTCAGCCGAAGTTGGCCGACAAACAGTCGTCGGGTGTGCACTTCAGCGCCAGTTGGCAAGTTTGACTGGTGCGCCCCGCGCGCTGTGCATGGTAATCGACCATGCATTGCCATTCTTTTGTACACAAATTTTATTTGCACACAAACCAATGACCACTCTGGCTAGCGATCAGAGCTTGATCGGCTGTCAGTGATGCCTCCTTTTCACTGCAATTGTAGGGTGAATCTTCATGGTGGATCGTTATTTTCTTCAAGGACCTGTGTAGTGGTTATGCCTGACAAGATTTGGGTGAGTCCCAGGGGGAATAAGTGTGTCACGGGGACAAAATGGCACTTTTTTGAATTCAATTTTTAGAGATGCTAGTCCTAGTTGAAAGCTTCCTCCAGCCCTAGTACAACAACCCAATGATAAAATATAGGGCTGAGGTAACTCCAGCTATAGCCCCAAAGTAGCTTTGATGAATACTCACCAAACGGCCAAAATAGACTTTGTATGGCTGCTCTGGTATTTTATTGGGCGTCAGTCCATAGTCTGCATAGATATGGAACACCTGTTCCGGGTTCTTCAGATCCACTTTCCCTTTGAAGTCCAAAAACTCGGCCAAGTCCTCAATGATGGCCAACTTTTCCACCATTCCTAGTTTCTTCCCGAGCGTCCGCATCCTGAAACAGAAGCTCATATCCGCATTGACGTTGTATGGTGCCTTTTTATCCTCGGGGTACAGTTTGAGTGACTGGCGGAGATCCGTCCAAGAGTTTCCCTGGCCCCACACCTCAATCATGAACCGACCCAGCATTGTTCGTGCCATGATCTTGTCTGCGCAAGAATCCGACGGCAACCGAAGAAGCAGAAACGGATTCTGAAGAGGAAAAATTAGATGTCCACTTGTAAGTTCATTAATGAGGCATGTCATTATTGGACAAAGTATAAATTATAAGGAAAGAATGCAGTATCCAGCAACCTCAGCGATTGTGTATACAGTCTATGAGAGAGTCAAGAAAATTTTCAAAGTATTTCCTAACAGAATAATTGGAAATGTTTCTCAGCAGATTCATGTCTTTTCAACATTTTTGCAACAACTAATTACCTTCAAATGAGATGATATATGAAGGAAAAAAGATATTAATGGTAATTCTATAAGCAATACTCTTGCGATATTCTTAGAAATTCTTACCGACTGATCATATTCAGGGTCATTTAGTTCCGCTTTGATACCAAATATGGAAGTAATGGCTCGCAGTTCCTTGCAAGGAAGAAACACACATTAGTTTAAAACAGAATTAATACAATGATTATTGATTAGTTTTCAACTGAATGCACTAAATAATACATACTTCCCTATCCCGTCCTCCCCCTGCCCCAGCCTCCAACCCCCCCCCCCCCCGTGGCTCCCAGCCCCCCCCAACACATGCACCACCCGCAAACATCGCGCTTCGCTAGCCGCCATCGGCATGATCGGCATCGCCCGAACTTCACATGAGTCTATCATGGAACAAATCGGATAAAGAATCACTCGGAAACAAATACACAGGGCCTGTCAGTAAAACACTTCAAATTAATCAAAACCTCCTCCTACTCGATCACTTACTGCCAATCTAAACTCCACATGTTCGTGAGCAAAACACAACAAATATTGTCGCATGGAGGCTGCCATCTTGAAACCGAAATGCATTCTGGGAGTTTTAGTAATCGATGGTATCCGGCAGAAGCTGTTTTATTGGAGGTGAATCGTCATTCGGTTACCAGTTTAAATGCCCTGCTTATTTTGACGTGTAGGAAAGTCAAGTGAATTAGCAAAAAAGACACAGTTTTGGTTACAGCTGGTACAAAAAATCCCCCCAAAAATGGAAGAAAAGGAACCTGCAGTGGTCAGAAGAAAGACAAAGGGATCTGACAGTGTGGAGAACAACCCTGCCGACGGACAGACAGAGACAGTCCCCAACAAAGAAGAAAATCACAAAACAAGTTCGAAGGAGTACACCGAATCTGTCTCGCAGTGGTTGATGCAGTACCGCACGCACCAATGGATGCACTACTGTTCGCAACATGCCCTCATGATGGCGCCCTACTTCTTTGGTTCCCCGTTTCCACCAGTAAACACACCCAATGGATCTCCCTCAAGTCCGTTTGGAGTGCCGCCCCCAGCAAGTGGGCCTGCTGACCACGCCCCCTTTTTCCAGCAGCAGCAAAACGGACAGCAGCAGCCGCAGGTGCAAGTTCCGGGACAGTTTCCATTTACGTTTCCGCAACCGCCGATGATTGATACTCCAGTACAGCCACCGCAACAGCAAACAGCACAGCCACACATCCCGCAACTCACAGGTGGTGCACACAAACACAATCATTTCAATGTGCAATGCGGGATTCGAACCTTCTAGTTCTACTGCTATAAATAATAGGAACTTAGGAAGTGTATATTTAGCCGGCTAGATTTAGCCGCCTTTCTTTGAGTAATTGTAAACAATTAATCCGACTAGATTGGGAGAAAATGTTGCAACCTGACACCACTTCAGCGGTTGTGTGCAAAGTCTTGGTTGCAACATGTTTTCCCTAGATTGTACAGCGCCCTCTTTGACACGTAAATGAGTAGGCCTACATTATAAAAAAAAATTAAATTACCACCATCGTTTGTGCAGCACCTATGGCCGAGTGGATAGCGTGTAACTCATGAGTGAGAGATCCCTGGTTGAACTCCCAGCTAGCGACATTTTCAATTTTTTTTTCATTCAACAAATTTAGAATATCCTTCTTTTATTATTTTAAATTGACAGCAAGATTTCATTACAAAGTATTACATTTTCTTCCTCTGATTCGTGGCTCTGGAGGATTTTTTTTATTAAAGGGAAATAGAGTCCGAAATTGTAAAAATGGTCTTATTCTGATCTCATGAATACGAGGTCACAATGACAATGTTGGAGAGGAACCAGACTAAGATTTGTCAGGGTAAAAATTTCCAAGTCCCAAAAAATTGTCAGGCAAAATGTCATTTTCTAAAAGAAAGCCGGCGCCCACTAAATATCCACTGCCTAAATAGTAGGCCTACTATTCCGGTGCTCTACCATGGAAATGAATAATACATAACATTGATCCTAAACTATCGTGTACATGTATTTACTGACTTACATTTTACCAAAGTATTATTGTATGGAAAGAATGTAGTTTCCAGACGCCACTCCTAATATGGAGGGTCAAGAAAATTTCGAAGTATTTCCTTACAAAATTGAATACATGTTTCTCAGTCCCAGATTCATGTCTTTTCAAAATATTGCAATGACTGATGTTTTGAGATGATATATGAAAAAAAAGTGGCGTCAGGTTGCAACATTCTTTCCTATTGTATTAATAAATTGTAAAGGTATGAAATTAGGTCAATTTCCAATTTTCAAAACTTTGACCAAAATGTGAACTTTATTGTTGGTATTTTTTCGTTGCAGTGAGTGAATTCACCCTGCCATCTCTCTACCGACGCATATTTGCCGAAATCATCGATTTCATCTTGCTGTTTGTCATGAAATTTGGCGTCACTCTCTTCGTCATAGAATACATGGGGATTGTGTAAGTAAACAAAGACTTGTGATGAAGAGGTGGGACCAACAGAGGACAAAAAGTGTGGGGGGATTGACGAACAATGACGAACAATCTGAATATTGAATAACAATTTCATAATGATGACGCAAGTCTTTGGTTATTTTGTATGTGCTTTTACATGTTTATTAACCCTAACCATCCCAAATCCTCTAAAATCCTATTTGCAAAAATGGAGGATTTGGCAGCATTGAGGCTATACGTGTCAGCGGCCCGACCACGTTGTAGCCGCGTCCTTCGCAATTCAGCATACCAGCTGCGAGTAAGGATGATTAGCCTCCCAAATTATTATATTATTATTATATGGCAAAAATGTGTGGGTGATTTTGGAGGATGCACTGTGTCAAGGTCTTGGGCCGGACCTTGTGTTGTTAATGCTCAGCCGTGCATAAATTTAGGCCTAGGTTATAATTGAAATTCTCCACACTGCTCCAGGATGTCACTGGCTCTGCCTCAACATATTGACAGTGATTGCTAGAGGATTTTGCAAGACTGAGGCAGTGGCCACACCTCTAAGGACCACATTCAAGAAATAACGGATGATTTTGCAGGATTGAGGCTGTTATATGTGCAATTTTTACATTGAGGCAGTTGGAGGATTTTGCAGGATTGAAGTTGCATCCTAGCAAAAATGCCCAGGGAGTTAGGGTTACAGTATAAAGATCTTATTTACATTTTACTATAGTATAATAAACAATCTTTGTTTTCCTTTTTTTCCAGCGATCCCAGTAGCTTCATGATGCGGTTTCTTATTGAGGAGATTGATGAAGATTCCACGTTTGAAGACCTCCAGCAAATGCTGCTTTTTGCCTTGATATACCGAGTGGTCGTCTGTACATATGAGGCAAGTATAAGTCTCATTCCTCAACCCTAGATCTTTCAAAATCCAACAGATTTTGGAGGGTTTTGTAGGATTTCGGAGGGTAGAGCCCAGTGCCATTACTTTTTGTGAGGCTTGATAACACTTGAGTGGTCATCTGTACATATGAGGCAAGTATAAGTCTCATTCCTCAATCTTACACCTTCCAGACCTTTCGAAATCAACACATTTTGGAGGGTTTTGTAGGATTGAGGAGGGTAGAGCTCAGTGCCATTACTTTACGTGAGGCTTGATGCCACTTGAGTGGTTGTTGTACATATGAGGCAAGTATAAGTCTCATTCCTCAACCCTACACCTTCTAGACCTTTCAAAATCCAACAGATTTTGGAGGGTTTTGTAGGATTGAGGAGGGTAGAGCCCAGTCCCATTACTTTACATGAGGCTTGATGCCACTTGAAACTTGGTAGGTACAAAGAACTGCACAAAATTGTATTTAAATGATTCAGAATGGTTACTCACTGGAAGTCTTTTCATGCATCTGGTCTACACAATGGGACAGATTTAGCCCATTTATTGGTGTTACGGGGTAATCCTATATAACAGCACTGCCCAGCTCACAAGTGGTAGTCAGTCAGTCAGTCAGTCAAGTCAGTAAAATAGGTGCAAAGAAGACACGAGTGTGGCCTTCTGGGACCAGAAAAAAAAGTTGTTTTATTATCGTCGTCTTTTCTCCATTGCACCTTCAGACGTTTTTCCTGCGTCACGGCCTGGGCACGAGGGTGGGTGGGGCCACCCCTGGCAAGTACTGCATGGGTCTGCGCGTGGTGTCATGTGACCGAGTCCAGACCCTCGGCGGCAACAGAGTCCTCGTGACGAGTCCGGAGGACCTGACCTATTTACAGTAAGTGGCTGATGTGAGGGGAAGGGGAGGAGCATAGGAAGTGGGGGGGGGGGTCTACAACATTGAAAATTTGACGTCCAATTACTAGCTGAAAATACATTTTTATCCCATTGGCTTTCAAGCCAGGCAGGGGGATATCGGGATCGCATATTCCTTCTGTGTGTCCGTGTGATAAGCATTACATTCACTGTGGGGGCTTCTGAACAAAAGAGGTCCACATAAACCAGGTAGCTGCGACGTTGTGTGGACTTGCCTACGTCCATACAATGTTTGCCCCTCTCTGGCAAACAGGTTTAGAGGCATTTTTTGGTCAGGTTTATCAGTGGCAAAATGAAGAGAAACACTAGTCCCAGTGTGAGTAAAAGGAGGTTTGTTCACAGGTTTTTTCTAACTACATGAAAACAAGGAATGACCACACTATGTACAGTGTGTATGTAATGTAAATGTGTATGCCTGTGTGTGCGTGTTCCAGTTCACTGTACGATCAATCATCAATCTCAACCAAACTTGAAAGGTGGTCTGTGGAGAGAAGGCCAATGTCAAAAAATCCTTTCCAATATGGATATTTACGAGGTCTCTGGAGAGCTCAGCTCAGTATTACTAATGACTTCGAGGCCTCTGGAGAGCTCAGCTCAGTATTACTGATGACAGTTAAACATATGTTAATCAGGTGTCACCCATACTCTCCATTCAAGCCCAAACTCCCAATTCAACTGAGAACTGGTACCTGCCGAGTGGACAATCAAGGCCGTCACTGATAATTGTCCTTACTAACTGCCTGTACATGTATACAAACTGCCTGTACATGTACATGTATACAAACTGCCAGGATGCCAGGGGGATCGCGCAAGTTTTACTTGCAGTAATTTTTGTCTTGTTTAACCAGGCTTTTCTGTTGGCTTGTTATCAGTACACTTTTAACTTCATTGCAAGAATATACTTTAATTTTTCTTTCAAATATTCACTGTTCATTTTTTTTTCTCTTGTAGAGCATTCCTGCGAGCCGTCATCAAGAACTTCTCCATGGCCTTTTTCTTCCCAGCATGCATCACTGTATTCTTCAACCCTCACTTCCGTGCCGCGTACGACATTCTCACGCGGAGCGTGGTCGTCTCCGTTCCTAATTGGGCAGAGAGGCTCCGTCCGCAGAATAGGTAGTGGAACTGGACAGGGCGGCCCATTTAAGAATACATGTACTAAATTGTTATATTATAGTTGTCCTCTGTGAGGATTTATGGAAATTTATCTCGCACATTGTGTCTAGTTACTAAATTGTGTTGGAACCCGGGTTCAAATCCCCCCGGGCACATTGTGAATTTGGTTGATTGAGTTGTTAATATCTATACATGTACTTGTGTTGGTTTTCTCAAAATTAAATAAAATTCTCATTTCCTTCAATGTCTTGTTTGACAGTAAATTTTATAGTTCTCTTGAAAATAAGCACATTTAAATTTCAAGAATAAGTCAAACTTTTGTTGGGGGGATCGTATTCAAATGTGTGATCTGTTCAATCAAGCGTAATGTTCTTTACATTGTAAATACAAAATGAAGAATTGGTTTATTAAGAATATTTTATTTCTAACAGAACATTTGACGCCTTTCTGAATTCTGTCTTTGATTGTTGAACTTGTACTTGTTGTACCAGATGTCTTATCGCAAAGATGTCTTATTAACCCTAACCTTCGCAAATCCTTCAAATTCCTCTTTGGAAAATGGAGGATTTTGTAGGATTGAGGCTGTATGGAAGAAATATGCGGCTGTTTTGGAGGATGCACCACGTCAAGGTCTTAGGCCAGACCTTGTGTTGTTTATGCTCAGCTGTGCATAACTTTAGGCCTACCGGTAGATTATACTTAAAATCCTCCGCACTGCTCCAGGATGTCACTGGCTCTGCCCTCAAATTATCGACAGTGATTGCTGGAGGATTTTGCAGGATTGAGGCAGTAGTCACCCATCCAAGGACTGCATTCAAGAAATACCGGAGGATTTTGCAGGATTGAGGCTGTATGCAATTTGTACATGGAGGCAGTTGGAAGATTTTGTAGGATTGAGGTTGCATCCTAGCAAAAATGCTTAGGGAATTAGGGTCTATAAAGTGAAAAGAAAACTAAATTTACTGCCAAATTTGATTTCTGTATAAATAATACAAAATATCTCAGTCTTTAAAAACAACGAATGAATCTTATTTTGGAACAAAAAATATCAATTTATTGAAACCGTCATTTTATAGACACTGCTGTACAAGAGAATTATTACGATTTAAAAATTATACGTTATATTTCTAGAAATTATATCACTTCTCATTTCACTAATCATACTTTGCTATCGGATAAAAAAAAACAAACTGTTGTACAAAAATACTTATGCTGATAAAGTGTATATTACAAATTTACAACTTGTTTACATTGGTTAAAATGAAACACTACCAAAATAGTACCATTTATTCGACTTTCTACAAAAAGGTGAACAATTTTGATCATTTGTCTTTTAACATTAAATATGTTCAGGATCACATTTTGGGTAAGGCCCAGCCCCAGACCAACGTTACAATATATATGCACCTTTCTCCAAAACTTTTTTGAGTATCAGTTTTTTTGGTGGTAAATTTTGTAATCACAAATTAAATTGTAAAATGGTGTTACAAATCAAGAGAATTATATTTTAAGGGGCAATTCAGAATAGTCAAAGTTAACAATATTATATTTTTTGGAAATTGTTTTGGACCCACCCCCCCCCCCCCAAATTTCGATTTTTAAATGCTGAGTGACTATTCAGAATGTCCTATATACTAAAGAACAAAGTAAAGCTTCAAATATTTTTGCAGATATTTTAGGTCAATGTTCCTCCAGCTCACAAGTTTTCAATGGCCTTTCCAGGCTTCCAGCATGCAACTTTGTAGACGAAACAGACGGAAATTGCCAAGCACACAAAACTTTGTACAATGTATTCAGTTTTTTAAGAAACTTTATAATATTTTTTATAAAAAGTGGTTTATTTCGGCTTCGTTATGATTAGATTTGCCGTGTCCAATGACAGACATGACAGACAATCTCGAAGAGGCTGCTGGGTAGTTTTGTCCCTTCTTGTATTTTTTTTCTTTTACTTTAATTGAAAACTGAATTTCGATTTTCTGTTATTTCCTTTGACCCACCCACAATTTCGAAAAAAAGATATTTTTTAACATTGACTATTCTGAATAGCCCCTTACCAGTAGGTATAAAACACTGACTAAACCAATAAAAATGTTGTGTGAGACAAACTTCTTGCGTTTTCTGTACTTTCTGTGTTTCTGTGTTATTATTTCTGGATAAAAAAGTTTAAAGTGGCTTTGGCATGCTCAGTTCATAACATCGGAAATTGCAATATTTTTAACAGCACTGCAATTTTTTTTACGTTTTAATTTTTTTGTTAATCACCATGCACTCTTTAATCATGGAACTGCATATTTTTCAAAACCTGATTTCTGCAAATTTTATTTAACAAAAAAATGACTAATATGTTTATGATCACTAATACTGTGTGGTATATTGTTGACTTCTTGAAACTACAAATTGGAGCTTTTTTTTACAAAGCCAAAAAACGACACTACTTTCAAGAAAGAAGGCACTATAATCAGTTACAAATTCACTACACCTCTTTCAACTGGGAGCCAGGGTAAAATGTAAGTTCTATAAAAAATAAAAAACTCTTGTCCGTTACTTTTTACACTTCTATTTACAGAACACTGAAAATTGCAAAGCGTTTTTATTTGAGACAAGATACATTATGAATACATATTGTAATGAATTTACACCATGTACAGTTATGATTAGAGGTATACTTTCTGTCAAAAGTGATACAGATTGTGAATTTAAATCTAATTTAAGTGTACAAAACAGATGAACTACACCTGTACTGCAAAAATATATACACAAGTTAAAGTAGTGTTATGCGCATTTTAAAGATATAGTCCATCATTTGTAATTTGTGCATTTTGTTCGTTTGAAGCAACAAAAGTGTTCAAAATCTAAAGAAGGGTACTGAACAACTTAGCTGATGAAGTTTCAGCTCAGCTTCAGCTGTATATTCCGAGAAAAACAGCATTTTAGGATCTTAATTTCAAATCAAAAGTTGCTGAATCATGTTTTGAATTGGGCCTGAATTCAGCGCCCGAGACACGTTTTCACTGAGCCGATTGTAGCTACACGATGTCGCGCACTGATCCGACGAATTATAGCAACCGCGTGTGCATCATGTCAACGCTTGCGCGCACTTCGCCGATTAAAAGAAAAACCGAACCACTAACATAAATTTCCAATGGTGCGTCTTAAGACGCACCGTTGGAAAGGCCTTCTTTCGTTGATTACTTCAAAATGACAGCTTGCCAGAAAGAATAATTTCACAGGGAGTTTACTCCCCTTACTATCTTTCAACTAAATATGTTTTTCAACAATAAGTACGCCAGTTACTTTTCGGATAGCTGCAAATGATGGACTATAGCGTTAATCAGTGCACGTCGGATGACGTGTATACACGCACAGGTTTTGCGGTATTCGGAACGGATGACGGATAAACACGCAATGAGCGAGACCGGAAATATCTGTCTGCGACCCCCTTGCAGCGAGCGAGGCTGGGAAATATCAGGGTGTGCTACCCGCAGATGACGGCCTGAACCCGTCTGACATCGAGGTTCGTGAAAAACAATCCCGCACCTTGGTCCGGTCAATGTCAAAATAATCTCGGCGCGAAGTGGTTAATTCAGAAAGAATTTATGTGTTCCAGGCTTCTATACATGTTTTTCTTTCTGAAATTTATTTTGCAAATGGCTCCTTTAATTTTTACCTCAGCCTAATCAAGTACATGTTTCGCACATCTTCTGAAACTCTACAATTCATCTGCTTAAAAATTGTTCACACGAAATGTGTGCACATATGCAGGCCTGCTTGTAATGCATTTTCCAACGTGCAGTTGACGCCAAAAAAAAATAACCTGACAAGAAATCAAAACCTGAGTCTTTTCCCTGCAAACACTGAGATGCTAACACCCCTAATAATAAGGCACAATGGACTGACCCATAAAGCCCAGCCCACAATATTTTTGACCAATCACACAATCTCTGCAACTTAATGGAGTACTGAAGTGTGACGTCATTTAGAACCAGAAAGCGTAGTTCAAACGAATGGAGTACGCGCGCTTCCTTTTTCTCGGGCTCAATCACGCGCTAATGTAACACACATTTTGTTCGCGTGACGTATTCACTTCGGTACTCCATGTCTGACTTCTGAGGAGAGAATGCAAATTGTTCCCAATGTTCAAAATGGGCGGGGCTTATGACCAAACCGGACCGTTCCATTGTCCCATAGGGAAGTTTTCATAATATGCACTTTTAAAATATGTCCTTTATTTCAAACCATGCCTCTGGTTCCTCTGTCCTCTTTCCTGTGTGGTGACACGGGCTGCATTGCGATCATACTGTCTTCCTCGGAATCAAAGTTGGAAGTTGACCTCAACGACCTCATGCTGCCTGGGACAAAGGTCGGGTCAAAGATGAACTTGTAGATCAGAGCTGCAACCAGTCCGCCGGCGACGGGCCCAGCGAGATAAACCTGCAGAGAGGTATTAAAACAGGAATGAGAAATAGTAAGTAGTTCATTCTAGGAAGTGTGTATTTAGCCAGTGCCGGCTTAATTTCAGTAAACACTATTTGGCCAGCACCCGATTTCATGAAACTCATCTTAACTTACAATGCATCGTAGCGCTGCGACGCGTCATATATGGTGCGTCGCAGCTGCTACCCATTCTGCAATCCATTTCACAAAACATGTAAGTGTGACGCGTCATAGGTGCATTTATAGCACAACTTGGTGACTGGTTTATGTATCATGCATCGGTGAAAGTAAATAGTCGTCTGATATTCAAAAGTGTGTCGGATGATCGTGGTTTAAATGATCGATGAAATGGTTTAAAACGTAAAACCAAATGGCGGACGTGTGATGCAATTTTAAAGGAAAAAAAGCTCTCAGTGGACTGTATAGCTACCGTACTTTCAATAACTGCAATATTCCAGGCTAATTCATAATTATTCAATGCATTTTCTATTTACAACTTTACACACATTGTCTCGGTATTATAGTCTCGTTTATGTATATTTATGGCATAAAATTGGCTAGGAAAAGGGCGCTTCTTATTTTGCGATGACCACTAGACATGTCGTAACTTGTGACGTGTTTTAAGCCATTGTCAAGGAACTTGCGACGCGTTCAACACATTGCAAGTTTCATGAAATGGAACATACGACACGTCGCGAGTTGTGACTTATTACATGTCGTAACTGGGGTTGCGAAGCATCGCAGCGCTTCGTGAAATCGGGTGCAGGTAGGTTGTACAATGCCCTCTACATTATACAAGGTATTAAATTACCACCGTCGGATGTGCAAGACCTGTTTTAGTGGATAGAGTGTGTAACTCATTGGTAGGAGAACAGTGTTCACTTCCCAGCAACAGCGACATTTTCAATTTTTTTTTCATCCCAAAAAATTAAGAATATTCTTCTTTTATTATTTTAAATTGACTCCAACATTTAATTACAGAGTATTACATTTTCTTTTTGTGATTCGTGGCTCTGGAGGATTTTTTTCAAAAGGGAAAAAGTCTGAAATTGTAAAATGGTCTGATTCCCATCTCGTGAATACGAAGTCACTTTGACAATGTTGGCGCGGAACCCAACTAAGATTTGTCACGGTAAAATTTTTTAAGTCCCCAAAAAGTCACTGCGCATGTTCAGTGCTTAGCCAGCAAAATATTGTTTACTTAAATTAAGCCGGCCCTGGCTAAATATATGGGCCAAGTTCGGGCAAGGACCTTTAGTCAACTAGTAGTTGATTTGTGACGTACCTTATGCCTGCGCACTGATAGCAACGTGCGAACGTCTTTAGTCAAACGCTGGTCAAAATGTCATCGCAAAAACTTCTGGATCCTGGCTCTCTGCTAGCGTTATGAATGCGCGCGGCTATTGGTTACCAGCGATGCAACCAGCCCCAGTAGGTTGGTTCCAAATAGTCAACTAGCGTAGTCAACCACCGTCGACTAGACAGAGTTCGGGCAAGCTATAGTTAACCATTGGTCAACTATAGTCCTTGCGCAAACTTGGCCTACACTGCCTTCATTCTATGAATTTGCCGTCCACTGATTTCCCTACCCCTTACCCCCTATACATCTGAAATGATGATTTTATAATTGTGATGTACTCCTTAATGCAGTCATCCTCCAAGAGTGATTATGAATAGCAAATTACCTACCCCAACAAATAACAAATCCTTCTAAGTCATTGTTAAATGTTAAAGATAATAAAATAGCAAATTATAAAGTCCCAAGGTAACAGGGACAGTAAAAATGTCACACTTTTGGACCTTAAATTTATAGAATGACCAAAATGGAGCTTTAAATCCCAATTTTGTTTTGAGGTCAGTGTATAATTTTAGCAGAGTTTTCTAGGAAAAAAAAAGACCCGGGGAGTAAAGGTGACTGCACTTTTCTTTTCAAATTTTCTGAAGGGAGTGCGAGCTCTGAGCCACGGACACGCGCCGTGGTGGGTATATGCATTCGAGCGGAACGTCATTGAACCCCATGTTTGATTGGCTATTGAGAGTTGGCATACGACCAGCACAAGTACACGTTTCTAGTCACAGTAGAGTGATTACTTTCAAACCCTAGCTCCCAATGAATACAAAATATTATTACAACCCTGATGAGCACACAAAAAGTTTAGAATAGAGTAAAGTTGATTTTACTAGATTAACTTGTACTACCATGTAACGGTACCTGTATGTATATACAAGCTATTGAGTGGTCAATTTAATCTGTAGTGAATGCGTGTACGCGTGTACAGCTTATGAATTTCAATGTATATTTCTACACGAGCTACAAAACTTTTCAAAACTTACCTCTAAAATAACGGGCCAGTCGTTGGTATTGCTTTGGACAACCGCTGCACTGATCGTGCGTGCCGGGTTCATGCTAGCACCAGTGAACTCGTACTGAAAAAAAAAAAACAAGAAACTTTGAGAATAGTTAAAATAGTACATTAAACCTTGTTTAGATTTTACATGTACAGTGAAGTATTGGTAGAATATAAGATTTTAGGCTTTGCATGGTTTCGTTTCGGTTTGCGGTAACACCATTTGATATTTACATGTAGTTCTGATAAGAACTTGTCCTGCTTATTATCAACTTTCACCAAGTAGTTTTTAGTTCTGATAAGAACAGTCCTGCTTAAATCTAAAAGAACTTGTCTTTGGTCTCCAGTATTGGTAGAGCTGTAATAAGATTTTATAAGTAATAATTCAGGCCACAAGATCTTTTTTTTCTGCAGCAGCTCAATTTCAGCACAATTTATTTCTACCCTCTACCCAGCTGTACTCCTGGGTGGGGAGAGTCAAACTGTTGCATAGTGTCTTGCCCAAGAACACAAGCCCCATGTTCCTCTGTCAGGGGTAGAGCCCACATGCCAAAATGAGTCGGACACAGCCAAACTTACCCCCCATAACGTATTCAAGAGGTACGCCAGGCCGATAGGCAGAGCGACAAGCTTCGCAGCAAACCGCGTTGCTTCCATGGACGAAACGAACGTGAAGACAAACAGAAATGACATCAGGAACTCCAGCCCCATGGCCTGATGAGCCGTGATCTGCGGCGAGACGACCGTGTATCCCATGTTGCCAAGAATTGACGTCGGGAGGAAACTGTGGTGAAGAAAAAATGAGAGTACATATATTGGAGAAGTTAGTTTTTTGCTATTTTTAGTTTCAAAAAAGAGTTAAGAATTGTTTTCATTTAAACGTGTGAACATTTCATCCTTAACAGAGACCAGTCAAAAGCAATATTCATGTACATAACATGAACCCAATTTTGTAGAAAAGATAAAATTTCTCGGCAAAATTTGCTTTGCAAAGATCAGCGGAGAGTAAGGATGTGACTTTGCGTTTAATTTTGTAAACGTTTAGCAAATATTTTAAGAACCGTTTAAACGTTTAGCCATTCACAAAGGCTGACGCCTGCTCATTGAGTCTGCAGACCGGTGTGATTGACATGATCAATCAACAATGGCAGTCATTGAAAAAGTAAAAACTTCACGTCGTCTGCTCCGAATGTAACAATGTATTGAAGTACTTCTAAGGTTTTGTAAATAAGTTTGAAAACATTGTTAATTATTTGTGCTACTGTATGTAGGTTTTTTAAAACTCAACGGAAGACTGCGTGAACGGTGGACGTGGGTCAGTTTTTTTATAATTCGGGTTTCGTTTAAATGTTTTTTGAAAATTTGTAAACAGATTTAGAATTGTTTTCGTTTAAACGTGTAAACATCACATCCTAAGCAGAGAACCAGTCAAAAGCAACATGACATTTGGTTGGGAACCAGTTTTTTTTTTCCAATTCATTTTCTTGCACTGATATTGTATAAACTTTTCCTTTCACGCATTTTGTTTCAGGATTCCCCAATAAAAGTCTATACAAAAGTCCCTGGATGCCTCCATATCCGGGTGCACGATCCCCAAGATTCCTGGAATTCCAGTCACGGAATTCTCTGATAACCTTCCAACGATAAAAACCGAGGCGCACCGAGACGGCACAGTCATTTTATGATATGACATCTTTGCCATTCAACTTGTACCTAGACTTGTAAAAAGCGACTAAGATATCTCTGTTTGATGACACATTAGGTACATTTTTCAAACTCTAAAAATTCTGGCTCCATGGAGAACTGGGAACTTGTCTAATAAGTGCCCGATTGCATAAATTGTGGCAGATTTATAGCAAGCAAACAGTGGAGCATGTGTGGCGCGCATAGCACTGCTCGGTGCCTGACTCTATGATGTGACCTGCCCATCAATCTTGTTACTTGTAAAAATAACAGTGGAATTTAAAACGCGCCAGGAATACGTTGCTCAATAAGTGTACAGCGTAACGCATTTTTAGCTACAAGAAACAAATGGCACTGCATGTACAAATCCAGTTTAGTATACATGAACACAGAAGAATACATGTACTTTTGTCTTAACTTAGGACAATAATAGTTCTGCTTCCGAGTACATGGCATTTGAAAATAGGGTAGGTAGGTAGGGAATTTTTATTTTGCCATTTTCTTTGGGTGTACGATCATACACATATGGAGGCGTCTGCGTGTAGTCAAGGGTAAAAGGTAGAAATTGATGGTTTTGGGTGTTTTTCTCATTTTTCCCATAAAAAAATTGGGGTAGGGGCTGTCAGAATAGGATAGGTAGGGAAACCGGAAGCAGAAGTATTTTTTTTTTGGCCTTAAGTTAAATGTAGAGTATATTTGCATATCTATTTTATATCTAAAAAGTGGCTGACAACTTTATCGTTGAAAAGCATACTAGGTTTAAAGATAGTAATGGCACTAAACTCCCTGTGAAATTATTCTTTCTTGCGTGCTGTCATTTTGAAGAAAACAATAAAAAAGGTCATTTTAAAGATGCATCTAAATTCTAAAGAAGAATTTTTGGAAATTTCCGTTAGCACTGAGTTCATTTTTAAATCAGCGAAGCCGTGAATGGGTGCACGCATAGTCGCAAGTGTTGACACGATGCACGCCCGCGCGCGATTGCTATAATACATGTACGTCGGTTCAGAGCGTGACATCTTTTTCATAGCTCAATGATGAGAACATGTCCCATACGCTGATTTCGGGCGCAATTCAAAACATGACGCGATAACTTCTGAATTGAAATCGAGATCATACTCATAGTATATATTTTTCCTCAAAAATAAACAGTATTCACTGAGCTATAAACTTCATCAGGTTAGTTCTTTAGATTTTGAGCACTTTTGTTGCTTCCAATGAAAATAAATGCCCAAATTACAAATGATTTACTCTACCTTTAAGTATAGAATCGGTATAAATTTCTTTTTGGAGAACTAAATAAATAAACAAAACTATTCCACAAAGTTATTGTACCAATATTCAGTTTTTTTTTACAGTTTGTTCCACTACCAGTGCCCAGTGGAAAATAAAAACAACTTACACGACCTTTCACCCCAACTGCCCTTTCAGACGCTTCCACAAAAATAACAAACCTACATGTAGGGGGTCCCGACCCAAGGACTAGACCAGCAACTGGACAAATCTTCACCCAGCAAGACTTTGCAAAGTAACCATACATGTACATGCAGCTCGTGGTCGGGCAGTGTTATTGATGTAAAGCAATTGTAAGCGTCATGTGCAGGTCGCGTGCATTTTCTATGGGGCTTTTGTTATTGTCGGGTGTAGGCTTGTGAAGTTTACGCAAGTGGGCATGCGGGACATGCCAAGTTTTTAAAGCACAGCAACAATGGTGCGGCTTGACGAAGTTCAACAACTGGTTTATGAATAGAATTGCGTCAAAATTGTTCATTTGGCCAATTGGGTTCCTTGCTCATGATCACCTTGTAAATGTACTTGAACAATGTATCGTATCTAAAATGTGTTTGTTGTATAAATAGCCCAATCAGGCCTTTTGCAATTGCAGTTTACCGAGCAATTATAAGAAAACTTTACTGCAAGGAAAGACAGAACTATAAATTATTGAAATAATTAATTTTGCTGGTTGTCGTTTAGTGGGAAATTACCTTTAGGTAATTTTTTTTTTCAATTTGTTTAATTTTTAATGGCATAAGTGTGAAGTTGTCGTTTAGTGGGAATTAATTATTGTACCTTTAGGTAATTTTATTTTTTAAAATTGTTAATGGCATACATGTAAGTGTGAAGTGAAAAACGAGGAAATCAGCTAATCCGAATAAAAGTTGCATGCCTATACTAGAGCCATTCTAGCAAAATTGAGAAATAAGTGCAACCTTCAATTTCGGAAACTTTTGTCCACCCCACTCAACATGTACCAGTATATTTGCCTACGGATGGCCTTGGTTATGTTATAGAATAGGATGTGCAGACTACATGACAGTATTTTCGCAAGCAAAAACGTGACGCTATTTCACTCGTACAAATATTGCTTTTCCCAGCTCCATGTCCCACCTGTATGTAAATGATGCGTCCTCATTTTAAGGTCATCGCATGAAAGAAAACATGTCAGATAAGATCATGTTTGCACTGCGTAAGGAATTTGAACTTACCATAAATTGGTTTACCCTAGGAGTTAAAGCTACAGTCCATCATTTGCAGCTATCCAAAAAGTAACTGACGTAATTATTGTTGAAAAACATACTTGGTTGAAAGATAGTAAGGGAACTAAACTCCCTGTGAAATTATTCTTTCTGGCAAGCTGTCATGTTGAAGAAATCAATGACAGAAGGCCTTTCTAACAGTGCATCTAAAGACGCACCGTTGGAAATTTCCGTTAGTAGTTCGTTTTTTTATTCGGCGAAGTGCGCACAAGCTTTGACACGACGCACACGCGGTTGCTATAATTCGTCGGATCAGTGCGCGACATCGCGTATCTGCAATTGGCTAAGTGAGAACGTATCTCGGATGCTGAATTCAGGCCCAATTCAAAACATGATTCAGCAACTTTTGATTTGAAATCGAGATCCTAAAATGTTGTTTTTCTCGAAATATACAGCTGAAGCTGAGCTGAAACTTCATCAGGTTAGTTGTTCAGCACCCTTCTTTAGATTTTGAGCACGATTGTTGCTTCAAAGGAACAAAAATCACAAATTACAACTGATGGACTGTTCCTTTAAGGCAAAGATAGTGATTTCAATAAACCTACTGAAAGGGAGCACATTTTAGTCTTGCAAAGGAATTGTGAAGACTAAAAAGTTGTACACAATCTTGCAAGGGAATTGTAAAGACAATTTCTTCAACTTTATTGTCTCTAAACTTCCTCCCTTGCACACAGTCGTGCACATGGTTTTTCTTTTGATAAATTCAGTATGCAGATCTATCTAATTGTCTGCACTACTTTTCTGTTTTTCTGTTTTGTCACTCTAGTGCTAGAAATTGGGAATAATTCTCAGCTTTCTTACATGTAAATGTTAACACTAACAGGTTTGGTCAAGTTCAAAGTTATGGCAATATTGTGGGGAACTATTGTGTTCAGTTTGGAGAAATGTATTTTTCCCTGGAAATACCGTAGTAATTTTATCAATACGATTTCAGACACAATGTACAAACAATGGGAACTTTAAAGACAAACTTCTCTTCTTCAAGTTATTTTTTCTCCAAACTTCCTCCCTTGTAGTTGTACACACAATGTGGTAACCCCATTATTCAAATTTTTTTGAACGAAACACAGAAAGCAAAAAAGGGAAACGGTCAAGGTCAGGAATCATTCTTTAAAGAGACTATGATTTTACAAACATACTTTGTTGCTTTTGACTTTTTAGTTCCAGGATACAAGCGAATGAAAACATGGACCATTGCCAAATATCTGGTTTTATCATAACAGCCCCGACAGGGAACCATGTAGGAAAATACCCAAACTTGGAGTTGGAAAGTGTTCAGTTGAGCGAAGATAATATGACTGTAACCAAACGTGAAGGTGAAACTTGTATTAAAGTGACCTCGCAATAAGGTCTAGGGATGAATTTTTTTTATTTCTTTCTGGTAATGAAACCAAGGATTCCTCAAAAGCGCCCTAGGCACTGCAGCTCGCAAGCCTGAAGAAACCCGTAGAGAGAAGACAATGAGAAGAAATTACAGTTTTAGAGGTTGGAGGAAAACCCGCAGATGAGTGTTTCTGGGTAAAAAATAACCTACGGGATCAGGTAGGGACTGAAAACCCAATCCACATGTGGAACGGGCAGGAATCGAACCCGGGCCATAGCAGTGGAAGGCGAGGAACGTAACCACAAAGCACTTGGCCAACCTGACTCCATGTATGATGTATGTTACCTTGCAGTTAAAAAAAATCTCCCTGGTTTTACATACATGTACATGTAGGTTTTTGGTTTAAATGTCACTTTGTAAAAACGGAAATTAACCGCCTAATGAAAAACTGGCAAGAGCACGGTAGTGCTGTGCGTAAGTCTTAAAATTTGAAGCTTACAATGTATCAAATTATTATCAGGCACAAATTTATTATGAATGAAATACACACATTGCCCAACATCCCGATTTCAGCTTTATGGTGATTTCTGGTTTGGCAACAGCTGTGAGTCTTTATAAACACCCCGCACCAGTTAATGACAAGAACACAATTATTGTCCTCATAAATTGGCCAAGCCAGTCTGTTCCCATGGCTATCACACAGTTTGATAGGTTCTTTATATCGACACCATCTGCTTCGAATCACAGCAAGGGGGCTCAGGACAATATTGCCTGTTCCTCCTTTATCAGACCTCCGCTTGCTGTATCTGACCTGATAGGGTCACTTCTACACAAGTAGCCTGTGGATGCTTTGTACAGTTTTTTTTTCTCCAATTTTTTCTTCTTCTTGGCTTCAAGGTCTTGTAACAATCAAGACATCTTCGGCTTTACAGGGCGAGTGAAAAAAAACAATCCAAATGTTCGGACTATTGTTTTATTGAAGTTCTGCATGTAACACTTTCAAAATCTAGGACATGAAAGCCCAATTCATAAGCTTTCTTTAAGTACAAGCAACATTCAAATCACTCATGTACTTTTCAAGTTACTGAATTTTAAACGCGACCACCGTTTTTAAAGTTCTGTCCACGGATCACAAAAAGGCAAGTGTTCTTTCAGCAAAACGAAAACAAATCACATAGGGATGTGGGTGAATTGTTTTTGTTTTGCTGAAAGAACGCACACCTTTTCTGTGATCCGTGGACAGAATTTTTAAACGGTGGTTGTGTTTAAAATTCTGTAACTTGAAAAGTACATAAGTGATTTGAATGATTCTTGTACTAAAAGAAAACTTATGAATTGGGCTTTCATATCCTAGATTTTTAGAGTGCTACATGCAGAACTTCAGTAAAAAATAGTCCCGACATTTTGGTTTTTTGTTTGTTTTGGACTCACCCTGTATAATATAAGCTCCTCGGATTTTAGAATATGAATCACAAAATGCCATTTTTTGTGTAAGAGAGATTTGAAGCTTTGTATGTCGGATTCTATGGACAACAAGAATGAGGTTTGCTGTATTTGATAATTTCATGTTTTTTTGAGGAAATGTTGTTTCTGGAGGATACTCAATGTTGTTTCTTTCACTGAAAATGCAGTGCATGTTTCTTTCAGAAGTTGATCCACTATTTCTAGGGATTAACCTCCTGCTGTTTGAACAGTCACAGACAGTCAGAAAATGGATCCTCTTCCCCTGCCATGCCTTTTGCACAGGCTAGTCACCAACAGTCCGATCATATTTCAAGCAAGCACTTTGACTAGTCAAATTCAGTCAACACACAAAAACAGGCAAGTGGTAAGCACAGCTGGCTTATCAATCACCTACAGTCAAAGCATAGCTTAATCAAGTTACATAAACAGTCACAGCCAGTCAATCCTGCTTTCTGTAGGCTGGGAGCTCTTAACTGTTGAAAACAGTCACTTGATTGATTTTGACTGCAAGGACAACTTGGCTCAGGATGTGTAATTTGCATTTGAGGGTTAATATATCACATAATGTTATCACCAAAGTTCACTTTATTGTAGTGTATTGAGAATAATTCATTTGCTATTCAGCTCTATAAATCCATTAAATCTCTTCATTGTATTATTTCCTTCTTCAAAGCCTATACTTATTCATTTTGTACAAATCACTAATGATACGTATATATGTACAAAATTTTTTTTTTTAAATTTGAGCTCTATAGGATTAAAATAAGGGCCTAAAAAAAGGGGAAAAAAAATCAGATTTAATTTGAGTGAAGGCTTCGTGCATTAAATCAACTCCAATTGAATTTGTATCTCTTGACAGCAATTTAAGATTAACTTGTTTTGAAAACATCTGTCACTGAAAGGCTATAAAAACACAAAGAATCAAAGAGAAAAACCCAAATTTTAAAACCACAAGAATTCCTACCCCTTGAGGAGCAAAACTGCGACGGAGGCGCCCAGGAATTGAGCCGCGATGAAGAACAGTCCTTTAACGATTCCTGTTTGTCGGATGATCATGAGCGATGCTGTGACGGCGGGGTTTAGATGTGCTCCACTGATGTGCTCAAAACAGTGAACAAGGGTCACAACTGGGAACAGACAAAAACACCAATAAAATGTGTTAAAGGGAATGTACAACATTTGCTTTTGCTGTAATTTTCCGAAATAAATGAATTTGGAGGATCAGTATGTTATAGCAAATTTTGTTAAAATGACTTGATTTACGTTTTGGGCTTGTACATGTAGATGCTGGAAAAACCAAGAAAACCAATCATGTTCTTGTAGTCTGGTTCCCTGACCCACTTAAGATGAATCTGGAGCATAGACTTTGGGGAATTGTAAGGTCAGGGTCAGGGAATCAGTCTAGAAGGCTTGTACCCCTTCACAGGTGTATAATCAATTGCAAAGAAAATGCGGAAACTGATAAGGAAAAATTAGGAGCAATTTTTGAGAAAAAAAAACAACAGTTTTCTCCAAGGCTGGTCGGCCAACCAGTGTTGGAAAAATACCACTTTTCTTGAAAATGTCAGCACACCAGGAGCCACAATTTTACAGGATGCTTTAGAATGTCATTCCCTAACAATCCAGTAAGTATTTTATGATAATTTGATCATTTCGTTTTGTGATGTTTGCAAATGTTTGCAAATGTTACGGTACTGACATCCTAATTTCGTGAGCAATTTTCCCTGGTAAGCACCTCAAAGTGCAAGGCAATTTTAACTATTTGCTTTACAAAATTGTAGTGATAACGTAGAAAATATGTTTCTTTGCTATAAAAAAAATGCTTGGCAATTTGGCAAAAGTTTCAACAAAATCACTCACTGACATAGTGTAAAAATCCAGAACTTTTAAACTTAAACTTTAAGTAAAATTCTCAACAATACAGATGGTAAAAACATGCAATTCAAGAAATTATGCTTGCACATGAATTAGCCAGTCCTGTACTTTATCAGCTTAAAAAAGGGGTACTAAGCATCAATATCCATCCAATCTCTCTCTAAATTCCAAATCAAATGTAAATCTTTTTTTTTTAAAGTTTGGCACGTGCCTGTTTTTGATTCTTAAAATTTTAAATAACTTGGTTTCACTCGCTGCCTGTATTGAAGTGCAAAAAATTTGAAGAGAACATTATAATTTTAATTCAAACTTTCAACTTACATAGTAAAATACCCCGGGCCTCATTTTGTGAAAATAGGTATGGAAATTTAGAAAAAAAATAATTGGCTACCGGGCAGGTGGGTATTAAGAATAAAGCATTGACAACAGGAACCTTACAAGCTGTTTAGACGTTAATCTTTTTACCACTTCAGCACATTTCACTTTCAAGCCACCCTATGCCTTCTCACAGTGCTCCCTAATCCCATTCTCCAATCTAAATCTCTCATTACCATATCAACAGGAATGCCTCCTATTTTCATGAAAAAAAAAGTCCAGCAGTTTAGCTTGAGGCTAAATTGGATTTTAGCTCAATGGAAAACTCAAGCTGGCGACTTTCGAGTTCAATCCACAGAGTGAAAGAATGTTGATGGAAGGGCAGCTTTATAGTGAAGAATAAAACGCTGGCCACGGGGTAACGGGCCTTATGAATGTAATATTGAATATGAATATAAAGCTCTTTTTTTCTTCATTCAAAAGTTTTTTTATCAGCTGAATCTTTTGGCTGGAGATTTAAAATGGTTTCGTCATTTGAATACAAATGAGCTTTACATTTCTCATTGTACATGTACTAGGGAGGAAGTCAAGCATGCTATAGAAACATTGGTATTTTCGACATGTGCAGTTTCACTTTTGAAATGTGAAAAAGCATTAAAAAAGGTCATTGTGAATTTCAGACTCGGGGAAATGTGTAGAGTGTTAAAGGTAAATGAATGGCGGGAACATTTTGCAGTTTGCAAGCTTATTTTAAAAAAAAATGGTTTTCTTTAAACTTAAATGGAATAGAGTAAATCAGATCCCGCAAAAATAAGTTTATTTACAAATGTACAACTGAAGATATTTTTATGTTTTGAAAGGAAATGCTAATTTGTAGAAATATTGAAAATTCTGGGAATATGTGATCTCAAACTCAGTCAGTTTCTTTAACAAATTTTTTTAAAATCATTTTCAGCCAAATTTGTTTTTAACATATCACAATCATCACATTTTCTCGCCAATTTTACATTAAATTTAAAAGTATACATATATACCTTCTTGAAATATTTCAACACATTTTACATTCACTGATTCAGCATAAAAAAAACCTAAAAAATATTATTAGAAAACTACTTTAATATGTCGTCTTGTGTTTATCATTATAAGATTGATGAACAGTTTATTTAAATTGGTTAAACATTAAAAGTGAATTACATGTATATTTGTTTAGCTTGACAAATTTAAGAAACGTTTAAAAAAAATTCTTAAATTTGTCTTAAGTTAAGCTAAATAAAAAAATGTGATTTTCTTTTTGAACAATATAATTCACGCCAAACCGCCAAACCAAAGAACCTACCAGCTAATCCTAGTGTAAAACTCAGCCTCAAAACATCCACCCTGACAGAAGAATCCCACTGCAGATCCGCCACACAAGCCACGATCATGAAGAAGAAAGTACCGAGGCACTCGGCCACCACACCCCGGCAAAACTCCGCCGAGCAGTTCAGGCCCAGCCCCCAGCCCCGCTCCCGCGTACTTTTCTTCCGTGAGCTCCCCGTCGCCCCGGAGTTTCGACCCGACTTGTTGTGGGTCCGCTGCAGATCGTACGAAGTCGGAGCCATTTTACATCCAAAAGGTTTTGAAGATTAAGTTGCACAGTTAGATAGGACGAAGCAGAATTTCTCGTTTCACGTAAATGTGGTTTTAAAAACTCCCAACAATATTCACGATCGGCAATTTTGAACAGGTTTTCGAAGTGTATTTTAGACTAATTTCACTGATCCCTGACCACGCATCGCGAGCTAAGCTAAACTGAACTGCACGTTTGTTGGAAATGTTTAGAGTTGATTGGTTGATTGATCGATTCAACGTTCTTGTCATTGGACCTTTGACCTCATTTCTAAGTTTACTACAGACGAAACCATATCTAACAGAGGGGTGTGTGAATGCCGTTTGTTCCAAAACTGGACATTTCCCATTGATATTCTACTTATAAATTCCAAAATGATTACTTATAAAATACCTTTATGACAAATTTAAATGAGATATTATCAGTTAAAAATACCGGATAATATAAAAAAAATTCTTGTATCTTCCCTCCATAACATTATAGAAGGGCCTGAAGCGTGCGACCTGTGACCTTACTCGAACAACAACAAGAAACATGGCGGCCTCCACTGGTCTGGAACTTCTCTACGCCAGCGTACAAAATCAAATTAGATCGCAGTATGATGCCCTCATTTGTTGTTTGCACTGGAATATGGTGCAGAATGGATTCAAGTGTGTCGGTGCGGGAGATATGGTGAGCTGTTAGAGATTCTGGAAATAACAAAAACCTATATTAAAACAGATTTTTGCATGATGACCGTGAATGACGATATGTATTTATTTTTACACTAACTCGCCCCAATGGAAAAAAAATACGTCAAGGGGCGATTTTTTTACATGGACTTTATCTTGAGAAAAGGTCAAGTTTAGTGATATAGTTTCAATGACTATTTTACTTGCAAGCATGGACCATTTTTGGGACAACATTTAATTTTTTAAAAATATAATTTTGGTAATCGTGTAGGACAACTGTTTTGGTGATCGTGTAGTGTAGGGCCCGGTTCCTGTAAGGGAACAAAATCCACTTCAAAATTATTGGATCTACCAAACTTGTTGGCGACATTCTCAATAAACAGGTATGTCAATGTCATTGAGTCATAGATAGAGCGAGGGCATGGTTTTGATTTTTTGACGGAAATTTGTGGGTAAAATGACGATGACAGCGCGGCGACAACACGTGACCCGAAAATAAAGATGGCGATCACCGCGCGATGTACCGTGAGCACGCACGGTGTGCTGAATCACAATGCGCAAACCGCGCAGGAAAATCGTGATTTCTACGCTAAGAATCTGTTCAAAATTGCAAAACGAGTGTCACATCAGAATTGAGAAAAGTCTGCTTTTGATTGTAAAGGTGATTTTTGAGCAATAAAAAGCATTTTTGACTCTAATTTGATCAAAACAAAACAGGGGCCCTACACTTCACGATCGCCACTGTTTTTTACAAGTTCCGTTCATAAATCAATTCAAAACCAGGGCCTCTTTTCACAAAATAAAGTTACATGATATTCAACATGTTATCTTCAGTGCTTAAAACTTAGATGATTCCATACACATAAAGTGACTTATCCTGCTTGTATTACCGCCAAATGTTTAGTTAAAAAAATAGTCCCAAAATAAACAAAACATAAAGTGGCTTTTTTTGTTGTCTTATATGGAATGGGTTCCTTAACTACACGATTACCAGAATTTTACTTAAACTAGTAGGCCAATAGTGATGGCAATTCATCAACAACGAAGTGCCAATTGCAGGAATATAAAATTAAAATAGAAATTATTCTATTGTCATCATTGAAGTGCTATAATGCAGTTCAATGTTTGCAAAATTTATATTGTAAACTTTTGATCAATTTATGGTTGAAGCAAAACATCGGAAATAAGAGTACATGTAGTTGTGTTCACGTGTTTGTAAATTTCCCAGGCAACCGGCCAAAAGACTGAGCTGCTT
Organism: Patiria miniata; assembly: GCF_015706575.1. Taxonomy (NCBI): domain Eukaryota; kingdom Metazoa; phylum Echinodermata; class Asteroidea; order Valvatida; family Asterinidae; genus Patiria; species Patiria miniata. Next base: position 5,630,500 of record NW_024037056.1, on the reverse strand, counting down.
CCAAGTGAGTGGAATGGGGGAACCGGTGAGGCCTACAACCTGAGATATCAACCTGCCGAGGGGACAGACTACTACCTGCTGAAGGTGGTCAGAATGGACGATACCCTGCTGGTTCACATTCTGGTATATTGAGAAATCTGGGTCTTTAACCCTAACCCCCCACAATCCTGCAAAATCCTACTGGCCTTTTTTGTGTGGAGGATTTTGGAGGATTGAGTCTGAATGGCAAAAAGAAAGTGTTGGTTGGTTATGCGGAGGATACATTGTGTACCCTGCATTGTTTACATTGAGTCCAGACTGGGACCTGGAGTGCTCTGAAACGTGCAAAACTAAATCAGGCCAACTTTACTCACTCTTTTGCCAGCAAATTTCTCCAAAAATTCCACTGGGCAAAGAAAAGGTCCTCAGTATTTCACCAACCGAGTTTGCAGACTCAATTCAATTTTTAAAGGAGACATTTCGTCAATATTTGCACGAGAGGGAAGCCAAGTGATTTCAAAATGAGGCTAAAGATCAGACTGGTACATGTCCAAGCATGGTTCAACTATTTCAAAAGACTGACCTCATCATTCAGTGTCATTTAGTCTGGTGGCTGACTATGGAGAAATGTGTAGTAAATAGAGACTAGTTTCCGGTTCATGCCACATGTTTCATTTGGCACAGTTGATTGATGCAGTACTGAAGCAGTGTTGGACTGGTTGTTTCAGGTGCCAGTCTATTTTCTTGTATTGCATGTTACACAGTTTTGCGAGTCCCAAATTTTCGGACTAAATTGAGCCCTGCATTATGATTATGCTCAATATCATCCACACTGCTTCTGAATGTCATTGGCCCTGCCTCAACCCATTAATAGTAATTGTAAGAGGATTTTAAAGGATTGGTCAGTCACCCCTCCACTGAACAAATTCAAGAAATAACGGATGATTTTTGAGGAATGAGACTGAATCCAAATTTGACATGGTGGCAGTTGGAGGATTTTGCAGGATTGAGGATGGTTCCTAGCCAAAAGGGCCGAGGAGGTTACGGTTAATTAGGCCAAAGAAAAATAATAGTTCTGCTTCCGGTTTCCCAACCTACCCTATTTTAACAGCCCCTACCCTAATTGTTTTGATGGGAAAAATGAGGAAAAAAGCTGCAAAACGTCAATTACTACCTTTTAACCTAGATTACCTCTTTTGATCGTACACAAAAAAATTGCCAAAAAAACAATTGTCCCTACCTACCTACCCTATTTTCAAATGCCATGTAATATGAAGCAGAAGTATTTTTTTTGTTTGGCACTATGTCCTTTGAGACATAGGGACTCCCTTTTACTATCAAAATCTTTAAGTGATACTGTAGACTGGTACATTGAACAATCAACCTAGGCACCAAGTCAGTACTTATAAATGGTTTTTCAACATTTCGGCCACATAACAAGATGGTTATGTATCAATCCAGTCTTCGACTTCAAATTTTAATCACTTGGCTGTCTGTCTGGTGAAAAAAGATTGAAAATAACTCTATTTAACAAAATAACCTTAAACTGGGCTGGTGAAATACTCAGAACACAATTTGTGCAACATGGAAATATGGGAGAATGTTTTTCACCAATTTGCCACATTTTTGTTTAGAAGAACACAAATTGTCTTTTCCTGTTTTGATAAATTTGAATATTCATCACTTTTGGTTTTGTGCCTCACAGAGGGAAAAAGATGAGAGGATATCCAATGTTTCTCTGGAAACTTCCGACTATGTGGATGTGGACAACTTGGGAGATTTTAACCGGTGAGAAGTGTTGATCATCCGTAAACTGCATAAAAATGTGCAACATTAATACTGACATTTTTTTAAGCTTCGGTAGGAGCTTTTACGTGTCACTTGGTGGTCGGTTGGTCGGTCGGTCGGTCTGTCTGTCCCAAAAAATTTACCAAAAGTATGGTGTTCCATATGTGCCATCGGCGTCGCATTTCTCGGTGTCGCATTTTTTAGCTCTGGCAGGGATCGTTCTGATCGATTACATGCAAGACTTTTATGCAAGACTTCTTGCAACACGGCCAGAGCTTATTGTGCACTCACACTTGTAACCCACCATTTGGCTAACCAATGCCAACACAGCACGTACCTCAAAATGCTATAGTTACAAGCATGTCTCCTGCGAAATTCGAGAACTTAAATCCAAGTTTTAAGGTAGTTATGGTTCACCCACTTCGTTCTGGAAAGGTTCGTGTGCTTCGCAAACTATTGTGGGTCAAATGTAAGAAGTGCCTTGCAGCTTACTTGTTTTTTAATCGTTGACCTAAATAACATAGCATCCTCTATTGAATACATAAATTATTCGTATTGCAAATGCGAGGATGTAACAACAAGAGGGCGCTGTTACATCTACACAACCAGTATGAAAATGTCATAGCTGAGGAATTTTTCGTCAACAATTTCCTTGCGACTGACTTGTTTGGACTTCAGTAACTCTCTGGAAAATTAGAATCAACAGCTAAATTTCAAAGGTGCAATGCTCTAAACAACAACTTAGCAGCACAGAAGTTTCAAGTCTTTGAGCAAACTGTAGTGAGTTGCTTATATATTTAACGCACACAGTTTTTTTTTTACGCAGCACAAACTTTTGCACGATATACATGACTTAAGTTTTAGGACTCTCATACACAGTGATAAGAGTCCCAAATTTTCGGACTCGTCATCGTGGTGCTCATCTTTTACTCAGGTGCTGAAGTCGACTCTCAAAACTTGAATTAAGTTTACAGAACGTCTTGAAAACTCTGCGCTGAAATCACATTTGTACCACAGAAACTGTTTTGGAGTCTAAATCCTAAACTCAATTTCTGTCGTTAATATGGAAGTGTCAATGCTGATATTTTATCCAGGATGTTTAAGAACTTGAGCAAGCTGCAGCAGAAGTTCAAATCAGAGCTGACGGACAAACTCAAAGCAACCCCATCAACAAGCTCTAGCTCTACATCCCGACAGAACCCCAGAGACACACAGTCACGGCAGGACCCCGTGGGTAGGGAGGATGATACAGACCCTCTCAGAATACCCAGGAGACAACCCAACCAAGGTGGAAGACCAGATTGGTAAGAATTGCATACAAATATTTTAATATCATTTGTTCTTAAGTGGCTGTTAATTTAACCCTTTTTTTTTAAAACTGAAATGGGATGTTATTTCTGCAAAGTATTTAATTGTACACAGAGAGTGTAGAGACATTACTGCATGCCTAAAAGTTGTAGCTGTTTTGACATTTTCTTGACATGTTATTTAACAGGCCAAGAAAATGTCGAAAAAAGCTACAACTTTATAATTAATAACATTAGTTAGTATTTTTCATTTGAAAAATACTAACTAATATTATTAATTATAAATCTGATCAAAACCCCATTCTTGAACAGCTTTGGTATTTTGTACATTACCATTGTATGTTAACATTTGTAAGTTTTACCCATCCTAAAATACAGCAATAACCAAGTTTGGCTCAAAGATCATTTCAATTTGATATTGAAGGAACTTGAAATTTGCCATTCTCCATCCAGGGGGCAGCCAAGAAATCCATTTGTAGTGGGTGAGGGTGATTTGGATCCATTTAGCGGTGCCCCACCTGGAATGCTAATGGATCCTGCACGGTCAGGCTTCCCTCGGCCTGGATTCCCAGGAGGGTATGGGGGAGGACTCGGAATGCCTGGACCTGGTAGATTACCAAGGTAAGTTGAAAATCAGCTGTGAACCAGTCACAGGTAATATTCACCTTGACCTCAATTTGCATATTGACCCCAAGTGGGCGTGGTAAGCCTTGCTGAAGCAATTTTGCCACATTTTTCATCATCAACGTTATGTTTTGTGTAATAGCGATATGTTTTTTGGAGTGTTTTCGTAGAGATAATGTACTGTTAAATTTTCGAAGTCTGAAAGAACGAAATTGGCGAAAAAAGCGAAACAAAACAAATAAATCATTTTTTTCACGTGCCAACCGTGACTTCAGAGGACAGTGAAATCGGAGCGTAGGACCTGCATACACTGGATACCTCTCCATTAACCCTTGCATTTTGTGCTTGTGCACACTCCTTAGGCCTGCAAAAAAAGGGACACACAGACAGACAGACATCAGACAGACGGACAGACAGACAGACAGTGTAGGATCTTTTAATATAGGATATGACTATTTGGCCAGTACCCTGTTTATGTTAAGCAATATTTTTTCTGTGCTTAGCAAAGTTGTGTGATTGGCAGCTCCATGAGTTTTGAACTGCTTGGCTAGCTTGCTGGTTGGTTGGCTGGCTGGCTCCCCCCCCCCCTGCTTGTTGGCTGGCTGGTTGACTGGCTGGCTGAATGGTTGGCTGGTTTGCAGACAGGCTGGCTGGCTTGCTTGCTGGCTGGCTGGCTCCCCCCCAACTCTGTGACTGGCTGGCTGGCTGGCCGACTGGCAGGCTGGCTGGGTGGCTGGCAGGCTGGCTGGCTGGCTGGCAGGCTGGCTGGCAGGCTGGCTGGTTGGCTGGTTTGCAGACAGGCTGGCTGGCTTGCTCCCCCGGCTGGATGGCTGGCTGGCTCCCCTGCTAGCTGGTTGGCAGGCTGGCTGGCTGACTCCCCGACTCTGTGACTGGCTGGCTCCCCGGCCGGCCGGCCGGCAGGCAGGCAGGCAGGCTGGCAGGGTGCCTGGCTCCCCGACTGACTGGCTGGTTGGCTGGCTGACTCCCCAGCTGGCTGACTCCCCGGCTGGCGGGCTGGCTGGCTGACTCCCCGGCTGGTTTGCAGACAGGCCGGCTGGCTTGCTTGCTGGCTGGCTGGCTGGCTGGCTCCCCTGCTAGCTGGTTGGCTGGCTGGCTGGCTCCCCGTTTACCTCCCCTAGGCTTGCCATAACTATATTTCTTTTCTCTGTTTCCAGGGGTGCAGTGCCTCCAGGTGCCAGGTTTGATCCTATTGGTCCACCAGACCCAGACGGCGGTCTTCCAAATCCGCAGGGACGATTCCGTGGTGAACCTGACCCAGACCATGGGCCACCACCAGGATTTGATGATATGTACATGTAGGAGTGGATTACAGTAGTGCTGTTCTCTCACCAGTGGGCAATGTTATTAAATGTATTTAATAATATTCAATAATATCTATTATGTTTGATAATATTTACTAGGACATTTTAAAGTGATTAATTTTAGCATTGCTGTTCTTTTTCCAGAGGTTCCTTTATGTTCAAGTTATTAATTCGTTGTTATAGTCCGTGTGAGAAGAACTCGTTCAGATTCTGCTGTTCTCATTCCTGTGGGTTGGGTGAAATAGCCTAAAGATAAGGGGTGAACTCTCTGTGAAACAGAGAAGTGTGTAGAATAAACGTGTACATTGAAAACCTTTTCAAAAGCTTTAAATTGTATAATACGTTTATTATTAAGAGTAAGTTGTAAAAATTTATAAAACCAGTTGCAATTTTACATTAAACTTGAATTGAACAAGTATATAGGCTTAAATGCAAAATTTTAAAGTCAAGTGTATTTATGTTGAAAATATTTTTGTTCTAATTGGAGTGGGTTGCATGTAGCTAAGCTTCACACTTTGGCTTTAACTTTGATGAACACTGCAAAAATGTACCATTAACTGTCAAAATTAGACATCTGTTGGAAGTTAATCTCTATATTGCAATTCAGGTGAGCAAAAAAGTTACTCTAGTGAAAGATTTTGCTTGCCTATTTTCGTGGTTTTTACATTATGTAGTACCCTGGAGTCCTATCAGTTCTGGGGGAAGAATTTAAGACAATTAGTTTTCCAACTGAGAGACTGGTTATTTTTTTTAATCCATGAACAAAACACGGCAGGGGTTTTTGCATTAAAATTTAAAAAGATAAAAACGTCCCTCATCAACGACTAGTTTTAAAAGGTTCATGAACTGAATTTTCCTTTGGAATTATTTTGTCCAACTTTCTACCCTTGTACACTTCTTTTATAATGTAATATGTCCTGTGCTTTTCAGGACAACTGAGGGCGCTGTTGCTGTGACACTACTCAGATTAGGGGTTTTCAAATTGTGAACCAACCAATTTGCTCACTGAAAACATCTGTGAGAAAATTGTGCTCATTGGCCAGGCTTACAGCCATGTACTGACCAACGACGAATCACCACGGAAAAAGAAAATTTACCACAGCAAAATGTGCAAAATTCCGGCAAGTTTTGGTGCTGAAATGTCTGTAACATTGAAGTTTCCGCTTGAAATTACGTCAGACTTTTGCTCATGATGAATATGGAGATTTGCATTGGCATAAAAACCAAAAAGGCACCAAAATACACTTGAGAAATCGCACAACAGAAGATTAGATGGGGACACAAAGGTGCATTTTCATTGTTTTTTCAAGGATTGCATACATTATGGGCCTTTTCGCTAGTATAATTTAAAGGCATGTCGACCAAATCCGCACCATTATTCGCCGGTTGAGCAAGATTCAATGTATACATTTATTCTGAAATCTTTTGTCAGATCAGATACTGTGAACATTTCTAACAAAGTAACAAAGATTTGAGAACTAATAAACGGTTAAGTTGTGGCCTTGTAGTCCCAAAAACCGATCGCGTACCGACATTCAATTTGCGGTTTTGGCTTTCGCGCGCAAGCCGCGCATAAATTATGCGGCTTTTGGTTTTGGTTAAAATTTCAACCCGGTTTATCTGGCTATGCGGGCTCCGTCCTTAAAGGGGCAGTTGCGTTAGATATTCCCGCACTGTCATCATTTCCAAATCGTTATAAGATTTTACTTTAAAAAGGAAAGAAAAAAATACCAAATTGATTGTGGAGGATCATTAATATATCTGCTTGTAATTATATATTTAAGGGCACAAATATAACTAACAAAGGGAATTATTTGAATCTGTTGTGGATCTCAATGATATTAAACAAAATTAATTTACTATTTGAAAAAAATTCATTTTTGAAACATTTGATGTAGATAGTCTTTGCGGATATTTTGCTGGCTAAAAATAAAATGAGCTCAGTTTTCCAGATTATCGATTCTCTGTTACACAAAGTTTGGGAGGATATGGATATGTTGTAGTTGTTAAAGCTACAGTCCATCATTTGCAGCTATCCAAAAAGTAACTGACGGAATTATTGTTGAAAAAGATAGTATAAGGGGACTAAACTCCCTGTGAAATTATTCTTTCTGGCATGCTGTTATGTTGAATCAATCAACGAAAGAAGGCCTTTCCAACGATGCCTCTAAAGACGCACCGTTGGAAATTTCCGTTAGTACATGTAGTTCGGCAAAGCGTGCGCAAGCGTTGACACGATGCACATGCGCGCGCGGTTGCTATATTCATCGGATCGGTGCGCGACATCGCGTAGCTGCAATCGACTCAGTGAGAACGTGTCTCGGACGCTGAATTCAGGCCCAATTCAAAACATGATTCAGCAACTTTTGATCTGAAATCGACATCCTAGAATGTTGTTTTTCTCAAAATATTATTATTATTATTATTATTATTATTAATCATTTCTGGTAATGAAACCAAGGATTCCTCAAAAGCGCCCTAGGCACTGTAGCTCGCAAGCCTGAAGAAACCTGTGGAGAAAAGACAATGAGAAGAAGTTACAGTTTTAGAGGTGGGAGGAAAAGCCCAGAAGAATATTCTGGGGAAAACCCACGGAATCAGGCAGGGACTGAAAACCCAATCCACATATTGGCCCAGGCGGGATTCGAACCCGGGTCACAGCAGTGGAAGGCAAGGAAAGTACCACTACGCCAACCTGACTCCCCAGCTGAAGCTGAGCAGAAACTTTATCAGGTTAGTTGTTCAGCACCCTTCTTTAGATTTTGAGCACAATTGTTGCTTCAAACGGACAAAAGGCACAAATTACAAACGATGGACTGTACCTTTAATTAGCTTCGATGAGTTTTGTTTGGTCACTGAACCGGTTTATAAATACTTAAACCGGATTATCCGTTAACCGAAAGGAGTACGACTGCGTGGTGACCCAGCATGACCTGGGCGTAGTAGTTAATCCGTTGGACTGCGCGCGCGTGTATGCAGATTGCGACATTTCGATTCATTTACTACACGCGCCATCACGATTTGTGACCAGACGTGAGTCGTCCGTGCGAAATCAAGACACCTTTTCTTTCCGTTGTTTTGGAATTAATTCCTCCCTCGATGTGCCAATTAACAGGAGTAAGTAATCACAGCACTCATACGTTTTAAGTTTGTGTCATGTTTTCTGAAATCGGCGAGTGTTTTGGGTGGATTTTCTGCGATTTTTTGTGCCGGTACACTGTGTGGAATGTGCAGATGAGTGTTCGTTGCCATGCAAGTGTACAGTGTGCAAAGTCTTTGTGTAGTTTTATTTTTTTTGCAAATGCAGCAGTGCACTGATGCCGCACCGTACCGGTACTTACTTGCCCGGCCCACCAGGCTCTAGAATCGGAAAGAATTTCGCAATCAGGGGAAAGCGTGCCTGAATTTGCGAGATGTGATGCAATATTTTTGTTGGAGTAATGCACACTGACTGACTAGTGAAGGGCACACTAGGCATGCTAGGGGAACCTATTGCTTTTATTTTGTTGTCATGATGTGTCGGGCCTTCCTCCATCACTGACCATGCCCATGGTCAGAGCATGGAGGAATAAGAACTTATTCCTCCATGGTCAGAGCATGGAGCTCCTTACATGCCTTATGCCTTTTATGGTTGCAGACCAGTAAATAAACTTCCATAGACCATGGAGGAAGGAATTCAATGGTAAATGCTCCCACTTCAGAAATTCGGGAAAAATACTCACAACTCTCCAATTTCTACCCCAAAAAACTGTTCAAAATTACAAAAAAAAGTGTCATTAGAATTGAGAGAAGTCAGAAAGAATGTTGCATCCTGACGCCACCTTTTTCATTATACAATATTTCAATGAAGGTCGGTCATTGCAAAAATGTTGAAAAGACATGAAACTATCTGGGACTGAGAAACATTTCCAATTTTTTTTTTAGAAAATTCTTTAAAAAATGCACTGGACTCTCCATAGTATTGGTTGTGTACAAAGTGTATGATACACTTCCTTCACAACTGAAGAACAGGCGTCTGGATACTACATACATGCACATTCTTTCCAAGAAGTCTGCTTAAGGTGGAAAATGCCATTTTTGAAGGACAAAAACACCCTTGACTCTAGTTTGGTCGAAACTAAAGAGAGGCCCATAACTTCACGATCCTCCCATAAAGCTATTGACATTCAAAGAAGGATTATAAAATACCAGGAAGTACATACCATGTACCATGTGCGGTAGGTGTATTGGCGAAATATACAGTGTGTAGTATACATGTAGTCGGGTGGTAATACATTTGTGGACGTGCACGATAGGGAGTCATCAATGTTTTGAACCCAGATCCCAACCCCACCCCACACCCTACAAGTATCAGGAGCAGGGTTCCATTAGCCTGCTTGAGGTATGGCCGACACAGTATTTGGTTTGGGTAAATACAAAATACTTTACCCAAATCAAACAGCGCCTCTATGCTCTGTCAATGGCAGAGCCTCAAATAGGCCTTGTTCACGTGTCGGCCATAGTAAATTGAAAGCGAGGTACTAAAATCTTCATTTTTGGAACTTGCGAATAGAAATGAAAGTAATGAAATAAAGTAACTACATATTCATACCAGTCTGCTCTGATGAATAATTAAAAATGTGTGATAAATTATACACTAATGTTTTAAACCACATGTAAAAAAATACCCAATAGAAAAAATAAAGCCCCATGGAAAGTAATGGTGCCAGAACGGCTCATCTTCAAACGCCTCAATTTTTTCCCCACCAATATATTATTTGCAATGACTGACAATCATAGCGGTGGAAAAGCATGGCAGCAGGATATTGCATTTCCCACAGTGCGTGTGGAAAGGAATTATGAATATCACAGTTCATAGCCTAGCCCTACCTTCAGTTCTACTAATCCTCCAGCATTTGTATTGAACTACATTGAAGTACATTGCATTACATTGTATTACATTGTATTTATTTCCTTCAGTTCTACTAATCCTCTAGCATTTGTATTGAACTACATTGAAGTACGTTGCATTACATTGTATTTATTCCCCCCCCCCCTCCCTGGAATCCACAATTCTTTGTCACTTCTTAGTTCTAAGAAGAGACGCATTCAACATTGTGTGTCTTTTGAGCAATAAAATTCAACTCTCAAACTCTGACAATTTCATTCATGGAAGTTGAGGAAATAGCTTAACAGTGTGGTGTCCCTCTCCATGCATGGGTTGGATTGAAAACACGCTTCCAAAAGGAAGCAGAAATTTGGCGTAATTGCCTCGTAGGCGACTGACAAGCTGTGAACTTGCCCCCGTTCCTGGTACGCCCACTCCCATGGTCGTCTGCGGTGTGTCAAAAGCCGTTGTGTCATTAACCAAGGTCCAACAAGTTGGCTATTTTTTTTTTGAATTTTCTTGAGCAAAAATGTCATTGTTTGGATTTTGTGGATTTGTAATTTGGTCTTAAACTTGACTTCTGTGCTGTCACAATCTTGAAATATTATCTTTAACCCTAACCTTCCCAAATCCTACAAAGTCCTGTTTGCAAAATGAAGGATTTGCAGGATTGTGGCCATATGGCAAAAATGTGTGGCTGATTTTTGAGGATGCACTGTGTCAAGGTCTCAGGCCGGACCTTGTGTTGTTTATGCTCAGCTGTTCATAAATTTAGGGCCTAGATTATATTTGAAATCCGCACTGCTCCAGGATGTCACTGGCTTTGCCTCAGCATATTGACAGTGATTGCTGGAGGATTTTGCAGGATTGAGGCAGTGGTCACCCCTCCAAGTCCAAGGACCACATTCAAGAAATAACAGATGATTTTGGAGGATTGAGGCAGTGGTCACCCCTCCAAGGACCACATTCAGAAATAACAGATGATTTTGGAGGATTGAGGCAGTGGTCACCCCTCCAAGGACCACATTCAGAAATAACAGATGATTTTGGTGGATTGAGGCTGTATGCAATTTTTACATGGAGGCAGCTGGGGGATTTTGCAGGATCGAGGTGGCAATGCATCCTAGCACATATGCCTAGGGAGTTAGGGTTAAGATTTCTTTTTGCTGCTCGACTTTGAGCCTTGCTTGTTCGGCTAGTGCCCTATGCTCTTCATGTGACCTTTCCGTGGGTGTTACATGTACACTATTGCTGTCATTCCCCGAAGCCGTGGCCAGTGCACCCTGTGTAGTTGTACACTGATCTATGTTCTTTACTCGTAATTGAATCCTGACATGTGTGTGTCTTGTTTATGACCTTGTCAGGGGCGGGCGTGTGCGATATCCGACACGCATCCCACACATACATCCTCGTACACACACGCTGCTTGTTAATGTAGGAAATTAATAAGTCATCACAAACTCCTGTGGGCTTTATTCTCATGTTAAACATATCTACTAAAGGTTGGCAGATGTTGTGTGCACACATACTGAAATTTGTATCCTTGTGGAGACATTTCTTTGTTCTCGTGTAGTAAAGTTTTCGAGTTTGAAAGTGTACTTTCAAAATGCTCTTATTTTAACCAGAATTAATTTCATTGGCTGAAATTCGGACTTAAAGGGAATATACAACATTTGCAAACATCGAATAAACAAAATACCAAATTTTTACGAAATACCTTACTAGGATGTTTGTAAATTACGGTCTTAAGCATCTTGTAAAATTATGGCACCTGGTGTGAAGTCATTTTCAAGAAAAGTGGTATTTTATTGTAAATTTCCAACGCTGGTCGGCCGACCACCGTTAGAAAAACCTAACTATTTTTCAACTACTGCTCCAAATTTACCATTTTTTCAGTCCAAATTTTTTTTGCTATTGGTTACATGTTTATGAACGGATGCAGGCCAGCTAGACTGGTTCCCTTACCTTACAGTTTTCCGGCATCTATGAATTGATCCATATCATCTTTAATAGAGTCAGGGAACCAGACTACTTGAACATTTTAGTTTTTCTTGGTTTTTCCAGCATTTTTGAACACAAAACTTCAAACATGTCAGCGTAACAATATTTGATCTATTATACTAACCCCTCATATTGTTCATTACTGAAAATTACAGCAAAAGCCAATGATGTACATTCCCTTTAATATCCCTTTTCTAAAGCCCTTCCATTTGCGACAGATCAACAGACCGTAGAAATTCCTAGTTTTTTAGTAAAATCCATATTTCGTGAAAACCTTGTGGAGACGTATTCATCTATAGAAATTGCCATGTGGAGACGTATACAATCTTTTGTTCCCTATTGTGTGCATGTCTCCAGAGGGCACGGTGTATCAGATGACATGTGTTACTGTATGAATGCCATCGAAAATACCTGCATTTTTTCCCCGATAGTATAATATTGTTAGAATAATGACATTTCAGGTGCAGTACATGTGTAGCACAATTTTCAGTGCAATATTTAAGACACGACGGTGAAATTGTTTTGAATGCAAATTCCTCGCAGTGATTGACATCGCATGGGCATGCCATACATTTCTGCAGTAACAGTGAAGGAGCATTAGGGCCTGCTATCCCTGCGGTGGACATTTTGTGGCATAACGTTTTTCAAGCTTGGATAGTCATGAGTGAACGCTTTATGCATTCATTGTTACTAAATTAAAATAAAGAATACCCTCTCAGGTACCTGCTGTGCATGGAGAGTGTTGTACATGTACATTGTGGAATTTTGTCAGACCACACACTGTACCGGTAGTTGCATAGAATAATTGAAGCAGACCTCGATAATCATTCATGCGCAATGTGATTAGATATGAACATTGATCGTTGCTATAGGGCCTGTTGACCCATTTCGTTGTGTTCAATTCCAGAGTCATGTAAATATGTCAATTATGTTCATGTATATGAACAAGGTGTAAAGGATTATTTGTTTGATAACCAAAAATGTGCATAAACATACATACTATACGGATTTACATGTACCCTGATTTCAAGTCCTTACATTACAATAAATTATGATCTCATACAGTTGGTTCCAACATAACCTGAATTTTCTGGGCAGAGTTTGAAATGAAGACTAAGACCCCCCCCCCCCCCCAAATATGAAGGATGATTTTTTTTCAATTTTCTGATATTCAAATTGTCTAAAAAAAATAATAGGTAGGCACAGCTGGCTTATCAATCACCTACAGCCAAACCATACACTGTATCAAGTCACATAAACAGTCACAGCCAGTCAATCCTACTTTATGTAGGCTGGGAGCTCTTAACTGTTAAAAACAGTTGCTTGACTGATATTGACTGAAATGACAACTTGGCACAGAATGCATGTTTGCATAGGAGGGTTACATTCAAGAAAATTGCAGAAATTTAACATAATTTAACAACATAGTGTTGCCACGGAAAATCTGTTTTCTAAAATTAAACCATCTTTGAAAAGGGAAAGTCTAAAATATATTTTACAACTATTCATTTGCTATTTGAAAAACCTATTTTCACTAGCTACATGTACCCAGAACACATTAAATGACAGAACACATCAAAGGGAAGATACAACATTTGCAAACATCATGAAAACGAAATGACCAAATTATCACGAAATATCTTACTGGTTTGTTAGGGAGTGACAGTCTAAAGCATCCTGTAAAATAATGGCTTCTGGTGGGCTGACATTTTCAAGAAAAATGGTATATTTCCAACACTGGTCGGCCGACCAGCGTTGGAGAAAACTGGCTTTTTTTCCAAAATCTGCTCTTAATTTTTCATAATTAGTTTTTCCGCATTTTCTTTGCAATTGAATACACACAAATATGAAGGGGTACAAGCCTGCCAGACTGATTCTCTGACCTTACAATTCCCCAAAGTCGACAAACTGCTCCGTTTCATCTTAAGTGCGGTATGGGAACTACATGTACACTACAAGAACATGATGTTTTTCTTGGTTTTTCCAGCATCTTCAAGCCCAAAACGTGAAACAAGTCAGTTTAACTATATTTGCTATAAATAACATTCTACTCCCCCATTTCCATTTACTACTGAAAATTGCAGCAAGTACATTCCTTTTAAGTATACAATGTACATGTACATTATTTTTTCAGTACAAGATGTCAAGGTGGCACATGATGACGACAAAAATAATATCCATCTAAAATCTATAGTTATGGAGGTCGCGCATGCATTGACATGTACAGTATACCGATCCCTGAAGACCATACATGTACACCGCAGCCGGTCGTGCGCCCTAACAACTCCATAAAGCAATTCATTATGATTGATAATTCATTGCGTGGCCTGTCCACTCTTCCTCGAACGTAGAAATTCCAAGCGTCCTGCGAATAGGAATTGCTGTATCTTGTGTTAGTGTGTTATGAGTCGTTTAGTCGTACACGCAGCTGACCTTGGCTCCGACAGTCAACAATTTGAGTGATTAAACGGGTCACTTGCAGGCCGAAGATTATTTTTGCAGATTGTCACTTTATTTTCATAATGTACTAAGTACCTCTGTCTTCATAATACACAAAATACACATGTTGGGTACACTGTCGGTTCAGTAATGTTCTTGATATTCAAAGGTGCATTTTGAGGTTAAAATTATCAAATTTTTACCAGAAAATGGCACAATTTATGTGCAGTGCTAATGAGTTGGGCCAAAGAGGTGCATACCGTGTAACAAAAAATCATGTTGTTGCTGAAATTACCTTAGTTTTTAAAGACATCAACAAAAATTATGTTATTAAAAATAATTTGAATTTAAATCCTACCAACTTTATAGGAAATGCCCTGCATAATTGCATAACATACAGTTTGTACATGTACATGTGCATTTGTGTACGGATACAAGATGCAACAACAGACCCCAAACTGCCCTTAATATTTGTCATTTTTTAAAAATTGTGAAACTTTATCTCTGTAATTTATTATCTGTACCTGCACTTCCCTGTTTATTGTGTATTTGTGCCACCACACAATTCAAAGGTCGCAATTCGATTCCATTCAATTCCGTAATTTCATCCACGAGAAACAAAATCCCCTCGAATTTTCGAGGAAGCTATCGAATTTGCGTCATGTCCACGACAGTCGACTTGTCGAGGAGATTTCTAATCTATAATCTCCCCGTCACCATTTGTCCTTCGTTTGTCTTCCTGCCCCGAGCCATCTCAAATTTAATTGAGCCGAATTTGTCCTACCTTGCCAGAGCTTTTGAAGATCGTCCCTGACGTTATTGGTATCTATTTAATCTGCAGTTGATGAACTGCTGCTCATGATCGTTTTTTAATTGGGAATTTTTTTAGCCGTGCGGATAACCTTACCAGCTGGCTGGTACGTGTGCTTTAAAGGGATTTCTGTCCACTCGGGCATGGAGGTGCAAAGCTGATATTATTGTTTTGCAAATTCATATGCTCCGCAAAAATTAGCAGGGGACCAGTCAGTGGTAATATACTTCACACGACATCTTGACTGGCAATCGGTTTTTCGTAAGCATGTGTTGTTTGAATTGGCTAGAAAATTGTGTTTGTTTGTAGCCCGTTGTGCAGGAAAAATGCTTAAAAAAATTAGGTACATGTACACATGTACATGTATGTACATGTGCAAGCTGTATGTAAGTGTACATGTTTGTACATGTACACGTTTTGTTTGCCCTCAATTTCTTTGATATTACCGCATTTTGTGGACCATGAACTTGAAGGTTTGTGAAAAAAAGGTGGGTGGAAGCCGTGCACAGGATTGTGAGCTCCTATTTCTGAGAAATTTCAGATGAAATTGGGCCCTAAAATGGCTCTGTTTTGCAATGGAGCGCAGGCATCATTTTTCAAAATGGCGATGGGCCACAGGACTACTTTTAGGGGTGATCATCTTTGGACAGTTGGATGGAATTTTCTCCCAAAAGTCATCGGATTACCACCCGAAAATTAACAGAAAATGAAAGATGACGAAATAAGCTTTAATATGATGGGTGTCTCAAACACCTTGGAGAGTTGTGAGTATTTTAAATAATTTTTGGAAGTACGCGTAATTATCTCTGAGGTCTATGGGAGTCGATTTACAGGTCTACAACCTATACTCGAGACTGTAGGCATGTTATGTTGACTTCCAGAGGAAAAAAATCGTAAGTCTGGTCCTGTTTACTAATTTGCTGATTGAATGTCCAGCATACATGTACCACCAACATGATAAACATGACTGGCTCATGTTACAAAGATCCTCCTTTCATGGGAAACTTAGACACATCCGCCAGGCTCAGCTAGCTGTGTAAGCCACACTACACAGAACTACATTGTTCATGCTTACATTACAGCATGGGCCTTATTCACGAGTCGGCCATATTGAATTTAAAGTGAGGTAAAATCTTCAGTTTTGGAACTTGCGAAGAGAAATGAAAGCAGTGACATATAAAGTGAATTACACATTATACCAGTCTGCTCTGATGAATAATTTTAAATTTGTGGTTAAAAATACCCTAATGTTTTAAGCCACAAAAAAGTGAAAGTGAGGCTAGAATGTAGAAATAGTCTGGCACCATCCCATTCAACAGTTCACAATTAATAAAATACATTCAGGGAACCAGTCCAAAATGGCTTTCTCGTTTATAAGGTCCATACATGTATTGGTGGCCCATGCAATGTAATTTTATGCAATCCTTGAAAATACACCTTTGTGTCCTATTTAACCTTATGTTTAATTTTTGGTTTGCCATTTTCAAGGGTATTTTTGGTGCCCTTTTGGTTTTTCTGCTAGTGCAAATTTCCATATTCATGAGCCAAATTGTGATGTCATTTCAGGCAGAAACCTCAATGCTACAGCTATTTCAGCACCAAAAATTGCCAGAATTTTGGATATTTCTCTGTCGTAATTTTTCTTTTTTTTTGGTGATTCTTTGTTGGGTCAGTACAAGGTAAGCCAATGAGCAAACTTTTCTCACAAATATTTTCAACAAGCAAATTTTGGGGTTCACAATTTGAACAGAAAAACCCTAAACTGAACAGTGACTTCCTGAAATGACATCAATGTTTAAAGAAGTGCACTTTTCAATCAAATTAGCCAAAAAGGGATGTCAAATATTTTTCATACATTTAAGAGGAGTAGCAAATTGGACAAAATATGTTCGTAAGAAAAATTCACTTCATTGACCCTTTAACTTCGTCGTCACTGAAAGAGGAATTTGGCCTATTATACATGTACCCCAATTTACATTAATGTACGTCAATCTACTGAACATGTACATTTTTTGAACATTTTCACTGAACAATTCTAACATTTGTACTGAACCTGTGTGTACATACATGTACATCATTTTGTACGTATACATGTACATTCATGTACATTTGTATACAAATATACAATGTACCGGTATGTATGTACATTATGTCTGTAAGCCAGACAGTGTGTGGTATGGCATGCATTAGGTTGAGACTGTGCATCACATACATGTGTGGTTCGTGAGTCACAAAGTCATTGAATTAGTGCAACGATTCGCAGGTTTAGGTAATGTGAGAGACGAGAGTGGATGCATTGTACGTCGGACTTACGCAAGCAGCGTGTTTTTGGTTGTGCAATAGTCGAACTTCGCTAACATTGGCGATTCGTCTTGAATAATGTGGCCAACTATTAAAAGTATGGAGTATATGACGTTTTTATTTTGTAGATGTGTATAAATGAGAGCCATGCAACTTTTCCTCGGATCCGCAGATTTCTTCGTTTTTTACTTCTCATGAATGCCATTACAAATTGGAAAACACTGCAAAGTCTTGTGTGGTTTGGAATTTCCTCTTTTTTCCCCTTACTTTTCTCAGATTTTTTTTTGGTTGTTAAAAAGATAAACAGTGTATATATCATGAAACATTTTTAAATATTTATAAGACTAATCTTGCTACCATGGTTATCAGCTATTGTTGACATGGCACGCTGGTCGTATACGCAAAAACAGCCCTTTTTTGGGGCAGTAGGGTTGGCAAACTGAATACATACCTCAAATTTGCGACAAAATGTGCATAAAGAAGGCACTACATTGGAAATGGCTTCTCATTGGGTCTCCAGTTAAGTCTAGAGTATTATACGAAATTTGTAAATAACTTGATTTGTTTTTCTGGGTTTTTTTCTCCAACAGTTCTCTACTGCCCCAGTCTCGGCATTTATGGCGTTTGCTAAAATTGCAGGCGAATACTGCCAAAGCCAGCACAAGTAAAAACTGTAACCGAACTTTCTGGTTTCGCACACGTGGGACACTTCAGCCGTCGCTTCCCCCGTACTCTCTGAAGCGCCCTCGTGTGAGACACAGACTGAACGCTTCTGGACCCCCACGACTCGGTGAGGGTTCGGCGCAAGCAACGTACGACACGTGCAATCTGCTTTCTCGGGGCCTCGCTTGCATGCGCGGGCTTCGCCACGGCACAGCGAGAGCTGTTGCACAGAACTTAAACTCTGGACACCACGGATGGGGTAAGTTGACGGTCGGTGACAGGGCGACTGCCTGGGCCTGGCAAGGGTACCAAGTTGGGGACTGGTCGGTCAGGGGAGCTGGCTATTGCGGACTTGCTTTCCCGAAGGTTAAGAGCAAGCCGAACCGGTGATCGGAGATCTGAAGTCTCGTCTACGAGGGACCCCAAACCGTCAGCTGTGTGTGTGTGTGAGTGTGAACGCGAGTGATATCTTGCCTTGGACGTCTAGTACCACTACCTACCCCCTTCCGCGCCCAGCTTAGTATTTTGTACATTTCTTCGTTCGTCGCTGTGATCCTATGAGGAACTACAGTATCAACATGGCCAGAAGCGTGCGACCAGCACCCGTCGAGATTATCTACAAACATACACGATTTCTTATCATCCACAACCCTGACAAGAATGGACTGGATCATTTCATCAAGGTAAGGAATAAAAAAATTATGAATTTGTTATTTTATTAATATTTTTCTCTGAGTTGAGTACACATATGTACACATGAAAGTAACTTGAATGCAAATTTATGATGTCACAGGAAGTATTTGCAATGCAAATTAGCAAAGTTTAAAATATTTTCGACTTTTGCAAAACTTGTAACAAATTTCAGAGACAACAATTTGTGATGTGTGAACATCAAACACACATGAATATAAAAACAATTTTCATGTCATCAATTTCCATCAAACATTTGTAAAAACTGTACCGAAATTTGACTTGGAATTTGTTGCCTATTCCAAAAGCGTTTACTTTCTGTGAAGTCACAAATTCACATTCAAGTTCGTACATCTAAGAACTGACACCATTCATCAAAACTCCACTTACACGTTTTGCAGTATTTTGGTAGATTAAAAAAACTGTTACAATTACTATCCATAGAACGTTCTGACCCAATTTTATGTGCTGTAGGTTATTGTAAAATGTTAAAGAGTGTTCCAATTCCGAAAGGTTGTTAACAAAAACAGCCTAGAGCAATATATGGTCAAGAAATGAAAACAAAATGTGGACAAGGGTCGTAGCTTAAACACTAGTCCGTGATTACCACAACATAAACTAGATCGGGCCGTGTTTACTTGAACACTTGCCGACAGCTTTCTGAAAATTCTCTCGATCAGCTCGGAGACGGGATTATAGTTCCAACTTCCCACACGCCTCATTCCGTACATTGTTGTTGTATCGCCAAACACAGCACCTCGGGGGGACAGCGGCCCGCCGCAAAAAAAAAATATCTAAATTTACTTTGCATAATGCCTGTCCCATCCTATTCAATCGTCCGTGCAAGGAAAAAAGGGGCAGACATCACAAAGTCGAAGACACCGCGATTAGGCAGACGTAGGCAGCAAGTCACGCTTTTGTGAGACGGTTTCAGTCAAACATTGCCACAAAAGGGGGGAACGAAGACAACAGTTTGACCTTTTCAAAATTCTTTAGACTCAGCTTTCGGCCAATTGTGCCATTTTCATGCAGGGATGTATTTTTTTTCTCTATTGGTCGGCTCAAAAGATTCGCGGAAGCGTAGGATCATCTCTATTTAATTACGAGGCTGCCAGACTTCGTAATTTACCAGATGGGGTTGAACGTCACGTGCAAGGGCCGATTCGTTAACAATAGGAAGCACATACATGACTGTAAACATCTGACTTGCTATCAGACAAAAATTGCTGCAAAAAACATGAACATTATTTGAAAATTTAATAAAGATTTGTTTTGAGTTTATTCTTCCGCATACCGGGGTACATGATGTACATGTACATGTATGTCATTGTTAACATGAACAAGTAGAGTTATAATTCACATGTTCATGTACATACTACATAGTCAGTACATAGTTGTACATTCTCGTCACTTCTGTTAAGGCCAAAAAAATAATAGTTCTGCTTCCGGTTTCCCTACCTACCCTATTCTGACAGCCCCTACCCTTTTTTTTAAAGGGCAAAATGAGAAAAAAACACAATGAGAAAGTTTTACCCTTGACTACACGCAGACGCCTCCATATGATTGTACACACAAAAAATGTGGCCAAAAAAAAAAAAATTCCCTACCTACCCACCCTATTTTAGAATACCATGTAATCGGAAGCAGAAGTATTTTTTTTGGGCCTAATGTTATCAACACAAAATTACAAATCACAAAATAACAAATTTGCTTTTAGAAACCCAACTTGTATGTCATCCGTATCGCCGGTTTTTTTTCCTTCCACTTTTGAAGCCTCAACTTCAATTTTTATTGTGAAAAAAACCAACCTAATCTAGGGTTGGAGAACACAGGAACAAAATAGGATTTAAAAATTTCCTCTGGCGAATCTGTATGATTCTTTGTAAAAGCCCAGACATGCCTCGCAAAAATTCCTGTGGTTTTTCTCCCTATTGTTTTGAGGAAGACTTCTGCGTATAAATATTTTTCAGGCCAGTGCCTACATTTTAAGCCCTCGCACAGTCAATATTTGCAAGCGTTCCAGTCCTGTTGTTGTTACGCTTAATGTCCTGTTGGTTTTGGACAGCCGACTGTTTGCCGAGTTCTTATGCCTATTATCTCTGGCGCTGCACATGTGGGGTTGGTTTTGAGCACGGCCGAAAATAAAACTTCCGCTTATTAAAGGCTTAAAATTGATAAGCCAAACATGAAATTTTTAATGGATATATGTATTTGTATCTATTTTTGGTTGTTGGCTGCTCTGTAAACCGATCAGAAAGATATTTTGGATGACAATATTTTTGGCAAAAATGTGCAAAAAATTATATCTTTAATATCTTGACTTTTATCTTTAATTGGTATTGAATCATTGATCTTGTGGTTTAGTGAGCCCTGATATTTTTTTCATCATTGTATTTGCTTTCTAGGAATTGAAGAAGAGAGACATAGTTGAAGTAGCCCGAGTTTGCGAGCCCACCTACGAGACCAAATTACTGGAGAATGAAGGAATA
Source organism: Patiria miniata (assembly GCF_015706575.1). Taxonomy (NCBI): domain Eukaryota; kingdom Metazoa; phylum Echinodermata; class Asteroidea; order Valvatida; family Asterinidae; genus Patiria; species Patiria miniata. The sequence continues at coordinate 5,609,219 of NW_024037056.1, read as the reverse complement.
CAAGTCCTGGTAGGTTTGCTTGTTACTGGCCTGTTTGTTTACTAATTTGTTTGTTTACTAATATTACTTTATTTGTTCATCAATTTCCCAAGAACATTAGGCCCAAAAAATAATAGTTCTGCTTCTGGTTTATACCCTACTATTATACCTACCCTCTTTGATAGCTCCTACCCTAATTTAATTTGGGGAAAAATGAGAAAAAAACCGAAAATCATCAATTACTACCTTTTACCCTTGACTACACGCAGACACCTCCATATGATCGTAAATTAAAAACAATGCCCCCCGCCCCCCACAAAAAAAATCCCCACCTACATGTACATGTACCTACCCTATTGTAAAATGCCATATAATCGGAAGCAGACATATTTTTGGCCTTACATGAATGTGAATTTGCCCTGTCATGGAGCTGTCAGCTCAACAGTAGAAAATTATTTATTTAATGTGCCCATTCTTTTAAAACTTCTGCCATTTGCTGTTGTTTTTTCCCCACCTAATCAGGCACCATTTTATGGCCGAACACTTCCCACAAGTGGAATTAGTAAATTTCATGTGCACATTCTTTGGAACGTTTCACTTTTGTGGGTCTTCCAATTCAAAAGTTTCTGACAAAAAACTTATAATTGTCTTTATTTTCCACCTCTTCTGTTCCAAATCCTGTTGTTTTTATAGACAGTTTTTACTATTTTTTTTATCCATTCTTTTGAACTATTTTTGACAGTTTTTTTGTGAACATTTTTATACGTGTATGTACAGGTTTTTTGTTATTAACCCTAACCCTCCTCACTCCTCCAAAATCCTCCTGGCGGTTTTTGAGGATTCTAGAGGATTGAGGATGAATGGTGATTGAATCACATGAAGATTTTGGAGGATTGAGGATGAATGGTGATTGAAGCATAGGAGGATTTTGGAGGATTGAGGATGAATGGTGTTTGAAGATGAGGATGATTTTGGAGGATTGAGGGTGAATGCATTTTGAGGCAGGACTGTCTGAGGATTTTGAATGATTTAGGCGTTGGTTATCCTTCATTTAAACACGAGTGCAAAATTCTGGGATGGGGAGGATTTTGGAGGATTGACAATGAATGCATTTTGAGGCAGGACTGTCTGACAATTTTGAAGAATTAAGGTGTTATTGCAAAGTTTTGGAGGATTGAGGATGGTTCTTAACAAAAAGGGCCAAGGGGGTTAAAGCTATTTGTGCATTTCTTTGTATAGTTTGTCTCCTTTTTAACTGTTTTGACACAGTTTTTCATGTACACTGTGCCTTTTACAATGTATTTCTTGTTGACTTTTTCTTCTTAAGGACTGGGCCTTTGACGATGGTGGAGTGCCTACCAACGATATCATCGAGAAATGGCTGGATATGTTGAAGAAACGTTTTAGCGAGACGCCAGGTAGCTGCGTGGCCGTCCACTGCGTGGCGGGATTAGGGCGTGCCCCCTTGCTGGTTGCCGTGGCGCTGATGGAGGCAGGCATGGGATATGAGGATGCCGTCACCTTGATAAGAGAGTAAGTATAGCGTTACGTTCAGCTGGTACCCCGCAACTTGGAACCGACGTTGCGTTCTGGTGACGTCTGAGCTTTCATTGGCTTACATTTTGTTCAGGAAGTGACCTGATTCAAAACCTTGTTTACACAGAACACACAAACATGCATTTATTTTGGCGATGAGCTACCCACAATGCATTGCAAAGTTTGCATTTCCTCGTCGACTTTTGTAAATACAGGCATGCAACGTTTCCTCGGATCCGCTGATTTCCTCATTTTTGTACTTCTCATGAATGCCGTCACAAATTGAAAAACATTGTACAAAGTATTGTGCGGTTTGGAATTTCCTGGGTTTTTTTCCTCTTAATTCCCAGTTGCATGCATGTAAATAGAGATCAAGTGGCCACCTTTGGATATGGCGATGGGTACAAAGAAATGCCAAAATCTTTTATACAAATTACAGTCGAATCTCGTTAGTACAAACTCTGTTAAAATTCTGGTTATAACAAACATAAAGCCTTAGTCCCGACTGTGCATTTATGTGCACAATGAATGGGACTGATGTTCCTCTTAATACAAAATTCTGATATAACAAACAATTTGGCTAGGTCCGAACGAGTTTGTATTAACGAGACTCGACTGTATTGAGAAACTAACCCAAAACGCATCTCTGACATTTGTCAAAAATCTGGGATAAAAAAATGGCATGGCAAAGAAAAATTTGTTGGACTGTTTTCCTGAATGAAGAAAACACAGGCATGTAATTTTTCCTCGGATCAGCACTTTCTGTCATTTTGTGTTTTCTACATATGCTGTTAAGAGTTGCATGTCCGAAAACAACAAACAACAAGTAGTATGTCTGTAGGAAGGGCAAGTATGCATACACATTTCTACGTACATGTATGTACGTGGTTTTGGTTGCCAAGGCAACAAATGTACGGATTCAGGGTGAATTACAGCACTTCAGTTTTGATTTAATTTGTTTTGCTGGTACAAATATGCCTTTGCCGCATACTTTGCAGTTTTTTGTTTTTCATCATCAGAAATTTTACCTTGCCCCAAAACGGGGGAAAAACAGAGGTTTTAGATAATTGGGAGCTCTCCGTATGCGTCATTACCGCATACTTCGCAGTTTTTTAGTTTTTTCATCATCAGAAATTGTACTTTGCTCAAAAATGGGGGAAAAACAAATGTTTTAGATAATTATGAGCTCTCTGTAAGTGTCATTACTGCATACTTGCAGTTTTTTTGTTTTTCATCATCAGAAATTGTACTTTGCTCAAAAACGGGGAAAAACAAAGTGAAAAACAGAAATGTTGGTATTTTTTTCCGCACATGCATGCGATGTTTATCAGAGGTCATTTTGATAAGGTTGTTTGTGAAGATATTTCCTTATTCGGACAGTATCAATGTCACAAGAGTTGTTAACCACACAGGACGTGTTGCGTGTCACCCTGCTTTGCTTGATCCCACGCACAATTGAAGAATAAGTATTTTGAAGCGCCTGGTTGCAGCTCATAAAGCATTTTTTCCCTGTTTACATTTTGGATGGTAACTATCAACAGGAAACAAAATATTTTTCTCGATACATGAGCAGAGGAGTATAGCCCACAATAAACAGCTCGCCTCTAATGAAAACCAATTTTTCATGTTTCAAAATATTATGAAACATTTTATTAAAAAACAAGTGTTGATTTCACTAACTATACAGGGAAGTAACCCGTGTACACATGGGCATAAACAGGAATGGCTTTTAATAAAAACAATGCTGTATTTTTCCTGCTATTTTAAAATAATTCTTTCCCGTCCAGTATTTGGAGAAAACACTTTCTTATTCTTAACTTAACAGTGAACACGATCATCGATTTCCAAAATTTCAAAAGCACCTTTTACATGTATGTCATTAGGTCATTCCATGCCATTTCATCAGGCCATGGCACCATATGTCACAGATTTTGCTCAAACTTGGTGGAAAGGTTCTGTTAGTTGTTCTATAGATGAGGTGGAAACCAAAAATTCAAATTGCTTTCTGTTACGGTGTTGTGGTAGAATAAAGATTAATGAACTTTGCCAAAAAAGGGGAAACTGATTGTCCCATAGAATAAATCACCATCTTTAAGGACCCATATCTTGAGATTAAAATTGATATGGAAGTTTAATTTTGGTGCATTGGTACAATACTGTAGTGGAGAATGAATATAGGAAAATAATACCCATCATGCCTCCACCTTAATGGGTTTTTTTTTTGGGGGGGGGGTTCAAATTCAAAAGTGATCCATCGTTAAGTGTCGCATGCATTTTTTCAAATTTTGAAGACCCCTAGTCTTGGAACTTTCCATTAAATATTCTTTATTTCAATTTTAAGGTAATCTCCGAAAGAGCAATTGTAGATGTCTTCCCTGATTTGGGTGACCCCCAATATGGCCCCAGCCAGAAATCTGCCTTAAAATTGGCCCAAAACAAGGGGGGGGGGGGGGGGGGGGAATCCCCATGTGGCTCAGGTGATATAATTTTCTAGCTTTGTTTCAGGAAAGGGTGCATCTTCAAGATTATTATTATCCAAAAAAATGCTTGTGTATCTGGTATGTTCATGAAAAATCAAAGCTGCAAAAATACCCCCCCCCCAAATGAGCGACAATTTGTTTGAGGCACACATTGTGCAGGCAATTTTAACTGACCTCAAATAAGCTCAATAGCATACATGTAAATGGAACTCTTTTTTTGTCGCTTTTGTTTATCTGAGTACCGGTATGTCCCTCTAACTAACTCGTCTAACCATTTGTCTATTTTCTTGGGTTTTTTTCTCCCTCCTTTTAGGAAACGCCGTGGTGCCATCAACGCTAAACAGCTAGCCTTTCTGGAGAAGTATCGCTCCCGGATGAGACTAAAACTCAAGAAGAACAAACAGGAGCCGTGCTGCATCCAGTAGAGACACACCGCTCAAAAAATGTCTCCCTAAAAAAAACAAGGTCACGTATGACCACCTCCAACGAAAAAAAAAAAGCATAACGTCCAGCTCCCAAAATTAAGAATTTTTGTTAATGAATTTAAGCAGGGAATTTATTTGTTCTTAGTGAACCACATATTTAATTGATTATTTTTTTGTTTGTTAAGTTGTACAGGTGGGAGTACGTATACCATACATGTGTGTTTAAGCATGGAGCATTTTAGTTCTAAGTACCCTAATATTGGCAAAAACCATAACCTCATTTTGTGGTTACCTTACACAGATTTTAATTTCCCAATTTTGTTAATGTGCGATCTGCCAGCAGTTATGCTGCATACTTTTGGCCGATTCAGGAAAACTTCCTGACAAAAATGTCGGGGAAGTTAGGGTTAAAATGCTTCATTTAGATAGGATCAATTCAACTAAGTTGCGGTTTTAGGAATGTGCACAATTTTATCTATCCATACACTTGCTAAAAAAAAATATTACTTCCTGGTATAAGACAAATTCACCAGACCATAAAAGATGGAGATTGGTAGTAACGGTTTAATTGTCAGATAGCACAGAACATGTGTGTGGCATCACTGATTCCATTATTGCCTGGATTGTGCATGTGCCCATTGCCTTACATGAACAAGTGAAGCCATGCGCGAGTCACTGTTTGAGCCTCCAATGGCCGCTGCTACATATGTTCAATGCATACAGTATCACATGCTTTATCAAGTCTGACACGGTTTTGTGTACGTTTTGGGCCTCCCAAGATGGCGACCCAGTGGCTTCAGTCTGTTGTCTTGAGGTGCAGTTCAGTTAATACATGGTGTCTGGGTACCAGACCAAAATCAATATTCTTGTGCTTTTGGGACGCGACATCAAGAATTAAAGGCATGTCCTCACCTTTTAACATAGATCAATAAATATTGGGTACACATCACTTTATAACTCTCAAAATTGTATTTTTGTGATATTTTGGGGAAATTATATTTGAGTAGTACTTCTTCACATAGAGCAATATATTAATCAATAACGCACACACTAAGAAGTTGAGCCAAAAGTGTAGAACTACAGAAAGAAAACCAAAAATCTAACCAATATGATCCTTACTGATTGTGCAGCTCCTAAAATATCCTTGTTTTTTTGCCTTTTTTTGATTTTATTCATTTGGCAAGAAGACATTCAGAATTTTACCTTCAACCCCAAAAATTGCAACGTTCCATTCCTCAAAAACAAAGGGACACATAGCTCCATTTTGTTTGGAAAATTTCTCAAGAATTGGTTGATTTTTTGTCCCGCAGTAAATTTCACCTCACAAAACAAGGCTCACGTAGATGTTCATGATTGGCTTTTCCCCAAACAATTTCTCTGGTATGTTATATAAGATTTATTTATTGGTCAGTATAGAACAGTACTAGTACACTCTCGGTTGTTTTTATTGATCAATCTCTGAAGAAAAGAAAAGAAAAATAACTGAGAAAAAGAATGGCTGATTTCTTGTCTCCCAAGTTCCAAGTTTCCAAAATTCACTCGTCTTTTTCCAAAAAAATTAGTTCCGTTTTGAGTGTTTAAGTTTTGCACAAAATGTCCAGCTATTAAATTTCTGTTTGATTCATGATTTTTTTTCTTGGTATAAATGTGTAATCCTTTATAGTTTATTGTATGAACAACTAGTTAAAAAAAATACACCACTGATAAGTTGAATGCTTGTGGTTAACTCGCTAGTTCAAAGGGTCAAATGCCAAAGTTCAGGTGTTGGGGGTCATGCTGAAATTTATCCAGTGTATGTGACATGGTGAACTTGGAATTTTTCAAACCATGCTGCCAAATTGAGCGAAGTATCGGTCTTGGCACTTTCAAATAAGGAATCTGGGTTTTTATTTTGTTTTTTTGTCAGTTTTTTTTTCTTCTTTTTTTTTTTTTTAAATTTGAATATGGTCATGTCAGTTGAAGTCGTTTTGACTTAAAAGTTTCCAATGTTTTGACCCTAAATGTAAGTTACGCAATTTTTTTTGTGTCTTCGAATTTGAATGATTTCAATTGAATTATTTTGTGTACACTTTTATTGCATTCTTCTATGATTTTAATAATTTGCCTTCTTTCTTAGAAAGGGATATAACAATGTTTTGTAGGAACCACACACCTTGTTATATTTCTGAGTGGGATTTTTTTCTCTTACGGATGTAAAACAAACATGAATGTCCACGTAGAGTATTGTTCTAGCGTGCAAGCAAAACATCTGCAATCTCTGCCCATTAAATGAATTCTCTGAATTGTATTTATAATATTTCTTTTGCATGAACAAAAATGATGTAAAATGTTTTTAAAAACCATAATCAACACACAATGAATTTTGTTAAACAAAAAAAAATCAAACTATAAAACAGGCTGAATTTGTAGTTGCGAAAATAATTATCTCATTTCTAAACAACAAAAATCAAACGTTTGCATTTATACATGTTTAAGTAGTTAAGAAATTGTGATATTTAAATAACACTTGTTCGTCCTGTAACCTGTACTAACAACTGAAAAAAAGGGAGACAAAAAAATACTAAGAAAATGCCTTTGAAAATTGACACTGGACAAGCAGTAAAATAATGGACAAAGTCTATTTTTCACACTGCGTTTCTACTCTGAAAGTGTGCTTTAAAAGAACTATTTTTAGGTGCTGAAATTTGATATGACCCGTACTGCATTTTGCTCCTTTTTTTGCTCTTCTGAGAAGTCAATTGGCAAAGTAGTATTATAGCCCCACTAGCCTAGGCCGTAAAATCCAAAAAAAAAATTATCTTGATTCAGACAGAAAGAATTCATTTGAAACTGATGTGTAACGGACTATTCATTTTCTACAATAGTGGGACTTTTTACATATTTTTTTTACCAACATCGAAGAGATTTGCTTTAAATGAAAAACACCTTTTTGGACATCGGAGAGTTTGCTTGTTTTGCGGTTTGCTATGTTTTTCAATGTCTGATGGAATCAAAATGTTGAAGTGGTTTTTTTTTTTCAAACATCGCAAGACTTTCTAATCTCAAGCGGCCATTTTTTCCCCTCAAATTAATGTCTCGGTTTAACAGCTGCTTACTTTCAAAGGGTTTGCTTTCTTGAATTTGTTTGGGCACAAGTCTCTCTGGTAAATTAAACTGGTGCCTTTAACTTGGCACCAAATGACATAATCATCAATGTTAGGCCTCTGGGAACAAGACCAATATGGCTGCCCACAGCTGGAAATTCTGATTTCATGTCTCGTTTTTTTCCCCCTTAAGTTCTTTATATTTCCAAATGTAAGTGGGTTTGAAAAAACGTCGTTTCTGTTATTTTCAAATCTGTGTATTACTCATGGCATTCGTGTCACATGATCTTGTTTTCTGTTGCCATTGGTTACTTGAAGTTGTGTTTTGCATATTCGTGCTTGTTTACCACCCAGTAATGAGTCTATTTTCCACAAAGTGTGATAGTTTTGTCTTATTCATTTTATGTAGATTGTTTAGGTTAACCTGATGTCTGAATCTATTTCACTTTTTGTTTGCAAGTCATGAAATGTCCGTTTTATTTGTCAAAACTCTGTGTAATATCACCTTTAATATCACTCAGAAATTAACGCCCATTTTTAACGAAACTGAATATTAAAGGGTGAAGTTGTCATGGATATTCTTCTGCCTTTTCAGTATTAAAATGAAGTTCTTTTGCAAACTTATATTATAAAATCTCCGAGAACAGTCTTTAATTTAACTATAACTTTTTGTGAGTGTCAAACCACACGCACACATCGTAGAATAAATTTACAAACATCTTTTGATTAATTTATGTAATTTAATTTTGAAAAGGTACATGTGCATAACGGATGAAATTATTCTTTTTACTGAAAAGGAAACTTTTGATCAATACTTCTTGGATGTTTTTGTCGGCAAACTCAACAGAAATGTGTCACAGTTTGGGTTTTTTCTTAGCCAAAACAGGATGGATTGTATGCCTTGATAATAACCTTTATCAATACTTTTTTGGGGGAAAAGACCTTAAGTTTTCTCCCAGAAGTTGCTGCTTGTCCCCTTTACCAGAAATAAAAACCTGATTTGATTAAGTTACAAACTGTGTTCAGTTCTATTTTACTAATGTGATGTTTTGTTTTTATTAGTGCGCCCTCCCCGTTCACTGCCTACCGTTCAGTAAATCAAATTCCTAATGAATATTCAGAGCTTTATAATTGATACGAGAAGAGCGCATGCGTGCCAACTTGGGCGGTTTACGAAATACAAAGGCGCATGCGCGTGGACTTGACTTATTTCTTGGTTCGCTTGTTGCAACCGAATCTTTATAATTTAAATCCAAACAATTTAAGTACGAAGAGTGCGATGGCCTAGTGGAAGGCACCCTAGCGCTCAATCGAAAGGTTGTGGGTTCAATTCCCACGAGGTACCTAGTTGGCATTTTATTTCGTTTTACTTTTATTTATTTATAATAAAAAAGAGTAAAATTCCATTTATTTTATTTTATTTTATATAGTTGGGGTAGACACGCGATACAAAACTCGGACTGGCCGCAGGTTTCCCTGCAGCCAGTCCGACTTGCCGCAGCCGGGACTCGAACCAGGGGCGCCGGCTTACCGATCAGCACCTCTACCGGGTGCGCTACCTGGGTCCCCCAGTGCAAAACACACTTCCTATAATTAAAACCCTTAGAATCGCCGCAAATAAAATCGAAAATAAAATACGCCCTCAGTATTCGAACCCCGAGCTCCGGAGTACAAGTTCTGTGCCTTACCACTTAGGCCACCGGCACGTCTGGATTCGATTTTCGAATTTTAAATATATCAAGCTTCGTTTTGTACTTAGTATTAAATTTAACCAAAAATTGTGAAACCTCATGCCGGAATCTTTGGGCTCGGAGACGATCTATGAAACCACCAACACTTGAATTTATTTTGCGTGCGGGTTTGGAAGTTTAAAATTAGCCTGTAGTATAGTTTTATACTTTGGAAAATAAACTACTCGCTTCTTCTGTTTCGATGCCGCTAGTTCTCACTGTTAAACTTTCAACTAACATTTAAAAATGCATTGTTGCTTTAAACTATAAAACATTTTTTTATTTAGCTTGATCATGTCAAGATAGGTAAAAAGAATTCTTTTTTTTATATTCTTGGGATCACTTTTTTTTAATTCTTGGGATGATTTTGTGGACGTACCAAACCCAAATTCCGGATTTTTTTGCCACTGTCCAATTTCATGCCTGAATTGGTTTTTTTTTTTACGTTTTACAGATGATTTATACAAAACGTTCTTCTAATAATTCCGTTGCACACAAATTTCCATCAGACGGAGATTATGTCACATTATATGCGCCTGTAAAAGCTTTTTCGCCTACTCCATCAATTTTACCCGACAACAGATAAAAAAAAATCCCGGGAGCCTAATAATGGTAATTGCCTGAGATAACGTACATCGCCATGAAGCCGTGTTGTCAGATAATTTCGACCTTGCTTTTTTTTCCTTCCAATTATTTGGTTACGTCCTTGTCTTGCTTGCAGAAAATAATTTATCATAGAGTTAATGCATAACAACTAACGATACAGTGATGATACACGTTTGCTGTTGCTAAGATCGTGGGCGGGGCGGGAAGGTTACAGTAGGACGTCTTTCATTTTGTTTTAAAGGAGGGTTTCCTCACAAAATAGTATTTATTAAGTGAACATTTTCCACTTACTAACCCCAGCTACAAATCACAGTTTTCAGTTTTAAATGCATGTTTTAGTATATATCCGAGGTTTTGATAATTCAAGAAGTCAAAGGAAATAAAGTAGCCCCATGTGTTGTTTTTCCTTTTTTCACATCAACTGTCACACTAGTAAATCTTTATTCAATCCACAGACTATACAAAACCGATCTGGACAGGCCTTTAACCAACATTTTTTTTTTACAATACATATACATTTATGTATATATCATACAACATATCTTCATTTCTGGTTTTTAAAAATATGTATACATTTACATGGTTTTTATGTAGTACATTAACAAAGAAACTGTAACATCGGGACCATGAGCTTGAATCTTTAAAAAAAAATGGCTTCTTTAAATTGGAATAAATTTAACGGAAGTCAATTTAGTATGATCTCTTGTGAGATGTGGGTGGATTTCAAATAAAATTCGTCATGTCAGCTTTACAGAAAAAGTAGGTAAACTAATTTTGGCACTATGCCAACACACCGATCCATTAAGACCCACCCACTGCGCACGTGGCGTAACAACACGTGTGCCTATCCAATGCCAACACTGCATGTTCAAGCCGCGCGCAACACGCGTCACGCGCGCGTGCACGCATGTCGCACATTCCTGGACGCGTGTCGACATTAATCACGGCTGTGATTGGTCAGAAGACAGTGGGGCGGGGCTTAATGGGTAGGCCTAACCAATCACAAGTAATATTCCCCATAATGGCATTTTTGGGTGGTATCCCATTTGCTAATCGCAACTTTCTTGTGCTCAGTAATACTTGAAGATGAAAATGCTACTTAAAAAAAATATGTTTAAGCGTTCTAAATTGGCTCAGAACCATTCGAAAGCAATATGCATCATGTCAGAAAAGAAGTAAATGATTTTTTAAAGCAAGATTTCTCTGGTAAGCATATTATGCTCTATGCAATCGCTTTAAGCTCTGTTCATAAAACGAACATTGCAGTTGAATATCCATTAATTTCTACACACACAAAATAAAATCTGGAACAAAAAAAATAACAATAAATAATATGCAAGCCCAAAATTCCCGAAAATCAATATTTCATAACCAATAAAGTATTTCAAAATACCAAAAAAAAAAAATCATTGTAATGTTTGCAATCTAACTAGGAAACAAAACTGGCAATGCACATTGATAAAGTTTGGTCTCCATTAAAAGAAAACAAAATACTCATGAAGACAATTTCAAATACATTCCTGAATCATGACAAAAGGTTCAATTTTTACCTTAATTATAAATCTAAGGATAAATACAGACATTTCATTCAAGAAAGAACTACTTGAGTTGGGATACAAAATAGAGGATTCTCCACTACTCTTTCTTGGAAAATAGTTTGATTTCTGACAGAGTTTAATGGTGAACTTTTTATGGATTTTAGTGATTTTTGAGGTCTAATATGGTATTAAAAAGTCATTATTTAAGAGAAACAAGTGAATTTTTACCTTAATGAGATTTACATTTATACAAAAATGGTCCCTTATCAGTTGTCTTTTACTGCAAGATTTATTTTAATAAAGTCGACTAAATTTAGGCCTCTTTAACAGTGTTCACGTTTTGTAATAAGCACCTTTTAAACAAAAATAGCACGAAAACAAGACTGCCAGATGATCAACCCTTGCCGTTTTAGATATTCACTCCAATTTTTTTTTTTTAACTTACTGTTTTTTTCTAGCTACATGTATATAAGTTATTCACATTTGAATGGGACATCAGACGAAAAAGCTGCACAGATTTAGTTACGGAATATTCAGGGATTTGCGTCCCAAAAACAATTTGGGAATTTTTTGGGGGGAGCTCTGGAGGCGCAAGAGCGACCCCAAATAAAAACATTTCTCTAGGAGTTTCAAACACCAAAAATAGGAAAAAGTAGGTTTTTCATTAAAATAAAGCACACAAACAGAAACTTTGTCCGTAGAAAAATTTGAATTTGTTGAAGAGCTGGGAAAAAGCAACTTCAAGTTAGTGTTATGCTTCGAACCATCTCCATATATTATTTGTACACAAGATTTATACGACTAAAGGTTCTTGAATAAAATTTAAAAAAAATATAAAAAAACTTGAAATTTCCATTTTTTCCCTCTCCTGTATCCCTAGCAACCAACATTTACGTAGTTGGATCGTTAAATAATGAAAAGTACGGAAAAATTGAAAGACTTCTTGCCTGTAAATAATTTGTATACTAATGACTGTCAAATCTATTTTTAACATACATCACAGCTCTTAGCTTAATGAAAGCTTCAAGGCAGGTGTAGTCAATTGACCTCCAATGTTTTTTTTTTCAAATTCAGCTCATTCCTATGGCTCTGCTCATTCATTCATCATTCATCATTCTGTGCTTACAGCGCTAGCAAGGAAATTGTGCTCTTAACCTAAGAGTAGGGACTTAAAGCTACAGTCCATCATTTACAGTAATCCAAAAGGTAACTGACGTAATTATTGTTGAAAAACACACTTGGTTGAAAGATAGTAAGGGGACTAAACTCCCTGTGAAATTATTATTTGCGGCATGCTTTCATTTCGAAGAAATCAACAAAAGAAGGCCTTTCCAACGATGCGTCTTAAGACGGATTTTTTGAAATTTCCGTTAGTAGTTCGTTTTTATATTTAGCGAAGCGTGCCCAAGCGTTGACACAAGCACATTCACGCGTGGTTGGTATAATTCGTTAGATCAGTGCGCGACATCGTGTAGCTGCAATCGGCTCAGTGAGAACATGTCTCGGACGCTGAATTCAAAACATGTTTCAGCAACTTTTGATTTGGAATCGAGATCCTTAAATGTTGTTTTTCTCGAAATTTACAGCTGAAGCTGAGCTGAAACTTCATCAGGTTAGTTGTTCAGCTGCCTTCTTCAGATTTTGAGCATGTTTGTTGCTTCAAACAAACAAAATGCACAAATTATGGATTATGGACTTATGCACAAACGATGGACTGTGCCTTTAAGTCATGGGATATAAGTTATGAGGCTCATCATTAGCAGAGACCTTTTCTGCTGAAGTTAGAAAAATAATAAAAGTAAGAAGAGCCAACAAAGTTAGTTCTTGTCATAATTTGGCAAAAAATATTTAAATAAAATTTAAAAAAAAAACTGAGCATAACATTGAATAAATGGGGATCAGGCAAACTTTAATGGAATAATTCGTTTCTCAAGGAAAAATATATGCACAGCTCCTCCCCCCCCCAAAAAAAAAATATGTTGAGACTTCACCAAAGATATTTTTTTTAAATAAAGTTTTTGGTTTTAAGCAGCAAAATATTTACCACTACAAAATGCATGAAGACTTTTCTGATAGTGCCCATTGCTTGCTTCTACTCATACAAGCGTAACAATGTAATACAGGAAGTCATTTTTTATAAAGTAACGAATCTACGAAGAAGAAAAAAAGCCTCAAAATAAATAGTGGTAAACCAATGTATGAAAGGTATAAAAATTGTATCGCCTCATTGAAATAAATACAAAAAAAAAAAACGATGGCACGCTAATTTAATTTTTGTTGCAAAATCACTACAAAATATGAAACGAAAAATGCAAAAAACTTCATTATTCACAAAACAGCAGAGTTTGCAGGGCACAACTCCCTTGTCCCATAAAAACACTGGAACTTGGAAGATGATTTCGATGGAATCACCGATTTATTGTACGTTGCAAATTTAAATAAATTTAAACAAATTATATCAGCCTAGTCCTAAGATACTGATCATTGTACTTTTTTTTAATATTTACAATTAACTTATCTTTACTTTAAGCAAATTGTTGTCGTCGTTTTTAAACGGATTTACGATAAAAGTTCCACTTTGTTGCCACTTACTATATTTTGCACAAACGCAGGTTTGCTAAATCTCCAAAAAATATATAGAAATCTTTAAAATAATTCTATTTTCATAATGCACGTATCGTTGTTTTCAGAGATCACTTTGAAAAATTAAAGCGGCTGTGTTGTCATGTGATCGAGTCTGGTATCTCTTAATGTTTATTTTTCCTTGATCCTTGTGCTTAGAAAAACTTTCACATTTTTCCTGGTTTTGAAAAACAGCAAATCACAAAACTTATGGTTTGCAGGGTGTAGTCGATTATTACGAGTAAAACGAGAAAAAGAGTCTGGTGCCTTTCGGTCATTCCATGCAAATATTACACAAGAGACCTTGGGAGCCACTTTTAGTTTAAAGGTAGAGTAGATCGTTTGCAGCTATTCAAAAAGTGAAATTATTGTTGAAAAACTTACTTGGTTTAAAGATAGTAATGGCACTAAACTCCCTGTGAATTTATTCTTCCTGGCATGCTGTCATTTTGAAGAAAACAATAAAAAAAGGCAATTTCCAAAGATGCGTCAAGTGACGCATTTTTGGAAATTTCTGTTTGTAGTAGGTTTGTAATTCAGTGAATCAGTGAATGGGTGCGCGCAAGTGTTGACATGATGCACACGTGCACATGGTTGCTAAAATTTCATCGGTTCAGTGTGTGACATCACGTCACTGCAATCGGCTGAATGAGAACGTGTCCCTGATGCTGATTTCGGGCCTATTCAAAACGTGACTCAGCAACTTTTGAACTGAAATTGAGATCCTTTTTTTGTAAATTGGAATAAACAGCATTCACTGAGCTAAAATTTCATCAGAATAGTTGCTAAGCACCCTATTTTTGGCACTTTTATTGCTTCAAACGAAAAAAAATGCACAAATGACAAATGATCTACCCTACCTTAAACCCTCTGATGATTTTGAACTATTGATATATTTCGAAAACAAACAGGATATGAGTTGGACTTAACTTTATTCTTAACTCCAACGTATGTTTTCTGATAGTAAGACTGGAAAACTTCCAAAAATGTCTACAATCTGTTTCCTTCAATTCGCAACAACGGAAAATTTCAATGCATTCTAGAGGACTTGGTATGGGCGGATGTTAAAAGTAGATATTTGGAAATACTTGTATTTACGTGTCTGGAGAAGCAGCACATGATCACAAAGGAAGTCTATGGTGGGTGATTATCAGCTATTGATCAATCAATCAATCAATCGATCGATTATCCGTTGCTGATCTCCACAAAATTGACCGGGAAGACTCCTCGTCGGTGAGGCATTCCGTCCACTTCCCCAATCTGAAAAATACAGGGGAAAAAAAAAAGGTACTTATGACTTGAAGCTTTGCATGGTGGATGAGATAAAGTAGAAAGATTGCAGGTAACACAATGTGGATAGTAATCACTTCTTGGCAGAAGTGTGGTTCTGAAAAGAACCGACTGGTTGAGTGTAGAACTCCCTAGT
The DNA here is from genome assembly GCF_015706575.1 of Patiria miniata. Taxonomy (NCBI): domain Eukaryota; kingdom Metazoa; phylum Echinodermata; class Asteroidea; order Valvatida; family Asterinidae; genus Patiria; species Patiria miniata. Next base: position 5,593,794 of record NW_024037056.1, on the reverse strand, counting down.
CTTGGCCTCGGTGCCTTGGTTCTTTTCAGAACCACACTTCTAGAAAGATTGTAGGTAACACCATGTGGATAGTAATCACTTCTTGGTAGAAGTGTGGTTCTGAAAAGAACCGGCTGGTTGAGTGTAGAACTCCCTAGTCCTGGCCTCGGTGCCTTGGTTCTTTTCAGAACCACACTTCTAGAAAGATTGTAGGTAACACCATGTGGATAGTAATCACTTCTTGGCAGGAGTGTGGTTCTGAAAAGAACCGACTAGTTGAGTGTAGAACTCCCTAGTCTTGGCCTCGGTGCCTTGGTTCTTTTCAGAACCACACTTCTTCCAAGAATAGATTACTTTCCTCTTGGTGTTACCCGCAATCTTTCTACTTTAATAGTATTTGGGGTTTTTTTTCACCCATATATTTTTTAGAGCTGCAGGTTGAGGGTTCGAGTCCAGCCTGGGGTCATGGTGCGAGTGCCCTTGGGCAAGGCACTTTGTCACTCATATCTTGTCCCCGCCCAGGAGTAAATGGGTACCTATGAGGGCAGAGTTGGTTATTGTGATTGAATTAGCTTCCTTGCGCCTAACAGGCTGCATCGAGCTGTATACTCCCCAGGGAGCTGAGATGGTATTTGGAATGTTTAATTGGTCCGATGATCAGAGGTTATAATAATGTAAAGCGCTTTGATCTTAGTTAAAAGCGCTATATAAAAACCTGTTATTATAACTATTATTATTATATCTATTTATATTATTATTCCACCATGGGACGCTCAAAAGCGCGCTTCGGTAATTCACCCAATACACTCCTTTTTAGAGGGGTGTTCAGAGCTATACCAAACGCACGTGTATGAGCGTTAAGGCATGGAAGCATCTCAATAATGGCTACCAGGATAGTAATTTCAAAATTGGCTTGGTTTGCACCAAGACATTTTATTTTCCAAGATACTTACCCACCACTCGCTGTCAGCCTCCCCCGTCACCACAATGATCTCACCCTCCTCGAATTCAAGCTCGTCTTCGTAGTCGGCGTGGCAATCGTAGAGCGCCCTCACGCGCCTCAATCCCTTCTGCTGGAGAATCACAAATGACGGGACTCATGATGCAAGACGTGTTATTTATAGATCAATCCAGGCATGCTATTAATTCTATCACGAAGGCCCCCTTCAATGGCGAAAGCATTGGGCTAGCTATTGTTCAGATAATCTGTCACGGGGCAGTTGCTTTGTACAATAGCATGCACAATGGTTTCTCCATTGAAGGGGGCCTTGTGAGTGGGCAGTGATCTTGTGCCGGGGGTTGAGGTTGGGGGTGGGAGTGGGGGTGGAGTTGGGGGTTGGGTTGGGGTGGAGTTGGGGGTAGGGTGGGGTGGAGTTGGGGGTGGAGTTGGGGGTGGAGTTAGGGGTGGAGTTGGGGGTGGAGTTGGGTGGGGGGTGGGGGTGGAGTTGGGGGTGGGAGTTAAGGTTGAGAGTGGGGTTCAGCATGTGGTAAGGGTTGGGTTGGTGTAGGGTTGGTGGTGGGTTGATATACATACCGAGGTACCGGTAGGACTCTTCGGCACACGTGGAGCCGGCATGGGTGCGTCGCCTGTTCCTTTCTCCTCCTCCACACCAGATGTGGAGCTCCGCCCACTCCCCGGCCTGCTATTGGGCTGGCTCTCATGCTGGCTGTTCGGCCTGCTATCTGATTGGCTGCTGTGTGCCGTGTAGTAACTGGTGGTGCTGATTGGTCGACTGCTACCGTCGCCGTTGCTCTCAATACTGGCTGTAGAGAGTTTCTTCTTGGAAGGAACTGGGGGCGGGCCTTCAAAGCTCGGTGGGCGGTTCTTAAGCAACAGGTTGGGTTTATCACTTGAGACACAAAGATGAGAAAGAGAAGATGTTTTAAGTCACACACTTAACACTTCCCATTACCACATAACACGGATTGTGTAAGTCATTCATTTTCTAATGACTTTTTCAGCAATGCAAAAGAAAGAAGACATGGGCTTCCCAGTCAAGCTGGACCCAAAAGGCTCAGTTTAGCAATTTATTTATACCAAGTGACTTAGTCAGCCAGCGACTCAGCCGGCCAGCGACTCAGCCGGCCAGCCATTCAGCCGCCCAGCGACTGAGATGGCCAATGATTCAGCCGTCCAGCCACTTAGACAGCCAGCGATTCGGCCGGTCAGCGATTCAGACGGCCAACGACTAAGCCGGCCAAGACTCAGCTGGCCAGCAACTCAGCAGGCCAGCGACTCAGCTGGCTGGCCACGTGGCCAGTGACTCAGTCGGCCAGCCACTCAGCCAGCCAGCGATTCAGCCAGCCAACGACTCAGACGGCCAGCAACTCAGATGGCCAGCAACTAAGCCAGACATCTACTTAGATGGACAGCCACTTAGACGGCCAGCGATTCAGCTGGCCAAAGACTCAGCCGGCCTGCGAAAAGCCGGACAGCCACTCAGCCAGCCAGCAACTCAGTCTGCCAGAGCTTCAGCTGGACAGACACTCAGACGGCCAGCCTTCACTCAGCCAGCCACCCGCTCAGCTGGACAGCCACTCAGCCGGCCATCCTTCAGCTGGCAAGCTACTCAGCTGACCAACCAGCCAGCCAGCCAGCCTGTGACTCAGCCTGCCAGCAACTCAGTTGGCCAGAGCTTCAGCCGGACAGTCACTCAGCTGACCAACCAGCCAACCAGCCAGCCAGCCAGGCACTCAGCCAGCCAGTGACTCAGACTAGCCTCTCAGCTGGCCACCCACTCAGCCAGCCAGCCAGTCAGAGGACAGTAGGCTGGCCCTTCAGGTCCAGCAATGCAAACCTAGCAATGAATGTTTCTTATCAAACTTTGTCTGTGCTATACTCACGTTAGTAGCTTCCTCATGGTATCCATAGTGGTGGATGATGGGCGTGTCGGTGAGGCTTTGTTGCCTCTATCTGAACCTGTCCAAAATAGAAGGTAATCTCTACTGTACATTACTGCAGACCAACTTGGAAAAAAATCAATGAGCTTTGATGAAGGTGTTACAGTTAAAATTCAACAGAAATGCATTCACCCCTTTTTTGTCGGGGTTTCTCAAAAATAAAACGGACATTTAGGTTGAGTTTGTGTGGGATTTAGGAGGGCACTGCCCAACCATTACTGCTTTACGTGGGATTTGATGCCTTTTGACGGTACAGGGAATTTCGAGGAGTCGGGAAAAATATAAACCCTATCAACCCAGATAGAAGTTTGAATCGCACTCCAATCAACTGTTAACCGAGGAGATTAGTCCCAAGCGAACTTAGTTTTCCCTTTGTGGGTTATATGACATTAATATTAGCATGACTTTTAGATAGTTGTATCATTGAGTGGAAACTCTTGTTTAAAGGCAGAGTATATCATTTGTCAGGTTTTTTTTTGAGAAACGACAAAAGTGCTAGAAATCTTAAGACGAGTACTCTGGTAACTTTAGCTCAGTGAATGCTGTATATTTTGAGAAAACAATATTCTAGGATCTCGATTTCAATTCAAAAGTTGCAGTGTCACGTTTTGAATTGCGCCCGAAATCATCATCTGGGAAACTTTCTCTTTCAGCTGACTTCAGCTACGCTATGTTAAGCACTGAACTGACGAATTATAGCAACCACACACGCGTGTGCGTCGTGTCAACGCTAGCGCGCAACCATTCACGGATGCACCGAATTATAGAACCAACTACTAATGAACATTTCCAACGACTTGAAGCATCGTTGGAAATGGTCTTCTTTCATTATTTTCTTCAAAGTAACAGCATGCCAGAAAGAATATTTGCAGGGAGTTTAGTGCCATTACTATCTTAAAGATATAGTCCATCATTTGTAATTTGTGCATTTTGTTCGTTTGAAGCAACAAAAGTGTTCAAAATCTAATGAAGGATACTAAACAACTAACATGATGAAGATTCAGCTCAGCTTCAGCTGTATATTCCGAGAAAAACAGCATTCTAGGATCTCAATTTCAAATCAAAAGTTGCTGAATCATGTTTTGAATTGCAGCTATATGCGATGTCGCGCACTGATCCGACGAATTATAGCAACCGCGCGCGCCTGTGCGTCGTGCCAATGCTTGCGTGCACTGCGCCGAATAACAAAACGAACTACTAATTTAAATTTTCCTACGGTGCGTCTTAAGACGCACCGTTGGAAAGGCCTTCTTTCGTTGATTACTTTAAAAAAAAAATGATAGCTTGCCAGAAAGATTAATTTCACAGGGAGTTTAGTCCACTTACTATCTTTCAACCGAGTATGTTTTTCAACAATAATATGCCAGTTACTTTTTCGGATGGCTGCAAATGATGGACTATAGCTTTAAACCAAGTATGCGTTTTCAACAATAATTTTGTCAGCTGCAAATGATATACTCTACCTTCTATGAAAAATAATGATCAATCGATAATGTGACAAGAAATTGGAGAAAAAAATTGAGGAGAGATGAGATTGAAATAAGGACTTTACCTGAGTCTCCCTTGGGGCTCTCTCTAATGGACGTAATCCTTGCTGGAGGGGTCGGGGGAGGGGAATTGACAAAAGCTGGGTCAGAGGCGTTTCTCTTGTGGGTCATGTAAGGGGGATTGGGGGCCTTCTTCTTCATTGAGATGCTCCCTACTTCATTTGGGGGAGGGGGAGGGGGAGGAATTGAGAAATTTAGGGTGTGATTTGTTTTCAAGACCAGATATATAGTAGACCAGGATTTAGAGTTATATGGGGTTTGAAATGGTGGGGCGGAATTGGCAGGGATTGGGGTTGAGACGGGGTTGCGGGACGGGGGTTACGGGAGGGGGTGATGGGATGGGGCGATTTGGTTGAGTAGGTTCGATCCAATAGGGGTTAGGTTGGTGGGGTTGGGGGAATTATCAGAATCCAGATTCCCAAGGGGTTGGGGGGGGGGTGAAGAATCCCAGGTGGGGGTGGGGGAACGGAGTTCGGTTCATAAGAGGGATACAAAGGCAAGTGTGTGGATTTAAGGGAGGATTATCAGAATCCACATTCCCAAGGGGTGGGGGAGGGGGGGATGGGGAACGGAGTTTGGTCCACAAGAGGGGTATTAAGGCCAGTGTGTGGATTTAAGGGAGGATTATCAGAATCCAGATTCCCAAGGGGGGGGGGGGGGAAAAGAATCCCAGGTGGGGGTGGGGGAACAAGTTTGGTTCATAAGAGGGGTATAAAGACAAGTGTGTGGATTTAAGGGAGGATTACCACAATCCAGATTCCCAATGGGAGGGGAGGAAGAATTCCCGGAAGGGGGTGGGGGAGGGGTTCGTCAATTTGAAGTCATATGGGTAAGTCAGTGGATGATTTTGTCAGGTTTACGATGGTTGTGTGGAGCATCAGTAGCCGCGTGTTAAATGACCGATGGAGAACATGCAAAAGAAGAAAACAAAGAAAACCAAAATGACAGAAAATAAGCACTTTTTTGTTTGTTTCCATTTCAGCAGCCCGATATTTAAATAAAGCAAAAGCCAAAGCATCATTATCCATTTGAAACTAATTGCCTGCCAAAAACATTAGTAACTTTGCTGTCAGTGGATGGAGAAGTGAGATATTTCAGACAAGTTGTGCAGCAATCCAACAAAAAATTTTTATTTTTAAATATTATATATTTTTTTTTTTAAAGTTAATGTACATTTGAATCATTAATTTTTTTAAAGGGAAGATACAACATTTGCAAACATCAAAAAACGAAATGGTCTACTTATCACAAAATATCTTACTGGATTGTTAGGGAACGACTGTCCAAAGCATCCTGTAAATCGTGGCACCTGGTTTGCTGACCTTTTAAAGAAACCTTGTACTTTTCCAACGCTGGTCGGCCGAGCAGCGTTGGAGAAAACTGTTTTTTTTTCCCCCTCCAAAACTGCTCCCAATTTTTCATATTTAGTTATTCCGCATTTTCTTTGCAATTGATTACACACCTCTGAAGAGGTACAAGCCAGCTAGACTGTTTCTCTGACAACTCCCCAAAGTCTATAAATTGCTCCGTTTCATCTTAAGAGGGGTCAGGGAACCAGACTTCAAGAACATTGTTGGTTTTCTTGGATTTTCCAGCATCTCCGAACCCAAAACGTGAAGCAAGTCAATTTAACAGTATTTGCTATAACAGACTAATCCACCAAATCCATTTATTTCTGAAAATTGCAGCAAAAGCAAATGTTGTACATTCCCTTTAAAGACCAATGGTTCCCCAAAAATTTCTGCTCTTGAAAAAAAAAATGAAAAATAGCTTATTAGTAAAATAATAATTAGTATTACAGCCACTTGTATTGTTTTAGATTGTTAAATTGGTTTTTGCATTTTTATCCAAATTATGTCCAGCACCAGAGCCCAACCCACAAATGACACCACAGTTTCTGAAACACCCTTTCTCAAAGTCTGGTACCCGGGTTGTATTACACTCAACCAATGACTAACCTTTTCGGGGTGGTACCGGGGGTGGTGGCATGGATGGTCGCTCCATTACAACGCTGTCTGTTGCCGATCGCGCTCGTCTGCCGTCTGTCTTCTCCGACGAGATGCGTTCGCGGCTCAACTTGTTGGGAAATGTGCCGCTGGGAGACTGGAGGAGAGTTTGAGGTCGGTGGGCTGGTCGTCGGGCTGGACTCTTTAGGAAAACAAACCAGAAAAATCATGGTGCTTGTGTTCTTGGGCAAGACACTTTACTATAATCACTTGCTGTCACTCAGAGATATAAATGGGTACTTGTGATGGTTGAGACCAGACTGAACTGATTTCAAGCAGCTGTGGGAAACTGGTCTGTGGGCCTGATGAACAGGGGTAATAATTATGAAAACTTGGAATCATGGTGCTTGTGTTTTTGGGCAAGACACTTTACTACAATCACTTTCTTTCAGTTTAGTATAAATCTGTTCCTGTGAAGGCTGAGACCAGATTACAATAATTTTAAGCTGCTGTGGGCAACTGGTCTTGGGGCCTGATGAACAGGGTTAGTAATTATGAAAATCTGGGATCATTATGCTTGTGTTCTTGGGCAAGACACTTTACTACAATCACTTTCTTTCACCCAGGAGTATAAATGAGTACCTGCGAGGGTTGAGACCAGATTGCACTGATGTCATGCTGCTCTGGGAAACTAGTCTTGGGCCTGATGAACAGGGGTAGTAATTATGAAAAACTGGGATCATGGTGCTTGTGTTCTTGGGCAAGACATTTTACTACAATCACTTTCTTTCACCCAGGAGTATAAATGGGTACCTGTGAGGGTTGAGACCAGATTGCACTGATGTCAAGATGCTGTGGGAAACTGGTCTGTGGGCCTGATGAACAGGGGTAGTAATTATGAAAAACTGGAATCATGATGCTTGTGTTTTTGGGCAAGGCACTTTACTTACTTCTTCACACAGGAGTGTACACTGGTATGTGTGAGGGTAGAGAACACATTTTGTTGAACTGCTGTATTACTGCTGATCTATGTGGTGCTTATATGTGATGCGATCAAGCTACATGAGTCGTTTGTCGACCCTTGTCAAAAATAATTTTATTACAGATTTGAAAAGAGCACAATCTCAGTATTACTGCTGTGAAAACCGCATGCTGATACCATCTTTAGTTCAAAAATTATGGAAGTTGGAACACCAAGAGATGCAGTGAAGTGATATGATGAAGTGGCCCTATTTTGGCCTGTATCTCCAAATAAAAATTCCCAACAAAAGACTCATTAAGCTTGATCGCATCACATATAGCGCTTTATACCAAAGGTCTCAAAGCGCCTCACAATTATTAGCCCTGTTTATCAGGCCATGAAAATTTTTTCGCTGCAGCAACCTCGAAATCCCAATCTGGTCTCTACTTTCACAGGTACCCATTTATAATCCTGGGTGGAGAGAGGCAATTGTAGTAAAGTGTCTTGCCCAAGAACACAAGCACCATGTTCCCTATTAGAGTTTGAACCATGTACCACGGCACACGAGTTGAACACCGTAACCATTGGGCTTGGCGATCCACATTATGTCCTGATGAACAGGGATAATACTTTTGAGGCACTTTGCAAAATAATTTCTACAAAAGCATCACATTATCACATTTATTACCACTAAAAAACAACCAAGCTTGATCAACTCACCTGTAGACGTGAATTCCTTTGCGGTTTCTCCTGTTGATCTAGGTCATCCTCTTCGCTGAAGTCAGCTCCGTCTTCGTTGTCGCCACTCAACCCCCAGTCAAAGTCCACGTGCTCACACTGCAGCAGTTTGCCCAGCATGGCCTGCCGCATCAGCTCCTCACACTGACCGTAGCCATTCCGGATGACAATATCCAGAGCTGTTTCGCCATTCGCGTTTTCTGAAACACCAATAAAAAAAGTATTCGAACTTCAAAACCAGCTACCTCAGAAACCCCAAATTCCTCAAAACCCAGCTTGGCAACATGTAGAGTAATCGCGACCCATACCAAAGTTTTGAACATCTCAATCCTGAACAGACTAAAATGCTTTGCACTGGCCACAGCCGTTGTGGATGACAATATCCAGACCTGCTTCGCCATTCGCATTTTCTAAAACACCCCAAAAAGTTGTGTGAACCTCAGCTAGGGTGCAGACCAGTAAATTGACTCCAATAGGCATCCCTGATAATTACAAGCACTTCCAATAATTATTAAAAATATTCGCAACTATCCAAGGTGTTTGAGACACCCATCAAATTAGAGCTCATTTCATCCTCTTTCGTTCTCTGTTCAATTTTCGGGTGGTAATCCGAAAATGGTCACCCCTTAAAGTAGTTCTGTAGCCCATCGCCATTTTGAAAACAAATTCATCACTTCGTCAAAATGATGGAGGCTATACATAAATAGAAATATAGCATGCGTATTAAACCAATGAGACTAAGTGACAAATAGAGATTTGTCTCTTTCATTACTTTGTGTGATTAGCGTAATGAACGAACTATGGATTTTTGTGTTTTGAAATTTACTAATTATGCAGAGGATATCACAAAATATTTGAATATCAAAAATCTCAGATTGCCTAAAATCTCAGTTTTGGACAGATTCGTCATTTCATCAAAACGGTGACGAAATCTTGATTTGGCCCACGTAGGCAATTTTGGGCCTATTTACCGGTTTGCACCCTAAAAATTCAACTACCTCAAACCTACCTGTGCTTGGTTTGGCGCCCCCTCTGAGTAGGATCTTGACACAGTCTGCTTTATTCTGCCGAGCAGCGAGGTGGAAGGGCGTGTCGCCGCTGTGGTTAAACTGGTCCATGCGACTGAGGTTCTGAACCAGGAAATCCACAATGTGGAGGTTGGAGTCGTCTTGCTGCCGGACAGCGAAGTGGAGCGCTGTCTCGTTGTTGTACTGTGAGGTAAGAGGTTGAATGAGGTTTGGTTTTAAATGAAGTAATAGTTTTTATAAGGTAACAGGTGGAGTGAGGTGCATTTATAAGGTTGTGTGAGGTTACAGATAGCGAAATGTTGCAAGATGTGTGAGGTATCAAGTTGAATGATGTATCTTGTTGAGTGAGAATACAGGGGAGTGAGGTATAAGGTTGAATGAGGCAACAGGTGGAATGAGGTACATTTGGAAGATTTAAGCGAGGTTACACATGGTTCACAGAGTGTAATGTTACAAGATGTGTGAGGTAACAAGTTGAATGATGTAACTTGTTGAGTGTGATTACAGGGGAGTGAGCTATGGGGTTGAATAGGTATAAGGTTGAGTGAGGTAACAGGTGGAGTGAGGTTACATCGGAGTGAGGCATGTGGGTGAACGAGGTAGCAAGTTTGAGTGAGGAAAGTTTGAGCAAGGTAACAGTCAAAGATGTGGGCTCAGGAATGAGGTTGAGTAAGAAAAAAGGTGGAGTTTGGAAACAAGAATGATGTTAAATGATGAGCAAGTTAATTGGGACAACAGGACAAGTGAGGTATGAGGTTGCGCAAGGTACGAAGTTGAATGAGATGACATCTTGACAAAGGTAGTGGGTTAAGTTAGGTAAAACGTTGAATGAGAAGAGAGGTTGAACAAGAGGTTATGTTGATTAAGAGGTTGTGTGAGGTAACTCCTTTGGTGAGGTTATGGGACAATTGAGTTCACAGGCCAAGTGAGGCACAGGTCAAGCGTGGTAACAGATTGAAGTAGCAGGTCAAGTGAGGTAACAGATTGAAGTAGCAGTTCAAGTGAGGTCACCGGTTGAGTGACATGTTATCTCAGAACATAAGTATAAGTTTAGGACTGAATGAGGTTACCGTTTGTGTGAGGTTACAGATGAGGTTACAGGTTGTCTGAGGTTACAGGTTGAGTTTCAATAATCAAATGTCCACAACCTCTGTAAATCTGAATTCGTTTGTCTAGTTTTTCCGTGTAAGTCTCATGCAAGGACAAATAACCTCAGATTCTTTCTGTTCTTCCGTTTTGTTGTCAGTCAAATCCTCAATCATTCCTAGGACAAAATTTTTATTCGCAAAACCTCGTCCTTACCGTGTCAGACACAGGAGCAGACAGGTCCACGCCCTCCGCGAACACCCTGAGCAGCTGGCCGATGTCTGATAACAACACAGCCTGCCTCAGATCTTGCAGCATGACGGAAGAGCTAGGGCTCGTCTTCAAGACGTACTTCCGTTTCTCGTACTTGGCAAAGATGAACTGCTTCCTCTCATCCCTGCAAGAAATATTTCAAGCAAAATAAATGTAGCTCTACTGTGGCACGATTTGAGGGAGGTTAATTTTCCCAAGAACATTATGCAAAATGTTTCGTTGAAAAAAAATTGGAGAGAAACTAACTCTAAAGGAAGCATTCTATCCACACGGTAGATTTATATTACATCTTCCTGTTTTGTGCAGCAAGAGTCAGGCATGCAACTTTTCCTCGGATCCGCTGATTTCCTCGTTTTTTTACTTCTCATGAATGCCATTACAAATTGAAAAATACTGTACAAAGTCTTGTGTATTTCGGAATTTCCTCGTTTTTTCTAAATTCCCAGATGCATGCCTTAAGAGTGGGCATCTAAAATCTACAGGCTGAGTCAAAAAAACGAAACCCAAATGTTGGGACTATTGTTTTAGTGAAGTTCTGCATGTAGCACTTTCAAAATCTAGGATATAAAAGCCCAATTCATAAGCCATCTTTTAGTAAAAGAATCGTTCAAATCGCCCATGTACTTTTCAAGTTACGGAATGTTAAACACAACCACCGTTTTAAAGTTCTGTCCAAGGATCACAAAAAAGTGTGCGTTCTTTCAGCAAAAAGAAAACAATTCACACACTTCCCTATGTGATTTGTTTTCGTTTTGTTGAAAGAACACTGAACTCTTTGTGATCCGTGGACTGAACTTTAAAACGATGGTTGTGTTTAAAATTCCGTTACTTAAAAACTTACAGGGGTGATTTGAATGATTCTTGTACTAAACGAAAGCTTATGAATTGGGCTTTCATATCCTAGATTTTGAAAGTGCTACATGCAGAACTTCACTTAAACAATGGTCCCGACATTTGGGTTTCGTTTTTTTTTACTCACCCTGTAGAGTGTCAAAAACATCCACAAGGAAATGTTTATGGAGGAAACACAACTTTGAAGTCTTTGTTTCATAATGGGCAAGGAATATCATAAATTAATGTGCAGTGTTAATAAACAGTGCTATATTTAATGCACGTAGTTTCAGTTACGTTACTGTACAAAATATGTGTTTGTATATTCAGTTCTTGCACTTAAATCTTCTTATTAGGCCGTGTTATTTTTCCTGTTATTGCCTGGACTGGGGTCCTGACTCCCTCCAACACTGACTGGCTATACTTACATAGTACTATTTGGTCCCGGTTTCTTGGACGGCTCCAGTCTAGCCTCAAAGACATCGTTGAAGTCAGCATTGCCAACGGTCATTGCTATCTGTTGATAGAAGGGAAAAAAAACCTTATTATTCAGTATTTGTGCTTCAACACAAGTCCATCACAAGGCCAGTGGCAAATAATCAAAAGTCAATCACAAGGCAATTCAAAAGTTCCATAAGTTGGTCTTACCGTGCATAAATTAGCATAAATTCAATTATAAAATGTAACACACGTGACCCTAGAACAATTTCCATTTGGTAAAATTAAGCAGAGAGTGTACATTGTTCATAGGCAATTCAACGGTTACTCACGTTACATTTTTAAAGTACTTTTGAGTTTCCTTGGGCTGTAATTACCTTACTGAAAAGGTTTAATAACTTTTATCCCCATGGTAGATAGAGAGTAGACCTAGACCTCACGTTACAAAAATGTAACGTGAGTAACCAATTTTGTGCATCTTGTTTATCATACAAGACACATTTTTCTGGATGTCATCTTTGGTGCTTAGGTAGGTCTAGGTCTACTCTATCTACCATGGGGATAACAGTTATTAAACCTTTTCAGTAAGGTAATTACAGCCTAAGGAAACTCAAAAGTACATCAAAAATGTAACGTGAGTAACCGTGGAATTGCCCTTATGCATTCTGTAAATCGCAAAAAAATACTAGTCTTACTTTAAAACTACCGTAAAACTACCGGTAGTATGGGCGTGTGTGTTCTTAAACCTTTGGAGAAAAGTGTGCATTTCTGATATGGGCCCGATAACATTCTTACGTCTGATGTCACACATGTGACCAAACTTTGATGACTCCTGATATTTTGACACAATTTGTGAAAGTAGAGACTATACTCTGAGGTAGGGAGTAAAAAGTACTAACCTGATGAATCAGTGAAAGTGATTTGTCAGATGTAGCTAAGAAGGGATAAAGCTTCAAAAATCAGATCGGCCCAAATGTCAAACAGTGACCAAAGAATGGTTCTATAGTCATATTGAACAATGAAAACTAAAAAGGAATGGAGCTTATAGAGTCATAAACACCACACATCACTCCCAAGAAAGTTTAAGATTTGATATTTTAACTCAGACTTTGTAATGACCATAAAGATATATTAGGCAATTATTGAAAGCCACTTTTGTCCGACTTACAAGAAGTTGTGCCGTGCCTAGTCTATCCAACTCCAAGGACTGGACCCGCGATATGTGCACGCCCAGCTGCCTATGGACACCGGAGCATTCTATACACGTCAGGATACCCAGGTTGGTGGATAACCACTGTGGATCTGTGAGGTCAAAGGTCAAAGGTGAAAGTAACACACACTACTAGTATACAGATTGTGATCTGATACACGGTACCCTGTGGAGACGTGCATAATAGGGGACAAAAGATTGTATGTCTCCACAGAGCAATTTCTATAGGTGAATACGTCTCCACAAGGTTATCACGAAATAGATGTATAGATTTTACTCAAAAACTAGGAATTTCCAAGGTGTGTTGATGTGTCACAATGAAGTATTTTATGTAAGGAATATAAGTCTGAATTTCAGACCAGGATATTAGTTCTATTCTCTAAGTTTTAAATAATTCTCTGTCGGGAGAGCACCTGTATGGTGTTCAGAATGTCACAGGTTCGAATCCTGCTCCACTAGAATTCTATATTCAACCTTAATTTACCGTATCTTAAGCTGCTACTCGACAAAGGAAATTGACTGCAGTGGCATTTTAACGTGTAACCTCCGGATTGCCGTTCCGGTGCTCTACCAACTGAGCTATCCAGCCCTATGTTGGCATTTCCCCATTTCTGTCACTGTCTTTGTTCATGGAGGCTAGTCCAAAACTTGTTTCAGCAAGAAGATAACAATTATAAGATGGAATTTTTGCGCCGGGGTGATATAAATCAAATTAGGTTTTGCCCTTCACCGACGTTTTTAAACACTGTATACTCAGTGTGTTACCTCCCGAGTGAAAGTTGGAAAAATATCACTCGGGTGGGACTCAAACCCACGAACTCCTGCTTTCTAGTGCAGATGTCTTACCACTCGACCACCGAGCTAACGGGATCGGTTGGCCGGTTTGAATCTGATGTACATAGCAGCGGGTACCGCAAAAACGTCGGTGAAGGGCAAAACCTAATTTGATTTATATCACCCCGGCGCAAAAATTCCATCTTATAATAGTTTATGCGGTACCCGCTGCTATGTACATCAGATTCGAAACGGCCAACCGATCCCGTTAGCTCGGTGGTCGAGTGGTAAGACATCTGCACTAGAAAGCAGGAGTTTGTGGGTTCGAGTCCCACCCGAGTGACATTTTTCCAACGTTCACTCGGGAGGTAACACACTGAGTATACAGTGTTTAAAAACGAAGATAACAATTATTTTTCGCTCTCGCAACAATGGCGCCCTCTACAGTTTTGCATCGACCAAATACACAAAGAGGCGATGCACGTTGACATATGAGCCTACCTGGCGCGGAGCAGTCGCAGCAGATATCATTACACGGCAGCCGCCGGACCTGCCCGACGATGCACTGCGTCAGCTCCTGCAGGCCCTTGTTTGGGATGTCAGACGGCGAGTTGCTGTCGTCAAAGACCGCGTCCAGGGCGTACTTCTTGCTGTTGTTGAGCACGGAGATCCATTCAGCGGCTTCTTCTTCGGTCTCGGCCATGAAGTGGTAGGTCCTATCCCCTGGGAAGAGACAAGATTCATAATCCGGGGTGAGATTTGAGGCCTTTTCACACTGTCCAAAATCTCCGGGTTGGAACCGGTTCCAACCCCGAGATTTTTTTCAACCCTTTTCCCACTTCTAAAATTTCAACCCGGTTCCGACCCGGGTAGAGTGCTCTAGCCGGATCGAAATCAACCCTGGGAGGGACCAGGGTTGAAAATCTCAACCCGGATCGAAATTGCATTTTTCGGCCTGAACCGTGTCGAAAATGATAGTGTGAACCGCCCCGGGTTGAGTCACTCACGGCCGATCCGTGTTGAGTTGAGGCCAACATTTTACCGAAAATCTGACACGCCGTGCATAATATTTCCCTCCACCACTATCGCCGTCACAAACACCGATCCCGAAACAATCGCTCCCTAATTATCATCCAATAATGTATCGGTGTATGGAGCATCCTTTACCGAGTCTGGGCTTGTATTAGGTCCGCAAAATGTACCCCAAAAATGTACATTTCTAATGTTAAATAGAACGAATCGTCTAACGAAATGACCGGAGCCATTTTGGAAATATTGCACACAGCTGCGCTGGTGTCGTACAAAAATCGGACTCCCAAATTGGATTCGTTTACTCTCTTATTATTGGTCAAACCCTTTCACGTGACAGGTCCTTCTCCTAATAGGCATGCGCAATACTACCAATGAGTCCGTATTTCACAGAGTAGTAAATTCACGCTGCACACCGGCCTGTCCGTAAGCCTCGTGCGCGCAGCAGCCGCGTGCGTCGCAATGCATTATGGGATTGAGAAAATCATCGCAGCGCCCTGCGCCGAATGCGATCCGTGTCGAGAATTTGTAGTGTGAATTCACAGGGGCCGTAGCCGGATTGAACGTTACACGGTTCACGTAGCGGCCGTTCCCGTAAAGGACAGTGTGAACGTCGCGTCTCTCCGATCCGTGTCGAAAAATACTCGGGCTGAACCGGGTTGGATCCGGGTAGGTTTCAACACGGTTCGAAACGGAGATAGTGTGAAAAGGCCTTTGGAGAAAATGAAAAATCCCAGAAATAATCAGTGGAGTGTTTGAGGGCCGCTGTGGGCCCTAGAGCAATGTAGGGTCTATGGTATATATTTGGTTAATTTGCTTATAAACCCTAACCACCCCAACTCCATCAAAATCCATCCTCCCATTTTGGTGGATTTTGGGGACTTGGTCCAGAAGGCCTGGCGTGACTAAATACTGATGAAGTATGATGGACTTGGGCCTAATAGCCTGAAGCAGTGCTAAGGGTATCCGATTGATTTTGCCTAGCTTCCTGTACTGCTATTGTGATAAAAGCCATGTGTAGCAAGTCCATGAATGTCAACCAGTGCATCAGTGGTGGATTGCATTATGTCATGTACAGTTTTGTATTAGACGCACAGTGATTGATGGATTTTGATGGAATTGGTCCAGTTCCTAGTACAAGATGCTTGAGAGTTAGGGTTAAAGGCTAGCCAAAATACCAAATTCTTTTGCTCTATTCAAACCTTAATAGGTAAAAGCATGTGTACATTCAAACCACAGGCTTCCAGATTCCAAAAGGGATTCTTTCAAATCCTGACGAAAAAATTTTGAAATCAGAAAAAAAATCCTGAGAAAAAATTCAACAAATGTGGAAAAATCGTTTCAAACACGTTACCACAGAACAATTCCCATTTTGAGGGTGTTTATTCAAAAATTAATTGTGTAAATCACAGAAGACAAATCTTACCCCAAAATTAGTATGGGTGTGTGTGTTTTTAGAACTTTGGAGAAAAGTGTGAATTTCCGATATGGGCCCGATAACATTTTTACGTCTGATGTCACACACGTGACCAAACTTTGATGACCCCTCCTTGTACTATTTTGACACAATTTGTGAAAGTAAAAGCTATACTCTGAGGTAGGGAGTAAAAAGTGCTAACCTGATGTATCAGTGAAAGTAATATGTATATGTGTAGTTAACAAGAGGTAAAGCTTCACAAATCAGACAAGCCCAACTCCATGTCACACATGTGACCGAAGAATGGCCCTCGATGATAATTACAGCTTTTCTGGATAAACGAAGCTTAGAGTGCACCAATTATTCAGATTTGATAGAACAGAAATTGGACAAGTTCAATATTGAGTAACTGGAAGGGTGTATTCCGGATTTGTGTGCATACATGTATTTCACTTTGTCTTCACTGAGATGTTTTTTCCTTCTTTCTAATGATCAGCTGGCAATGAGCCAACTATTTCGTCACTTTCTCTTTGCAAAAGAAAAGATAAACACACGCATAAATGTTTTGGATAAACGCCTCAATGTTTTGTTACAAGATCAAGGAAGTGTATGCATGTAATTTCAAAATATTTATCTGCCGACAAAGATTTTTTTTTTTCGAACGCAACTTGAAAGAATCAAGTGAGCTAAATATTTTCACTTTCTTCCTCAAAACAAACGTGTAAAATGTATACATACATGTAATGGCACATATACATAACATGCATTGTGTTTATTTCCTATCTTTGAAGTAACACTGATTTTTGTAGCAATTTTATCAGAAAGAAATCGACGCCCCCCCCCCCCCCCCCCCCCCCCCCCACCACTTGACACTAAAAGCTTCCCCAAGATGACAACGACATAATGACTCAGGGGAACCGGCTAAATTGAAAAGCGGCGAGTGATTTGTCGGATGAGATAAACGGGTCATCTTCTAATGTTCACCGGTTCCCTGCCGCCGTAAACCGATTCTCTCAAGTCTGCTGTGAGTAAGCAATTAGGCAACGTCAAGAAAAATTGTTTCACGGGCCCAAAAAATATTTCACTTTCATCTTTTTTTTACATTTTGACTGACTGGTAGTAATGCGCATGCCTACGTGAGGATTGTGAACGTTCAACCAATAAAACGGTAAAGGCACTGGATTTCATAGGAGTCCACATTTCATGTGACACTGCAAAAGTGTTTAAGACCAGCCGGCCATGTCTTTATCATCCGTTTAAGACCAGCCACGTGACAGGCTCTCGACCAATTGGAACAGGCAAACTGTCCTAGGTATTTATGAATGTTAAATTATAAGCTTTTTCCTTTACCATATCGAAGAAAAAAAATGTATGCAGGGAAATAAAAATAAAGGTCTGTTGTACCAGTAACAATTTTTTTTTCTCGACTGGCCATGCTTTTATGTCCATTGAGATAAATTGGGAACTGGATCCTTTCTAAAACCTTGTGAATTTTTACTGTGGCCGTAAAAAAAACCCTGCTAACAAGAAATCACGAAAGACGTGACAGGTCAATTATCCTGGGGTAGGAATCCGGAGAACTGCAGATGATTTACGACTCGGGTTTATTTCAGATAGAAGGGATGAAAAATGTCCATGATTGGAACGGGTTTTAAAAAAAATACCACACATTTTTAGATGTGGAATGATAAGGTACAAACATTTGGATATGATATAAAACAGTCAGTTAGTTGATGATCATCAAATCAAATATGGAGTGATGATAAATTTTTCTTTAAAAAAAAATATAATTTCATATATGGTAAAAATTTAAACTGTTTAATTTTATATTTGGTAAAATATTGTGGCATTTTCAGTTTATTGTTGTGAAATACTCTTAATTAAAAAGTGTATCAATTTAAGTGTAATGCAGGTCCATCGTCAGCCCTGAGCATCCGGGGGGGGGGGGGGGGGGGGGGCGCTACGAACTAGGGGAAGCCCACTACCATTAAAAATAAAAAAATACATATGTATGGCTTTTGCCGTTTGACCATTACACAAAAGTAGCTCTTGCGAGTTCTAAATCATTTTTGTTTGATTTGATCAGAAACGTTAAACGTAAAAAAAAAACGATCAACTTGTGGAGTGCTTTGGCCTCGTGGTTAAGGGCATTGGATTCGGGGTCTGCAGGTAAAGCTGCAGGTTGTGGGTTCGAGTCCAGCCTGGGGTCATGGTGCGTGTGCCCTTGGGCAAGGTACTTTGTCACTCATTGCTTCTCTCCACCCAGGAGTAAATGATAACCTGTGAGGGTAGAGATGGTTAGGCCAAAAAAAATAAGTCTCCGGTTTCTGGTATGCGCGCGCGTCGCCGTAGCCATGCGCGTCGGCAAAATGAAAAAGTTTTTTTTCAATAAAAGATGATGTCTCAAAACTGCCAAACTCACTGGTTTGACTGGAATCCTGCTGCTGCACAATTTTAACGTGTTTTTAGATGGGGATATGATGGAGAATAAGCTTTATGTGGCCTCTCTGGACTCCCATATATTTTCACTAAGTTTAGTCGGGCACCAATTGCAGTCCTCAGCCGACATTTGAAGCAAAAAAAACAGGTAAAAAAAAAAAAGCCGCGTCGCCACACCACTTTTTGGGCAAGCTCCATACCAGAAACCGGAGACTTTTTTGGGGGGCCTTAGTGTGATTGAATTAGCTTCCTTGCACCTAACAGGCGGCATCGAGCTGTATACTCCCCAGGGAGCCAAGATGGTATTTGGAATGTTTCATGGGCCCAATGAGCAGGAGTAATAATGATGTAGTGCCATGAGGGCCAGTACCTGGTGGATATGCACGCTGTATAAATACCCACAAATATTATTATTGATCAACTTACTTGCTACGAGGTCAAAGTACTTTTTGCTCTGTTCCTCCAGGGAGGGTTTGACCTGACAAGTCAGCAGGTTCATTCGGACTGGCGCCTTGCTGACCGTGGAGTGGGCGATGCCCAGATAACCGTCCTTGATCTCGCAGCGGCGTTTCTGGTACACCTTGCGCAAGCCCTCGGTGCGCTTGTGCAGGAAGCCGGTCTTTTCTGTGCCCAGGGCCTTGTCGGTCTGGAGCTGGTGGAGGCTGTAGCCTTGCTTCTCTGGTGGAGTCTGGGAACAAGACAAGAGATTTTTTTTAAAGATGTCCGTGCTTCTTTATTATTTTTTTAAACTCCTATATTTCTAATACCAAAGTCATGAATGAAACACCAAACCAAAATAATAGGCCTATATTTAGTTATAATAATAATAATTTGGGGAGCTAATCATCCTTACTCGCAGCTGAGAAGCTGAATTGCGAAGGACGCGGCTACAACATGGGCCCAATTTCACGGCGCCTGCTTAACAGTAAGCAGAAAAGTTGTGTTTAGCATAGCAGAAAAATTTGCTAACCTTAAGCACTATTTCACGGCGTGGACGTGCTAACGGTCGCGCGTGCATGGAGATTCCTATTGTTACGTCACTAAGTTAAGCAAATTCCTCTGAAGTAAGCATGCCTTTTGCTGTGCTTATGCTTACGGTCTCCATGAAATAGACGGAGGCTCTGTTAGCAGAAAATCGTGTGCTTACCAGCGCCGTGAAATTGGGCCCTGGTCGGGCCGCAGGCATGTAAAGGCGCCTAAGGCAGCTGCCATATGACCCAAGTCTGACCACGGAGCACAACCAGAGATCGAAAGTGTTTGATTTTTCCGGAGGGAGGAAAACCAGAGGGCCCGGAGAAAAACCCTCGTGGCACAGGAGAGAATCAACGCACAACTCTACTCACATATGGTCCGAGCCGGGAATCGAACCCGGGCCACAGTGGTGAGAGGCGAGCGCTTTACGCACTTGCCATCCTAAGGCACCCAATTTAAGCTGTTCTGTACATGTTATTTTCAAATTTCGTCCCCACTTTTTTCCCAATGGCGGGTGTGAAACAATTAGCATACAATTTGAAATTTGTTGGGAGAAAATACATTGAATTTTTTTAGGGCCCATACCTCCTTATCTAACGACAGACTTGTCTTGAGAAGGTTCCTGAGGTCAAGTAGTTTCTTCTTCTCTTCGTCATGTCTCGTCTTGATCTTGTTGACATTCTCCGCCAGCTCGTCGACGTAGGACTTGAAATGCTCGATTGTCTTCAAGCCCTCCTGGTAGAAACTAACAACGAAGTAGGAAAATTCAAATTATTGTAATTATTATAATGGACCGAGCCGAGGGCGGTTTAAGACCACCCATGTGACAGGCTCTCGACCAATAGGAAATGGGTAACCTGCCTCAGGTATCAATGAATATTCATTTAACAATTGGATGAATGATGCATACCTGTTTTCCACTCTGTAGTATTCTACTAGATGCTGCCAAGCTCCGCCCCCTTTTTGACTTGTGTCAGTCACTTTGATGAGGTATTGATGAATATTCAAAACATGTAAATGAATGATGCCTACCTGTTTTCCACCCTGTAGTATTCCACTAGATGCCGGGCTAGCTCCGCCCCCTTTTTGACTTGATGTCAGTCACTTTGATGAGGTATTTATGAATATTAAAAACATGTAAATGTTGATGCCTACCTGTTTTCCACCCTGTAGTATTCCACTAGATGCTGGACTAGCTCCGCCCCCTTTTTGGCCTTGATGTCATTCACTTTGATGAGGTACTGAAAGGGGGGGGGGGGATAATAGTCAAACATTTACAAAGTGAAGGATTTTTGGTGGATCAGGGCATGTAGGTGTGGGTTGCAGTTTGATTTGGTGGGTTTGGGTCTTTTTCGGATTTTGGGGTTTTCTGTCTTGAGTTTTGGGCTTCCCGTTTTGGGTTTCTGGTATTGGGTTTTGGGGTTTTGGTGTTGGGTTTTAGGTTTTCCAGTTTTGGATTTTGGATTTTGAGTTTTCTGTTTTCTGTTTTTGGTTTTTGGTTTTTGGTTTTAGGTTTTAGGTTTTGGGTTTTGGTTTTGGGGTTTTGGGTTTTGGGGTTTTTCGGTTTTGGGGTTTTGGGTTTTGAGTTTAAGGTTTTCTATTTTTGGATTCTGGATTTGGGGTTTGCTGTTTTTGGTTTTCTGTTTTAGGTTTTGGGTTTGGGGTTTTCTGTTTTGGGTTTTGGTGTTGGGTTTTGGGTTTTGGTTTTTGGTTTTGGATCTTGGGTTTTGGGTTTTCTGTTTTTGGTTTTGGTTTTCTGTTTGGGGTTTTGGGTTTGGGTGTTGAGTTTTGGGTTTTCTGTTTCCTGTTTTGGATTTTCTGTTTTGGGTTTGGGTGTTGGGCTTTGAGATATTGGTTTTCTGTTTTTGATTGGGTTTCCTATTTTGGATTCTGGGTTTTCTTGTGGGGTTTGGGTTTTAGATTTTTGATTTTCTTGTGGGGGTTTGGGGTTTTCTTTTGAGTTTTTAGGGGTTTAAGATTTGGTTTTTGGTTTGGGCTGTCTGGGTTGACTTGGGTACATTCTAAACCTACCAGAGACTGAAACTCTTCAATTTTATTTTGGATAATGAACCAACTCCACTTCAAGTTACTTTAATATCTTAAAGGAAAGTCTCTCCTAGTTCCCAGCGCTTACCTCGCACATCTGTAACTGGAACATCCTCCTTTCCTTCTCCATTTCCTCAGCCACCTGCAACAACCAAAAAAATGAATAAGTGGCTCAGCAATTCTTTAATCTAATCAGGAAAAGTGGGCGGATGATGTCAGCTTTTTGATTAAAACCAAATGTTAGTAACGTCGGAGTGAAACTTTCGGTTAGACACGCATGGCAAAGTACAATTACTGTAGAGTCATGAAATATAGTTTCATCTGAACATGAATTGCAAAAAGTAAAATTGAAGCTTCAAAGTCATGAATACAATGTATGTTGTGCAGGTCAAATTTCAAATGTACTGTACCAATGGACGATTCCGGGCACCTGCTAAGGTAAAATCCATGGAGCTGCTAAGCACAAAAATTTGCTTAGCGTGAAAACTTTTCCGCTTGGCAAAAACAGGATTACCAACCAAATTTCCATGTGATGTATATATTGCTTGTCATTGGTATTCAGCTGTGATTGCTTAGCATGAAAATCACACGGAGTTTTGGCTGGTAACCTGCTTTTACTAAGCCAGACTTTTTTGTGCTAAGCATTTTTGTGCTTAGCAGCTACATGAAATTGGCCGCAGATTGATGCTCACGAGGCCCCCTTCAATGGAGAAACCATTACAAGTGCATGTGTACAAAGCAACTGCCACCTGATGGATTATCTGAACAATAGCTAGCACAATGCTTTCGCCATTGAGGGGGGCTTTCACGATAGAATTGATAGCTTACCCGGATTGGCCAAAAAGTAAAAATTAACTTCGTGTTTCCTATTTTATTTTTTTTTTTGAAGTTAAAAATTTGGAACCCCGGATCTCTCACCACATGCATGTGCACATGTGGGACGCTGTGGTCCAATGGTTAGGGTATTCGACTTGTGTGCCGTGGTACATGGGTTCGAATCCTGACGGGGAACATGGTGCTTGTGCTCTTCCTCCTTCGGATGGATCGTAAAGAACCCAGTAACACTTGTCACTAAGAGAAGGGGTTTGCCCCGATGTTTCTGGCAGTGGCTGCAATATGCACTGCAGCACCTTGTATCGTATACCCTTGTAAAGGTGCTTTATAATGGGTCTCATATTTTTCTTATACTTCATTTACTAGGACCTTTGTTGGTAGATAAGATTCTAGTATTAACTATTATTACTAACATGTGCATGTTTGTATTGGGGACCCAAGGTACCGGTACTGGTACAATTCTTTTCTCTTAAAGTACATGTAATAACTTGAACCATCCCATTCTAGTCCCAATCAAGTTAAATTTGGCCTTCATGGCAGGGTCACATTCTGTCTGTTCCTTCCTTCCTGCTGCAGGAAGTCAGGATTCCCTACTAGTTGGCACGGGTTTCGGGAAATGAAAAAAAAGTTGATGCTCGGTTGAAATTAATCTCAGGGAACCAGATACCGTATGTGCTGTATTGTATGGCAGTGTTTATGACTTAACAAATGCACAGTGTAAGCACAAGTTGTTCATGTACATTTGTACAATGTACATATGTATGTATGTAGGTCTTATTTTTCCTTTTGGAAAACAAGTTCTGCAGTTTTCTCCAAATACTCAAGATTACTATGCATGTTCAATACACTTGAGTGTGCAGACTTCAATTAATAACACCTTAGGCCAAAAAAAATAAGTCTCCGGTTTCTGGTATGCGCGCGCGTCGCCGTAGCCATGCGCGTCGGCAAAATGAAAAAAAAAAATTTTTCAATGAAAGATGATGTCTCAAAACCACCAAACTCACTGGTTTGACTGGAATCCTGCTGCTGCACAATTTTAACGTGTTTTTAGATGGGGTTATGATCGAGAATAAGCTTTATGTGGCCTCTCTGGACTCCCATATATTTGCACTAAGTTTAGTCGGGTACCATTTTGCAGTCATCCGCCGACATTTGAAGCAAAAAAAAAAACTGGTTAAAAAAAAAAAAAAAAGCCGCGTCGCCGCACCACTGTTTGGGCAAGCTCCATACCAGAAACCGCAGACTTTTTTTTTGGCCTTAGAATGTTATTAATGAACTTTTGATTTAACTTGAAAACTTGAGAATACAAGTTTTCCATTCACATCCCTTTGGTGAAAATGCACATGTCCTTGGAAATCCATGTACAAAGGAAGTGCATTTCTACTGTGGCTACAAAATTCAGTCTGTTACAATGTACATGTACATGTAGGCCTTCATGTAATCCCAAACTTGATGTATACAGTATACATTCACAAAACTCAAGATCTATTAAAGGGAATACATACAACATTTGCAAACATCGAAAAATAAAACTACCACGTTTTTACGAAATACCTTACTAGGATGTTGGTAAATGACAGTCTAAAGCATCCTGTAAAATTATGGCACCTGGTGTGAAGTCATTTTCAAGAAAATAGTATTTTTGTATACATTTCCAACGGTGGTCGGCCGACCACCGTTGGAAAACCTAACTATTTTTCAACTACTGCTCCAACTTTACACTTTTTTCAGTCCAAATTTTGTTTGCTATTGGTTACATGTTCATGAACGGGTGCAGGCCAGCTAGACTGGTTCCCTTACCTTACAATTTTCCGGCATCTATGAATTGATCCATTTTTTATCTTTAGTGGAGTCAAGGAACCAGACTACTTGAACATTTTTGTTTTTCTTGGTTTTTCCAGCATTTTCGAACACAAAACTTCAAACATGTCAGTGTAACAATATTTGATCTATCATACTTACCCCTCAAATAGTTCATTTCTGAAAATTACAGCAAAAGCCAATGATGTACATTCCCTTTAATCCATCTGAAACACAAGATTGTTTTTTACTCTTGAAATTAAAGGGAATAACATTTGCTTTTGCTGTCATTTTCAGAAATGGATGGATTGGGGGATTAATAGCAAATATTGTTACTCTGACTTGCTTGAAGTTTTGTGATCGTAAATTCTGGAAACTCAAGAAACACAATCATGTTCTTTTAGTCTGGTTCCCTGACACCACTTAAATTGAAATGGAGCAATTTATAGACGTCATCAGGGAATTAGAAGGTCAGGGAACCAGTCTAGAAGGCTTGTACCTATTCATAGATGTGTAATCGATTGCAAACACAATTCAGACTTACTAAACATGAAAAATTGGGGGCACTACTTGAACCTAAAACTGCCCTGAGCAGCACACTACAGTGTACTTTTTTGTTCCACTTCTGAGCGCATGACCTAAAAAACACATGGTTGAGATCACAACTCAGCCCTACTCAGAATCTACTCTACTGCTGGCAACTTGGCAAGCTGATACTAGGATGTGGTGAATGGGCCATGATGACCGTGGGAATTTTTCCAAGTTGGTTATTGGAAACCACAGAGTGGGTTTCTTGGTTCAAGGATACAGAAGAGGGTGGGTGGGTTTATGACACAGTGCCCGGTAAGGATTGTCTGTTAGGAAATATGACAACGCAAAGTTGTTGTAATGTGATCTGGAAGTTCATAATGATGCGGCAAATTGGACCAATACAGGAACTAGTCTCATTCAACTATTAGAAACCACAATATTTTCAATCAC
Organism: Patiria miniata; assembly: GCF_015706575.1. Lineage (NCBI taxonomy): Eukaryota > Metazoa > Echinodermata > Asteroidea > Valvatida > Asterinidae > Patiria > Patiria miniata. The sequence goes on along the minus strand of NW_024037056.1, from coordinate 5,568,564 downwards.
AGAATGACTGCTAATTTGTAATTAACTCGTTAGCAATTTTGTTACATTGTATTACACTGGATTTACTCCAGGATAGATCTATGACACCGTACAGTGCTAAGGTGGTTTTGGGCGGTGCAGGGAGTAACAGGCAGGGTGGTTTGGGGCAGTACAGGGAGTAACAGGCAGGGCAGTTTGGGGCAGTACAGGGAGTAACAGGCAGGGTGGTTTGGGGCAGTACAGGGAGTAACAGGCAGGGTGGTTTGGGGCGGTACAGGGAGTAACAGGCAGGGCAGTTTGGGGCAGTACAGGGAGTAACAGGCAGGGTGGTTTGGGGTAGTACAAGGAGTAACAGGCAGGGCAGTTTGAGGCAGAACAGGGAGTAACAGGCGGGGCGGTTTGGGGTAGTACAAGGAGTAACAGGCAGGGCAGTTTGAGGCAGTACAGGGAGTAACAGGCAGGGTGGTTTGGGGTAGTACAAGGAGTAACAGGCAGGGCAGTTTGAGGCAGTACAGGGAGTAACAGGCGGGGCGGTTTGTGGCAGTACAGGGAGTAACAGGCAGGGCGGTTTGGGGCAGTACAGGGAGTAACAGGCAGGGGGGTTTGAGACAGTACAGGGAGTAACAGGCAGGTTGGTTCGGGCGGTACAGGTAGTAACAGGCAGGGTGGTTTGGGGCAGTACAGGGAGTAACAGGCAGGGTGGTTTGGGGCAGTACAGGGAGTAACAGGCAGGGTGGTTTGGGGCAGTACAGGGAGTAACAGGCAGGGTGGTTTGGGGAGGTACATGGAGTAACAGGCAGGGTGGTTTGGGGCAGTACAGGGAGTAACAGGCAGGGTGGTTGGGGCAGTACAGGAGTAACAGGCAGGGCAGTTTGGGGCAGTACAAAGGGTAACTGATGGGGGGGGGATTTGGGGCAGTACAGGGATAACAGGCAGGGTGGTTAGGGACAGTACAGGGAGTAACAGGCAGGGCGGTTTGGGGGCAGGACAGTACAGGGAGGTCGCTTTTAGGCGTTTCAGGGACTTACAGGTTGTAAAGCTTCAATTAGAATGTTCTTTGGTAATTCATACAAAAACACTCTCCCCCTACAATAAGGCTGCATCTAAAATATCTGGCTACGGCTCGCAGTAACACACAAGTCTATGGGAAGTGGATAAGCCGCTTCCATAGTCGCATGTATTAGTACAAGTCATAGCAAGTAATTCTGAGACAGCCTTATTCCAATAGGAAAGTGTTTTTGTATGACATGCGATGCATCAGGGAAGTGCCAAGAGCTTTTGGCCAAATCAAAAGTGCAACGGATCCGAAGAAGACAAGCTGCATTCTAACACAGAACACAGCTAAAAAAAAAATATCAAATTACGAAAACCGCGCCGGATATCTGGAGGGCTTATATTTGTTGAGGTGAATACGATCGCCGTTTGCATTGTACCATGTCTGCACTTAGGATGCATTAGACGGACGGGAGGAATTCTCCAGTGCAACAAATCTTAGCAAACACGCAGAGGGACAAAAAAACATAAGCTACACAATGTAGGCTCATCCTTTCACTTGGATATGTGCACTTGTTATTGTACACTTATGTACTCTAGACGGTGTAGTGTTGCACGTAACCTATACATGACAGTGGTGTCCAGGCAGGGGGGGGGGGGGGGGATGTGTGGACGTCCTCCCATATATTCCCAGGGTCCCCTATTCCGAGCCCCATCCATAAGTAATTGACACAATAACGAAGAAAATGTAATGTACACATAACATTGAGGACTGAAAAAAAATCTCCAATACTCCTATCCCCCCCCCCATGATAAATCCGGGCAGTGCAACTGATATGTAGGGGTGTATAACCCCGTCTGTCATCGTGTCTGACTCACCTCAGGGCCTGATATCGTTGTTCTGATGAGCCCTGCCTCTTTGGCCAACTGCTTCTTCTCCCGTTCAATTTTGGTGCTGCGTAGAAAAAGAGTCAACATTTTAGACGGAATGTAACATACATGTTTTGTAACTTTCAAATTATGAAAAACTCTTCCTGGAAGAACCCTCAAGTAATTCTTAAGCCATGGAAAATCCGGAGACAATACAAATCTGGAAATTTCATTCATATATATTCTCTGGACGTTTTGGCTAGGAACCTTTTTCTAACATATTTTCAAGGTTGACAAGGCTGTAAAATCACTTTGAGAAAAATCAATGACTTTCCCAGTGTTGGGCAGATTCACTTCAAATAACATGTTTACAAAAAAAATCACTAACTTATAACTGAAAATGAAGTTTCCATGAAAGTGTGATCCATATTTTGTCCATGATATTATTTCCAGGCTAATTTTGAGACTTCGGAGAAAAAATGTTGATTGAGTTACAATGTCGCACATACGGTACGTCATGCATTTTTGTCATCTTAATCTTAATTTAATTCCTGAAGTCCCAGAGAGGGTCAATGCTACTGTGCATCTGACTGACTGACTCCCTGACTGACTGACTCCCCCCGTGAGCTGAGCAGTGCTCTTGTATAGGATCGCCCATTATCACCAATGAATGGCTCAATCCGGCCCATCGTGTACACAGATACACATGTACATGAAAATACTTCCAGTGAATAGCCATTTTTGAATCATTTGAATAGACTTCGTGGACTTTGGGACCAGCTTTAATAGACTTGCATAAGTCATCCCTGAGATTGGATACATCATTTCTTTGGTCTGAAAACCGAGTCCCACAATTGCGGTTTACAGTAGCACTGCCACTGCTTATTGGCCATCAAAATTGAACATCTAATGCCTATTTTTTAAACACTATACTGTGAATCTACAGTAACATGTACAGCTACCTTAGAATGATTTATGATCCCACAGCCCACAGCAACACAGCAAACATTAACATAGGTCATAAGATTAATCGTTTATACACGACAGCAAAGCCCCCACCCCCTGCATTCAGTTATTGTAGATCCACCATCTGCCAAAGTGCTACGGTCCGTTGCTAGTCTCATTATACAAACAGTGGAAAGTGCTGCACTTGTTCTGGGAAACCAGGCTTTATTTTTGATAATCTTTCCAGGCAGTGGTCTGCATGGCATGTGTTTGTACCGGGGATTGTTCATTTTTAACCCCATTCCACTTGGTCAGGGAAGCGCAGAAGACGGAAATTTCTGTTCTGCATTAAAAACAAGGTGAAATGCGTTCATGCGTGTTTGCTTTGGCAGTGATCGAAATCACACAAGCTGAATATTTTCTAATTTATAAATTTGAGGTGATTATGAGTCCTGCTCTGCAAAAATGAGTCTTTTGTGGCAAAACTGATGATTTTAGTTAACTACATTAAAGGAAATGGGAATGAAATTAGCTTTCAATTGGAATATCATGGACCGAGCTCTAAGATATTTGGTTGCATTGTTATGCTTGCTTAATTTTGTCAATTTTTTTTCACTAAGCTAGAAACGTCTCAATGGAGAAAAAAAGGGTTTGAAAAATGACAAATATACTGCAATTAACCAGGAAAAAGCACCAAAAGCCATAACTTAATCACTTTTTTTCACACAATATTTAAATTTCTTAATAAACATTTAAACTACATGTAAAACTATCAAACAACCAACATAAAACCAAAAAACCCCCCAAAATTTGGATTAAATTTTCACTGTTTCCATTTCAAAATGATGAAAGCTTGAATTCAAAGTATGCGACATCAGACTCATTTTTGCAGAGTGCGTCATATACTTGTAATGTTAATGCACAAAGCTGCAATCAAAGGTCGTTTATTGTGTAAAAAACCAACAACAACAAAAAACAGCATTTCTTTGTTGGATTATTAACTGTTTACATAAAATATGCAATGAACTTGAAGTTGGTATTCGTTGGGGAAAACCAGAGTCCGAAGTTCTCATCAACCACAGACCCTAAAGCCAGCACGTAGCCATTTCTAACACCATAAAATAATGCGATCCAATCTGTTCAACGGTCAACAAGTCGACTATTCTTATTACCATACCCTCTTAAGACTATGCACATTGTTCATCAAAACAAAATCACGCAAATCAAAGTTCAATTGCGATCAATTCTGTAGACTGTATAAAACAAGCCATGCATAACAGGAATGGTAAATTACCCTCTCCGGGCCAAGTAAAAAAATAAAACAGTTTTTGCTCCCGCCCGCTTCCTGTTTTTGTAAATTGTCAATTTTCACTTACTATTTGGATTCGTAGTCCTTGCAGGCCTTCTCAAACGTTTTCTTCATGTCTCCTTTCTGGCCTTTGAGGTCGCCCTTCAGTAACGAGTCCAGCGGGAACATCACAATGTTGTTGATGTTTTGTACCTGTCAACAAAAACAACATCAAAACAGACAATCAATCACAAGTCCATCGCAAGTCTATCGCAAGTTCACCATGAGTCCATCCCAAGTCCATCCCAAGTCCATCACAAGTCCATCTTAAATCAATCGCAAGTCAATTACAAGTCCATCGCAAGTTCACCATGAGTCTATCACAAGTCCATCACAAGTCTATCCCAAGTCCATCCCAAGTCCATCACAAGTCCATCGCAAGTCCATCCCAAACCCATCACAAGCCCATCCCAAGTCCATCCCAAGTCCATCCCAAGTCCATCACAAGTCCATCCCAAACCCATCACAAGTCCATCCCAAGTCCATCCCAAGTCCATCACGAGTCCATCACAAGCTTATCACAAGTCCATTACAAGCCCAGCACAAGTCCAGCACAAGTTCACCATGAGTCTAAAACAAGCCCATCACAAGTCCATTACAAGCCCATCACAAGCCCATCACAAGTCCATCGCAAGTGTATCGTAAGTCCATCCCAAGTCTATCACAAGTCCATCACAAGTCCATCCCAAGTCCATCCCACGTCCATCACAAGTCCATCACAAGTCCATCCCAAGTCCATCCCAACTCCATCACAAGTCTATTGCAAGTCAGTCGCAAGTCAGTCGCAAGACAATCACAAGTCAATCACAAGTCCATCACAAGTCCACCCCAAATCCATCACAAGTTAAGCATAAATCAATCATAAGATAATCACAAGCTCATCACAAGTCAATCACTGGTCGGTCAGTCAGTCACAAGTACCAGAGGAAGAACACCGACTCGTGACAGACTCATGTTTGAGTTATGTTGGACTTGTGACCGCCTTGAGATTGTAATGATTTAGAATTCTAATCTCTATCTTACCAGATGCTTAAGGAGAGCAGCCAGTTCCTTAGTGATGACCGAGAACTTCAAGAAGGCAGCTCCTAGATCTGGCTCCTTCTCTTTCGACAACGTCGATGAGCCCAACTTTTCCAGGTTTTCGGCAAATGAAAGCAGGTTGCCAACATATGCTGCAACAAGACAGAGAAGTTTTATGAATTTAATTAATTAATGCATAGTAATAATAATATAATATCAAGTAATCTTAAATATTATCAAAATATTCAACATTGATTTATCGTTGCACAGCGTGCATGCATACATGTAGAAAAGTGGTTTTTCCCAAAGATGGATCAAGATTTGTTTTTTATTTATTAGGAAAAAATTGACTATTTGCACTTCTCTTGTAGGCCTATAATTCTACATTTTGAAGTCAAATACAATGTTATACATTCTGTATACGGTACAATCATGTACATTCACATTTAAGTGTAAGAAGATATGTATGGACATTAGTCACGGGTTCGAGTGATTACATTCATATGTACCGGTATTGCACATGTATGTACATGTACATGTATGTGTGCATGTACATGTACATGTACATCTACATGTATACATGTACATGTATATGTACATATATGTACTGTACATATATGTATACATTGTACATTTACATGTTTGTACATTGTACACGTACACATGTGTATACAAATTATATTGTACCGTAGTTTAAATGTACACATACAAAGTTCCACATGTACGTGTACATGTATACTGTATTGCAAGTCTATATGATATACATCATTGTAAATGTATGTACATGTACATGTACATGTGTACTTTTTGCACTAGTGAACCCTGTAAACAAGAATTGCTACAATTTGGCAGTCTCTATTAAATCAAGTGCCAACTGTCACATTGAATGGGCAACTCCACGCATCCACTTTAGCCCAGGCCCTTATTTGGGCTTGATGGCTTTGGCAGATCACTGATCATCAGACCCCTGGTGATGTGGTGTGAGTGAAATAATGTTTATCCTGAAATATTAAAGGGGCTTTTCCAACGATTGTAAAAAAGGTTATTCAAGAAATTAGAAGATATTTCAGAAATATATCGAACAGGGGATAATTTACAATATTTTGAAAGGCGTCCAAAAAATATTAAAGGGCACTTTTAGATTAACATGTACGGTACATACAGTATGTATGTTTTATGTGGCTATTCAAGAAATATTCCAACGTGTATTATTCATAAGATGGAATATGCGTCGGGGTGATGTAAATCAATATTACGTCGGTGAAGAGCAAAACCTAATATTGAAATACTTTTAATTTAAAACCTAACTCCCTTGGCCCTGTTTGCTGGGAACCGTCTTCAATCCTCCAAAATCCTCCAAAATTTTGCACTTATGTTGAAATGAAGGATATACCCAGTGCCTCAATCCTTCAAAATCGTCCGACAGTCCTGCCTCTCAAAATGCATTCATCTTCAATTCAATCGTCCTGAAACCTATCCTCCTCCTTTTCAAACACCTCCTCCTTTTCAAACAATCCTCCAAAATCCTCATGTTTCTCAAACAATATTCATCCTCAATCCTCCAAAATCCTCATGTTTCTCAAACACCATTCATCCTCAATCCCCAAAATCCTCATGTTTCTCAAACAAAATTCATCCTCAATCCTCCAAAATCCTCATGTTTTTCAAACACCATTCATCCTCAATCCTCCAAAATCCTCATGTTTCTCAAACACCATTCATCCTCAATCCTCCAAAATCCTCCCAAACCGCCATGAGAAGTTTGGAGGATTGAGGTGGGTTAGGGTTAGACTGCAATGAAATGACTAGATTTGTATACATGTATATGGACCATCATGATTATGGAACTAGTACTAGATCCTGAATCCATCAAAGTCCCCCAACTGCTCAATATGGAGGTATCCTGAATCCATCAAAATCCTGCAGTACTTGCCGCTAGGCTTCATGTCCTGAATCCATCAAAATCCCCCAACTTTTTCAATATGGAGGTATCCCGGAATCCGCAGAAATCCTCCAAAACAGGGGTGTGGATTTTGATGGATTCAGGTATGTTAGGGTTAAAATTTTGAAATGTATTTTTATGGGGAAATTACGTTCATGTGGCAATGTACATGTAGTCTGCACATACAATGTATACATTCTACATTGATGAAAGGCCTATTTCAGTACTGTACATACCGGTTCAACGGATGTACAATGTACAATGTACCATACACACAATGTCTCGAATGTCATGAATGTAAATTACTCTCCAGCGGAATCACATTGATACTCGTCACAGATAATATTTCTATTCCCTCTGCCAACCCGGATACCCTCAAGGAAGAAAGACAGTAAATCATGCCAACGAAAAGATAAACTTAAATAAAAAAACCAAAAGTAGAGTCCGCCTAAAGTCATCTGGGAGATTTCCCAGTGCGCTTATTGCCCTGACGTCCCTTGTGTCACAACCCAACGAATCATAACCAGTAAACCCTGTGGGCAGTTTCACTTTCACGTTGCCATAATTTCCATACCTTAAATCAACATGAAGAAGTCAGAGCGGAGTTTCAATAAAACACCGCTGTATTTATCACAGTTCTTTGTTCTCGATTCTAGATCGTTCGGCAAAGCTTGTTTATATGGTTGTACATTGAACTCAATCGGACATTTGGGAACAATTGTACATAACCCAGTTATGTGCTTCCGAATTGACAAAGAAAACTGACAAAGAAAACAGATTTTCTAAATTTTCCTTTTTTAGTTTCAATAAAGCCAAAACAAACAAAAAATTTGCTTCCGATTACATGGCATTTGAAAATAGGGTAGGTAGGGAGGGATTTTTTTTTTGTCGGCAATTTTTGGTACGATCATATGGAGGTGTCTGCATGTACATTGTGTACATGTAGTCAAGGGTAAAAGGTAGTAAATGGTGGTTTTCTGGTTTTTCCCCTCATGTACATTGTGTACATGTAGTCAAGGGTAAAAGGTAGTAAATGGTGGTTTTCTGTTTTTTCCCCTCATTTTTCCTCAAAGGGGAAGTCAAATAGTGTTCACACTGAGTAGAAAGTTGAACAAAATGTGTTCGTAAGAACAATTTATTACATGGACCCTTCATGATTGTCAGGTCTACATACATATACATGTACGTTTGTAAACATACACACACACAAATTCAGTCAAAGGACCAAAAATGGCAATGACATTAATGCTTACATGATTAATGTTTATACATTTGTACAAGCTGGACATGACAGATGAACTCCACCTGTTCGTAACATGCACGAAAAAACATAACATACCGGCACTACATGCTCAATGTGTAGGGTGGGACAAATGCAGGGCACGGATAAATTGTTCGGGGGTGCAAAAGCGTCACCATATTTGGACAAATTGTTGAATTGTAAGAGACCTGGAAATGCCCTGCAGAGTTTGTGCAAAATATTTAATGTAACGAAAGCTGTTCTACATGTAAAATAACTTCACCGGATGCAAAGAAGAGATTTCTACTTTTAGTTTTAAGTGTAGAATCTCCATGGTATTTGCAACAAAAGCTACAACATTTTTTATTCGGAATTCAAAATGACATGCTAGTTTTTCATTACATGTTTATGACTGTACATTTGTACAGTGTACGTGTACACGCATACACATGTACATGTACATGTACATGTTACCAGTACATGCACATTTGCATACATGTACCTGTACATGTTCATTGCATGCAAATTATATATGTCTACTCTCTACTGTAAATTATGGAGTCTACTTTTTTTTCCAGTATGCAGCAGAGTCAAAAATTAAACCGGTCTCGATTCACAATTGATTTTCTTCCATTGCAATTATGGAAATTCAATTAGTACTTGTTGGTGCAGTGGGCCAACATGCACATGTTTAATTACTCCTAATGGAATGCACAGTATGCACTGCATATGGACTACAGTACCGTGCTGAACAGCATATGGGCAATTACACAGACTTTACTCACGTTACATTTTTGATGTACCGGTACTTTTTGAGTTTCCTTGGGCTGTAATTACCTAAGTACTGAAAAGGTTTAATAACTGTTATCCCCATGGGAGATACAGTAGACCTAGACCTACCTAAGCACCAAAGATAACATCCAGAAAAATGTGCTATCACTGTTATGTATGATAAACAAGACGCACAAAATTGGTAACTCACCTTACATTTTCGTAACGTGAGTAATGGATTTTGTGCATCTTGTTTATCATACATAACACATTTTTCTGGATGTTATCTTTGGTGCTTAGGTGTAGGTCTAGGTCTACTCTATCTACCATGGGGATAACAGTTATTAACCCTAACCCACCTCACTCCTCCAAAATCCTCCTGGCGGTTTTGGAGGATTCTAGAGGATTGAGGATGAATGGTGATTGAATCAAATGAGGATTCTGGAGGATTGAGGATGAATGGTGATTGAAGCACATGAGGATTTTGGAGGATTGAGGATGAATGGTGATTGAAGCACAAAAGGATTTTGGAGGATTGAGGATGAATGCATTTTGAGGCAGGACTGTCTGATGATTTTGAAGGATTTGGCGTTGGTTATCCTTCATTTAAACACGAGTGCAAAGTTTTGGGATGAGGAGGATTTTGGAGGATTGAGGATGAATGCATTTTGAGGCAGGACTGTCTGACAATTTTGAAAAATTTAGGCGGAGTTGAAAAATTTTGGAGGATTTTGGAGGATTGAGGATGGTTGTAAGCAACAAGGGCCTAGGGGGTTAGGGTTAAACCTTTTCAGTAAGGTAATTACAGCCCAAGGAAACTCAAAAGTACATCAAAAATGTAGCGTGAGTAACCGTGGAATTGCCCATATGCACATTTACATTTAACTGTACATGTACGTTTTTTATTGGTTTTTATTCCTTTGTGGTACGTACTTGTTTTTGAAAAACAGGCAAAATGTCTGACTATGATGCAGCCACTGCTAAACAAAAAATGAATTTTATTCAATTGAACTTGAGTTATTGAGTACTGTTTTTGGAAAGACAATTCCAAAATGAAATTGTATTCAATGTGCTTTCAAATGAATGCAGGCCCTTCTTACATTGATGAGCCCCAAAAAAACATGTTTTGGGTTTTTGTTGTTTTCTTTTTTAGATTTAAACACGGCTTGTGTAACACAAGGATGACAAACAACCTCATGAATATTCAAGACTTGGAGTTTATGATGTACATAATTTGCATAATACATGTATGTAACGTGTATACCATAATACCAGTACATTTGTACAAGTATACTGGTACATGTATATGTTCAACATACATTGTTAAAAATTCTTTATAAAATTCAGCATAAAAAAACCCAAAATCTCAAAAGCGAGACCATTCAAGTCACACACTGTGCTCTTTTGTTTTATGATATAATACGCGTTTGCCTCAAATGACGTCCTGAACAATGTATATTTTCGTTGTCTACACCTGTCTCTCAATGTAAACACACAATCTGTTCTCAAACATTAGCATTGCACACACACTATACACGAAATCAGAAGCCTAAGCATGTGTTGCACTTTCCCCCAAGGTTCAATTGCAAAAAGCCCACAGCGCTGTTGACTGTGACAACAATGACAAATCCTGCAGTTCATCCACCACGCATTTCTATTAGGCTTATAATTGTGTTCAACTTGTTCTGTTGGCATTGACAATTATCATTCACTGACTAAATATATTCAATTGTAATATGTAAATTGATATGAGATCTGTTAATTGTTCAGTTGGTTTTTTTTTCGACAACAGGTTGGGTAAAATTCCTGTCATGGTTCACCGAAGTTACAAAGACCAAACAATGCGGACATGCTTCGGCTTTTATTTAATTGATAAAAACCACATGTGCCTGGTAGGACAACCGCGCTGTACTGCTGTACAACAAACTGAACAAAAGCTTACGTATTGAATGAATATGGGTGACGCCTACGCTGTGCTAAATACTGTATCATTATGTGCTGTAGAACCAAACTGTACAAGCCACTGTGCGAGATTTATGATAAAATCCATGCAGAAAGGTGTACATGTACATGATGCATATATTTTGGGGTAAATGTACAAGGGAAAACAATATTTTAAAAAATAGTATACTACCATACCTTCATACATTCAGTAGCACAATGTCAATTAATTATTTCATCAAAAATACATTAAAAAAATTGGAATTAGGAAAATCTTTTTTACTCATGAGTAAAAAAGATTTTCCTAATTCCAATTTTTTTTTAATTTTTTTTATTTATTTATTTTTTTTTTTAGATAAGACCTCATTTCAAACATCTGTTAAAGTTGTTTTGATCAATCCTTTCGGTGACCCGTATACACACAATAGACTCCTACATGTATTTGTAGATCTTTAGAGGCGAAAGGAACACAGTAACTGAATCAACACATGTGAACATGTACAAAGCTTGGGCTTTTTGTGTATACCGGTATGAGTTTGTATGATTTGGAAATACATGTTGAATTGAATTGAACATTGCTAAACTGTACTCTCAATATTTTGAGCATTTATTAGTACAACATGATGACAAGAAACACAATAAATGGGGCCACTTATCTACCGTCAAGTTAGCAGTTTTCCAATGGTCGTGATTTCTGTTAAATACCTGAAACCACCAAAGAAGAATTTCAACACCTGAATGAACATGCAGCCTTTCGCTAAACATGATTTGAGCTGATTACTTATATTGCTTTTAGACATTCTCCTCAAATTTCCATCAAAAAGTGGACGGAAAACTTAGACTTTTCTGTCCATTTTTGATGGGAATTTGAGGGTGATTTTATAAATTAAAACAGAAAGAAAGAAATGATTCAACACATAGGTCTATTAAATGTATTATAAGCCTGCATGTCCATTCACATTTCAAAAACTTTTTGGGTGGTTTCAGGTACTGTTAAAAAAAAACTACAACCATTGGAAAAACTGCTAACGTGACGGATGTACAGTGGCCCCCTTTATTGTGTTTCTACAGGAACGTTTTCTGCAAATCGCCCTCAATTTATTTATAATTTTTTGTCAGAATCCAGGCCCATACCTGTACATGTGTATCAGGCCATGCACACCAAGTCAGGTCCCAGACCCTGTTTGCCTTTCAGACAGGAAATGAAACAGTATGAAGTGTGTTGATTTTGGTCACTGCTAATTTCCGGTGTTCTTGACAAATCTGGTCTGGCAATGAAACAGTGCACACAAATCTGTGAGTTTGATTGGTCACTTACTGTTCCCGGTGTTGTAGATGTTCTTAACTGACTTCCTCATCTTACCAAGGCCGCTCCTGTCTGAATCCAATGTCTGAAAAAGAATTAAAATGATTATTTTTTTTTTAAGGGAATATACAACATTGCAAACATCAAAAACAAAACTACCAAGTTTTTCCGAAAAACCTTACTAGGATGTTGGTAAATGACAGTCTAAAGCATCCTGTAAAATTATGGCACCTGGTGTGAAGTCATTTTCAAGAAAATGGTATTTTTGTATACATTTCCTACAGTGGTCGGCCGACCACTGTTGAAAAAAACTGTTTAGCAACTACTGCTCCAAATTTACCATTTTGTTCAGTCAAAATTTTGTTTGCTATTGGTTACATGTTCATGAACGGGTGCAGGCCAGCTAGACTGGTTCCCTAACCTAACAATTTTCCGGCATCTATAAATTGATCCATTTCATCTTTAGTGGAGTCAGGGAACCAGACTACTTGAACATTTTTGTTTTTCTTGGTTTTTCCAGCATTTTCGAACACAAAACATCAAACATGTCAGTGTAACAATATTTAATCTATTATACTAACCCCTCAAATAGTTCATTTCTGAAAATTACAGCAAAAGCCAATGATGTACATTCCCTTTAAATCAGCTTACCCCCTGTACACGTATGTGTACATACGGTCGGTCTAAACCCAACAAGCCTTGCCAAAATTGTGCAAATACACGTAAACATACAACAATTGAATGTGAACTTTTCAAGAATGAAAAACATTATTGGGTTTTTGATTCAAAGGCCCAGAGAATTCAATTTCTGTCCAAATTTGCTTCAAAAACAACCCTGCCTGCCTAACCTTGCCGAAACCAACAAAGTGACAAAACAGGGATTGGTTTACAAAGTCAATCGCTGGGGGACATGTTTGCAGTTTGGGTTTTTCTTGGATGTTTGCTGATTACAACAAAGACGACCTTACTACGCAAGAATGGAAAGATTTGAGCAGTGTTTGCTGACCATGAGACTGGATGGACCAGAGAAAACATGGAGGTCAAAATCAAGAGAAAAAAACAGCTGATTGAACAAAAACACACACAGGGAAAATTAATTAAGTGATGAAAAATGAAACCTACGGAATGCAGAAATAACATTGTGTGTATACATACATGTGCATTTGTACAGTATACTAATGCACAGATTGCATTTTTTTTTGGGATAAATAGGCCTACTGTCTCTATGGTTAAGAAAACTGAAAAACAAAATCGATACAAAAAACGAAACCGAGCAAACATTTGTGTAAATAATTGATTTAAAACATATTAAACTTTTAACATATTTTAAACCTATTTTGAACATGTGTTGTGTACATTTTTACATAATCGTTTACTTTCTGCACAGTATCAATTTGTACTGTATCAAACTGTATACTATTGTCCCTTTTTGTTGACTGTTAGAGATATGAATACATTTACAATTAAGCAATTCAATTTTGGATTTTTGAAAACTGAAAAAAAAATTTGAAAAACAAAACGAAACCGAGTAAACCCAGTGTACATGTATATTGATTTAGAACAAAGCAAATTTTGTATGTGTACCATACATTTTATACACATAACTGTTTACTTTTTGTTCAGTATCAATTTGTATTGTATCAAATTGAACAATTGTCCCTTTTCGTTGACTTTTATTATTAGAGATATGATACAATTGAGCAATTCAATTTGGGATTCAAGGTTCATTGCAAGCATGTTAGTGATTTCATCTGACACAGACACTATTTTTTTGCAAATTATTGAATAATTTTCAGTCAAACTTATCCTCTCAATAACCATCCCACTTGTTCTCAGAATCGCGAGTCTGCCGGTGCCAAAACACAACAGAGCAAACGGAAATGGCAGACAATGCGTTGTCCTGGCCAACAATTCAACGCGTGACTCAACACATGTTTGTCTAACCGACAATTCTCCGTGTTGGTCAGACTTCAGAATATCCTCCTCTCAAACAAACTGCCACCTCGGGCCAAAGTATGCTGGGCTTTTGTTGTGCATGAGTGACTCATTCTTGTGTTGTCATGATTGTGGAGTGAATGGCTGTGGGAAAGCCCCATTAGGAAGTATTGTACAGGACGTGTTTTGCCAAAATACATTTTAAGTGGACTATAAATTACTTTAATTGCAAGTTTGATCTGAACTGAAAATCCATGAAATACTCGGCAGAGGGTTTTGAGGGTTGGTAAGGGCTCCAGAGCAAAAATGGCGTCCTTTTTGGAGGCCCTCTCTTTTTTTCATTGAAAAAAAGAAGAAAAACACCCCAAATGATAAATTTTAAACAGTGACATCACTTTGGCTTCTTTGTCTGTTGCATCAAGCCCATATAAAGCTGGTATGTCATTTCCTGAGTCCAAGTGGCGGGCACTAAAAAAAAAGATCGGCCATTTTGAAAAATAGCCGGCTCGGGCGGCCATTTTGAAAAAAAAAAAAAAAAGGTTTTCCTCCATTCTTTTTTTCAAAAAGGCAAGACGCTAACCACGTTTTTTTTTACTTGGCCTCGTAGGTAGCAACACCTTCTGGATTCTGGATTTCAAAAGGAATTTTTGAAAAATTTCGAATTTTAATAGTAAAAATCCTGACAAATCTCTCCTGTTTTTAAAAATCTTTTTACCACTGTAGAAAATACAGTACACGTACATGTGCTTGAAATTATGCAAACATTTCAACTCTGCTCGTACTGTAATTGTTATCCGAATATATGCAGGTACACGCTACACATACATGTACATGTACAGGTACATGGGTACAGTTGTATACATGGTTTAACAAAGTTGCATACAAATTTGTGTACAGAACCATGGTGCTACACGTACATACGGTCCAAATAAATGAGACAGTGCATTTTGTAATAAAAAAAAATTAGGAAAACCGGATTTTGAAATCTTCGAATTTCTCCCACTTCTTAAAGCAACAGTTAGTGTAAATGTTCAAGCAGATTTTGTTGTCGTGGTGCACCTTTAATAAACAACCCCCATTAATTTCAATAAAGAAAAGACTGTGATATGAATTAAAGGGAATATAAACATCATTTGCTTTTGCTGTAATTTTCAGAAATGGATGGAATTGGGGGGTTGGAAATATATAGCAAATATAGTTACACTGACTTTTTTGAGGTTTTGGGTTCGAAAATGCTATAAAAACCAAGAAAAACAATCATTTTCCTGTAGTCTGGTTCCCTGACTCCATATAAGAAGAAACAGAGCAGTTTACATACATTGGGGAATTGTAAGGTCAGGGAACCAGTCTAGCTGGCTTGTACCCGTTCATAGGTGTGTAATCGATTGCAAACAAGTGCGATGGTCAATTGGGGCCAGTATTTGAAGAAAAAAACCCAGTTTTTTCCAACACTGGTCGGCCGACCAGCGTTGGAAATTGATACAAAAATACCACTTTTCTTTAGCAATGTTCAATTCAATTCAATTTAACATTTATTTCCAAATCATACAAACACTATATACCGGTACATGTACATGAACAGTTGGCGGCTCATACCGGTATACACAAAAAGCCCCAGCTTGTACATGTTCACATGTGTTGATTTTTTCCAACGCTGGTCGGCCGACCAGTGTTGGAAATTGATACAAAAATACCACTTTTCTTGAAAATGACAGTATACCAGGTGCCATGATTTTACAGGATGCTTTACACTGTCATTCACTAACAGTCCAGCAAGGTATTTCAAAATGATTTGGTAGTTTTATTTTTTGATGTTTGCAAATGTTGTATATTCCCTTTAAAGCTACATGTACCTGTATTAATAACACATGTCGTCAAAATAAACAGCACAGTTGTTTTCCAGCACAGCGCAAACATCCATGGCGCTCACCGCTTGATTGACGGGGGAAACTAAAACCCAGCTATAAAAAAAATTACCCACATTTTTGCCACATATGTTGTCGCTTACAATAATGAGTCACTCGGTTGGGAAACTGCCCAAACAGTTCACTCACAGGTTAAAATGAATGGTTAGGATTATTGTGGTAATTGCCGGGGCCCAGAAACATCTGGGGACTAAAACAATATTGACATTTTTTCTTTTTTTCTTTTTTTTGCATGGATTTGATTTGTAATTTTAAGTCGGTAGATTTCTGGGAAGTTTTACTTTCAATATATTTAAAGGGACTAAAATCTCATGAGTGACATTTGATTTGGCTTACTTTTAGTACTGACTTCAAAAGTGTAAACATTTTCAGTATAGAGGAAAATTTTTTAAAAAAATTCTATTAATTTAATGTTTTGTCTATTTATTTGGTTCTTAATATGAGCATGAAAAAAAAACAATGTTTGAAAAAAATTTGTAGTCATTTTTATTTGATTTCTTCACAAGAAAGTATCATTTAGGGAAAGATTGCCATATAAGAAGTTCACTAATTTTCCTCTGTATTGACTAACAAGCCCCCAGATAGCAATTTCATGTCATCAAAGTCAATTTGAGCAGTGAGAAAATACAAGCATTTTCTTACAAAACACTTAGAATTTTTCAGTCCAATCTCATGGGGTTTGTACACAGGGTGTTGAGTGAACTTCGTATATGGAAATCTTTCCTAATTTAGAAAAGAAATACTGTAAAGATACTTCAAATACAAGGAAAAAACCGAAAAACTCTTTTCTATCAGTCGTTGTAGGGTACATAAAATGTACATGTTAACTCTGCTTATACTACAGTAAAACAATTTATATGAAGAGACTGTCTTGTTCTGTTTGATTAAATTGAGAATTATTTTTAAAAATAAGTATATCAATTTTTTTTTTTAAATACATGTATGTACGCAAACGTTCAATTATGACACTGCGACACAGTTTTCCTGAGGACCACCCATGCTTTTTCAATGAACTTAGAAAACAGTGCTAACCCAGACGACAAGAACTTTACCCCAGACAAAAATATGCCAGTACTCATACCTGGAATGTTTTGATGTGGTAGGCTCTCCACTGACCACAACAAACCAAAAAGTTAAAAAGAGATTCCATGTCATGGGTGAGTCATAGGACTGGACATTCCAAGCCTCCAGGTGTGATATGGGCAATAGAGTCATTTGCAATTTTTGGAGACGGAAAACAAACATTTGTGGTCAGCATTACATCAACTGTTTATGCAACGTGGTCTGGGTTGGGGAAATTGGACAACCAAAAACAACAGGTCTCATGACCAGTGACAATTATACATTGATGATTTTTTTTTCGGACAGCAAAAGTCTTTGTACTTCAAAAATATTATTGGACATGAGCCCAACTAGTTCAGTATTATTTATAAATCTTATTATTTTTAAATGATTCGTAAAATACTTTAGAAAGACACAATATGCCTACCAAATGAATACAGTACCATTCTGGCCGGAAAAAAATCTTAATTTTAGACTCTATTTTCAAGGTAGGATATGTATTTTCCCAATGTTCAGATTGTTAGCTAGGTCTACATTAATTTAAACTGACGCTAGTGACAGTGACTGACATTCAATTTAACTTAGAACAATAACATTGTCTAAACATGCTAAAGCAGCCAACAAAATTAAATTAAAGTAGAGAGTCATGCAAATCACTTTCGTTCACACATTTTATAAATAAGGAAGTTTTCCGAAGGCAAGCATATTAATTCAATTTCAACAATCACTTAAAATTTGTTGAGAAGAAATAACACTCGAAACAAAACCAAAATCGAACACGAATTCATGACACAAACTGTCAAACATGTTCAAATTTTGTTTGAAAGTACTTAAACATTGGTCAATAGTCTCCTTAGTTTCTTGTGTCTTCATTCTCTGTGTAAAAACAGTTACCTTAACGGTGTTGTAGTCTTTGTTTAAAGTGTTTACTGAACCGTGACTGACTGACTGCTCGACAACTTACCTCTTCCAACTGGGCAACAACGTTGCGACAGGCTCCCATTTTCCCCACGAAACTCGACGTGGTTGGCGAATTAAGATCCTCATTTGTCTCATTTACGAACTCCAAAACGCTGATTAATTCCGGCATGTTGCTGTCATGGACACTCTCTGTCAGCTTTTGCCGCTGGCAGGGTGTTTAGTTGTGAACAAAAGTGTAAATTGTTCTCACTTTCGAGTCGTCAGAGGTGTGTGCGTTAGCGGAAATGAACAACCCACTCGACAAACCTACATCCTAATCCTACGTACGTACAGTTTGAAATAATAAAAAAGTAATGATAGTCGGATACCGCATCATTCCCATGACGCTATCCTGTCATGGAGGAAACAGTCCTCAGACTTGACAAGAAATTAATGGAGTCTTGAATAGCGCCCTCTTTTGGCCAAAAACAAATTTCGGCGCTAAAACTGAAAGGAAAAAGTCACCAAAAATGTAAATTCAAGACAATAAAGAAATCAACACGGTTATTTTTAAGAACAAAGGCGCAAATTGAAACTTTAAAGTCAGAGTTAAAGGAGAAATTCTTCAAAAAATGAAAAAAAAATGAAAATAAAGTAAGTTGCGTTTAGTTTGAAGCGCGCCCTCTTTTGAATATAAATAGCACCTTGGACCGCCCTCTCTCGGTCTCTCCTGTCACGTCAACTTTCGCGGATTTTTTGTGATCATAGCTGTGGTTGGGATTTCCTCTTTATTTTGATTTAACAAAATTTGTATTCTCTAATTTATCTGTATTTTTCATTACCTGTTAGATCACAAGAGGTGGCTTAACAATCGTTTCGTTTTTTGCCTTTAAATTTATGGGAAAATGGGAATATCATGCGCGGCATGCCAAATCAAATTGTTGACATATCACATATCACATGGTGCTGTGTTGACAGAAATGTAAACAAGTCTAAATACCAGAGTAATCGTGGTAATGTTTACAATTTTGGTAATCGTGTAGTTTAGGACACTTCTTGGTATGTTTGACAAATTACTTTCAAAAATGTTCCCTCTTTCTACAAAATTAAGCTAGCTGACATGGTATCGTACTCGTCGTAACGAACTATTTCAGTGACTTCCTGCTTGTATCATATCCAAATGTACAAGGCCTAAGTCCCAAAACGAGTGTGTTTTCATTCTCTAGAGTCTTATATGGAACGGGGTCCCTAACCTACACGATTATCACAATTTTTCATAATTAATTCTTGGTCTAATTTCGTTTTATGTCTTTCTTCTTAGGCATACTTTTACTAGACTTTTCGGCAGGCAGTTTCGTGAATTTGAGAATCGTCACTCCAAGATGGCAGGAATCGCCAATCTGTCGATGGTTGATAACGCCCTCCGCAGTGTGGACAAGGTGGTGTCCTACATCACCATCGGAATGGAAGACATCATAGAGGTGTCGCTTGATCTTGCCGAATCGGCAACAGAAGGTGAGCGAGTGGTGTAAATTCCCCCCCCCCCCCCCCTCCGAGCCTATGCCACTCACCCGCAAAGCCCCCCCCCCCCCCTTGTACCACTGCTCAAAATTTAAAGGAAGGTATATTAAATGGGCATTCTATTGTTAAAATTAAAAATCCCGAAAAGTATTTGCAAAAGTGTCGAAAAAGTGGAAGAATTCATCTGGCATCTCAGACAATCTACCCTCTTAGAAAAAAAAGCAGCCTCCTTTTTTCAAAAAGCCCAGACGAGAAACTGCATTTTTTTCTTGGCCTTCAACAGGAGATGGTACGGAAGGTCACTTGGAAGAATTGAAGAAAATGATGGAAGAGTATGCCTCTATGGAGCAAGATGTCCATCAGTACGTCAAGGCAGTCAAGCAGGTCAAAGGCCAGGTATGGAACGCCAAGTGGAACAAATTTCAGCTATGACCAAATTCTAATCAAAGTTTATCAAAGAAAGAACCAATACTAAGTTGTAGACCTGGAATTTTGCTTGTAAAATTAAAGGCAATTCGATATTTGTTGGTGGAGGCTTTTAATGCTTTTAATGCTTTTAACCAGTTCACGCCGGGATTATTTGGCAAGAACGAAACGAGGCGCGGGATTACTTTTCACTCGACCTCAAGCCAGGCGGGTTGAAGCCGTCACCCTCGGGCAGCACACTCATATTTCCGGCCTCGCTCGATGCGAGCGGGTTGCTGACAGATATTTCCGGCCTCGTCCCTGCGTGTTTATCTGTCATCCGTTCCGAATACAGCCAAAATCTTTGCAGGTATGTACGTCATCTGGCGCGAACTGGTTAAGAAAATATAAAGTTGCATAATTTGTGTGTTGTCTCAGATACAAAGATTGGGAATCGAGGAACAGATGAAAGTTGAAGTTTCGGATCTCGTTGAGGAGGCGGTTGCAGACATCCAAAAGACCGGCAGCGAAGAGACGTCGGCCAGACACGGCAAGGTAGATGAACTCATACGAAGGATGTGGCACTACAGAAATGCTGGTATGTAACATCTCTTTCCTTTGCGATTTTCAAAGGAAGGCATTGTTTAAGAAAATCCAACGTGACATCATCACCCCTCATGAATATTCAATTAGTTCTCACGAAGTGCTTGTGAACCTCTGAGGAAGATGCTGTTAACAGAGCGACCAACTTTTCACAAGTTCATCTTTATCGTAATGTTTATTCCCATGCAGGGGAGAGCATGCCCTCAACAAGCGCGCAACACGGCGACGATGATGTCGTCATGACGCAATGCGAGGTGTCGACCGTTTGTCCAATCTCACGGTGCGAAATGACGGACCCGGTCACCAACCGACACTGCCAACACAACTACGAGCGGGTGGCCATCATGCAGATTGTGAGAAACCGCAAAAATGCAAAGTAAGAATGAAACAAAAATCTTTTGTTAAAGTCATCAAATCAACAGCATCTGGTGCCAGGGTGCCCTCTATTGAACCATGTGGATTTGCGATCATGAACACCCATGGAAACGGTCGCATGTCGCTCTTGCGTTAATTGCCAGCAGAATTAAAGTTTGCGTACAAGACACTTGAGTCGCGTCAGCAAATTTTTATCCGCATGACCTTTGACCTGGACTACGTCATCGGGATACCAAATTGGCTTATTGCCTCCGTACAGAAGGCAATACCGCCCTCTATAGGTCAAGCACAAAGTCAATTGAAATTTGTTTGAACTCTGTGTTTATTTCTCATTTGCCAGGTG
Source organism: Patiria miniata (assembly GCF_015706575.1). NCBI lineage: Eukaryota > Metazoa > Echinodermata > Asteroidea > Valvatida > Asterinidae > Patiria > Patiria miniata. Next base: position 5,547,140 of record NW_024037056.1, on the reverse strand, counting down.
CCCTGTGATTGGCTGTGGCAACCAGATTCCGATCACCAAGGCGGACCTCGTAGACAACCGACAGCTCAAGAGGTTCATCGAACACAGAAACAGACAAGAAAACCGATCCTAGGACAAACAGACTGGTTGAAAGGGGGACGGAAAAGAAGGGGGAGGGGCTTTAAGAGATCCAGGGGGAGGCATTTGGAAAGCCAAACAAGACGCCAAAAATAGCAAAGATTAATTTTTCAGTTCAATTTAAAAAATCGACCTGGAGAGGAAGGCAGGAATTAGTAATAACTGCTGAGATTTTAAAGGTGCAGTCTGATGATTGTCTTTTGTGAATAATGAGCTTTAATTTAATCAAGCTTTAATGCAAACAAATGGTAATACTGTCACATGTAACTGTCATGTGATTTAAGTTCGGTCAGGGGTCATTCCGGATAATCAAACGCTCATCGAAGGCGCATGAACACGCACGTACGGAGCTGATGTTTTGTTTTAACATTTGTTACAACTTTTCTTGAAGTTTTTGTATGTTTTTATAAATAAACTTGTTCTAAAAGAAGTTTAAATGATATTTTGAGATGTGTGTGTTTCTTTTGAGGTGTCTTATTTGAATAAAATGTCTGTCTGTGTTGTTTTGTTTTAACATTTGTTACAACTTTTCTTGAAGTTTTTGTATGTTTATATAAATAAACTTGCTCTAAAAGAAATTTAAATGATATTTTGAAATGTGTGTGTTTCTTTTGAGGTGTCTTATTTGAATAAAATGTCTGTCTATCAATAATTCAGAATTGGAAAGAAAGAAATGTTATTTTTTTTCGTGACATAATAGTACATGTACATATAACTACAGTAGTAGAGTTCACTTATTTTAACAGTGCAGTGTTATATGATGAACCCATGAACAGTAATGAATATTGAACCAGATTTGCTTGGAACTTCAAACAGTTTTAATAAAATGTGATAATGGTAATCTTAATTTCCTTTCATATGAAATATGTTTTTCTGCATGTTAATTACTATACATGATTAATTGGGAACGGAGTGCCTCTTTAATATTAAGCAGCCGGCGTTTTACGCTGGTACCCTGTCGACCACTATGTGGATTTCAATGTAAATCTGATCTTTGCATGCAACCCACCACCAGCGACAATTCTTTCCAGAAATCAAAATGGCGTCACAGAGCAGAGGTAAATTTCGCCGGGATATTCTTCTACTGATTTTGACTGAAACCGTACCGATCAAAACTTTGCTTTTGCTGTTAAAAGATTTGTTTAGATATGTAGCTTCAACATTAGATAGTATTGTGAATTAAATTCCATCACTTTTTTCAGGAAACTTTCTATACAAACTTTTCAAATTGATCGCAAGCGTATTTCATTTTCACTCGGGGCCTTGGCCTACCTCGTTTTTGCGACTGCCGGGCCGCGCAACCGAAAACGCGGGGGGGGGGGGGGATACTTGGGGGATACGTAAAACTGGTCTGAAGATTTGACGATTTTTTTTCGAGATAAAACATTGCATTGTAGGCCTATGCGACTATGCGTGCAAAAGCATAGTGGGGTACAAGCAAAATTAAAGCAATCGTCGTGTTCTGAAGTTATATTAAAAAAAAAAAACGTTGGCGGTTGGGACAGCAAAGTGTTTAAACATTGTTAAACTGGTGTCTTGTGTTGTGGGGTTGTGTGTTCAAACTTTTGTGCGATGAAGCTTAAAGTTTCCATCTCTTTTTGATTGGACTTAAAATTGCACAGAATGCAGATTCGGTTACCACGTCCCCCCCCCCCCCCCCCCTCCCATAGCCTTGTGCATTTATCCGATGCTTTTATCTCAAAAAGAAAAGTCATCGAATCTTGTTGTGCACATATGCAGTTGGAATACAGAACTGGCATATTGTCGTCATGATTGTTCTCGTGTATAAATCATGGAGAGCGTTCAGACTCATTAAATTTTTACTCATGTAAAGTTTTCACACTTTGTAGTTCACCAAGCTGACATTTGAATTTTGATGTTTATTAATATTATTACCTTACATGGAATAGGCCCAATGGAATCTCTTGCATCATATTGCCGATATTGATAAATTACTTTAAAAACTGAATTTTATCATTTTGCAGGACTTTGGGAAGGACTGCGAAAATGGTATTACGCCAGAGCTGGATTTAACCAATTAGGTTTGTAGTAAGAATTCTGTTGGGAAAGAATGTTGCATCTTGACGCCACTTCAGCGGTTGTGTACAAAGTCTATGGAGAGTCAAGACAATTTTTCAAGTATTTCCTAACAAAATTTGGAAATGTTTTTCAGTCCCAGATTCATGTCTTATCGTCATTTTTGCAATGACTGACCTACATTGAGATGATATATAAAGAAAAAAGTGGGGTCAGGTTGCAACATGTTTCCAATACTTTGAAAAGGCACTCGACTCTCCTTAGACTTGGTACACGACCTAAGAAGTTGCGTCTGGATACTACATTTTTTCTTTCTGTTGGAGTATTTCTTACCTTCAAGTTGTTTTGATGCCATGTGTGGCATCTGAAAATGCTTCAGCTGTGGTAAATTATGATATATTGTGAAGCTGGAACTCGAACCCAAAGCTGAAAATCAAACCAAGATTTCGTAAATGCTCTATTGCACCTTGTGAACTAAGGCCTACCTAAACTTGTGGTAAATGCAGTGTCAATGATTTGCGCATAAAATTTAAATATTAACTTAGGACTTAAAAGATTTGTTCAAGTGCACCACATTAAGGAACACTCAACCAATTTTGTGCCCAATTTCCGGCAGCCACCGTGTCTGAATTTCGCACTATATTTCATGACACTGAAATTTTTAACAAAGGTTCAACAGCAAGCATTATTAACCCTTACCGCCCTGAATCCTTCAAAATCCTCTTTGCCAAAGTGGAGGAATTTGGAGGATTGAGGTTACATGGCAAAAGTGCGTTACTGATTTCGTAGGATGAGCTTTGTCAAGGTCTTGGGCCAGACCTTGTGTTGTTTTTGCTCAGCCATGCATAAATGTAGGCCTGGATTATGCTTGAAATCCTCCGCACTGCTCCAGGATGTCACTAGCATAGCCTCAACATATTGACAGTCTCTGCCGCAGGATTTTGCAGGATTCAGGCAGTGGTCACCCCTCCACGGACCATATTCAAGAAATAATGGAGGAATTTGCAGGATTGAGGCTATATGCTATTTTTCCATGAGGCCAGTTGGAGGATTTTTTTCAGGATTTAGGTTGCATCCTAGCAAAAATGCCTAGGGCGTTGAGGTTAAGGTAAACATACCAGTATTTAACTGAATGAATTTGAAGTTTGTCAACAAAGAAGTTTGGCAACACTGCATGAGAAAAGTCGGGGGAAACGTTGAAGTGCACCACGTAAGGAAACACCACTATGTAGGGTAATGTGGAATGCATAAACAGCTTAGTTACTAATTAGTTGTAATACAAGTCGTCAAGTGCGGTATAAGGGTTAGTACCTCCCCATAGTTGATAACAAGGTAGCTTTTGTTTATCTTTTTGACAGGACTCCTGCGTGATGACACACTACGCATGACGCCTGTCGTGTCGGAAGCCCTACGACGCCTGCCCGAGGAACAGTACAACGAGAGGGCGTTCCGCATCAAGCGAGCGTTTAACCTGTCAATTAGGCACGGTGTCCTGCCCAAGGAAGAATGGACAAAATATGAAGAGGTAACTAACTTTGTGCCACTGAAACTTTATCAACGGTGTCCCTGCATCCTTTAAAATCCACTAGGAAGTTTTAGAACATTTTGTAGGATTGAGGAAGAAAAGTTATGTAGGAATATAGATCTCTCTCATAGTACATTATCTTCGTAGGACAATTACAACTGCGTGTTCAACACCATCAGTGTGCAAAATGTTCTGAACACGCGCGCATGTTGCTAGAAATTTCTGTGAAATACGGCGCAGCTAATGCGCGCCACAATGCGTGTGTCAACCTGTAGGAAGTGACCTCATTTAAGAGAGACCTATTGTCAACGTGTATGTGTATCAATGTGTATCAACGCATTATGCAGCCAAATTTTAAAAAAAATTGGAAAAAACTTACTCGTCAACAATTATGTGCCTGGCGTTTTATCGCTTTGGACTTGATAAACCCAATTGGACGATACACTGTCATGTGACTGACGGGTGTGATGTTGACGGTTACTAGGTTCAGTATGCACATTTTGTTATCGAATTTAATTCCAAATTTAGTCAAGTTTCACGAAAGCCATTCCTTTCGGCAGTTTAGTTCAAGAACATAAATTGTAGAAGACAGGTTTTCAGAAAACTCGGGCCCATAAAAGTTGTTTGTTTACATAAAAGTTTTCAACCTGGATTTGCCAGAAGGTTATTATTTTGGTTTTATCCTTTTTTTCTCTTCCAAATCAGGACGTCCGTTACTTGAAACCCTTCATGGATGAAGTAGAAAGAGAATTCAAGGAGAGGAAAGAATGGAACACCCGCTAGCTTCGTCCTCGAAAAAAAGTCCTTTTTCTGTTCCCGTGCCAGAATCAGGCCTCCCTCCTTTTGAAAAAATGTATTATAGTTTGTTTTTTCGACACCGATTTAAAACTGATCAGAAGTTGACTAAAAAGATCCTTTGGGTGTATTTACTGTTGATGTTTTAAGAATATAGGGGGAAATGAGTGAATGTTAGTATAAGCTCATAAATGAAAAGCTGCATGGTCTAATGGAAAAGAAAAAAAAGTAGTTGAAGAATTGTTACTTAAAAACACAGGGTTGTTTAACGATTTCTTTAGCCACACCCCCTCCCCACTTAAAAAGACGTAATTTGGCAGCATTTATAGCAGCAGAAGCGAATCTGTTAGTTCATGGTAACAGTTATCAAGAATCATAAACACCACACATGAATTTGTCTACATTGTACACCACCGTTGTAGTTTTTTTGTGTGGAAAAGTAACTCTTTAATTCATGCAATATTAAGCTTTCACTATTGAAACATATAGTATGCATCCAGATTTTGTTTGCAAATTATTTAATAATAATACGACGACACCCTGTGTTCAAAGTTTACATTTGGCAACCAAACTTTTTAAAGAATTACCTTAAACCTTTACCCTTTGTGTTGATTTTCATGTATCAAGTCAAAATTTTATGAGATTTAGTTTCCGCTTGAAAAACGTCCCTCAAATGAACAAGTTATGACTGTGTTATCCAAATATAACTTTGCTGTGTTGATTACTAGAATAAATAATTTTGTTTGAGAGAAACAGATGCATGTATGCAGCGCAAATATGTGTTTCATTTTAAACAAGCTGTGTGTCATAACTTAAGTCCAAATTTTATGAGATTTAGTTTCCGCTTGAAAAACTACCCTCAAATGAACAAGTTATGACTGTGTTATCCAAATCTAACTTTGCTGTGTTGATTATTAGAATAAATATTTTGTTTGAGAGAAACAGATACACGTATGCAGCACAAATATTTGTTTCATTTTAAACAAGCTGTATGTCATAACTTAAACAGCTGTACTCAATTGTTGACTAACTCTTGGCTAAGAGTTGAAAGAATGCCAACAAAAATGCAGCAATAGCTTAGTATGATGTTAATATATATATATACATTGTAGTCAACACTGTTATGCATGAAGTACCTGCTATATTTCGAGCCTTTTCAAGTTGCACATGCTTTAACAAAACTGAAGCTTCGAAAATTCTGTAGATTGCAAAACAAGCCTCTTTTATACACGGGACACAAGGAGCACCAATATTGCCTCCCAGTTGATGCGAGACAAATGCCTTGTCTAATGAGTACTTGGTTGTACTGTTGGCAGAAACAACTGTTGGCAGAAACAACCGAAGACAAGTCTAATCGTCTATATCCTCATCTTAGAATAAACAAATTATTATTCAAACAATCATTTAGTTACAGTTAGTCCCCTTCTAATAGTACAATGCCTTTCTAACAAGGGCCCATTGCTTGTGAACGAAATAAATACTCTTTCAAAAAAATCACCAAGGCCCAATTTCATGCAGTTTATGGAATATCCCATTGCACAGCACGGGTCTATAATAATGCAGATTCGGCGATTAATAACGCAAAACAAGCCTGTGTCCTGACCTCAAGATTCTGACCATTCAGCGAACGCCTTCTATCAGGTCTTCCGTAACACATTGTATATTACAAAGACTGTGAAAGACATGGCACCCAAATTGACCAATCCACAGCTTAGTCCACATTTCTGATAGAAATCACGCCACAGTCCCTAAAACCACTCCGATTGGTTGGCGCGCGGGGTCGCATAAAATGTACATGCTCTATTAACAATTGTTGACTGCTGTGATGTGGGATATGACGTTTTGAACACCCGAGGGGGGCTATGCGCCCGAGGGTGTTTAAAACGTCATATCCCACATCACAGCGGTCAACAATTGTTTTGTTATACCTCTGTCTTGGATTCTTTGGATTTTGATGTAAAAATCACAAAAACAAACAGCAGTAAACACAACACTCAAACGCCAACTAACATGTATGTCGCATGCTCGGAACAGCCTCGTCTGCAAGTTCGCTGCTCCCACTCATGTGTGAAAACATGTTGAAAATAGCGTGGGTACCAACGATATAAGCGTTTCACACCGTATCGTACGCAAGTCATTAGCACACTCCCTGTGGGATATCCACAGGGAGTGTGCCATAACTTTTTAAAAACTTTAACGTGATCGTTCTAGGCCAATGAAAATACAGTATTCAAGACAGAGGTATAACAAATGATAATATCAGACGTTAAACCGTGGCTCTGCCCACGTTAATGTCGGATCCTCAGACTAAATTTCATGCTGAAGAGCTGAAAAAGTGCTTAGCAATATGCTACTTCGCAAAAAATCAGCAGAGAACCAGTTCAAAGCGGTCTGCATAACATGCCCACTAAGCTTTGGCTGGTAACCAAACAAAAGCCTAATGAGCACTTCCATACAACTGGCCCTAGACCAATATCACTTAACCCCTGAGCAGAAACAAAAGGAAGCTTGGCAATTTATATGCTTAGCAAAAATGAGTTGAGAACCAGTCGCAATAATTATACATGGCGTGTAATTTGGCTGGTAACCTAGGCAAGAAACACCTCCATATAATGGACCTATGAATTAAGCCCCGCCCACTGCGCACGTTGGAAACATACAACACCTGCAGCTGCGCCTAGCCTAGCCTCTCCATTGGGCTTTATTCACGAGTCGGCCATATTAAATTGAAAGCGAGGTAAAATCTTCATTTCTGAAACTTGCGAATAGAAATGAAAGCAATTACATAAAGTTATTACAATTTAATACCAATCTGCTCTGATGAATTATTTAAAATTTGTGATTAAATACACCTAATGTTTAAAGCCACATTTTAAGTTAAATTGAAAGTGAGGCTAGAATGCTTAAATAGTCTGGCACCATCCCTTTCAACAGTTCACAATTTATAAAACAAGTTATTGAGAACACGACCAAAAATGGCTTTCTCGTGATACACTGCCACAAGGCATGTTCAAGCCGCCAGCGTATTGAGTCTGACTTTTGTGCACGCATGACGGACGCAGCCTCGCGTACTCCACGGGCGCGTGTGCGTTCCTTCACTAAGATCGCGCAAGGCATGATAGGAAACAACATGGCGTAACAAGATTGTACCCATGGAAACGAGGTTGTGACGGACGTTAATCAAGGCCGTGATTGATCAGAGCGTCACGGGGCAGGGCTTGTTGGTCCCAAGTTGGCTACAGTTCAGTCACGGTCGTCTTGCGCGTAGAGGTGCTGCTGTTACTCCCACTTCGGTGTTTTAACATCGGCCGCGTCGAAGAACGAGTGGAGTAGGAACTAGAACCTTTCTCGGTTCTTCCAGCATAGAGCAGGTTCTTCCAGAGGCGCCAGACTTTCTTGTTGCAGATGAAGGAGAGGAAGATGAGGAGCCCCTGGCAGGAGTTGAGGATGATGAAGATGTACCAGAGAGCGGTGACGTCACTGAATGCCGCTGCAAAGCCAAAGATCCACGTGAAACCCATCAGACTGGAAATCTAGGAAAAAGTTTGGATAGTTTGAAAGCAAGAGTAGATGTTATCAGAAAGGATTGCCATGATGTCATGGATGAAGGAAGTATTGTGTACTGCCAAAAGGTGTCCATGCTTCGTTGATGTCTAAAGCCACATAATACAGGGTGAGTAAACAGCCCAAAACCCAAATGTCGGGACCACTGTTTTAATGATGTTCTGCATGTAGCACTTTCAATATCTAGAATATTAAAGCCCAATTCACTAAGCTTTCTTATGGTACAAGAATCTTATGGTTACACAAGAATTATTCAAATCACTCATGCATTTCAAGTAACGGAATTTTAAACACAACCACCATTTTAAAGTTCTGTCCACGGATCACAAAAAGGTACATTCATCCCTATGTGAATTGTTGTCGTTTTGCTGGAGAACACTTACCTTTTTGTGATCCGTGGACGCAACTTTATAAAAGTGTTACATGCATTACTTCACTAAAAAAAATGGTCCCGACATTTGGGTTTCGGGTTTTTTTTACTCACCCTGTACAATTTTTTTTACAAAGCCTGAGAAAGGTAACATGCAGTGTTTTGCAATGATGGCTCCATCCAAGAAATCAAATTTCAGGAAACGGAGGTACACCAACACAAGAGAGACTATGAAGACCAATATAGATCACATATGGTAGGGCCTATTGACTAATGGCAATGACTGCTTGTCCACAATAATGTCAACAGGCAAGCGTAACAAAGTCCAAATCTCTTGGTTTCATGAGATAGTTTATAAGGGCTTTCAGGAGGTGAAGGGCAACTCAAATGATTCTCACCTTTATGTAGACCATCAGCTCTTGTCTCATTCTTTGCAGCTCCGTCTTGTCAGTGTGTTTGAGAGGATTGCTCTGTTTATTCGTAGAACGTATCCCACGAACGGTGAATGCGAATAAAATGCCATTCACCACCACCACTACGCCTATGGGAACTCCAAATGCTACAAGGTTGACGTAGCCATTGCCAATCCAGCAGACATTCTCGTTGCCATACCAAAATGGAAGGTCTGTGCAACCACAGAGGTGTATCACCAAGCACGGCAGGACGATAAGCATAGCTCCTCCAAAGGCGAAAGTTACATGCAGGAGGTATATCCGCTTGTCGGAGTCAAGCCTTCGGATCTTAGAACTGTAGGCGAAAGTTTGGTTGAGGTCGAACGCCAAGACACTGGTCCAGAGAACTGTTGAAAGCCAGAAGAAGTGACCCAAGACTGCCACTGTTGTGCAAGCTGGTGGGTTGCTGGTTGCAGCGCCGCTGACTAGAAGAAGCAACTGTGCTAGGAAGAGACAAGCAACCAGAGACATTATCGCTAGACTGATTCGCTGTCTGAGTTCCTTGAAAGCACAGTATGTGATAAAAGTAACGGCTGCTGCTGACATTGAGACGATGTTACCAATCAGGCTCAGGATTTGCTGAGGTTTTGAGAAATCCAAGAAGGTAGATGTGGTGCCATTTCGGGTACCGTTGCTGTCAAAGAATGAACAAACTTGAATCCCACCACTTTCAGTTCTTACGTACTCATCACTCCTGAAAACTCTTCCCGTGCGATTGTGGATGATTGACCCTGGGTCGTTTTCGTCGGGATGGAAAAGAGAAGAGTTCAAAACCATCAAGGGACATGCCAGGGTTGGTTCGGCACAGATCTGCACGTGAGTAAACTGCTCAAATGATTGTTCTCGCTTTTGGAAGTTTGCGCGTATTATCGTCTGGTTCAGAGCGTACCAAGACGCGGACGCGTTGACGTAGACAAGGGTTGTACCATTCTGAACAGGGAGGGAGAACTGGGTGTCATTCAACCAGCGCCCTGTACATTTGTCTCTGGGTAAATGTTCACAGTGTTGTTTAAATTCTACGGACCACATTGCTTTGGCATCAAATATATGGCAATATGGAGTCGCTGGAAGGGACAACTCTTGTAATTCCTGGAAGTTCTTCAAGGGTTCGCCAGTTGAACTGGCAAAGAATGAATAAGCGACACCCCTTGGACAATTAATGGTTGGTTCAGGGGTGGAAGCTGCAGCCTGCAAGGTCCCCTGCTCAAATCCAAGGAAATCTTCAAGACACAGCTGAATGTCTCCAATTCGTTGAGCATCTTCATCCTTTGACAGACCTCCCAGACAATCACCAAAATTGACTGTTAATTCAACGATCATGTCGACATTGTCCCCACAGCCATGCCCCAAGACATTTATGTCTGGGACACACTGATTGTCCTTGAGAAGGTAGCCGTTGGGGCACGACAATCGACGGCAACGCGAGTCGAAAGGATCGTAGACCTCATTCCGAGGACACTGGACTGTCTCTGCAATCTGAAACTCTCTACCCTGAACGATCTTAACATCGCTACTAGCTCGAAAATCAAAGAGAATAGAAATTGGTGGAGACATTCTACCCATTGGACGTGCACCAAGAAGCTGATCATCTGTTCCACCAAAAGTTCCACCATGAAAGCTCGGAAACATGCCTGATAGGTAGAATACCGGAAAGTCTCTGCTGCAGTCTGTAGCATACTCCACTCGGTCAGGCCCATTGGGGAGGTTGCAAAGAGCACAGTGCGGGTTTCTGAATAGCTCCAGACTTCCTTGGCCATCCACCGTCGTGAGTGCCGTGTAAGACGCGCAGGCGTCACTCAGTGGATCCTGCTGCGTTGCGCAGCGACCTTTGACATCCGGATAACACGCGCGTGCCGTCTTCGTGACGTCGTCCATTTCTGGGGCGCGGATGATGACGACACACCCGAGTTCTTGCTCAATCCGATCGAGATTTTTTATGGAACTTAGCAGAAGTTCTCTCGCCGTTTCGTATTGCCACGGATTGAGATCACAGTCAACGACGACCTTCCATGGGATAATGTCTGCCATTCCTTCCCCATGACAGAGGGCGCAATACACATTCCTGAAATGCAAACTGCTGTTCTTGCTATAGCAGGGAATCGCAGCCAGCGCGTCATCGGCACCAGGGTCTTCGCATGAAACAGCCGTCTGGGCGTCAGAATCTTCAGGACAGACACTGACAAGAAGGTAGGTGCTTGCTAGAAACTTACGAGATGAAACGCAGGAGAAACTGTCACGCTGTCGAAATGAAATCCAGAAGCTGTTATCAGTTACAGAATAGTAGATAATGTTCAGCGTAATTGACAGGAAACCGATCATACAGGGTTAGATTATCTCAATGAAGTTTCAATTCAAGGCCCATTTCTGTATCAGAAACCTATTAAAATTGTTATGGAGATTAATTAAACCTCGCGTCATTGGACACTACAAAATTCACCTGCTGCGTTGAGTAAGGCCTACTGCGTGCATTTCATAGTCCCGACCTCATAAATTCTTTTTGAATGCCCGAAAGTCGACATCTACAATACCAAAGGGAGGTATATCGCGGTACATTAAAGAGCTGTATACAGATGGCTGCGAGTGTCATATTCAAGTTCTATCTGGACACCAAGAGATTTTATTTCTAGACACCAAGAGATAATTATTTCTAGAACAGCATTTTGTTACCGCACAAATTTAAAGGTCCAATTTCAGCGCTAAAGGCAGTTCGACAATAAAAAATCATCCGGGCTCTCTACAAAAAATATGCATTGGTTCAATATTTTCTCTGGAAGTATACAAATCCCCGAGAAGAAACATAAACTGATAATTGACATCCTGCAGGAGTCCTTAATGTTGATATACAACTTTTGATTTTGCAGTAAGTTTCAGAAATGAATGGATTTTGGGGTTCGTATTTTATCGCATAAATATTGTAACACTGACTTGTTTAAAGTTTTGTGTTCATAGATTCTGGAACACCAAGAAAAGATGCCGTTCTTCACTCAAAAAACAACTTAGTCAAAATATTGACTGGTTTTCCTAGTTATTGAAAATTGACTAGGAATTTAGTTAAACATGCAAAGCTTCATATTTTGACTGGAAAAAGTAGTTGGGTTCGACTCCAATTTCAGTTTCTTGCATAACTATTTTTCCAAAGTCAATAATACTGACTGGAAAAATCTAGTCAGATTGACTGATTTTCAGTTGCACCCAGCTGACCCTGAATGGCCTGTCAAATTTGACTGGTTTCTAGTCAAATCTGACTAATGCTTTTTTAGAGTGTTGTAGTCTCGTTCCCTGCCCTACTTCAGACGAAATAGGAGCGATTTATAGACGTCCGGGGGAACTGTCAGGTCAGGGAACCAGACTAGCTGACATGCACCAAAAAGTCAGGATTTTTCAAACGATTGTCGGACCATCGTTGGAAATTGATAAAAAAAACCTTGCAAAGTGTTCTTGAAAACGACAGCACACCAGGTGCCATGATTTCACAGGATGCTTATTTCACAATAATTTGGTAGTTTTGTTTTCTTATGTTTGCAAATGTTGTACATGGATATTACCTTTAACTAAACATGTAATGATAGTTGAACCTACCTGGCAAGCATTTCACACGACATAATTAGAACGAAACAGAAATAAGGTCATATTTTCTGAAGCGGGTTTATGGACACGCAAATCATGCTATGAAAGTTGTTTAGAAATCAAATCCTCGAAACCAACCTCGATTTTCACATTTCTTGTATCGGTGCTTGGTGATGTTTGCTCCCCACACGTCGCTGCGTAGTCGTGACAGCAGTCGTCGTAGAACACGCAGGCTTGGTCGCAATGGCAGAGAGGAGGCATTTCGTGGCGTGCCACACCGAAAAAGAAAGACGGGCCGCAACCAAGACTACTGCAGAAATGCTTGTCAGTGCACAGACCCACAGATGTATTCGTTAAAGTGATTGTAGTGACTGCATCAAACGAGAAAATGTAAACATGTCTATGAGCAAAGATATAGCCTTTGAAATTGATGCTCTCTATGGAGAAGTAACCGGCATATGTTATGTCCCTTTAGGTATTTGTATTTCGAGCACACGGACATATATTTTCTTTAAGTTTAAGCATTGTGTAGGATATACGGAAATATATTCTCTGAAACCAAGGTTAAATGATCAAATTTCAATAGCTTTAATGGTTTAAGAAGCTTCAAGCACGTGGCACTGAGAAGCACTGAGAAACCGGAAGTAGTAAAACATGGAGGTTGCAATATCCATTTTCAACTATCGGCCTCTTTCATGACGATGAAAGAGGCCGATAGTTGAAAATGGACTGTGTGATGCACAGTCTCCCGTTCACTGGTGCATTCACCTGTGTATGGCATTATGTATGATGAATTGATTGGAAAACCAAAATATAACCAGAAGGTTTTCGAAAGATATTGCAGAGTCAGGAATGTACAGTGGAGAACATCCAAGATGGGACTCCTGCAGGGTGAAGAATTTGAAGGATTCAGAAAGAAGCAAAAGTTTCCGAGTAAGAAATTATGGTTTATGAATCTCTTAATGTCATGTCAATATCTGTGCCTCCAACCAGGAAAGGAATGCAACTCCGGCGGAGAAATTATACAAACTCGCGTGGCATCGATTTACGATTTGTACCTAAAATTTGCCTTTAAATAGAAGTTAGGTTATAATTCGATTGGTATGAATCATACCGTACGGTATGCACACACACTGGGGCGCGCGGTAACAACAGAGCCGGGCTGTCATCAATGGAAGTCTTGAGGTCACTTTGTGATTGGTGAGATGTAACCTTCGCGCTTTGGTATAGCATGGAGCTGTGTTTATAGCTCCATGGGTATAGTCAGCACGGGAGGAATGCGGCACGCGCCGGCGGGTGTTTACATTGGTATGCACTGTACTGTATACCTCGTTTGTTAAAAACTGCCAACTTGTTTGTTGGCACTATTTCGTATGTTACTGTTAGTGATAGAAACTCAATACAGCCAGCCGCCATGACGCTCAAGAGTCAAAGTACCTTACACAAAATTATTTCACATTTTCCAGGAAAGACGCTGCTATACCATTTCTCCATTGGATGAGGGGTATTGGAGTCATGCTATTACTATTTTGATCAACATTTTAAATGATATTCAGTCCTAATGAAATTAGTGGCTGTGTTTCGAATCCTTCATTGACCCGACATATTAAAAGCGAAAGAAGCAAGTTGGGACAGAAAGATAACCTTTCTCTTTTCACATATATACCTCACTGAATTAAGCTCGAAACAAGGAAGAATATATAGTGTATAAACAAACCTTGTAAATAATTTTTAGATTAAATTTACTGTTGTACTCTTTTTTTGTTTTAATCAAAGTCAAAAACCTCGTAACTGCCAAGTGGTAGTTCTCTGTTATTCTCTTGGCCCTGTTGGCCCATGGAGGAATATTTCTTATTCCTCCATGGTTGGCCACAGACAAATATATTTTGAACTTGATACAAAATAAAGGATTTTTTCCCCTGCCGTAAATATATTATTTATTTAACTGTTTTGAAGAGCTAGGAAAACGGATACGCAACAAAGAGGCCATTTTCTTTATTGCAGTCATAAATTACAAACTGAAAGTTTTTACAACCCCCCCCCCCCCCCGACCAAGACTTCCTACAATGATTGGGTAGACTTTGTACCACTAAATGGAAAATTGTGCTCTGGAGTAAAGATAGATAATAATGACATGAATGACATGGTGTCTATTTAGTGGCTGGTTAATAATAGACAAACATCTCACCATATGTCCAATATCTGTCCGATATACATATCAAATATATGTACTTTACCCAACAGCAGATTGGGGGGGGGGGGGGCAACGGGGGCCATGACCCCCGCCCCCCCCCCCGCCCCCCCCCCCCCCCAAAAAAAGAACACAGTTTTTTTTTAGTAACGTCGCAAAAAAGGCGGCCTTTGGGTACACCACCCACAAAACTCAACAAAAACAATACAATTACACCCTCTCCCCTTGCTTTTAATATTAAATTATGGGCGGCAAATTTTTGGACCACTTTTTCGGGAACAAAAAGTGTTTTTGCCCCCCCCCCCCCAAAAAAAGTGTTCTGGATCCGGCCTTGACTTTAACAAGAGTTTTAGAGGATCAGATTTTACTTAAAACATCTTGATCAGTTTTGTATGCAGCACCAACTAAAGATTGGGAAAAAAGTATCCTCACGTACAATATTTACATGATGTATGTACTCCAATACATTGTTGAACCATGGTTGAACTAAATCATGTGAATAACGAAACAAAATATAGCTCATTTTGCTCATATATTTTCATGAAAATTGAGGGAAAAATGTTGCAACCTGACGCCACTTTTTTCTTCATATATCATCTTAATGAAGGTCATTCATTGCAAAATTAAAATGATGGTATAATTATAATAATAAAGATGCATGAATCTGGGACTGAGAAACTTTTCCAATTTGGTTAGGAAATACTTAGAAAATTTTCGTGACTCTCCATAGACTTTGTACACAATCGTGGAGTGGCCTCTAGGTTGCAAAAGTTTTCAAAAATTGATTATGAACGTATTTGTTGTACAAAAAAGGTACTATTTGTAGCCCACATGTTTGTGAATGGGGAAATAGGTAAAAAATACAAACATGTATTTCCTTTAATAATAGTGTCACGTCATAACTGTGTAACAACTTACCATCGTCCGGCGGCGGATATTCCAGCATGGGTACGTCTACCCACAATGGAGGGTATGCCGTCACATCAGACGAGTTGGGTTGAGCCATGGAGCTAATCGGAGCCAAACTGCACAGCAGTTGCAACAGCACCCAGAACACAACAAGCAAAAACCGCTCACCCATCTTGCAACAAGTTCAATTCCGTGTTGTATGGTCTATGGTTAGTCAATGGACTGCCGAATGACCTTAAAAACGAACGTATACATGTACATGTACATGTACATGGGTGCTCTCTGTATGGTTATCTCATTGTAAGCAGGTATACTGCAGGAAATTGCAGCGTTAAAACGGCATTTGAAGAAAAGCACACATTGAAAGCGGAATGCGAAGTACTTTATGTACTGACTTATTATTCGGTATACGGCGGTATTACGTAATGAAACGCATAGTCGCTAGTCTGGGCGGTGGATGGAATGTGCGCGCGTGCAGGAACCACTTTTGCCTAGTTAGACTGGTAACCTAACCTCATTGAATAAGCTATTAAGGAAGTGATCGAGACTTCAAAAGGTGATCACTTTTTGACAGTTGTAGCTAGCGTGAATATCCGAAAATATGGACTCGTTGGTAGTATTGCGCATGCGTAAGCATGATAATAACCTATAAAAATGGCATATTTATAGGAGAGTGAATTGTCACGTGCAGTGGCGTATCCACGGGGGGGGGGCGTGGGGGCGACAGCCCCCCCCCCCCCATGAAACCTTGTCGGACCCCAGTCGATCGCCCCCCCCCCCCCCACTGAGATTTTGAGTTTCTAAAAAAATTATCATTGATCTACATGACGCCCCCATGAAATGTTCCAGCCCCCCCCCCCCCCCCCCCCCCCACTGAAAAATTCCTGGCTACGCCACTGGTCACGTGCGAGGGATTAACCAATAATAGGTAAAAGGAGTCCGATTTTCACAGGAGTCGGATTGTCATATGACACCGGCACCGTGGTGATTTACGTATCTAGAGCCCTAATCAATCATAAGAAAGAATGTTGATTGGCTTCAAGCATGATCCTACGTTCCCTGTCCTTTTTGGGATTGTATCATAGGAGTTTTTGAAACCTCGGTTCATTTGGAAATACGACTCCATGAAATTTATTAAGCCCTTATCTCGGGCGACTATGCCTCAAAGTGTTCGATATCCTGCTTCAAGAATATCAAATCCTATAAAGAGGCCAAACGTATATAGGCGCACTGTCCATTTCTTAAAAAAATAAATGGCTTTTCAAATGATTCTGTAGCCAGAGGTGAAGCCGAATCTTTAGATGAAGTTGGGGTTTTGGAAAATCGAAAACGTATACATACCACAGGCTGATATTAAGGCGCCCTCTTGAGACAAAGATCAGCGACTTTGGGCTGCTTCATCTTTTTTTTCTTTTTTAAAATTCATATAGATTGAAAAATATCAATCCCGCCCTATCTTTACGTCACGACACCGCCCTCTTAATGGCGCAAGATTTAACTGTTGGTCGACAAAATTAAATTTAAATACAAAAAGTTTGCATGTTCATCAGAAACGGGATGCAATATTTGCCTTACCATTTAATTAATCAATTTTATTCAGATAAATATGTACTGTTGCGATGGGTATAGCCTTTTAATTAACAATTAAATAAAGTTTCTGTTTTCATTGATGTATAAATGATGTGCAGCTGAAGAATATTACGGCTAACATAAATTTACAAAAGTGTAAATTTGTGAGTGTTATTTTTCTTAGCACAAAGAGCTCCTCTTTAAATGTCGCGTCAGAGCAAAGAAAAATAAGTACTGAAAGACTCATGCTCGATTATCAAATTAAAATAATACATTAAATTAAAATTATAACATATATACACATTATATTTAAATTATAACAATGATATCCAATGGAAATAGGTAATCTGTGCGTGCACAATCAGTTGTGGACTACAACTAGCCAATCACAGTGCACTATTGGGCTCGGTCGACTAATGAGGGCGATTTAGAATCGAACCCGTTCTAGCGCCCTCAATCATTGCCCAAATGACAGGCCAGTTTTTGCACAGTATGTCATGGTGTTCAGCAACCGAAACCATTTTCATATTTTACAATCATTGAGCACTTTCAAATAATAGTTAGCTAGTCTGCATGAGCACTAATGTTCTACAACTAGCGGCCTAAAAGTAAAGGAGCCACGCAGTATGCCGAAACCGAGGTTTTGGAAATGGCTCATCGGGCCCTGCAGGCATTGTTTGTCACGTTTAAACATGACTGGTTGCTTCTAACGACAAAGTATTGCCGCTTTTGGGTTTCAGCGGCGTGTTGGTCGTGGGTCCCGACGTCGAAGGTTTCCAGCTATCACGGCGAAGGCGGTTCCTCCAGAGGTGCCAGACTCTCTTGTTGCAGATGAAGGAGAGGAAGATGAGAAGCCCCTGGCAGGAGTTGAGGATGATGAAGATGTACCAGAGAGCGGTGACGTCACTGAATGCCGCTGCAAAGCCGAAGATCCATGTGAAGCCCATCAGACTGGAAATCTAGGAAAACAAGATCGGGATGTGGCCTTAGGCATCGAAAGTTAAGGTTAACTACTTTATTGCTGTACGTAATTGTTGTCGACTTCTTTCTGCAAAAGTTAACATCGAGTCAATCACAAATCTTATCACACAAGTCAAGTCACAGGTCAGGTCACAGGTTTTAAGGGATAATGATAAAGACATATTTCTTGAACAGCTATTCAAATGAGATATATTTAAACATATCTCATTTGAATAGCTTGTGGATTGCCTTCAGACTCAATAATCCATTTGCGACTTAATCCAATGCTTTGTACGTTTTAACCTTGCATTCTCCAGACCAAAGGGACTTTTGCAACATCACGTGATTCGGGGCAAGCCTTTATGCTAGCAACCACCAGCTCCGTCATGGTCTGGTGTCTTTTGTGCCATTCTCACCAATGGTGAACAATGTATTGGTGCTGAGCGTCTCTTACGTAACCATGCAAGAGCTTTCCCCGAATCATGTGATTAGCAACAGTGTCTTTGGTCTGGATAATTCAAGTTCAAATTTGTCAAGCATTCTGAGCAAGCCAGCGTAACATCAGCGTAAATCCCAAGGGTAGGCCCTATGCGTTACGCACGTCACTCGCAAATTGCTTATTATACATGATTGACCTGTGGGGACCTGTGGCGATGTCCGACATAATTCCATTACAACTCTATAGATAAAAGTGCATACCCTGATATAGATAAAAAGTTCTTCCCGCATCTTTTGCAATTCCGACTTGTCTGTCACTGATTGGGTCAGCTTCTTCGAAGCTCGCATTCCGTGGATGGTTAAGATGAACAGCACGGTGTTCACAAGAACCGTCAGGCCTATGGGAACTCCGAAGGTTACAAGATTGACGTAGCCATTGCCAATCCAGCAGACGCTCTCGCTACCGTACCAAAATGGGAGGTCTGCGCAACCACAGAGATGTATTATCAGGCAGGGGAGGACTATGAGTGTGGCTCCACCGAATGCGAAGATGGCCTGAAGACCGTAGACTCTCAAGTCGGCGTCAATTCTCCGAATTTGAGAGATAGAGGCGAAGACTCGGTTGAGAGAGAAAGCCAAGACCCCGGTCCAGAGAACCGTGGCTAGCCAGAAGAAGTGGCCCAAGACTGCCACTGCTGTGCAGGCTTGCGGGTTCCTGGTTGCAGAGCCGCTGATCAGAAGAAGCAACTGCGCCAGAAAGAGACAAGCAACCAGAGACATTATCGCCAGGCTGATCCGCTTCCTAAGCTCCTTAAACACACAGTATGTGATGAAAGTTATGGCTGCAGCTACCATCGAAATTATGTTACCGATGAGGCTAAGAACTTGCTGCGGCCTTGAAAAAACTAAAAATCTCCTTGTTGTGGTGCTGTTTTTGGTGCCGTTGGGTTCATAAAAGGAACACACTTCAATTTGGCCATCTTCTGTTCTGATATACTCATCCATCCTGAAAACATTTTTCATTGGGATGTAGATGAGCGATCCTGGATCGTTTTCATCCTCTTCAAAAAGAGACGAGTTTAGAGCCACACGCGGGCAAGCTAGAACTGGATCGGCACATATCTGCACGTCAGTAAATTGATTAAATGAATTTTCCCATTTTTGGAAGTTGGCGCGTATTATCGCCTGGTTCAGCGCGTACCAAGACGCGGAATCGTTGACGTAGACAAGGGTTGTACCATTTTCCGAAGGGAGGGAAAACTCGGTATCGTTTAACCAGATCCCGGGGCATTTGTATTTGGGAAGATCCTTGCAGTTCTGGTGGAGTTTTACAGACCATGTTTGGCGAGAAGCGATGGTTTGGCAGTGTGACGAATCCGGAAGGATTAATTTCGAGACACTTCGGAAGTCCATCAAAGTTGTGTTAACAGTTGTGTTGACGGAAAATGAAAACTGCATCCCCTCTGTGCAATTATTAGTGAGTCCTGGAGTGGCATCGGCCGGTGATGGAGTAGAAGATATAACCAGCAAGGAGCCTTTATCCAATCCAAGAAACTCCTCAAGACAGAGCTCAATATTTCCAACTGGATCATCTTCAACATTTGTGAGATTGTCCCGGCACAGCTCGCCCACATCGACTGTCACTTCCATTTCTATGTCGCTATTACCAGTATCCCCGCAACCCTGTCCTAGTGCCTTGAAGTCGGGCACGCAGTCATTCTCTTTGAGAAGGTAGCCTTCAGGACACGACAATCTGCGACAATCCGATGAGAACGGATCGTAGACTTCATTCTCAGGACATTGGACTCTCTCAGCTACCACTACCACCCTGTTTCGTTCGATTCTCACGCTGCTGTCGGAGCGGAAATCAAAGAGGATAGAGATAGGTGGAATGACTCCTGGTTGTTTTCCAGGACCGGGTTCTCCTCCAGGACCGGGTTGTCCCTCAGGACCCGGCCTGCCGGGCTTCAGTTCCGGACCTGCCGTCGGTGGAAAGGGTCCTGCCGTCGGCGGAAAGGGTCCGATTGGAGGATTTGGATAAAATACAGGTAGTTCTTCCTGGCAATCCGTGGCGTACTCTAATCGGTCAGGCCCGTACGGGACGTTACACAACGCACAGTGCGGGTTTTTGTAAACTCCGCTGTACGGTCGAGAGATCGTGGTGTAGGCCGTGTACGACTCGCATGCGTCGGTGAGAGGATGTTGGGGACTTATACACTGATGGACCACATCCGGGTAACAATGACGTGGCGGTGAAACCTCCTCCGCGTCCCCCTCCGGAAACTCCATCATGACGTCACAGTTAAACTCTGATTCCACCCTGCGGAGATTTCTGATCGAGCTCTGCAGGAGAGTGACTGCTCTGAGGCTTAAACTTTCGCTCCGGCACTCAACGACTATTTTCCAAGCGACTAAGTCCGCCAGATTCTCCCCGTTGCATAGGGCACAGTGGATGTTCCGGAAGTGTTTCTTGCTGATCTTGCTGTACGAGGGAACGGCGGATAAACCGTCATCTGGGTGTGGGTCTCGACATCGAACAGCCGTCTGGGCGTCAGGAGCGTCGGCAGGGCAGGTGGTGACGAGATAGTAGCTGTTTGATCGTCGGTACGGTGAAATGCAGGAGAGATTCTCGATCTGTTCAAATCGAAATTAAAAAGACCAGAGTCAATTACTGAAGAAAAACATCATTCCACTGTACATGTATGATTCACGATAGCAAATTCATCTTATTGACTCTTTAAACAATGTTTCTTTGGGAGCTTTTTCCTTAAAACATTCCTCCAAGAGTCACTGCGGCTTTTTTTTATCAAGTTAAGATACCCAAAGGGAGGAAAAATAGAAGAAAAACATAAAAATCTGAGTGGCAAACCTCATTTTCGGTGTTACTTCCTCCAGCAAAATCGGCTTCCTCCGCCCCCTGATCCGTCCCGCAAGTCTCCGGGTAGTCGTAACAGCAGTCGTCAAACGCCACGCACTCTGGATCGCAGTAGCAGAGTTGGGCGGGTATATCAGCCCGCGGCTGACAGCCAAGCCTACTGCAGAAATGCTTGTCTTTGCACAGACCCACTGTTGTGTTGCTTATCGTGATGGTCGTGACTGTGAACCAATGAATTTTAAGAAATTAAAAAGTTACAAGCTTCAATGGATTAGACAGTGGAGATTCAGGAATGAACGTAAAGCAAAGTTAAGTTTATAACTTCACTTGACGACAGACAAGGGAATTGGAAAGCTCGCTTTTAATTTTTTATTAAAAGGGCATATGCAACCATGCTATCAATGTTCGTTTTGCCATTATGAAGGGTATTTTGGTGTTTTTCTGTTCTTAAGTCAATGCGAATTTCCATATTCATGAGCAAAAATGTGATATCATTCCGGGCAGAAACCTGAATGTTACAGCCTATAGCACAAAAAGTTAATTTCGGATATCTGGCTGTCATAAATTTTCTTTTCTTTGATGATTCGTTACATATTGTGCAAGTACAATGCAGTAAGCAACCCTTTCTCACAAAATGCTTTCAGTATGCAAATTTTGGGTTCACAATTTGAACAGAAAACCCCTAAACCGTACAGTGTCTTCCTGAAATGACATCACAACAACAGCGCCCTCAGTTGTCGGGAAAAATGTGGAAAGTTTTTACATGTTTGAAAGAAGTGCACTTTTTAATCAAATTAGCCACAATAGAATGTCAAATAGTTTTCATACATTCAAGATGAGTAGAAAGTTGCACAAATGTGTTCCCAAGAAAAATGAACTGCATGAACCCTTTAATGTCGCACAGGTTCTTGCAAGCTTTAAGCGGCATATGCCTACCTAGCATTGAACCATTTCATTACCATTAGCTGGTACAGTGAAAGTGCCAGATTATTAGAGTAACGCACGTTTTGGCACCGAATTTCGAAGAGACACCATCAGTTTTGAGTTCAAGGAGGAAATGGGATCAAGGTTGTGGTTTTATGACAGGAACTCATACTCCGGTGTTAAGTATAAAATTACGACTGAAGGAGCCGGATGGGTATGTGGTCATGCACAACAGTCCGTTGGAATGGTGATGGCGGTTGATGACCAATTTGCAAATTTAAAGGAAAACCCTTCCTATGGGACGGTTTGTGGTTTGTTAATTGCATTTAGATGAAACAAAACTCTCATCGAAATATCATCAATTTCAAAGGTGAACAACTGTCCTTTTTTTAGAAAAAAATGGCGCGCTTCAAAGACTTTTTTTGGTATTTTCCAATACGGTCGCTCGAGATTCAGGCTTGATAAGGCGGCACCGCGCTCATAATGTGCAGGTGGCACGCGCGCTAACTTTTCCCTCAACCAATAGTAAGTTTGCCAAGGCTGCGCGTGGCGCGCAGTGTGGTGCCACCATTATACAACTAGTCTTTTCACTGGACGGCAAGTTAGACTATAAGCGAGAAACACAATGGAGATAGGGCCTCCATGCGGCAGCACCGTGAACCGCAAACTCCAAAATTCATACTTGATTTCCTTGTTAACTACTGGGACCAATTACGGTGAAATCTTGATAAGTCAAACCTCAAGGGAACAGGTTCAAAATTTGACTTCAGCAGAGTTTGAGTTAAGCATGCTTATATATCAGTTTTACTACTGAAGACAATGCGGATTCTTTGTTTGATCGACTTACCAGGTTTTTTTTAGTTATCAGAGTTTGACTTATCGAGATTTCACTGTTAGTAAATGCATACAAGAAAAATAATTTTAAACCCATTTTTAAATCAACTGAATCTAGCAACCATTATCGACAGAACCTTATAGGCCATTTATTACATGTATTCCATTTCATCATAAGTTCGTCCCACTTCTTATTGGTCAACTATCATTTGCATTATTGTCCTCGATACTCGTTAAATAAAAAAGGAAGATATATCCAGCGGTAAAGTACAAAATAGCTTGGTTCTTACCATCAGTTGGCTGTCGTTGTGTTGACGTTCCCGGTATCCCACGCGGTATTGCTGGAGCTCGCGAGCCGGGTTTGCCTCTCGGTCCGGCCGGACCCGGACCCGAGGCCTCCACGGCACACCGAAGAAGAAGGAGCACAAGAATTGCCGAGTGTATACTCTGCATTGTTCTATCAAGTTGTAGCCCGCGTCTGTATTGTAATGTGTCCCCAAATATGATATTAACTTGGCCAAAGTATTTTCAAAATTTTCCGATGATGTGAGAAAGGCAAAGACGTGTGCAAACAAGTTACTTACACGTATACCAACACCCCTTGACAACTTTTCCAAACTCACTGTGTAATGGCGACAAATCAATGTTTGAACTTTTCGGGCTTCTTGCAAAACTGCAGACTAGACGGCGATGGTGTATTCAAACGTGTACTGCGTAGCCCAAGTCCGTGGCAGAGTTTCCGATATCTTCCCGACAGCGTGGTTTTATTTTATAAGTAGCTGAGAAATTGCAGCGGAAATATGCCTCAATTGTGAAAACACATGGTTCTGTATCCGGTCGCGCTACGCCGTGACGTCACGTCTTACCGCACTTACTTATTGAGAAATAGAAACCATCCTTGAACTGGTGCCCTGCAGCCGCTGAACTTGCAAAAGCCTTCCCAGTGTTTTGATAATGATTATATAAAACAACTCTACAGAGCTTTTTAACCACCGTTCAGCACAGAAACTTAACTAATTGTAATGATTATATTATGAGTTAATGTAAAAACATTGCAGTGCATACACGCACCATACCACTGACTGCATATCCCACGCCGAACTTGGAAGGACTTGTGCAAGTTTAGTGCTGCGACAAGTTCAGCACCGTGTTGAGCCGTCTCCATAGAAACAGACTATGATAACATCATATCGGAAAAACATGACGGAAGTAGATGGCGTAGAAAAAAACCGCGTATCTTATAATACAGAACATTCGGCCGACGTGTTCCGGCCGTTGAAGGTTTTCCCCAGTTTTTTCTATGAAAACACATGGTTTCGAAAACCGATGAAAACGCCAACGTCAATAAAAAAAATAACAGCGTTGCTGTTGAAACCCCTCAGCCAGAGTCAAGTTATCATCCGGAAACCATTAACCTTTAACTCAACGTGGTGACCTTGACCTTTGACCCCAAAACCAGTCCCAACATGCCTGTACCAATGGGAAACCCCCTACCGAAGATAGACACCAACATTTCATTTCTAACTCAAGGTATCATTCGAAACCATTTACATTGAACTCACCATGCTGACCTTGACCTTTGACCTTTTGACCCCAAAACCAATCCCAACTTGCCTTCTCCCAAGGGGAACCCTCTTCCAAAGTTAGACACCAAAATCGCATTTCTAACTCAAGTTATCATCCGGAAACCATTTACCTTTAACTCACAATGGTGACCTTGACCTTTGACCTTTTGACCCCAAAACCAATCCCAACTTGCCTACTCCCAAGGGCAACCCTCTACCAAAGTTAGACACCAAAATCACATTTCTAACTCAAGTTATCATCCGGAAACCATTTACATTTAACTCACCACGGTGACCTTGACCTTTGACCTTTTGACCCCAAAACCAATCCCAACTTGCCTACTCCCAAGGGCAACCCCCTATCAAAGTTAGACACCAAAATCTCATTTCTAACTCAAGTTATCATCCGGAAACCATTTACCTTTATCTCACCATGCTGACCTTGACCTTTGACCTTTTGACCCCAAAACCAATCCCAACTTGCCTTCTCCCAAGGGGAACCCTCTTCCAAAGTTAGACACCAAAATCGCATTTCTAACTCAAGTTATCATCCGGAAACCATTTACCTTTAACTCACAATGGTGACCTTGACCTTTGACCTTTTGACCCCAAAACCAATCCCAACTTGCCTACTCCCAAGGGCAACCCTCTACCAAAGTTAGACACCAAAATCTCATTTCTAACTCAAGTTATCATCCTGAAACCATTTACATTTAACTCACCACGGTGACCTTGACCTTTGACCTTTTGACCCCAAAACCAATCCCAACTTGCCTACTCCCAAGGGCAACCCCCTATCAAAGTTAGACACCAAAATCTCATTTCTAACTCAAGTTATCATCCGGAAACCATTTACCTTTATCTCACCATGCTGACCTTGACCTTTGACCTTTTGACCCCAAAACCAATCCCAACTTGCCTACTCCCAAAGGCAACCCTCTACCAAAGTTAGACACCAAAATCTCATTTCTAACTGAAGTTATCATCCGGAAACCATTTACATTTAACTCACCATGGTGACCTTGACCTTTGACCTTTTGACCTCAAAACCAATCCCAACTTGCCTACTCCCAAGGGCAACCCTCTACCGAAGTTACAACCCCAAACAACATTTCTAACTCAAGTTATCATCCGGAAACTAAGCTGCCCGGACGGACGGACGGACGGACGGACGGACAGACACACATACATCCGGACGGACGGACGCCCTAGGCGATGACAATACCCCTCGAGCCTCTCGGCTGAGGGGTAAAAACCCCCAACATTTTCCCAGCAGCCTCCATATAATTACAGCATTTTTTTTTTTAGAGTTCGCACATGGATCTACATAATGCACTTAAACTGAAAACAGTTTGAGCAAATGGGTTCAGGGTGACCGTTTTAGCCGATTTTCGGCTAACTTTGACAGAATTTTCGTTAAAGGGAAAATACAACATTTGCAAACATCAAAAAATAAAGCTACCAAATCATTTTGAAATACCTTGCTGGACTGTTAGTGAATGACAGTGTAAAGCATCCCGTAAAATCATGGCACCTGGTTTACTGTCATTTTCAAGAAAAGTGGTATTTTTGTATCAATTTCCAATCAGCGTTGGAAAAAAACTGGGTTTTTTTCAAATACTGGCCCCAATTGACCATCGCACTTGTTTGCAATCGATTACAAACCTATGAACGGGTACGAGCCAGCTAGACTGGTTCCCTGACCTTACAATTCCCCAATGTATGTAAACTGCTCTGTTTCTTCTTATATGGAGTCAGGGAACCAGACTACAGGAAAACGATTGTTTTTCTTGGTTTTTATAGCATTTTCGAACCCAAAACCTCAAAAAAGTCAGTGTAACTATATTTGCTATATAATTCCAACCCCCCAATTCCATTCATTTCTGAAAATTACAGCAAAAGCAAATGATGTAAAAACGAGTTTGACAGAAAATTTGACAGAATGGATTTTTTTGGCAGATTTCTGGCAGAATTCTGCAAAAATGGTTATTTGACAGAAAAACAGCAAATTTGAGCAAAAAAAGTGTACACTTGTTTAAAAAAGCTTCAATGCTTTCAAACAAACCCTTGCATAATGGGACAGGTTGGCTGGTCTAGGTGCTGAGGTTCACTGGGAAACGGACTTTATATCGTCGTGGTGGGATCCCCGTATTGCCCGAAATTTACCAATAATTTCACATCATCTTTATGTGACTAGATTGTTTATGTAATTTGAATCTTAATTTAAGGCAATACTACCAATCTGCATGTGATTTTAGGTGTTTATAGTGAATTTCGAGTAATCCTGGGGAATTTGGCAGATTTTTGATAAATCTGACAGATTTTTGATGTGCGTTTAGCAGAATTTGGCTCTGGCCTTACGGTCACCCTGAATGGTTGTACCCAATGTAGGTCAACTACCAACTGCCTGTATATTATGTCGGGCAAATTCTTCCCGGCAACAGTTGATCAAGTTTTACCCGAATTAACCAACAATGAACAAACTTCCCACAGCAACTGTTGCCCAAATAACATTGCCCAGGCGTGTTTTACCGATTTGTTTTGCAGTGATAGTAGAAATATCACATGATCACAATTAATATACGGGAAATGGGTCTTGGCCTTGGGGGGACATTCCCATAGACTTGATTACACAATTTTTCCGTATTTAATGTCACCTAACCCCAATTTTACCTTATCTATACGAATTTCGGTATACATGTACATGTTTAATATTTTGGACCACGAACAGCCTAAACTTTTGTCTCAAAATAGGAGCTGTGACATTATAGGGCCTACTAATGTCCGGTGTCTCCCTAAGGTATACATGTAATTAACCGTAACCCCAGCCCAATTTACTAGCAACCATACCCATTCTGGCAAATTCCAACACCCACATGGGAAATGGACCGATCCAGTAAGCCCCTCCCACTGCGCACGTGGGCAAAATAACACGTGCTCTTCTCTGATCCAATGCCACACTGCATTTTCCTGCCGCGCGCATCGTACGTGCGTGCACGCATGTCGGACATAAATCACGGCTGTAATTGGTCAGAATACCGTGGGGCGGTGCTTACTGGATCGGTCCATTGTACACCGTGACGCGTGACACACTGTTGGACTTAGTTTCTGGAGGTATGCCAACCCCAGTGTATCCTATCCCAACAGATTTAAACAAAACCTGCTGTAGAACTTTTATGGGTTGGGTTCGGTTAGGGTTGACGACAAAATGTCTCCAAAAGTTGACATCCACATTTGTACGACCCTCCTCCACGAGTTAATTATCATAAATACATGTATCAACCTTTTTTGGCGGGCTTCCATTGGTCGATACCGAGACCACGCGGAGTCACGCCGATGCGAGTCACGCTGATGAATATGCTGACGCGCTATACGTCACCGTTGCCGCCAAAAGTAACATACCGAAAGACCACGTGTTGTTTTGCTAGCGCGGCAAAAAATGTATTCAATTTTGACACGCAGATTTAAACTCTCTCATTATTGAAGTTACCCCTCATGGTCCAATGCCTTCAACGTGGCCACCACCTCTTTCTACCCAAAGCTCTGCACGAAGTCTAGTCTATTTGACCATTTCAACCTTTGCATAATTAACCATCAGCCGGAAATCTTAGCCAGGTAAAACTTGGCCCAGTACAGGTTTTGACCCTTGACAGAATAACAACGAAATACGAATGCTCAGCCTCCGTGGACACAAACAAACAAGGTATCATTGGAAAGAGGACACATCGGTGTTTCACATGATCTGTAACATTTCAAAACATTTATTAAATTTTTTATATTTACCTCTGGGTTTTCTTTTGTTTGACACACCCTGTCATAGTATACTGCAGATCCAAGCAAGTTTTACAACTCACATACATGTATCTTATATTTTTTTGAGTTGCATAAAATAGGAAAAAAATGTTTTTAAAGTGTCAGTATCCTTGTGTCTACAATATAAGTGCGATTTTTTTTCGCTTTTCTTTGAGTGGTATAATAAGTGCGTTTTTAAGTGTTCTGTCAATTTTTTATCCTGTTAAGTCAGTAAGATAAACAAGCTTTAATATTTTATGTGAAGTTCAAAACACTATACTACTACCTTGAAATTTAGCATATGAAAAGCAAGTCAGATTTAATATATGGTCTATACCAAAATGTCTAGTCCAATATGGAATGATTTTGAACTGATACAACTTTATAAAACTGTGCAAATTTGAAATACATATGGCATGATAAGCTTCACGAAAATACGGTCTTAATTGAAAACGATTGGCTTTTATACAATTCCTAACATAGGAAAAATGACATGGATATCCTATCAATATATCATGATATTGATATCACAAACTTCCCCTTGGTTGGGAAAATTCTGAGATACTAGGGCAGTTTACTTGAATAAATGGTGGGCTACATCTACTGATCAATCATGCTGCAGCCATATTGGTCAGGTACCCTGACGTCAGCGCAAGGGAGTTCAATGTCCAATTTGATACGGTAAAGGTGCCAGACTATCAGCCAGACGTCTTGAGTGATCTTAAGAGAGAATCTAAGTGCAGTCACAAAATGGGCAAAGATGGGCAGATGATTTTTCTTAGAATTCTTTGGAGGATGGGTGGAGATTGGTTGGGGTTGGGATGGGTTGGGGTTGGGTTGGGTGGGGTGGGGAAGGGTGGGGCTGGATTGGGATGGGGTGGGATGGGTTTGGAGGGTTGGGGACAGGTTGGGTGGAAAAAGAAGGGGTAGGTAACGATAATCTCCAAGGGCAGGACACTTAAAATGAAACACTGCAAATTATGAAATCTTCGATAAGACATATTGAATTGCCTGAATAAAATGTTTGTGGCTAAATACAACTAAGGTACCAGACTATCGGCAAGATGTCCTGATGTGATCTAAAAAGAGAATCTAAGTGCAGTCACAAAAGTAAGATTGGCAAATGATTTTCCTTAGAATTCTTTGGAGGATGGGTGGAGATGGGTTGGGGTAAAGGGCGGATCCAGGGGGGGGGGGGGCCAAAAAAAATTAGGTTCGTTTCTGAGGGGGGGGGGGGGGCAACGGCCTAATTGTTTTTTTTTTAAGTGACATGGCAATAAAGGCAGGCACTGCATACACCACCATCTCAGTTTTCCTCCAAAAGATTTAATTAAAGTGGTCAGAAATTGTCTCAAATCGCACCACAGAGCATCTAGAATCAAAAATTTTTTCGGGGCCCTTAAGTGGGCCCCAAACCCCATGCGTTAATTTTGGGGACCCACTTTTTTGGGGGAACCAAATTTTTGCTCTGGATCCACCCTTGGTTGGGGTTGGGATGGGGTGGGGTGGGGTGGGTTGAGGTGAGGTGGGGTTGGGGTGAGGTAAGGTTGGGGTGGGATGGGATGGGTGGGGTTGGGGACAGGTTGGGTGGGGCAGTGAAGAGGGGGTAGATAATGATAACCTTCAAGGGACGCTTAAAATGAAACTGTAGTGTGCAGATTATGTAATCCTCGATAAGACATATTGCACTGCCTGAATAAACGGTTTGTGCGTAAAGACAACTCCTTTCTAACATGATAGGTTTGATTGTCTTAAAGAGGGTCTACAAAGGGGGAAGCATCAGTAAAGGGCGCCCTCATATCTTCCCAGTGGTACCAATCAACCTAGAAGTAGGACTGCAGTGTCCCGCTTCGTCTGATGTCGCTCGTCCAGCAGTGGAATCCGCCTCCGTAGGAGTTGGCGTAGCGCATGGAGGCCTTGACCGTCTTGATGCCAAGCTTCTCAAACATCTGGATGGTCGGGAGCTCGTTGGCATCCACCATGACGCGGTCGTGGTCCAGCATCAGGACGTTCATGGACAGCCACTGAGAGCCCAGCCACAACGGGTGATCTGTGTGACCAAGAAACAAGACAAGGTTAGTCTAGTAAAACTGCTCCCAGAGCACTCAAATTTCAATTCCATCGATTCAGAATGGCCACATTCACTGGAAGCCTTTTCATGCAGCTGGTCAACTTCAATACCAAACATATGCTTTAAAGGTAGAGTATATCATTTGCGGCAATACACTGTACCTGCTGGCATCAGAGGTGAAGCGGTCTCGACAATGTCCCACCCAGCCTTCTTGAAGAAGTCGATCTGTTGGCAACCCCGACACGGGTTGACCAGGACAAGCCCTGGTCTGATCAGCATAAGAGTGGCATCGATGTGCATGGGCCGAGGGTCATCAAAGGTCAACAGGTGGATGTTATACTCGTCACCAAGGTGACGATCCATCCAATCAATGCCGAAGATGTTGGTCACCTGATCACAACGATTTGCATTTAGAGGTTTTTTGATTTCGCCCACTCACATGACACATTAACTGATCGGCCTCACTGGAGCCGCCATTTTACCAGGCAAATTATAATTCTACGCGTCGTATCAACCGAAGTGCGAGTACGTATCTTGAAACCACACAAATTTCATAACTTTATGCCAAACAAGTTGTTTATGTTTTTCTTCAAAAAGTGAACAGTTTTAAACAATTTGAGATACGATCTGAAGCTTGAACGTGCAGACAATTATGTCCTCTAAAAACGCAAAATCCCCCAAATAAAAACAAATAAACTGGCAGGGACGCACCCTTGAAAATTACATAAACTCGAAATTTAGAAAAGTCTGTTAAGATTTGACACTTACTGACGAGTCCCATTTGATTGAGAAATTTCAACGGTGAGAATGCTAACGTGCCTGGCAATATCGCGGAATTTGATGCCATTTCATGTGAGTTTACCTCTATTGGGAAAGACACCGCAAAATGGGGAATAAACAAAGAGAAAAGGGAGTACCCAAAGTGTTATTAATTTAGTAGTCGAAAAAGCAACCACTTGCGCGCCAAATACAAATGTATCAGTTAGTGACATTGTCCACTCGAACTTACGTATCTCTGGTCCCGGCCCAGTATCTTGAACCCTTCTGCTATTTAAACAGTCACAGACAGTCAAAATTCACTTCCACTTCCCCTGCTTTACTTTTAACAAAGGCTAGTCACCAACAGTCAGGTAATATGTCAAGTAAGCACCGTGGCTAGTCAAACTGTGTCAACAGACAAAGCAGACAAGTTGTGGTCATCACAGCTGTTTTATCACTCACCCAGAGTTTTAAGTTAAACAATCCCAGCCAGTCAATCCCGCTTTATGTAGGCTGGGAAGTCTTAACTGTTGAAAACAGTCACTTGTTTGATTATGACTGAATTGACTACTTGGCACAGAATGTATGTTTGCATAGGAGGGTTAATAAACATATGTTTATTCACTGGTAGAGGTCATATTGTAAAGAGAATGACAATTTGTGGGAGTTCTCTTTTAGAAAACTATCTTTTGTACAGGAATTTGTTTGGGCAATGAAGGGGTACTTATACAATTCTCATAGAGATGCATGTGAATTGTTTTCGTTTTGCTGAAAGAACACTTACCTTTTTTTGTGATCCGTGGACAGAACTTTAAAACGGTGTTTGTATTCAAAACTCCGTACCTTGAAAAGTACATGAGTGATTTGAATGATTCTTGTACTTAAAGAAAGTTCATTGATTTGGGCTTTCATGTCCTAGATTTTGAAACTGCTACAGGCAAAACTTCATTCAAAAATTGTTTTTTTGTTTGTTTTTGACTCACCCTATATTGGCAAGATATAAATATCATTTTGGGCACATTTTTTATACTTTGGCATAGCCTGGGCACAATTGTTCAGTACGTTTTCACCAATAATATGCCATTTTCACAAATTCCATTTTCTCAAGTTCCAAAACTCGTTTTTGATTTAATTAATATACCTGGCTTCTCTGCACAAAAATGTCCTTTCCGGCCCGCACGAAGTCAGCCGCGTCGAAGCAGGGTTCGAACTCGGTGGTGAAGTGCCGTCCCTGGTGATGTTGCAGCGAGCGTTCCTCATCCGATAGGTCCATGACATCCTTAACAATGAGCCAAAGTCAAAGATTAGTTTGATATTCACTCAAACTAAAGTTTTAAGTTGTTTCCTTAGCTTTTATGACTGCCATCGATCCGACATAACGACTTGACTAATATAACGACTTGACTAATATAACGACTTGACTAATATTAGTATGGTTATTCATTTATTCGCCCAGCGAAATGCATATGCATTACATTTCCATAGAGAGGGCCAATGAAAACCTAGCTGTATCGCTGGGAAGCATCCATTATCAGAGTGGGGATACCGTTTACAGCATGCTTGATTAATGCATGCTTCTTTTTTTGTAGCTGTTTTTTTTCAAACGATTTTCATGAAATTATTAAACTCAGCGGTAAACTAAAAAATATCATGTCCAAATCTTGTTTTTAGAATAAGAATAGAATGATGCATGATTCCAAACGACTCAGGAATTAGCTTTCGACCCCACAAGCAATCGATTCACTCCAGCCTATGTTGCATGGTGAGGCATTCACCGTCTGTGAAATATGACCAAGTGGGAACGTCGCACTGCACCACGCCGAGGTGCATAAGTTTTATGTCAGGTGTGGTATAAATATTCATATCCTTCCAATTCTTAGCCAATCAGAGTGCTCCGTCCAAGTTTGGTAGCGATCTCCGTGCCCTGTGCACAACAGGGTTGTAGATTAATCAAGTCGGTAATTGGAAGCAACGTACACCCATATGGGGCCGAGGATGCAGGAATCGTTCCCGCGTGTTATTATACCGCGCGCTAGTCCCATGATGGTTTGCTGTAGTCAACGCTGGTGGTTCATACTGGTGCGGTACGCGGCGGCGCAGGTGGACTAAACACGGCCAATTATCGACTTGATTTCAAGTCTTGTGAAGAACCTCTGATGGACCATCCTTCTCTAGAAGGGAGAAAGAGATTCTCATAATTAGGAATCACCGTCATCCAAACCACCATGATCTGAAATCATGCCAGAATCTAGTCAGTTTCCAGGGGTGTGAGTGACCATCACTGATAAAAATAGCTGAAAACAGCTGAAAAAGGTGTAAAAAAGCTGAATTTGGAAATCTCCTATACTTTTGTACACAGCAAGTGAGGGGAAAAAGCTGAAATCCAAAACAAAAAAGCTGAAATCAGCTAAAACCCTGATATTTCACACCCCTGGTTTCACCATTTAATCGAATACACTTGAACCAGTCCATTTGAACTTCTGTCTATGGTAAAAGGCTCTCTCGTTTTTTCTTCAAAAAAAAATGCATTGGGGTGTGGTCTAATTTGTCCACGCCTTCGTTGCATAAAACTATGTTATTATACAGTTTGTATTGCTGTGAGGGCGTGGTCCAGTTAGACCCCGCCTTCAGGGAGTGATAAACCTTCTTATTGTACAAACTGGTTGGGTTTGAGGACGTGGTACAATAGCAAGGGCGGATCCAGAACACAATTTGGGGGGGGGGGGGCAAAAAAAATTTTGGTCCCCCAAAAAAGTGAGTCAAAAAAAATACGGCGTGGGGTTTGGGGCCCGCTTAAGGAAGGACCCCGAAAATTTTTTGGATTCTAGATGCTCTGTGGTGCGATCTGAGGCAATTTCTGACCACTTTAACCAATGTTTTTTTGAGAAATTAAAAGATGGTGGTGTACTCATTGCCTGCCTTTATTGCGATGTCACATAAAAAAAAAAAAATGGTCATGGCCCCCTTTGGCCCCCCCTGGATCCGCCCTTGTACAATAGTGGGACCCGCCTTTGGGGGGGGGGAACTTACCTTATGCACACACACTGTGGCTGTGAGGGTGTGGTCTTATTTAGCCCCGTCTCCAGGAAGGGGTAAGCTTACCTCATTATACAGTTTATCTGACATGAGTGGCTTAGGGGGCGTGGTCCACTTAGCCCCCGCCTTGAAGTACTCCTTAATCAGCTCCCGGTAGGCGCGATACTCAAAGAACCTGGACCGCCACGCCATGGGGCACTCGATGATTTCTTCGCCGACGATCAGCAAAATGTCCCGGGGCATGGCGCAGTACATGCCTAGAATTGAAGTGGGAAACCAAACGAAATGCGTGAAATTCAGACAACCGTTAGTTTCCTACAAGTTAGCACTGTCAGATATTTTATGGCTGTATGTTGAGTTTTTGTTATTTGAGTCAGAGTTGTAACAAGTCACTGAATTTTGTGACTCGAGTCGAGTCAAGTCATTTTGCGAAAGTGACTCGAGTTGAGTTGAGTTATTAGGTGAAGAAGGTCCAGTCACAGTATGTGGTCGAGTGGAGTCGAGTCAAGTCACGGTGTATGATCAAGTCGAGTCGAGTCGAGCGAAATTTATACTTGAGTCAATTTGAGTCACTGATATTTGAATGCCATCTAAAAATAAATTACAGAATGGAACAAGGAACACAAGGCACCAGTTTATAATGAAGATCCAAAGACTTAAATTATGCTGTATGGTACCAATAGACAGCTTCTGCAGGACCTCGGAGATCTACGTAACAGTTAAAAAAAAGTGCAATTTTGGTTTTATCTCTGGTTTGGCTTAGGGTCTGGGATAATTTTTAGCTGACAACTTAAAATCCAAATTGCAACATACAAAACTGTTTTTGATCATACAGAACTGAATAAAAAAATGTTTTGAAAGCAGGACATAAATTTGGCCGGAGTTCCATCAAGGGCTTAAGAAATCGTCCGAAGGCACTGATAAAACCAAGAATTGTGGAATATAAATATAAAAGTGACTCGAGTTGAGTTGAGTTATTAGGTGAAGAAGGTCGAGTCACAGTATGTGGTCGAGTGGAGTCGAGTCAAGTCACGGTGTATGATCAAGTCGAGTCGAGTCGAGCGAAATTTATACTTGAGTCAATTCGAGTCACTGATATTTGAACGCCATCTAAAAATAAATTACAGAATGGAAGAAGGAACACAAGGCACTAGTTTATTATGAAGATCCAAAGACTTAAATTATATGCTGTATGGTACCAATAGACAGCTTCTGCTGGACCTCGGAGATCTACGTAACAGTTAACAAAAAGTGTAATTTTGGTTTTATCTCTGGTTTGGCTTAGGGTGTGGGATAATTTTTAGCTGACAACTTAAAATCCAAATTGCTACATACGAAACTGTTTCTGATCATGCAGAAATGAATAAAAATATGTTTTGAAAGCAGGACATAAATTTGGCCGGAGTTTCATCAAGGGCTTAAGAAATCGTCCGAAGGCACTGATGAAACCAAGAATTGTGAAATATAAAGTCTAGTTCTGGGATAGCAGTTTGTGAGGGACTTGAGTCCAGTTGAGTCATTTGCTTCCATTGACTCGAGTCAAGTCAAGTTGAGTCAGTTACTCGTTAGGACTCAAGTCGAGTCACTAAAAGTTGTGACTTGAGTCGAGTCATTGACTAGAGTCATTACTTACAACTCTGCTTTGAGTAAGTGGCGTTATCTCTCAATGAGATGCAGACACCTGTGACGCGCACGGCTGGAGCATGCCATTGGTCGACTGGGAAATTGGAGAGACGCATGTAATGTCGCCCTCGTGTGCAGTGATTAAGTCAGTGACTTTGACTTAAGACGAGCAACTGAAAGAGTCGTTATTCGACACATAGATAGCATACCTGTTGAGCTGAAATCAGGCGTCTTATACTCCTCAGTGAAGTCGATAGCATCGGGTCTTCTGACGACGATTCCCTCTTGAGTGAGAATGTTGCAGACTTCTTCGACCTCAGCTATTGCCTTCTCCGTGTGTTCCTTGGGCCAGGGCCTGCCTTGATTGTCTCGGAAGAAATCCCAGTGTTTTTCATTTGCGCTAACCTTTAAAAAAAAAAAGACCAAATCAAAAATCAATGAGGTTTTATTTGTAAGTTTAAGTTTTCAAGTTTTTACAAGTGATACACCAGCAACCTTGGCATGCCCATTCTATTTTAACGTTTATATTCGCATCGCTGCAATTGGCTGAATGACAACGTGTCCCGGATGCTGATTTTGGGCGCAATTCAAAACATGACTCGGCAACTTTTGAACTGAAATCGAGATCCTAGAATATTTTTTTCCGGAATAAACAGGGTGAACCCTCCCCCCCAAAATACTATAATTCGTCGGACCAGTGCCCGACATCGCGTAGCTGCAATCGGCTATTGCGAACGTGTCTTGGACGCAGAGTTCAGGCCCAATTCAAAACATAATTCAGCAACTTTTGATTTGAAATCGAGATCCTAGAATGCTGTTTTTCTCGGAATATACAGCTGAAGCTGAGCTGAAACTTCATCAGGTTAGTTGTTCAGCACCCTTCTTTAGATTTTGAGCACGTTTGTTACTTCAAACGAACAAAATGCACAAATTACAAATGATGGACTGTACCTTTAATTCGGGGCTAAAGGGGGGAACGACAGCATTCTCAACTCTTCCCACGACCACTTCCTCCAGACGGTCCCATTCATTGTAGGAGGATACTG
This sequence comes from Patiria miniata, assembly GCF_015706575.1. Taxonomy (NCBI): domain Eukaryota; kingdom Metazoa; phylum Echinodermata; class Asteroidea; order Valvatida; family Asterinidae; genus Patiria; species Patiria miniata. Next base: position 5,510,121 of record NW_024037056.1, on the reverse strand, counting down.
GGCTGGTCTTGGCAACCTGCTCCTTGACTTGAAAGGCAGTGGGAGTTGTTGATTCCAAACGGCTCCCGACTTGAGACACAGCCACGCCCAGTGAAGATTTCACACGGGTCAGCTATACGTGTATATGGAAAGCGACAGAGAAAACTGTGTTACTTTTTGCATGCATGTTCCGTTGATGGTCAGTTTAATTAATAAGTACTTTCGTTTCCCTGTCTTTGTTGTGATCAATTTTCAGGCATTGCACACAGTTAAAGTTTTGATTTAGGCCAAATTTAAAAAAAAAGTTTAGCGTCCCGCCCGCTTCCTAATAGAGGCCGCCTCTTTTTTTTTGGGGGGGGGGGGGGGGAGGGACCCAAAATGATAAATTTTTCAAAGTGACATCATTTTGGCCTTATTGTCTGTTGCATCTAGCCCATATCAAGCTGATATATGTCATTTCCTGAGTCCAAGTGCCGGCCATTTAAAAAAAAAGCTGGCGGCTTTTGAAAAATAGCCCAGTCGGGCGGCCATTTTGGAGAAAAAAAAGGGCCTCCTCCTAGTAAAAAAAGGCAGGACGCTATAATGTGTTTTTTAAGTGGCCTAGTATAGGCCTTCTCGCGTCAAAGAGGGCGTTGTACAATCTTATGCTAAAAAAAAGAAGAAAATCTGCTTCCGATTACATGGCATTTGAAAATAGGGTAGGTAGGTAGGGAAATGTGTTTTTGGCAATTTTTTTTGTGTACGATCATATATGGAGGTGTCTGCGTGTAGTCAAGGGTAAAAGGTAGTAACTTTTATTTCGCAAAGGGTTGTCAAAAAAGGTAGGGTAACCAGAAGCAGAACTATTTTTTTTTAGTTTTGGCCTTACTATCCAGCTAAATATCCACTATCTTAACTAATATACAAAATACTAATACAAGAATTAATTGTCACCATTGTCGCTGAGTTGAAGACTTGGATGCTTCGGTGCATGCTTCTGAGGAAAGCCATATTTCATTCACTTCACCTACAAAGAGAAGAAAAAAATGCCAAGAACTTGGATAATTTATGACGGGTAAAATAATGGATTGGACACCTGACAAAAAGTCGTTTTCTGACTAGTCAATGCACATGTATTCCCCCCCCCCCCAAAAAAAACCTATAAGGCCAAAAAAAGAAAAAAGTACTCGGTCTCTGGTCAGCGCGCGCGTCGATTTTAATCATCATGTCAACTTTTTTTTCTTCAAATTAACACGGAAGCTACAACAGCACCCTCTATTGCCGCGCCTCCTCAAATTTTTGTACCAAGGAGCACCGAGGAATACCAAGGAATGGGGAAATTGCACCAAGGCAAATTATGGAGGACACCAATGTATAATGAGGACACAAAAAAGCAAAATAGTACCCACCTTGTCTGTACAATACAAGCTTGAAAAAAAAAAAAGCCACCAAAAAAAAAAAAAAAACCCGCGTCCCCGCATCAATTCCGGAACTTCGGTCTGACCAGAGACCGACTATTTTTTTTTTGGCCCAAGATCCTGGCCCTATTTCAAAGCGCTGCTATGCTCACCATTTTTTGTGCTAACACTGCCAGCAGAAAAGTTTTGGGCTAACCTTGTAAGCATAGTTACCGAATGTACTGTATACGCAAGAGCAGAAGTCAATATTCCTCGCAATAGCAGTGAAGTTCGCTTACTGTAGGCATAGTCACAGAGTATTTTCTGCTAAGTACAGTATTGCAGGGATTTTTTTGGTGAAAGCAAAGCTGTGATAATTATATCGAATCCATACATGGACTGGACATCACTAATTTTTCCCTGCACTGAGTTAGCCATCAGAAAGTTAATATAACTATAAAAAGGCCTAAAAAGTCAAATTGGAAAGATTCCCAGATCTGGCCATCACTACTTTTTTTCCCCTTCAGTGAACTATCAGCCATCAGAAAGTAACAATATGTCCTAAATGTCAAATTTAGCAGTGAAAATATTGAAGTATTTACTGAGAAAACCAATTGTTCAGACAAGTCTCATAATACAGACTTATTTTGTGCCTAGGTTGACAAGTGATGGCCAGATATGGGAATCTTTCCTCAAAATTTACAGGGAAAAAAATTGGGAAAGAATGTTGCAACCTAGCTGACACTGCTTTTTTCTTCTTCATATATCATCTCAATAAAGGTCAGTCAGTCATTTGCAAAAATGTAGTCCCACTAACTGGGGCGCTAGACATGCTAGAACTCCTTTTTTGACACTTGGGATGTTGGTCTAGTCGTACTAGCTGGTAGAACTATGGACAGACCAACATCCCAGATGTCAAAAAAGGAGTTCTAGCGCCCCAGTAAGTGGGCCTACCAAAATGATAAAAGTAAGACATGAATCTGGGACTGAGAAATATTTCCAATTTTGTTGGGAAATGCTTTAAAAAATTTTTTTACTCTCCATAGACTTTGTACACAATCGCTGAAGTAAAAGTAGCATCAGGTTGCAACATTCTTTCCAAAATGTGAAGTATTTACTGAGAAAACACTTGGAATTTTTCAAACCAGACTGATAGGGTTTGTGCACAGGATGCCAAGTGATGTCCAGGTATGGAACTCACTCCAGTTAGGCCTACAGTGTTGAAGCAAGGCGCTCGACCGAATGGCCAGCAGTACGTGTGTTTTATTTCTCCATGGTCTGTTCTGTCGGCCGGTGGGATCAAAGTTCACCATTGTCTTGCATAATCGATTACAAAGTGTGACACTAAGTCAACAAAAAATAATCGGTTTGAGGAAAAGATCATGCGTTCATTTCGTGATATGTGGCATGATGAGTAGTCTATGCACCTTAACTGACCCTGGCGAAGCCGCGGCGACAAGAGACTGGGCGCCGTGGACAACGGGTACGATGACCTACCCCTTGAACTAGGCCCGCCTGGTGCATGGGCGCAAGTTGCGCGAAGCCCCCCGCCGGAGTGGCATGATGTACACGGCCCCGGCCCAAGTGTAAATTTTAACAGGGCCTAGCCAATATCCTCGAAGAATAATGACGCACATCTAAGACTTCTGCTGATCTGTTAATCGGACAACTAATTAATATACTGATACCTGATACATTTCTTACCAGTATATAATCACAAAGTAAGGAATCTGATGAATCACCTTTTATCACGACGATCTTCAAGTTGAAAGTCCGAGCTCATCCGGTGTGGTTCAAGTTCTACGGCGCGGACAAGTCATGCACGGATCGTTTTGATAAACCACTCAGCCTAGCCAAACGTTAACAAGGGACGCGTGATATACGGCCCCTACACTACAAGTGGAAAATTACCATGAATACATATATAAGTCAACAAAGACTTAGGCCGTGTCCGAAACGGGCTTCAGAGCTACGGCTATTGTCAGCGCGTTCTCACGTATTTTCAATGGGCGTGGACCTAGACCAAGCTCTAGACAGTTGATTCGGATGCAGCAGAGCTAAGGGGCCATTCATAATTTTCAATGTTTTAAAATTTCGACTATTTTTCCAAATTGTGGGTGGGTGGGCAAGCTAAATAAATGAAAATCGAAATTCACTTTTCATGGAAAAAAATGAGCCACAAAAAATTGATCTTTTGACTTGCCTGAACTACGCGCAAGCGTTCCGATATTGCGATGCGTGTTTCTTTTCCAACTTCGTCCCCTGTATGTTCTGTACATTTTTTTCCGAAAGGACACGCAACCCGCACAGGCTCGCCAGTGGGATGTAATGCATGTACATGTACATGTTTTTTTTTTATGCCTAACAAATCAGTTTTTTATTAATCGAAATTAGGGGTGGGTGGGTGGGTCAAAATAATTTGGAAAAAAAGTCGAAATTTTAAAACATTGAAAATTCTGAATGGCCCCTTAATCAAATGGACCGATCCAGTAAGCCCCTCCCACTGCGCACGTGGGCAAATTAACACGTGCTCCTCTCCAATGCCATAATGCATTTTCCTGCCGCGCGCATCATACGCGCGTGCACGCATGTCGGACTTTTGTGCACGCAATGTCGGACATAAATCACGGCTGTGATTGGTCAGAATACCATGGGGCAGTGCTTACTGGATCGGCCTTTAACCGCTTGACTGCATCCAGCGGCTTTCAAATTTGCAGGGAGCCGTAGGCAGGGTGACCGTTTTAGCCGATTTTCGGCTAACTTTGACAGATTTTTGGTAAAAAATTAAGTTGACAGAAAAATTGATAGAATGGATTTTTTTGGGCAGATTTCTGGCAGAATTCTGCAAAGTGGATATTTGACAGAAAACCATAGCAAATTTGAAGAAAAATTGAACATTTGTTTAAAAAAAGCTTCAATCTTTTCAAACGAACCCTGGCCCAAGGCTCAGTTTGCCACTCCATATTATTTCTTTTCAAGATCAGCATCCGACATTTTTCAACATTGTTCAAGCCTAGTATGCAATCAGTGCACCTCGTGTAACCTAAAGAAAACAAATCTGCTACATTTTTTCTGGTAGGATCACCGATTTTACAGAATTCTGCTGGAAATCTGCTAACATTTTCGTTCTTGTGCTAGATTCCTTTTTTTTCCAAAAAAAATCTGTTAGTTGAAAATCGGCTAACTGAAAAAGTCAATGGATAAAATAAATTTGAAATAAAAATCACATGTCCTTAATAAAGTCAATCGTATTGGAAAAAAAACTTTTAAAAGTCTACAAAAATTCTACATGAAATTGAATTTTTGTGCACTCTTGGTACATTTTTAAAGATTTTTGGCTTTTTCAGATTTTTTTTCAAGTTTTCAAGATCTTGAATTCAAGCAGTGGCAACACTGACCCTAGGCTCCGCGCCAACTAGACCGGCCAGGATCTGGTGTCGAGGTAGTCTGTCAAACCACAAAAAATGTAGCTAATTATATTTTTGAAAATTCATGGCTACGTATTTGAATTTTATTACTGAATTCTGATAAGTGAACTACATAAATTAACGCCGAGCCAAATTTAGCTTTCAAATGAACTATGAAATGGCGCATTTGTTTTATCGGTGACCTCATCTCTCTGAAACTTTTAGTTTGTGCAAGCCTATGATTAAAAACGAGATTTGGGTAAACGGTGTTCTCCTCGAAAAAAAAAAGAAGTGCCAGTTTCACGTTCATTTCCCGGGCAAATAATTCATCCATGACGACAAAAACTGCACAATACCACGTACATTACTAATTGTAAAAGTTGGTATCTTAAAATGATGCAAAAACCCATACACCGGGGGTTTGTAGAGAAAATATCCGATTATTTTTTACTCCCCATCGCGCTCAATTAACTTCGGCAGCGACCGCAAGCCTCATTTTACTAAAGAATAAGTTAAGACAGGATCATAATGCCGGCACAACACACTTTTTTGGAGGTACCGGGGGTTTTGTTCCCGAAACCAAAACTTCCGCCCAAGTTTTACAGCTGAACGGCTCAAATGTATTGCTTTTGTTGAGTTATGGTGTACGCATGAGTGTAAATATTCAAGAATAAAATTCGTTTGGCCCGAAGCGATATCCGACTGCATGGCGAGATTAATTATGTGTGAACAGATTCGCTGATTAATTAGGCAAGACCCCGCCTCTTGACCTCCTAGATTTTGACCAATCAGCGGACGCTTTCTAAATCGGGTCGTCGGTCGATTCCGCCTTTTGCGCGTCATTGACAATGGTTTTAAAAAAAATGTGTCACGCTCTCTGCTCATGTTACGCGATATCGCGCCCGGCTGTTGTTGTATTACAAAATACTGCATTTGAATTGACCAATAAAACCTTTTTTTGCCCGATGGTTGCCCCTTCCGGCCCCCCCCCCCCCCAATCAAACCATTTAGTCCTGGTTTAGGAATGAAATGACGTCACGATTTTGTAAAGTCGACTTCGATTGGCTGTCGCGCAGCTTGCATAAATTTGCATGTCACGTCAGGATGTCTGGACGTTACAGGATTTGGCTCCGTGGATAACGGGTGATACTCAGACTACATTAGAACGGGCACATATTTACGCCACTGGATTCAATGACTCCAAACTGAAAAATTATTTTTAAAAGGTGATCTTTTGCTCCCAAAAATTGGTTTAAATGGTCAGAAAGGGCCTCAGATCACACCACAGAGCGTCTAGCATCAAAAAAAAAAAAAATAATAAAAATAAAAATATCGAATATGAATTTTTTTAATATGAATTTTTCGCGATTAACATTTTATGCCGTAATTTTTGCACAGAATTATTTGCTTTATAATTTCAAGGTTGCCCTTACCCCCCCCCCCCCCCCCCCCCAATGACAAGTGCATATTTGAAATCTGAAGCAAATTTTACTCTATTTTATTCATACGGGACGAAGTAAACGTATATTTTTAAAAAAAATAATTATTTATTTCTGGTATACTCAAGGATTCCTCAAAAGTGCATGCCCCAGGCACTGTAGCTCGCAAGCCCGAAGAAACCGAAGTACATGTAATAGCAAGCACCAAGCACAACTAAGAGCATTAATTTTGACACATTTGCGTTCCATACATCGTCACAGCCCGCGTCGAGTAAAAAAAAGGGGCACAAATCAAAAAAGTTTATTTTTATTGGTGTCCTTTTTTTACTGAAGCTTTTCTTCTTATATCCACCTACTCACATAACATGTAAATAAATAAAACAAAAATACTCATGACAAAATTATGCCTGAATTTCACCCAATAAGTATAAATACTTCCTTTTATTAAGCTTCCAACACCAAGTCCCAAACCCACACTCAAAATGATCAAGTAGTTATATACAGTCGACTCTCATTAGTACAAACTCTGTTAATACAAAATTCTGGTTATAACAAACATAAAGCCTTGGTCCCGACTGTGCAGTTATGTGCACAATGAATGGGTCTGATGTTCCTCTTAATACAAAATTCTGATACAACAAACAATTTGGCTAGGTCCGAACGAATTTGTTATAATGAGACTCGACTGTACACATACAAGCGTATATCCATTTTTATTCATATAATTACAGGAATGTTTCACTAATGTACATGAATGATGAAGACTAGAATATAAACCTTATTGTCAATAATGAATGAGATCAAAGATCTAGGGTCAACAAATTATATAAATCATTGCTCAAAGCAGTAAACATATAGACCTTCCTGAAGATAAGTATATGTATTAATTTTTATCATGATTAATGTGAAAAGCATTATCTCTTTCTTAAACCTTTAATCATTTCCACAAAAAAATATTTATTACCAAATATTCCATTGCACTCTTTGAGTTATTTCTTTTTTTTTTAACTAAGAAAGGTTCGCTCGTACCCCCGCCCTGCAAACAGGACGCTGGTAAGGGCTGATGAGCTTCACAGAATCTTGTGAAGGAAGTGGGGATGAATTCTGGGTAATTTATCATGACCTATGTATAACCCATCTGGCTGCAGTTGTTTAAGACTGCAGTTAGCCAATGCGCGCAAATGCTATCCTAAAACTTTCTCATAGACATGCACACATTCCATACTGGATGTGATTTCTTTTTCATTGCGGAACATGTGAACAAAATTTGAGCGTCGCACATCTTTAATATACAGCTCCGAGGTGTCACCTGATATGCAAGTTGACCCTTCGTGAATTCAAAACGGAGCCCGAGCGAATGTGACGGGAATTGAACATTTACAAAACAGATAAGTTTTACAGATTTTCCTATACATTATTATGCTTTTCAACAAAAAAAATTAATAATAGAAATGGGCATAAAAAGAGTGATGATTCAGTCTTAACAGCCGCTTCAAACCTTGCAGGGTCGTGGCAACCTCGTCCCCAGGGTGTCGAGCAGTACACGACCACCACTACCTGCTCTCTCACCCTGGTATTAGATCATTTGCATGTGCAAGATTTTTGAACACGTATGGCAACTGAGGCGTAGTCTGGTGCCTGCAAGAATGTTACATTAGCGTTTGTTTTTGTATGCGGTCTCTGGAGTAAAAACAACATCAATTCGTCGCGCCGTGAGTTATGAAAGCACAATTTTTTTGAACTTAAAATGTTACAATCTGGCCCGCCAATGTGCAGTATCACATTTCATATTAATATGAGCAAACTGGAAAAGAAAGGAATATTTTTGGCAATTATAATTACAATGAGCATTACACGTAATGCACGTTGGAATTTAACAACACCAACTGCAAGATATAAATCCATTACTAGCAAATTGCAGTATCGAATAAGGATACAGGAAGAAAGTCTCCTATCCAGGGCTTACTATTGGAAGCAAGGTTGGAAATAAAGTAAGCACTGGGGACGAGGTTGGGGTCGTGGCTGTGATGACTTGCATGTCACAGGTCACCAAAAATCTGTCCAATCAGAGCGTGAATTCATCAGCCTGTCCCAGCGTCCTGTTTGCAGGGTGGAGGGTACGAGCGATTATGAAAGGAAACTTAATTCACCTAATTGCTACGCAACAAGATTTTCCTCTAAGATAGCTGCTATGCATGAGGCATATTTGGAAAAAACGTTTCAGTTTTTTTTTTTTTCAAAACAAACATACAATCAGAATTATTTAAAGCGATAAATATATTGGCACAATAGAAACGTGGATATATTTACTACAAAGGATTACAATCAACTGGTTTTTTATGCAAGGGATGCCAATAAAATAGTCATGTGACCATAATAGTCAGGTGACCACTGGATTGCGGATCATGGATGATATAATTTTCCCAAATTGACGACACATAAATTATACTCTTCTGTAATAAGGGGCGCATTGCGGTAGACAGAGTGGTTATAAGATGGTATGCCTGTACATAATTATAATATTCACACTTCCACCATCTTGGTCTAGTTCCCAAGGACACCAGCAGTCACCACCACACAAAGTCTCACCGCGTCAGAGGCACCAGTCTATTTGTACACTGGCGCCTCACTTTGAGCATCATAGACTCATGTGGTGGATGACTACTGATAAGGTCCTGTACCCCGTGTCGTACTAATGGAGGTTCTATTGCTGTGATAAATTGCAGGTAAAGGTAGCTGGATGCGTAATCGTTTTCCTAGGAGGGTTAGGGGCAATGTCATGCATAATTCAGTTTTTCCTTTGAATCATTGCAAGACTTAGGTTCTCGTTCTATTTTCCCCTTAATTTAAAATTATCTCAGTGATAAATTTGGAGAAGAAAAATAGCTGATGAAAATGAGCAGCGACGACGTGGATTCGAACCAGGGATCTTTGTATCCATAAGCTCGTCTCGCTATCCACTAGGCTACTGTGTGGTAGCTCGACGACAACCGTTCTTTAAAATGCTTTAATGTATTGTAACTAGTTGAGTAAGTAACAACAATGCTGTTGATGTCATTGTCCGTTCTCACGGATAAACATGAATTATTCATGACATTGCCCCTAACCCTCCTAGGAATAAAAATTACGCTAGCTGGACTTGGCTCGGATCACTCCACGTGTTTGAGACGTTGCAGGGCGGCGTGGATGCGCATGTGAAGACGTTGCTCAAAGTCGTAATCTTTGTAGTGATCCTTGGCCCTCACGAGGAGAGACTTCCCTTTACTGGCAGTCTGTGGGTGAATTACAGACAATTACGTTTAGTACAAGAATCATATGGACTATGGGCTCCGTGCGCCAACGAAAGAGGGCGCCCTTTTACCTAGCACCGACATCCCATGGGCGGGACATTTCGCTGGTTGACGCGCATCGTCCCTTGTGTGTGACGCACGTACACCAGGGGATTCAGTTGAACCATGTACACGCAGTGCTAGTGGTGGCCACGCGTTGCGGCAAAATTGCAGTCAGGCAAGATGGCGTTGGTCGGTCACCCCCAACTGTACTTTCTTTGCCAATGAGGGGGTACTTGTGAGCGGAGCAGATATGACTTCAACGGTTATAAAACTGAAAACAAGCTTTTTTTTTATAAAACTCACCAAAGGTTTGCCAACGAGTAAGGAGCCCAGCTCGACGCAAGCATGAGGTGCTGCGTAGGATTCCTGATTCTTGCCCGCTCCGTAGACCATCGCATCCTCGAAGCACTGGCGTAAAGACAGAGGTACAAGAATTCATCAAGTCAGAGTTATCATCGCAAGTCATCCAATCCCAAGTCAAATGACAAGCTGTTCGCTGTATTTGCACATCCCCTGTTGCTTGTGATTGACTTGTGATTGACTTGTGATTGACTGGTGATGGATTTGTGAATGACTTGTATTCAACTCGTATTTGACTTGTGATTGACTTGTGATTGACTTGTGATTGACTTGTGTTTGACTTGTGTTTGACTATTGTTTGACTTATATTTGAACATTGACTTGTGTTTGACTTGTGTTTGACTTGTGTTTGACTATTGTTGGACGTTTGACTATTGACATGTGTTTGACTTGTGTTTGACTTGTGATTGACTTGTGATTGACTATTGTTTGTGCTTGACTTGCGTTTGACTTGTGTTTAACTTGTAATTGACTTGTGATTGACTTGTGGACTTGTGATTGACTGGTGCTTGACTTGTAATTGACTTGTGTTTGACTTGTGATGGACTTGTGATAGACTAGTGATGGACTAGTGCTTGACTTGTGATTGACTTGTGATTGACTTGTGATTGACTTGTGATTGACTTGTAATTGACTGGTGATTGCCTTGTGAATGACTAGTGATGGACTTGTGATAGACATGCACTGGACTTGTGATTGACCATGTTTGACATGAGTTTGACTATCGCTTGTGTTTGACTTGTGATTGACCTGTGTTTGACTTGTGTTTGACTTGTGTTTGACTTGTGATTGACTTGTGATCAATTTGTTCATTAACCAACACATGACTTTATACCTTTATTGCTTCCTCCCTATTTCCCTGGTGTTTGTGGAGTTCTCCTCTCAGAAGGCACGTCACTGCCTTCAAATTTTGGTCCTTGTTGCCTTCGCACTCTGAAATTATTTAAATCAACAAAGTATTTGATTGAAGTGGGATTTGAACCTGTAACCTCTGAAACACCACATCCGTGCTCTACGTAAGTTAGTTGTTGCACTTGAACCAATGATCGATAGTGGATGGTGCATAGAGCGCCCTCTAATGGCACAACAATTAGACCAGTGGGTCTACTCGCACCTATGTCTTGGCCATTTCGTATCAGCGGTTTAACTTTTTCGCTATTTTCTCCCTAGGCTTTCCTAGGGAGCAAATCAGCAATCGAGAAATGGTTCAATGGTTCGCCTGACGGTTGTAAACATTCGCAACGCTGTGATACCCCTGCGGGAGGGGGCGTGACTACTGCAGCAAAGGGGAACTGCCTTTTTGTTCGAATTTATAAGGACACAGCCTCGACTCCATGGGCGCGTGAGCGTTCCTTCACTAACCCCTAGCCGTAATGTACACGTAAACGATGCTGACTGGCTTTTCAGAGCGTATTGCGTGCACATTTTGAAGATTGCACAACGGGCGCGCCCATAATGCGCTTGCGTGCTATGCACGTCACGTCACGTACGAAAATATTTTGTTATTCAAAACTCGCGATGCCTGTCCGCTCAAAAAAAACCTGTATCTTCGGTTGTAAAGGGACGATAGGGGTACGTACATTTAATACAAATCTTTGCTAAGTAACGCAACCTTCAAACTTTATGTTTGAAAGGATTGATTCTTCAAAAACACAACTTTCAACATTTTCAAGATGGCGTCGGCACGTAAAACGGATAAACTGCAGCCTAAATTATAATGTGCCATATTTAGACACATTTAAATGAGACAAATCCAGGGGTTGAGATCGCGCAAGGCATGATGGGAAACAACATGGCGCAGCAAGATCTCGTACCCATGGGAACGAGGTTGATACGGACAGTCCTATTTACACAAAATGGCCACACCCCCATTGTTAGGAATGAAGAAGTCGTTAGTGACAGAACATAAAAAAATCAATCATGCAAGGATCGGTCATGCTTTGTAGTCCCCCCACCAAAAAAAACCCCCTAATGTCCCGATGACTTACCTTTGTACATACTCTCCAGACATTCCTTGCTACAGTTTGGCAGTGCTCGCCACAGATACAACACCTCTATGGCCATAATCATGCACTGCTTGGTGGTCGGCATGGTCTTCTTGAACTTTTGGGCCTGTTTGAAAAAAAAAACAATTGAGACCATAAAATATCTGACAAAAAAATCCAGTGCATTTTGGTATTGTCCAAAATACTTGTCTATGGGACAGAGATGAAACTGGCCAATGGGCAAAAAAAAAAAAAAAATGGAAAATAAGCGGAATACAAATCTGTGTCCGAAATCTGGGCCGCGCCGCATTGTACGATACACTTAATGTCCCATTTTCGCCTCCTGTTTTATATTAGATCCAAACAAAACTTTACGATGAGAATAAATGTTCAGTGTTTCCATAAAATTAGAAAGCCTGAATTACTGTTAGAGTGAAGAACTCGTCAACAAAGAATATTGCTTCATACTTGAGAATGTGGAGGGAAAAGCATAAATTTAGGCCTATATTATACTTGAAATTCTCCGCACTGCTCCAAGATGTCACTGGCATATTGAGAGTGATTGCCGGAGGATTTTGAAGAATTGATGCGGGTCACCCCTTTCGAGGGACCACATTCAAGAAATTACGGATGATTTTGGAGGATTGAGGCTGAATGCTTTTTTTAGGCAGTTGGAGGATTTAGCAGGTTTGAGGTTGCATCCTAGCAAAAAGGCTCAGGGAGTTATAGTTAAAATTGGAAAAGTTTATAATCTCTGATGGAAAGTGGCTGCAGCCTCTTCCATAGGCGCATGTGTAATTTAAAGCCGAAGCCAAGTAATTTTGACGTAGCCTCAGCAGGAGAGGAAGAAAAAAATGTTGTGGGTTCGAGTCCCACCCAAGTATAAGCTTGTTCTCCAAGCCCTCGGACAACACTGAGTATACAGTGTTTATTATTATTTCTGAAATGTGTCGGCGAAGGGTAAAATCCAATACAAAAAGACTGTTAGAAGGCCAGGCCAGAATCCACAAATAGGCACTGACTGCAATCAGGCTACTCACTTTTCGGACGAGGAAGGCTTCAATCTGTTGATGGCTGCTCTTCTTCTTCGCTAGATCAGGCACCTCCCTGAACAGCTCCTGGGCCGTCTCAACTTGGCCCAAGGCCCCCTGACAAACTGACAACACAAAGATAAAAACGTGTACAAAGTCTATAGGATTTGGGAAAGAAGGACCAAAGAAGAGGAAAGAAGAAAACAAAATCGGAACAAAAACAAAGGCTTTTCCACAACACAAAGAAACAAAACGTGTACAAATTCTATGGGATTTTGGACAGAACAACTAAAAGAAGAAGCCAAAAAAAATAAAAAATATTCGGAACAAAAGCAAAGGTTTTTCCACGACTCAAAGAAACAAAACGTGTACAAATTCTATACGATTTGGGACAGAACGACTAAAAAAAAGAAGCAAAAACAAAAATCAGAACAAAAACAAAGGCTTTTCTTCAAATTCACTAGGGGATCTTACCTCCAGTTAGGTATCCATAGTAGCACTTGGACCATTTGGAATCTTCCTTCATTCTGTAAATAAAATAGCAAAAGACAATTGTCAAAAGTTTAGACAATGCAGCTAATATTTCACGACCATTAATCAAGTTGAAGACCTGTAGAGTACATCATCTGCAGCTATCCAAAAAGAAACTGACGAAAATATTGTTGAAAAACATACTTGGCTACAAGATTGTAATGGCACTAAACTCCCTGTGAAATTATTCTTTCTTGCATGCTGTCATTTTAAACAATAAAAGAAGGTCATTTCCAAAGATTTAGACACATTTTTCAAAATTTCCATTGGTAGTTCGTTTTTAATTAGAGAATGGGTGCGTGCAAGCATTGACACGACGCACACACGTGCCCGGTGCCAATTATTCACCAGTTCAGCGCGTGACATCGCGTAGCTGCAATTGCCTGAATGAGTACGCGTCTCAAGGGACCCATGAGAAACGATCTGTGAAATGACTTTCGGAGGAGGTCCTACCTACAAAAACGTCTTTCGCTTGCAATTTTCTCAAGGAACCCATGAGATATGATCGTGTGAAATGACTTTCGGAGGAGGTTTTACCTACAAAAACATCTTTCGCTTACAATTTTCTCAAGGGACCCATGTTAACCCTAACCTCCCCAAACTCGCTCAAAATCCATCCCCCCATTTTGGTGGATTTTGGGGGGCTTGGTCCAGAAGGCCTGGCGTGACTAAATATTGATGGAGTATGATGGACTTGGGCCTAATGGCCTGAAGCAGTGCTAGGGGTATCCGATTGATTTTGCCTAGCTTCCTGTACTGCTATTGTGATCAAAGCCATGTGTAGCAAGTCCAAGAATGTCAACCAGGGCGTCAGTGGTGGATTCATTGTCATGTACAGTTTTGTATTAGACGCACAGTGAATGATGGATTTTGATGGAATTGGTCCAGTTCCTAGTAAAAGACGCTAGGGAGTTAGGGTTTAACAATTGTGTGAAATATCAATTTACCTTGCGAATGCCAGCATGCTCTCCTCCATGTTCAGCATCATGAGATTACACCAGCCAATCTCGTAGACACAGATGAGTTGGATCTCTCGCTGGTCCTTGGCGGCCTCTAGGGCCGTGTTGTAAGTCTCCAATGCCTTGTGAATATTCCGCTGAAAAAGTCAAAAACGACAATGTGAAACGACTTCTATTCACTTGTATGCAGTAAATTTCTCAAGGGACCCACATGGATTTCTCCAGGGACTCAAGAGAAATGCAAGTGTGAAAGGATTTTTGGATAACTCAAAGATGAGTTGAATGTCTCTCTCGTCCCAAGAGTGGCAAACTCTTGGTGGCGCACTGCATTGTGGATAGCCGAATTGAAAATGAACATCACAGCTTCAATAAATTTGCTTACTTGGAGTTTTTCTACCCGTCCTTGATAGAACATGACCAGGGCGGACTTGGCGTACTCGGCTTCGTTCTCCTTCAGTATGCACTGTGCTTCCTGGATACAGGTCTGCGTGTTGGCATCGTCAAGACCGAAGAATGGACGGACGACAGTGTGATACCACAACAGGGATAACCTGATCAAGAATTTTAAAGAAAGAGATAAAAAGGGAAACAATTTTGTTATTTCCACTTTTTGATATTTTGAATTTTTGTTATTTCGAGCAGAGGTAACAACTATAAAGGGTGAGTAAATTTGGATGTCACTTTGAATGAAAACACATAAAAAATATGCATCATTGTCATTTTTTGTGTGGGAATTTTATCAATTGCTCGCGAGTACTTGACAACTTCTGCGTAATTTCTTTTGGGAGTACTCAAGTTGAAAATTTGCTCATCACCCGGGACTAGGGTGTGTAGAATGGAAAACTGGCTTTCATTGTCATTCTCAAAGAGTGAAAAGAATCTCACATTGCCAACGGCGCCTTCATATCTTGGCTGTGACTAGCCAGCCGCAGGCACTTCAGCCCGAACTCCCGGTTGCCGCGGAAACCCAGCAGGTTGACCACTTTGAGCAGGCTGGGGGGCATCATGGAGATACACAGCTGGAGGAGTCCGTAACCAAACGCCACGCCCCCGCACAGACGCGCTAACGTCTCGTCCGGAACTTCGCCGTGATCGCTCGCTTCCGAGTCCGCATCAGATGCGACTTCCAGGCCGATCTCATCCGTCACTTCGTCGCCGTTGTTCTCCGGAGGAACAGCATCCGAGTTCTCGTCAATCATCGTCGGGGGCGTCCCCGTGACCGGACTGTCCTTGCCGCGCAATGCGTAAAGGCGCGTAATCTCCTTGTAGACCTTCTCGTAGATCTTGTACCCCTTGCGTATGAGCCAGCCCCCTTTGAAGAAACCCGAGACCTCGCTTCGAGAGAACGTCAACAGCGCCGCGTACAGCTGACAATCCGCTGTAATGATCTGCCGTTGGATGCGATCCTCAAACCCGAGCTGCGCGTACGGCTTGGTGGCCGAGTTGCGCCGCATGACCTTTGACCTCAGTGACTTCATGAAGCCCTCGCTGGTCACGCAGAGTTTCTCCGTTTCCTTGAGTGACTCCATGGCAGCGTCCATCTTGTCATCTTCAAAGGTCATCATGGCATTCTGGGAATAACAGACAAGCAAATATTGGTTTGATCAGCAAAGTTTTGTACTGTTCACAAAGTAAGTAAAAGGAATTCGACGCTCTGTACGTTTTTACATCAAATGTTTACACTGTGAATATTAATTTACCATGAACTGGACAAAGCTTGCTCCCGCACTCATGAGTGGGCTGTAGTGCCTGCAAAATTCAAACAAAACATTAAAACAAATTACCCTAACCCACCTCACTCCTCCAAAATCCTCCTGGCGGTTTTGGAGGATTCTAGAGGATTGAGGATGAATGGTGATTGAATCAAATGAGGATTCTGGAGGATTGAGGATGAATGGTGATTGAAGCACATGAGGATTTTGGAGGATTGAGGATGAATGGTGAATGAAGCACAAGAGGATTTTGGAGGATTGAGGATGAATGCATTTTGAGGCAGGACTGTCTGATGATTTTGAAGGATTTGGCGTTGGTTATCCTTCATTTAAACACGAGTGCAAAGTTTTGGGATGAGGAGGATTTTGGAGGATTGAGGATGAATGCATTTTGAGGCAGGACTGTCTGACAATTTTGAAAAATTTAGGCGGAGTTGAAAAATTTTGGAGGATTTTGGAGGATTGAGGATGGTTGTAAGCAACAAGGGCCTAGGGGGTTAGGGTTTTAATAAATACAGTTTCGCTTCGAATTCTACATTTTTGGACGAAAACAGTAACACATGTAATATGAATACGGCACAATTGCAGAATTCACCGCCACTCAGCTATCTCATCTCGTAGCCAGCTGCACGGATACAGAGTCACGCTTGACTGCTCACCCACATGACGCGTGCGCTTCCCACTTGTACCGTGTAATCACTTCCCGGGAGCTAGGCTACTTTGGACTTGACTTTTTTTTTATCATCCCCATTCAATTAACGCTGCATGTACTGATTCACCAAAATAGCGCCCTCTTTCGTCCCTCCTTGACTCAATCCGGGAGCTAGGCCTACTTTGGACTATTTCTAGCTCCTTGACTGCGTAGCCAATTTTAGGGGGTGACTTTCGACATGTTCGAGTGGCAGGGTTTTCCGCAATTACTCCATTAATACAATTAAATAACCCTTGCTTTTTGGTCCCCATTCTATTCCCCCCCCCCGTCCGGGCCATGCCCCTCCCCCATTTAGAAAATCAGACATCGCCACTTCAACTTGTTTCCACTAAAATTCCAGCAAATTCAATAATCTATTTTCAAAAAATCTGTATCCATCCCCGCAATAGGCATATTCCACACATTCCACACACACCTACCTGTATTTATTGAATATTTCTGCCGACTCTTTGAAGCCATTATTCAACAACAAATTGATGGCAACCAGAGACAATTTCACATCGTCGGTTTGGATTCCGTCCTCCAAACTCAAATCCTCGCATTGGCTCTCCAATTTCTCGAAACTCCCGGTCGAACTGTGAGCCATTTTGTACTCAGTTTGTTTATTTTCTCCTCAGTCTTTTGAATTCTTGAGTCCGATGACTATTTTCCATCCCCAGTGCGTGAAAAACTGGGGGTTAATTTGGAAACAAATCTGTCAAATCACCGGCGCCGCGCCGACCGGTTTTGATGAGCACTCGAGATCGTCGACCTTTGGTTTCCTTGGTTTCCGTTAGTGTTACACATAAACGGATCGGGATTTAATAGTTTCGGGTACCAGTGAAAATGTGCGAAGGTCAAAAACCAGCAATTCGGTCATCGACGATCGATATGTGTTCAACAATTTTGCTATTAAATTGTTGCATTGTTTGGGATTTTCATCATATTTCGGGAATGTTTTTCCTAAACTAAAGGCAGAAACAGGTAATTAACACTATTTAAATTGAACCCTTTGAGGTATTTGGCGATGAAAGTAACGAATGACAAATGAACGAAGAACGAAATGATTTATACCGCATTTTTAACGTTTATGCTCTGATAACAGCCGTCTGGCACATTTTACTTGCCATACTGATAAGGATATACGGCTGTTGCATGTAAACTTTTAATCAATAAATTATTTTATGCATATCTTCCTATGCAGATACAAAAATGGAGCTTGAACTGGATGATCCGAAGCAACAAGAAGCCAGGGCGTTTCTCAGAGAACGATTTCTCAAAACGCTCGTGGCAATGTCAGGACGGAAAGTGGCATTTGACCTGCAGGAACGGACATCAGTGCGCGCGACCTTTGGCACATCCGACGTCGATATTCTTCGCTTCCAAGTTAGAGACTTAGAAACGCCAATCGGTGTCCAGAAGCAAGCTTTGCTACGATGCTCGGACATTGTGTCATTCGCTTGTGAGATTGAGCCAAGGGATTCATCTCATTGAATATGCAGTTACCATGGCAACTGAATGCTGATTGGACCAAGCGTGGAGGCAAGAATGCATTGGCCAATCCAAATGGGGATTTCAGCAGCACTGCCTGCCAGTTAATTGCTTCTCAACGATAATGGATAGCCCATTCTTCTAAACTGTAGAGGGCGCCATTTCGTGCACATGATTTATCGGTTAGGAAAGGGGACAAGATCTGTTATTAACGAAGTCGGAGTTGCCCCATTAACCCACCCCCCCCCCCCCCTCCCTGACCCTAAAAGGGGTTAAAAAATTAATGAAAACTTATTGTCTGGCATCTTTTTAACTGGCATTATGTACGAGGGCTAGGGTGTAAAAGTGTACCAAAAAAGTCACAGAACTATCATGCACTTTGCTTGACTTTGTAACAATAACTTTAATAATGCCATTTATTATTAAATAATTCACTTTGTTGTTTTAAATACAACCAATTTTATACAATCACACGTAAACTTCTTAATATATTAGTAAATATCTTATAGTACACATAGCATGGATTAGGCACAAATTATGTCCCAAAAACATCAGTTACGTTACATTATCACAGCTTATAGAACTAGATGAGACAACATTACTAGAGACCCTATTTTCATGGTACTTGTCACAGATTAACTGTAAAAGATTTTGTTTTTTAAATGCCCTGAATTCGCATGATTATTATTATGCCGTAAACCTAGTGTTTGCAAATAAAATTATCATGTTACAAAAATATGAAAAAAAATCCTTTTTTTCTCCTGTTTCAAAGAAAATCAGTTGTAAAAATCCAAAATCCTAACAACTTTTAGGTAAAACTCTCTTAAATTATAAAAAAAAAAAAAATTGTTTGAAAATTACAAACAGCATCCACCCGTAATGATTAAAAACAATAGAAAACTAAGTGCGTATTTTTACCTATAAACAGGGTTCTCGTGGCCTAGAAAAAAAATTGGAAAAGTTTGAAACCTCGCATTTCATGTTGATGCTAAGCTATTAGCTTAGCTGTACTAAGCAAGGCATGCCAAAACTGGTAGCTCTAAAAGCCTGTTGCGCAAAAGTTAAAAGTATAAACAAAGGAAAAGGGAAGAGGAACAAAAGAAAATCCTCGATTTACACCATAAACAAACATGTTTGGATGTGTGTATGTGTTATGGCACACTGGTATTTTCGTAAACCCTCAAACTTTTCGTAGGCCCTAGCGCAGTGCCTAATTGATAATCTGGTCCTGGTCATGGATTTGAATAATTTGGTCTTGAAAAAGTCATGGATTTTTATTGCCCTAAAGGTTAGGAACCCTGTACGATGTGCATAAATACTCCAAACACCAAAATCACACACTGTGCTAATAAAATACATCAATTTGCAAAGCAAAATATTCTGCGTTACAGCTTCGTAAAATTGGGTCAGACTCTCGAGCCGAAAGCTCCCCTTTCCGGCTATTCAGTCTTACAAAGCACTTCCGTCATTCCGTGCTGGAAGAACCCGTCTACAAACTGCTCAAACAGCCGGATCATGTAGCTGTTTCCCCTCGGAAGGAAGCCCTCTGTGAATCCAACATGGCCGCCGTGTGATGTCACCACCAGTGCGATGTTACTCTGTTCCTTGGCATCGGCAGTGGGTATTGCTGCAGCATCCAACAAAAAAATTAAATAAAATCAATCAATAATGCAAAGTTTGACTCGCCGAAGGATATCAACTGGGGGGGAATTCGGATCTGCAATCTTTGAAGGGTCTGTGGTTTGAACCCCACTGAAGTAATTTGATTTTTTAAGTCACTTGAAACCTGACAGAAAGACGCCAGCTTTCATCTGATGACTGGGAAACTTTTCGTTTTTCATTCAAGTAGTATTCAAGCCCTTTGAGATATTTGTATAAAGCCATACCTACATAAGCACTCGTACAAGTTTACGTCATGCTGACGTAGAAATTTCGTCACCGTTTTCACGAACAGCCACATACTATATATATTATGTTGATTTTGAAGAAAAGTGTTTTCGAGAAAATTGCAAAAGAAGTTTCACATATTTTAAAACTTTAAGAAATACTACTTTGCAACAACTTTGTGCAGCAAGGAAACCATCACACGATTCTACGAGAGCTGAAGTTTTACATGAACCCGGTAATAAGACTTAATAAAGCAGTTAATTAGTGAAAATTAATTAGTAAAGATATGTGGCTCTTCGTAAAAATGCAAATTCAGGTTTCCGACATATTGGCCCTTTCTGTTCAACGTGTATTTTAATAGGCGCGCGTGAGTAGGCGCGCGTGAGTACGAGCTGAAAATGTAACAAAGATATGTGGCTCTTCGTGAAAATGCAAATCTCATTTGACCTACTTTTACGTATTTCCGTGCAATGGGTTTTGTACGCGTTCAGAGGGCCAAAATGTATGTGGCTCTTCGTGAAAACGCAAAATGCATTTATCAAGATTTCGGCCCCTTGCAACATTAATGTAACTTAGAAATTAATGATGTTTTGCTTACAGAAACATGTCAAAATGGTTAAGTACATTGTTTTAATGCGAAATATTGAAAAAAATGAAAATCAAAAAAATTGTAATTTTTGACATATGTGGCTCTTCGTGAAAACGGTGACGATTTCATCAAATGGTGGGTGGGGGGTTGGGGGGTTCAGTCTTACTTTCTAAGGGTGCAAATGGGTCGTCCCCCGCACTCAGGCACAGCGTTGGAATCCCAATGTGAAGAACTTTGGTGTGTAACGATGCGTCGGCATAGTAGTGGTCCACCGTCTCGTAACCAAACATTTTAGCAGTGAATCGCTCGTCAAATTGCTTGATAGTTTGCGACTGGAAACAAACAAACAAACAAACAAACAAATGAACTAGAAAGCACTCAGAGAGCACAAACCTCCGCCAAGGCTAAACAATTCCCCGCCATATTGTCAGTACACCCAAAAGAAATACTCGCATAAATGGTGAAGAATCCTTAAAAAAAATCCTGGATCCAGACCCAGATCCGGATCACTTCCAAAATCTAATCGATTTTTACTTGTACCAAGGACCACCCCTAAAACAATTTTCACGCAAATCCGTCCATAATTTGTTGAGTCATCTTGTTAACAAACAAACCAATCAACCAACCAACAAACGCCAAAGAAAACAAACAAAAGCAATCTCCAATTTGAAACTTTGAAAAAATATGGCTTTTGACTTACACCCAACAAACAAAGGCATCGTAAATATAGTTCTGGATAGCTCAGTTGGTAGAGCACCGGTATGGTGTTTCGGAGGTCAGAGGTTCAATTCCAGCTCCAGCCAAATTCTTTGTATGACTTAAGTCTGTGATTTGAAAAACTTTCAATTTTAATTAAAAAAATGCTCACCTGCATGGCATGACCTATATCAACGTGCTCTTCGAACATCTGAACATTTCTGTCATAAACGGGAAAATATTTGAAGTTCTTAAGATATAACAAATAAACTTAGTTATGGGAAATATTTTAATAGCTATTAGACCTTACCTTAAAAAGAAAATGCTGATGACAAAAAAGATGTTTCGTACAACAAAATTTCAATGTCTGTCACATAGCACACTCACCTGGCTAAAACTTTGGTCAGTTCTTTGGCTAGGAATCGGTTGAAGAGGATGGAATTGACAGGTTTTTCCAGGGATTCCGTAGACACAAATGTGTTCCAGGCGACCGAGACCGTCATGGCAGCAACTAGTGGTGTGTTCTCACCGACCTTGGCCAGGTAGTTGAACAAAATGATACTAGAAAAAGAACAATAAGGAGTAGAGTTTCAAGAACTTTTCAGAGTTGTAACCTGGTCATCGGAAGTCATCACAAGTTCAATCACAAGTCATTACAAGTCAATCGCAAGTCCATCACAAGTCATCACAGGTTATCACAAGTCATAACAGGTTACCACAAGTCATAACAGGTTACCACAAGTCAATCACAAGTCATCACAAGGCAATCGCACGTCATCACAAGGCAATCGCACGTCATCACAAGTCATCACAGGTTATCACAAGTCATAACAGGTTACCACAAGTCAATCACAAGTCATTACAAGTCAATCACAAGTCATCACAAGTCAATCGCAAGTCCATCACAAGTCATCACAGGTTATCACAAGTCATAACAGGTTATCACAAGTCAATCGCAAGTCATCACAAGTCAATCGCAAGTCAATCACAAGTCAATCACAAGTCATCACAAGTCCATCACAAGTCAATCGCAAGTCAATCACAAGTCAATCGCTAGCCAATCACAAGCCAACACAAGTCATCATAAATCATCACAAGTCAATCACAGGTCATCACAAGTCAATCATAAATCATCACAAGTCATCCAGTCTCCGGTCAAGTGAAAAAATATTCCAATAAACTGTGTAATTGGCCAACCCCATAGCCTGTGTCCCTGCTTGTGACTTGACTTTAAGTCTGCAAGATCGATCTACATACCAAGTTTCAAGTTGATATGCCATGTCGTTCTTAACCGAGTTATCCAGAAATCATCTTCAAACCACAATGTACAGGTGAAACCTGGACACATCTTTGTAAACGCTCTTTCACTTTGTGAACCCTCTGCCAAAAACTGAGCTTTGTATCCACATTTCATTTTTCTCCAATTAATTACTTACCCTCCGATAGAGATTCCGACAGCAATCACAGGTGCGTTAGGGTTCACGCTGTGAATGTGCTGGATGACAAACTCTAAATCCTCCGTATTTGCGGCACAGAAAGTTCTCGGGGTCTGAAATTTGACGAACAATACACTTGTAACTTCAGTTGGTCAATTAAGCCTCAGAAATCTGGAATTTTTAAGCAGCAAATCGAGAAAGTTTGTCTCAAATGGACTGGTTTTGCCCGTACCTTTATTTCAGCTCCTCCAAAACCTCGGTTGTTGAAGACGACAGAACGGTAACCATGTTTCTTGACCGCTTTCATCATATTAATGGCATAGTGACTTTGACTGGACCCTAAAACCAAACCAAATAAGAACATTTCAAATGACGATAGTAACCTCTCAGTAATGGCCTGAACTCAGTTTCAGAATGAGTCCATAGAAAGACATCTAACCTGTTAACCCTGGTAGTAGTAGGACTGTCGGTCTGGTCTCATTGCTGTATCGTTCATCGTCGTCATTTTCCACCCAGTCAAGAACAACCTCGCCACCGTCAGCCAACCGCAACTTCTCACTTTTAGGAAGAAAAAAAAAAACATAAAAAAAGAGTTGGAATTTCGACTCTACTTTTTTGGATTTGTGAGGACTTGTGATAACTTATGATGGGCTACGATGATTTGTGAGAACTTGTGGGGACTTGTGGTGACTTGTGAGGACTTGTGAGGACTTGTAAGGACTTGTGATGGACGTGTGATGACTTAAATATTTGTGAGGACTTGTGGGGACTTGGGGTGACTTGTGGTGACTCGTGGTGACTTGTGAGGACTTGTGACGGAGTTGTAATGACTTATGATTTTTGAGGACTTTTGAGGACTTGTGATGGACTTGTGAAAACTTGTGATGGATTTGTGATGACTAAAATGATGAATTGTGAGGACTTGTGAGGACTTGTGAGGACTTGTGTGGACTTGTGATGACTTAAATAATTTGTGAGGACTTGTGATGACTTATGGTGACTTGTGATGACTTATGGTGACTTGTGATGACCTGTGAGGACATGTGATGACTTGTGATGAGCTGTGATGACTTAAATGATGATTTGTGAGGTTTTGCGAGGACTTGTGAAGGACTTGTGAGGACCTGTGA
Source organism: Patiria miniata (assembly GCF_015706575.1). NCBI lineage: Eukaryota > Metazoa > Echinodermata > Asteroidea > Valvatida > Asterinidae > Patiria > Patiria miniata. The sequence goes on along the minus strand of NW_024037056.1, from coordinate 5,486,090 downwards.
TGATTTGTGGTGACGTGCGAGGACATGAGGACATGTGGGGAATTGTGATGACTTGCGATGACTTGTGATGATTTGTGAGGACTTGTGAGGACTTGTGTGGACATGTGATGACTTAAATGATTTGCGAGGACTTGTGAGGACTTGTGATGACTTATGGTGACTTATGAGGACTTGTGAGGACTTGTGATGGGCTTGTGAGGACTTGTGATGGACTGTGATGACTTAAATGATGATTTGTGAGGTTTTGTGAGGACTTGTGATGCACTTGTGGTGACTTGTGTTGACTTGCGAGGACTTGTAAGGACTTGTGATGGACTTGGGAGGACTTGTGAGGACTTGTGAAGATTCGTGAGGACATGTGAGGAATTATGAAGACTTGAGTAGTGAACTGTGATCATTTTAGTGACTTGTGAGGACTTGTGAATAACTAAATTAAAACTCTGCTTCTATGTTTTACCTCCTGTACGGAATGGAGTTGAAGAACTTCATCAGTATTGGGCCGATGGTCTGCAGGTGGTAGCTGAAGCACCACATGGTCGGCATGAAGGGCTCCCTCAACATTGGAATGTGTCGTTGGACAAACTGCAAGAATTTGCCATCTTTACCGAAAACTTGGGGTTTCTATTTTCAAATGAAAAAAAAAGGAAAACATTCTGCATGTAAGGAGTGTATAAGCAACTGTCGATGCAAACCAAAAAAATGGCTATGATGACGTCCTTCACCGAGTCATGTTTTACATTTCCACCAATGATGGGGCTGTTCGCGTGCACAATTGAATGTCTACTCAATACAACCACTTTAAACCCACCTGCACAACTTTCATGTAGTAGTATGCAGCGTAGGCCCCCAGCGCCCCTAGAAGTAGGAAAGCTGAGGTGTTCTCCCGGACAATCTGAGGTATTGCGATGAGAGACATGGTGGAAGCATGGCGCCCTCTATGATGCAAGAGGGTGTAGGGTGCTGCGGAGATGTAATTCGATTTTCTGCACAGAACATAAAAACAATTAAAATCCAAATTGTTATTGTGAATTAATTTAGGCCTATTAAACTTAAAGAGGTGATGAACCAATGAATTACGTAACAACTGACGTTAATACTAGTACAGGGTAGGCCCATGGAGGAAGGAACACAGGGGTACGATTTTTTATTTGCCGCGGCTATCGTTACGGCAACCCTAACGCAACTTTCAACAGCTATCATTACGAAACTGTATGGTTCCCGGAAATAATAGTAGGCTATTCAACGTCACAATATTTGGCTGTTGGAACCAGACTGGTTCTTGTATTTTTCCCTTTTACAAAAATGCTCCCAAAGCCAATAGTATTTAGTAAGTTTCAAAGAAGAAATTGAAATCTACTTAAAATACAAAAAAATAATCTGATTAAAAAACCTGAAAGTTAAGAAATCTAATCTATTAAGCAGCGCAAGTGGTTTCGAACCCGGATCCTGGGCACAAGTATTAAACCAATCCAGCTGCCGAAGCGTTCTGGTTGGACAATGTTGGACGGGAGTTGTAAATGTGATATATATTCACAAAGGCACTTTTGCAATTGCAACGATAGTATGCCCTAGTTGAAAATTGCGTGGTTACGGCTGCCGTAACGATAGCCACTACGAGTAGGTCCTACGCATATCTCGGTTTTTTATTTTACACAAGCATGGAGGAAGGAATAGTGACAGTGACTGACACTGACAGTCAATGAATGAGTCATGACAGTGACACTGACAGAGCCCATCGGCCCCACCCAATACAAAGTTGGGCCTACCTACCTAGGCCTACTTCATTAAAAATAAAAATTCAAGGCAGTCGTCTTTACAGTAGTAAAACACAAGTTTAAAGGAAATTCAGAAAATGAGAATTTTTACTAATAAAACTTCCATCTAGCGACTTTTTAGCGTGACGTAAATCTGGGGATCTGCTCTACCAAAAAAGGTTCCCCGTTAATTGAGTATACCGCCCTCTATTGCCACTTAAAGAGCCAATGCACGTGCGAGCCAACCGGTGAGGGCGCTACAACTGATAACCGCTATTCTGCTGAAATTTTGCTGTGTAACGATTTGTGGCCGACGTGCACGATACTTCTTTTAAAAAAAATTCACTAAGAGCTGGTTATCGAAAACCCAAAATGTCTGGTGCCTTGTTCGGGAACACTGCTGCTGGAAGCCGCCCCAGTGGTAAAAATCTGGTGGAGTTTCGTGCCGGAAAAATGCAGTTGAAAGGCAAGACTGTGACGCCGGACAAGCGAAAGGGACAAGTCTACGTGCACCAATCCGACGACTCTTTGATGCACTTCTGTTGGAAGGACCGAGGCACGGGCGTGGTTGAAGATGTAAGAAGGGGGGGGGGGTTAACCCTAATTAACAAGTTAGCCGTATTCGTTTGGAAATGTTTGTACAATTAAACAGTCTATTAATAATTATTGATATAAAACAACTTTTGTAAATTTATGAGAGGATTTTTGAACATTTTTCGGAATTTTTTTTGCAACCTGACGCCACTTCAGCGGTTGTGTACAAAGTCTATGGAGAATACGAATTTTTTTAAAGTACTTCCTAACAAAATTGGAAATGTTTCTCACTAATCTCAGTCCCAGATTCATGTCTTATCGCCATTTTTGCAATGAATGACCTTCATTGAGATGAAAGGCCTAGGCTATATCATGTAGGCCTATATGAAGAAAAAAGTGGCGTCAGGTTGCAACATTTTTTCCCATTTTTCATTGAGAGAAAGTATGAAAACTAAACGATCTCGAGATTTGACTGTCGCAACTGTTAAACATGTTTTGTTTCAGGACCTGATCATTTTCCCCGATGAATGCGAGTTCAAATCTGTCTCACAATGCACCACGGGTCGTGTCTTCATTCTCAAGTTCAAGTCCTCGTCCAGGAAATTCTTCTTTTGGATGCAGGTAGGAAACCCAAACAAAGGAGCTCATTTGAAGATAGAAAGATGCTCTTTTGGCAGTCGTTAACTTCATCCCTCCCAGACCCTTCAAAATCCAACAGGAGGTTTGTAGGATTTTGTAGGATTGAGGAAGGCAGAGCCCAGCCACTATTTCTTTACATGGGGCTTGATGTCCCTTGAAACTTGGTAGGTACAAAGAGTGTGCCATTAGGTTCTTGCAAAGTGGAAGATTTTGAAGGATTCAGGAAGGTTTCCAACAATAAGTTGCTCATTTTTTTTTGCCGTGAAAGTTTTTTTTTTCAGAATTGTTGGAATTTCTTTTCACAGGAGCCCAAGAAAGACAAAGACGACGAACACTGCAAGAAGGTGAACGAGATGTTGAACAACCCCCCAGCACCGGGATCCAGTGGAGGAGGGGGCCGGTCTGGGGCCGGGGGACTTCCACCAGAGCTAGCTGGACTCGGAGCTGCTTTAGGTAGGAGATGGAGCTGGAAAGGCAGCCATGATTTCAGTAATGGCCAATTTTTGTTTTGGTGGCAGAAGTGGGATGCGAACAAATTACATCCTAAATCTTCCTTCTATTGTGTTGTGTTTCAACTTTCAGGCGACGGGGGTCTGCAGAATGTCCTGGGCAACATGGACCACCAACAGTTGATGCAACTGCTGAACAGTGGCGGCCTAGGTCAGTATAGCAACACCGGGTCAAAGGTTAAGGTCGTGTCAAAGGTGAAAGTTCCAGATTCTGAAAGAGTTCCAAAAGTGAACTTGGCTTCAAATCCTACTCCAAGAAACGTCTGTGTTGGACCAAAGTTTGTGTTCCATAAAAAATGAAAGATAAAAATTAAATCGTATTTTGTTTGTTAGAAAACAAAATAAGTCTTGTAAGCAGGATTGGATTTTGTTGGTTTTCACTTCTCGTTGTTTTCTGGGTTTTTAGGAGGAGGTATGGGGGGTCTGGGAGCTCTCGGAGGGCTGATGGGAGCCGGTCGTCCTTCTAGCTCTCAATCTGCTTCCTCGTCTGCAGCGTAAGTCCCTTTATCCATCTCGTAGTAGCTCTGGCCTCAATTATCCAAAATCCTCAATTTGATGGCAGTCCACAGGAGACATTTCCCAGTCGAATGGCTCCTAGAGTTATGGCTGGTTTAACCCTAACCCACCTCACTCCTCCAAAATCCTCCTGGCGGTTTTGGAGGATTCTAGAGGATTGAGGATGAATGGTGATTGAATCAAATGAGGATTCTGGAGGATTGAGGATGAATGGTGATTGAAGCACATGAGGATTTTGGAGGATTGAGGATGAATGGTGATTGAAGCACAAGAGGATTTTGGAGGATTGAGGATGAATGCATTTTGAGGCAGGACTGTCTGATGATTTTGAAGGATTTGGCGTTGGTTATCCTTCATTTAAACACGAGTGCAAAGTTTTGGGATAAGGAGGATTTTGGAGGATTGAGGATGAATGCATTTTGAGGCAGGACTGTCTGACAATTTTGAAAAATTTAGGCGGAGTTGCAAAATTTTGGAAAATTTTGGAGGATTTTGGAGGATTGAGGATGGTTGTAAGCAACAAGGGCCTAGGGGGTTAGGGTTAAGTCACTAGTGCCCAGAATCCAGTCAAATATTCTGATCTATTTCACTTTTTATTCCACTCAGGCCATCTCGTGCACAGTCTACTCCAGCTGTCCATGCTCAAGAGACGACTCCCAGCGCCACTCAGCCCCGCCCGGCAACCACTACTACTACCCAATCACAGGCGAGCACTACCAGCACTGCCACGCCCGCCACTGCTACTGCGGCAACGTCTCAGAATCCGGCTATTCAGCTGAGCGATTTGCAGAGTATTCTCAACACCATGAATAGTGAGTTGTAAAACTACGTGTGGGGGGAATATAAATATATTGACTGGCATTTAGGGCACTATACATTTGTGCATATTACAAACACCATGAGTAGAAAAGTGTTTGGACTTGCAACGATCCTCTGGTGAAGAGGGGTGATATAAATATATTGACTGGCATTTAGGGCACTATACATTTATGCACTTAGTATTATAAACACCATGAGTAGAAAAGTGTTTGGACTTGCAATGATCCTCTGGTGAAGAGGGGTGATATAAATATATTGACTGGCATTTAGGGCACTATACATTTGTGTACTTAATATTATAAACACCATGAGTAGAAAAGTGTTTGGACTTGCAATGATCCTCTGGTGAAGAGGGGTGATATAAATATATTGACTGGCATTTAGGGCACTATACATTTATGCACTTAGTATTATAAACACCATGAGTAGAAAAGTGTTTGGACTAGCAATGATCTTCTGGTGAAGAGGAAAGACGTAAAGTCTCTCAAGAGCCAATGTGGCCCATCAGGCTGGCGTTTATCTCATGTTTCAGTGGCATGAAACAACAGAAAATACTCCTCTTCCCCTGGATGGGATGCTAGTCCATCGCAGGTTACTCCCCAGCTAATGCTGGTACCCATTTTTACTCCTGGGTGGAGAGAGGCAACTGGGGGTGAGGTGGCTTGCACAAGGACACAACATATGGCCAGAGGCTGGATTCGAACCCCTGACCCTCTGATCATGAGTCACAAATCCTAACCACTAGGCCACACTCCCTCTGGTGACGAGGGGTAATATAAATATATTGACTGGCGTTGAGGGCACTAGTGCTCATAGTATCTCTCTTATAGATGGCTGAAAGTCGAGGCAGAAGCAATGACATGATTCTGTTGGGGTGACATACTTGTGTACGTATACACCATGTACATGTACGGACCAACACTGAGGGCACTAATGCACGTTTAAAATCCCAGGGTATTCTAAACACCTGTGTGTGACAAACTAGATACTTTGTATCGGATCAGATATTTGTTTTAGCTTCGACTTATTTTAATACTGTTCATCTCTCGTTCCCAGTTCCAGCTCCTACTGACGCTGGCAAAGCAGAAGCAGCTGCCCAACCTCGTAAGTCCAATATATTCAACTATTAACCTCCTAGTTTCTTTGATGCTGCCCAACCTCGTAAGTCCAATATATTCAACTATTGACCTCCAAGTTTCTTTGATGCAAGAAAACAGTGATGACTCGGTATTCATAAGTACCCAAGACAGTTTACCGATTCCTATTGGTGGAGAGCCTGTCACATGGCCGGTTTAAACAGTTCGGGTAATTATCAGCATCCAGACTCCAACCAGTCTTAAACAGAGTGTTTAACACCTCCCAATCACACATTTATTCCCTTATTAAAATGAAGAAAGTGGCTTCAATAAACAAGAGACACACTTTAAAGACTTTCATTTTATAAGAAACTGTTTTGTTTTTTACCCCTCCCATGCCACCCACCCCTATCACAGCAGTGGACTTGACCAAGGTCTTGACCTCGGAGGCCATGGCACCAATCCTGGCCAAGCCCGAGGTGCAGGAGAAGCTGATTCCATTCTTGCCGGAGGGGGAGTCCCTACCCAAGGACCCGGAGCAGCTCAGACAGACCCTGCAATCCCCTCAGTTCAAACAGGTAGCAAGTCTTCTTCTTTTTTGATTTCACGTGATAATCGTATTTCCTCTCTTTTTCTTGATATTACTTTGCCGTACTCATATGTGTACACCCCCACAGGCTCTGCTAATGTTTACTGCAGCCTTCCAGTCCGGTCAGCTCGGACCTCTGATGGGCCAGTTTGGTCTGGTGGCAGAGGCTACAGACGCAGCAAATCGGGGAGGTAAGACATTGACCATTCATTCCCGGAATCTTCCACAACAAAGTTTGGGGCCAAGTTTGGAAAATTTATCTGCAGTACGTTCATTGTATCAGGTATGAATAATTCTGAACAACTCCCAGAGTCTTCATGTAATGAAGTTATCCGAGCCAAATTTAACGACGCTGGCTGCTAACCACAAAATTCCGTGCTAAGACTCAGTCACACATTCACGGTTTGGCGCTGTGGATATCCTCCGTTTAAAATTTGCGATAAACCTCAGGATTATCTGTCATCTTCCTGGGGTATTCATGGAGGGCTACGGAAGTTTTCAACTGTTCCAAACTTCTGTGGTGAATCGTCATGCAAATCAATCCATAGTGTAACCGTGGGATATCCGTAGGCCAACCGTACTAGTTCGTGTTATTCGTGGCTCATCGTACATATTCTTGGACTTTCGTAGCTGATTCGTGGTAGAAATCTCTACGAATTCGCTACGAATGTCCTACGGATATGCTAGGGTTCTGCTAAGGTTGTACTACGAATATGTATGCTTTATTTGTAGGAGAACCTTGGTCATCCATGGCCCAATCGCAGACAATTGTGGCGTTAACGTCATTATTCTTAGTAATACCGTCGATATTCTTCACCAATCCGTCCATACTCTTGACAAACTGTGGTGTATTCTAAGAGAGTCGATTTCTCCACGAATCTTGACGGTTAACCGTGGATATTCATAGCTCCAATCGTGAATGTGTGACTGGGGCTTTAGGATCGCCATTCTGTGGCAACGGCGCTAGCAGACAAAATTCTGCGCTAACCCTGTAAGCACAGAATCCTTTAGCTACAGGATGTACGCATGCACATAAGCCCAAATTTCTCCCTAACTCGTGAAACTCCCTTACCGTAAGTACGGAATGTTCTGCTACAGTTAGCAAGGATTTGTTTTTGCTAACAGTATAGCCATGAAATTAGGCCCCATTTGTTTTAAAGGGCCCATGAAATGTAATTTGTTTAATGCAGTCCTTGAAAATGCACCTTTGTGTCCCTTCTAACCTTATTTTCAATTTTATTTTGCCATTTTGGTGCCTTTTTGGTTTTTATGCCAATGCAAATGTTCATATTTATGAGCAAAAGCGTGATGTCATATCAGGCAGAAACCTCAATGTTGCAATTAGAGTATGCACAAAAAGTTGCCAAAAGTTTGGATATTTGGCTGTTGTAAACTTTTATAAGATGTCGTAAACTTTCTTTTCATTAGTGATTCGTTGTTGCGTCAATTCATGACAGTAAGCTTATGAGCAAACTTTTCTCACAAATGTTTTCAAATGAGCATTTTTTGGGGTTCACTATTTCAACAGAAAAAAACCTAATATGAACAGTGTCGCCCTGAAATGACATCACGACAACAGCGCCCTCAGTTGTCCGGAAAAGCATGGACAATTTTAAATGTTTAAAGAAGAGCACTTTTCAGTAAAATTTACCAAAAAGGAATATCAATACGTTTTCATACACATCAGAGGATTAGAAAGTAGCACAAAATTTGTTCCTAAGAAATATTCACTTCATGAACCCTTTAATGCTGATCACGTTTGCGGATAAACGTTTCCCAAATGTCCAACATTTCTGTGTGTCCATTTGATTATTTCCTTCGTTTTCAATGCAGATCTGGAGGCATTCGGCAAAGCTCTTCAGAAACAAACCGGAGGCGCAAAGGAGAAGAAAGATGAAAAACCGGGCGAGGACGAAGAAGGAATGAACCTAGACTAGAACGTCACAAAAAACAAAGTTCATCAATATGTAAACCTTCCTGTTATTGTAATTCTTATAGACATATTATATTGGTAACAGTGGTATAATTCATTAGATAATTGCAGTGGCAGAGGTAATATGTTCAGTGTTAAATAGAGAATAGTAAATAATATTCCACTTGACACCACATTATCCGTGATATTTCAGCAAGTCGGCATATGTGATGCGATCAAGCTAAATGAGTCGTTTGTCGACCCTGGTCAATTTTTTTTTACAGATTTGGAAAGAGCTCAATCTCAGCATTACTGCTGTGAAAACCGCATGCTGATACCATCTTTAGTTCAAAAATTATGGAAGTTGGAACACCAAGAGATGTGATGAAGTGATGTGATGAAGTGGCCCTATTTTGGCCTGCATCTCCAAATGAAAGTTCCCGACAAACGACTCATTTAGCTTGATCGCATCACATATTTCAAATTTGTGTTCAAATTAACTCGCTCTACTCGAATCATTTGCCTTAACTTTTGCCCTTAAAGCATCTATTTGTTCTTTTAAAAGCTGAAACAAAATTGTGTTTGCATTTAATAAGGGGTAGCGGTACTTTCCTCGCCTTCCACCGCTGTGACCCGGGTTCGAATCCCACCCGGGCAAAAATGTGGATTGGGTTTTCAGTCCTGACTTGATTCTGTGGGATTTCCTCAGCATATTCTGCTGGGGTTTTCCTCCCACGTCTAAAACTGTACTTTCTTCATATTGTCTTCTCTTTATTGGGCCCCATGGGAGACAAGTGGATTGGGCTACCCAATTAAAATAAGAATTAAATTTTTAAGAAAAAGTTGGAAATCTTCACAGTACACTGGTAACAGTACACATGTTACCAGAAGAACTTGGTGTAGACTATACAGCAGACTTAAACAAGATTCGAACCCATAACCGGTGCTCTGCCAACTACACCGTCCTACTCTGTTAGCGGTGTCAAAATTTTTCAGATAATTTGGTCCTCATGCACTATCAAAAAGCCATTCGGTAATCTCTAAAAGGTTTGCATGATGTTGATAAACATAAAAATTTGATTGAATAAAAAAAATTAGATAGTAACTGTTATATTAAAATAGTTGGACAGAATTGTTTCAAAGACCCTGAAGTTCCTGCACTTGAGTCATAAACTTTACTTTCGTTGATTATATAATTTTAAAATATTGATAAAATTTCTTTACACAAATGCACTTTTTCATAAATGCTCAACCATTAAAATGCGACACAAGCACCACAAAACCATAGAGCTACAGTCGACTTTCGTTAGTTAATAAAAAATTCTGGTTATAACAAACAAAGTCATGGTCCCGACTGTGCTTTTATGTGCACAATGAATGGGACCGATGTTCCTCTTAATACAAAATTCTGATATAACAAACAATTTGGCTAGGTCCGAACGAGTTTGTTATAACGAGACTCGACTGTATATTAAATTACTAGAGCGCTAACTCCTAATTCTATGCGTGGAGACACTTTGAATCCTTCCTGCGCACAGACATTATGAATTCATGTGCGTGTTTGTAGAACATAATGAAGAACATAGCGAATTTTGAAAGTGTACTCTACATGCAACGCGCAACTACAACATGCGCAGACAACTTAACTGCGCCATGACGGTTCAAAAACGTCACGGCAAAAATCATCTGCAGCGCCAACGCGCATTTGATGCGCTGTTTCAGCAGAGCAAAATGAAATGCTCTTTTGCTGATTGTGCGTTTCGATTTTGGGCGTATCGGTTTTGATAACGCAACTGTATAAATCATAGAATACAAACGCAGATATGCAAATAGCCGTACACAATTTTGAGTTTTTCATAGGTTTGTGCACAAACATGGATGCGCCCAGCAGGCATCAGTTTGTACATCGAGTCAGTGCTCTAGTAATTTAATATAGCTCTATGCTCAAAACTTTAACATTAAAATTCACATCATTAAAAGACATTTTACCAAATGCTACTTTTTCGTTATAACTAGCTATAATTTTTAGAAACAAGATACCAAATATATATGACTTGAAGCTTTGCATGGCGGATGAGATAAATTATAAAGTTTGCAGATACCAAATCTAGGTTTTTCTTAATAACAAGGCAGATTTTTATTAACACCTTTGGAAGAAAAAAGAATTAGGTACTGAAAATGACAATTTCGGTTTCAATTTTAAAGTGTTCATCATCCAAGACAAAACTACTCTACATGAAAGTTTTTTTTTTAACAACACACAACCTACGATTTGAAAACAAAGATAATAATTAACAATTGTATAAGGCAAGTTTTTTTTTCATAATATATTTTGAGAATTATAATTGAGTAGTGATCAAAATATAAATTTCAGTTAATAATTGTTGACTGCCATGATGTGGGGCATGACGTTTTTAACACCTGAGGGCGCCATACATATTTTGTCAAGATCAAACTTTACGAATGATTCTTGAAACACTTTTGGCATAAGGCAGACAAATGCTTTAATTATCGTTGTTCACTTGGTCTTGTTTCTGCCGACGAATTTGTCCATGGCCGCCCAGACGTTGAAGAATTTCTCAATGACGAAATAGGCGTTGACAGGAAACAAACTGGAGGAACAAAAATGAAACAATATCCTGAAAAATTGTGAAAATAATATTAAAAAAAAAATACTGGACCATTCTGGATTTGTTCATAAGCCCCGCCCACCGTAAGCGCCACCACCAAAGACCTCGCCCACCATAAGCCCCGCCCACCTGTAGTGGGCAATACTACCAGTTTCCACACATTGAGGGCGCTCTTTACTTACCCCTTGAGGCTGACCAATGCATACATGGTCCGAGGCATGCATAGGACTCGCTGGTTGGTCTGTACAGCTTGCAAGATGCGATCGGCAACGTACTCTGGCTCGAGGCCTTGTACCAAGACGTCATGGCTGTTTAATGAAATCCGAAAAAAAATCCTTTAAAAGTAGGAGAATATCATTTGTCATTTGTGCATTTTTTTCGTTTGAAGCAACAAAAGTGCTCAAGGTCTAAAGAAGGTTGCTGAACAACTAAAATGATGAAGTTGTAGCTCAGTGGATGCAAGAAAACAATATTCTAGGATTGATTTCAAAGAGGTAACCAAGGAAAAAGTTCGGGAAGAGCACTAAAAAGGCCTTCGTAAAAAGTTTTATAAGAACTCACTCGATTGCCACACCAGAGAACATTCCTGTATGGATGAGGTAAGGATTGACGACGGTGAAGTTGATCTTATCAGCCCCTGCCACCAGAGCCTCGCGTTCTACGGTCTCGTGGATGGCCTGAGCGGCCGCTTTGCTGGCGCAGTAGTCCGCCATCTTGGGCAGGCCGAGGTATCCCATGACGCTGGCGATTGTGACGATGTGGCCGTGGTTGCGTTTGATCATATCTGGCAGGAAGGCTTTGAATGTCTGGATAACCAAAAGATTTTTTTTTAAATTTAACACTTTCATTACCACATTGTTTATTGACTTGGCTCTCCCCAGGACCAAATTATTTGCTCAGTCATGCGGAAATCGCTAGAGCGTGAACAAAACGACCACAAGTCCAAAACTCACTTTTTTCAACCCAGATTTTCACTGCCAAGGAGTGATTTAAATCATAGGTGTTGTGTGTAAAGTTTGTTCCTCGAACCTTACCCTTTTATGTGATGTAAAAATGAAGTCCATATGTGCAAATATAAGAAAGTTATGCCTGTTTGTTCATCTGGTTCCATTTATCAAACTGCAAGCCATTTCACCACATGACCCAATGGCACTCCATACCTCCATTTGTGAGTGGATACTTTTAAAGCACTTTTTCTCATTTTTTTGTAATGGCAACACTATGAATAAACTACACCATTAGAACGATCCGAAAACACTCTTTCAGCTGGTATATGGTTGAGGTATGGGCAGCCAAACATATCAACATGCCGCCTTCTGAAAAGTAGTGAATATATCTGTGTTGAGGGTGTTCTGTGTGTGGTTTCCTGGTCGACTAAAGTCGCCCATGGGAACCAGCAGGGGGGTTCTTCTTGTCACCAAAGTCGCCCATGGTAAGGAAAGGGTTAACAAAGATGACTTACAAAATGTATTTACATATAATGCCATAAATGACAATTCTCTCCCTGTTATGTTTGGCAAGACAGTGACAGCACTGACCCAGACATGTGCCATGGCGTTGATGGCCATCGTCCGTGTGAATTCCGCCTCGGTCAGTTCAAGCAGAGTCCGACCGATGATAATGCCGGCATTGTTGACCAGAATGGACACCTCACCAACGTCTTGCTTGACCTGTATGAATAAAGAAGTATTTACAATAAGCCACTCCCTCGCTCCAACCATGGAAAAGATAAGCCCTCCCCTCTCAATCCATGGATGGAAAAGATAGGCCCCTCCCTGTATCCACCTATGGACAAATAGGCCCCTCCCTCTCTCCGCCAATGGAAAAGATAGGCCCCTCTCCTTCTTACTGATGGAAAAGATAGGCCTATCCCCCTTTCAGCCAATGGAAGAAATAAACCTCGCCCTCCATCCGCCAATAGACAAAGAGGCCCCTCCCTCTCTCCGCCAATGTACAAAATTTCCCCTTCCTATATCTACCAATAGACAAAAAGGCCCCTCCCTCTCTCTGCCAAAGGAAAAAAATAGGCTCCTCCCTCTATCCTGGCAAAAGACAAATAGGCCCCTCCCTCTCTCCACCAATGGAAAAGATATAGCCCCCTTCTATATGCCCATAGACAAATAGGCCCCTCCCTCTCTCTGCCAATAGAAAGGGCAGTAATGATCAGGCCCCTCCCTCTATCCGCCCATAGACAAATAGGCCCCTCCCGCTCTCGCCATGGAAAAGACAGGTCCTTGCCAAACCCTGCCCTTGGAAAAGATAGGCCCTTCCCACTCTCTGCTTAGGAAAAAGGTAAGCCCTCCCTCTTTTTGTTTTTGTTTGTTTTTGACTGACCTTGGCCGCGGCCTGAGTGACCGTTGACATCTTGGAGACATCCACCGTGTAGGCGTGGACCTTTCCTCCCGCCTCCCTGATCATAACTGCCGTCTCCTCATTTCCTTTCTCGTTCACGTCCCACAAGATCACGGTACACCCTGAAAAAAACAAAATATGCTCAGAATTTCAAAATCGCCCTCCTACTGTTTAAACAGTCACAGAGAGTCCAAATTTCCATCCACTTCTCCTGCCATGCCTTTTACACAGGCTAGTCATAAACAGTCAGACCATATTTGGAGCAAGCACTCTGACGAGTCCAATTCAGTCAACAGACAAAAGCAGGCAAGTGGTGGCACAGCTGTCTGTATCAATCACCTACAGTCAAAGCACAGCTGTATCAAGTTAAATCAACAGTCACAGCCAGTCAATCCTGCTTTATGTAGGCTGGGAGCTCTTTGCTGTTGAAAACAGTCACTTGATTGATTTTGACTGAAAGGACAACTTTGGCACAGAATGAATGTTTGAATAGGAGGGTAAATTTACTTGTGAATTTCTACTCCTGAGTAAAATTTATTTGACCAATCACAGCTATGATTGATGTCAGACGAAGGTCCTACATTCGTACATTTGTGTATGACGAGCACATCTGGAACACGCAGTGTGGTATTGCAGAGGCGCATGTGTTATTGCCAACGTGCGCAGTGGGTGGGGCCGAATGGATTGGGGTTAACAACGGGCAGTGGGTGGGGCCCAATGGATTGGGGTTATACAATGGGCAGTGGGCAGGGCCTGATGGATTGAAGTTAACAGTGGGAAGTGGGCGGAGCAACATGCATTGGGCTTAACAGTGGGCGGGGCCCAAAGGATTGGGGTTAACAATGGGCAGTGGATGGGGCTACAAAGGATTGGGGTTAACTGTGGGCAGTGGGCGGAGCCCAATGGATTTGGGTTAATAATGGGCAGTGGGTGGGGCCTAATGGATTTGGGTTAACAGTGAGCACTGGGCGGGGCCTACTGGATTGAAGTTAACAGTGGGAAGTGGGCGGAGCAACATGCATTGGGCTTAACAGTGGGCGGGGCCCAATGGATTGGGGTTAAGAATGGGCAGTGGCCGGGGCCCAACGGATTGGGGTTAATAATGGACAGTGGGCGGGGCCCAATGGATTGGTGTTATAACAGTGCACACATTTCCAACAAACTATACCTCTCTGCGCAAACCTGACAGCCATGAGCCGACCGATCCCGCTACCGCCTCCGGTCACCAGTACCGTCTCTCCGTCCAGGGATTTCGGACGAGACGGCAGGAGAAACTTGATCCATGACCACAGCAACAGACCGAGGACCTGAACGGTCATCCACAGTACGTCCAAGAAGATGTGCATGATCGATGAAATGAGGACCACAGCACTAACAGACGAATCCTAATAAGTCCTCAATTTGGCACAGAGGAATTGATCCCTTCTGGAGTAACCTGAAATACCAGTTTTGGCAAAAAGGACACAACGGCCTGAAATCAAAGCAGAGTTTTTCTCAAAGGCAGCTTTTCGACCCCACCGTATTTTCTCAGTTGATTAAGTTGTACTTTGATCGTCTGATATCTGCATTGAGCCGCAGACATACATAGCACTGGGCAACCTTGTCAGCACATACTACATGTAGCCTGAGCTACCATACAATCTTTTGTTGACATTTCAGATAAAAAATTGTTGGATGCTTTGTTTAAATACAGAAGTTTCTAGCCCTATCAATATCATTGTTACAAGATCATGAGATGTGAAATAATGGGAAAAGAATGCTGCAACCTGACGCCACTTCAGCGGTTGTGTGCAAAGTCTATGGAGAGTCAAAAAAAAAATCGGAAATCTTTTAAGTAAAAATTGGAAATGTTTCTCATTCCCGGATACATGTCTAATTAGCCCTGCCTCTGGCCGTACAGTACATGCACGAATAGGGTGACGTGATGGCCAGGCACGTCACCATGGCCAGATATGGGGATCTTTCCCCTTTGTTATTTGCAAAATTGCAATGATTTACTAAACTAGTCTAGAACGAGATAAATTGTGATAAAAAGTGGCATCAGGATACTGCATTCTGCCCCAGTAAAGCGACAGAGACTTTTGACTATTCTTGCTGGTGTAGCTGTTGTTCAACACGAAGAGGAAAAATGTGTTATGCTGTTTACGTGTGGCAGCGGCGCGCCCGTGCATGACCTTTTTTGCGCCCTTTAAATCATGAATATTCATCAACAGTGACCTATCGAAAAATCCCGGATGTTGAGTCCTCTTTCCACACGGGCAAAATGGCGGACGGGTATGGAAAAACAAACTTACACATTCAATCCGTTTCCATCCCCATTTACATCTTGATTGAAAGGCAGTAAATTATGCTGAATCAAGGAAAACTTAATATTATTCGTAGTAGTAAACATTTTGATAAATATAGTTTAATAAATAAGTCGTTTTTTAACGGAAAATTAGGTTGGTATTAAGCGTGTTACGTGACAAGGATGAATTACAAAGTTCCATGTCAATTACAACGCAATGTGCCATGAAATATCCACAGACCACACGGAAAGTAACTTTATCACTATAGTAGGCATACCAAAGGCAAGGGCGCCACCACATAAAAACTTCGGAAAAATCGCCATTCCCAGCGGTAATTTCCAGCCTCAAAAAATTATTTCTCACTAGAAACAAAGTTACAACTTATAACAGAGTAGATACGTACAAAATTCTCAGTGTTCCACACTTTAAAACAGGTCCGATCTCAATCTGACGTCGATATGAAGCGAAAACAACGCCCGAAAATGAACGAAAACGCGAAAATCGACTTTCAAATTTGCCGCTCAAAATGGTCCACTTAGAATGAGCGGTAGGACCCATTTTTATAGGAAGGGTGGGTTTCGGAGCAATAATCAATTCTGACAATCTTGGTATCAAATTAAAGCTTAGACTTGGTTTTATTCAAAACTGACTGTTACTCCGTGCCTCATGAATATTAATTAGGTCTTAAAACAAAAGAAAACCTTTAAAAGCGAATAACTTTTGATCTTTAGGGAGTACGCCCTTCCCCCGCATATCAATGGAACGGTCGTCTCGTGCTCTATCCAACAATGTATGGGTCGATCCTTGAGATCGAGGCACATTTTTGTTATGGTCACTTTTAAGGCGCGGCTCTGGGAAAGAGTTTGTAAGCCATTGATGACGTCGACGATGATGAGTCATCGGTCTAGTGCCTAGTGGTCCGCGTCATTTGTACGGTAACGCGCAGCACACAGGGTGGGAACAGACTGACCGCGTTGCGGTCGCGCTATTCACGACTGTGTATTTTGTTGCGACTCAAAGTGCATTATCGGACCATTTTTTTACTGTGCGGATTTAGAAAGGGTAGGCAATTTTACGATTGTTTCTAGATTGTCATTTTTAATTTGACGATTTCATTTTCTTCTTGTCTAATATTTCATTCTATTGTCACATTGCTCTTTGGATTTCAAGCGATAAAAACGGGGAAAAAACGAAAACTTTACCCACAAAAAAAAAACAAGTTCGTCATGTGCGTTGACGAGGTCGATAATCCTTAGCATGCTCAGTTGGCATTACTTAGTAACAAATACTAATTAATTTTGCTTCAAATTGCAGACTTAAGATTTCTGTAAAAGATGAATACATATGTACATGTATACCCAAACAGTTTTCTATACTGGTTTACAAAATGTTTACATTAACAAATGTACATGCACGCATGATGTACTTCCAATAACACGAGACACTTATCAGCTTGCTTTGTTGACCCCTTGGCCTAAGGCTAATCCTGTGGTGAGTCATTCATCACCTCTCAAGGTTTCTTATAAACAGCTGAGCTGACCCTCAGGGCTAAGACAATAGTCACTACATGTAGTCTACAGTGTGCTCAAGCTTTAAAGGGGTTCTCATCTCCACAGTTTTCTTGGTCATTTTTTGAAACCCAAAGTAAAACAAAATGAACACTTTCAGATGATTTTTTTTGATTATTTCTTAATTAAGAACTAATTAATATGCTAATTCATTGACAAAAATTACTTAGTTTTACTAAGGCTTCCATAAAGTTGTATTTCAATCCCTTCTAGTTCTACACAAATGTGGGCAATTTGTATGAAGCAAGATGAAAAATTGTCAATATTTCTTCATTACGCTAATTAACACCTTAATTAATATGCTAATTAATTTCAAAATTTTCACATTAAGTGTACTTTGAATTAGTTTATTTCATTAGCTAACCCTTCTTTTACTTCTTAAACACTTAAGCATTCATAACATTTTACAAAAGTGCATATTTGGTATATTGGGAGGGAGTGTGCCATGTTCTCGTTAAGTCTTAAGTTGTATTTTAAAAATAATCAATTAATTTGACATCACTGGCAGATAGTCCCAAGATTGATAGGGTGAAAGAGTTGGCTGGTTTATACAAATGTTTCCAAAATGAAGGAAATCAACACAATACTTTTATGGATACAAATTTTTGAAAATGGTCCATTGTTATGTCATGTTATATAACTCCCAAGCGGCCCAGGATCCAGAACCTTGAGTTATGCAAGGTTACGTCACTGATTTCTGGCTGACTTCACAATTTTGTAACTCGACTTGGAGATTCTTCTGGGGTTTGGAACTCCTGTAACGAAAACAATGCATATATGTGAACGGATTTCCACAATTGTAATTCTCAGTTCAACTCAGTTTGCAAATAACGACTTCTGCAAAAACGATTAAGGTGATTTATGGCACTTTTGGTTGCTAGGCAACACAAAATGTCAGCCAGACAGTCACCTTTATTGACTGGAACTCTTGAACCCCTGGGCCGATTTTGTTCAAACAAAAACCAGATGGTTGCACTCAGTCAGCTCTGTGTTTTCAACCGCAGTGCAATGCCCTGGCTGGTAGTTGAATGTTTGGCTGGAAGTCCCTAACTATAGTTCTAGGGATATATATTTGGTTGATTAGATTTAGCTGGTTTTCTTTCAGTTAACATAGGCCCTAGTCTGCTAGTTAAAGTTTAACGTCGATAATTAATTTATTTTATTTTTCGAAGTGGCTATCGTTACGGCATTCGTTGTTTAGCGCCCTCAACGATACTTTTTTGATACGCACGCAGGTATATAATTATTTGTTTTCCCATGTTTTGGTGAGCAGTGCGACAGCTCAGTCGATAGTGGGTAGGATTTTGAACCGCGAGGTTGCGGGTTCGCATCTCAGTTTTGCACTCGAATTTTTTTCCTTTTCTAACCTGAGGCTTTGGAGGATTTTTTTTTAAAGGGAAATAAAGTCCGAATTTCATAACGTTCAAATTCACTTTTTTCCTTCTAATTTATTTTTTCTTCTCATGTTTTTATAAAAGTTGCAGTACTACCGTAACGATAGAAAATGGGAAATGCGTTACGGCTGCCGTAACAATAGCCACTGCGTTTATTTTTAGCCAGCTAGATTGTACAGCGCCCTCTGTTGACTACTGTACGTAACGCGTAATTGGTATCCTCCAGTCACCATAATCGGCGTAGGTAACTCTTGCAACGCGTGCCCATTGTCCAACGCAAATTAAATGCGAGTGCGTCAAAATAGATCCTCGTCGTTTTAGGTGGACTGACGATATACGAGTAGGCCTACAAAAAGGTTTTAATTTACCACCATAGTTTGTACAAGACCAGTGGATAGCGCCTGTATCAGCAGCAGGGCTTGAATTAAATCCCTAATGTTAGTGACGATGATATTTTCAATTTTTTTTTGAAATCCTCTGGCAATCACTGTCAATATGTTGGAGCAAAGCCAGTTACATCCTGGAGCAGTGCGGAGGGTTTCCAGTATAGGCCTAAATTTATGCAGGCTGAGCATAAACAACACAAACAAGGTCATGAAGGTCCGGCACAAGACCTCAACCCTAAATTACTGCCCTGAATCCTTCAAAATCCTCATTGTCAAAGTGGAGGAATTTGGAGGATTGAGGTTACATGGTAAAAGTGCGTTACTGATTTCACAGGATGCACTTTGTCAAGGTCTTGGGCCGGACCTTGTGTTGTTTTTGCTCAGCCATGCATAAATATAGACCTGGATTATGCTTGAAATCCTCCGCACTGCTCCAGGATGTCCTTGACCAAGCCTCAATATATTGACAGTCACTGGCGCAGGATTTTGCAGGATTCAGGCAGTGGTCACCCCTCCACCGACCATATTCAAGTAATAATGGAGGAATTTGCAGGATTGAGGCTATATGCTATTTTTCCATGAGGCCAATTGGAGGATTTTGCATAATTGAGGCTACATCCTAGCAAAAAGGCCTAGGGAGTTCCGGTTAACACAGTGCATCCTTAGAAATCAGCCACACACTTTTGCCATAATATCCTTAATCCTGCAAAATCCTCCATTTTGCAAAGAGGATTTTGGAGGATCTGGGAAGGTTAGGGTTAAAGAAAGCCGGCCTCGGCTAAATATACACTGCCATAACTTACGTGTCTTTGTTTTCATTCCAGTGTTCCAGCAAAGCTGCCCACGCAACCCGAGACCCTCTTGAAAAAGAGGAAGAAGGCTCAAACTGAAAAAGCACGACGTGCTCAGGTCCGGCTTCTCAAAAAGAAGGTAGGCCTAATGCAGAGTTGTAATGACTGGAGTCAATGACTCGATTCGAGTCCGACTCGAGTCACAAGTTTTGGTGACTCGTCTCGACATGAGTCCCTATGAGACCCTCTTGAAAAAGAGGAAGAAGGCTCAAACTGAAAAAGCACGACATGCTCATGTCCAGCTTCTCAAAAAGAAGTAAGGCCTAATGCAGAGTTGTAATGACTGGAGTCAATGACTCGATTCGAGTCCGACTCAAGTCACAAGTTTTGGTGTCTCGTCTCGACTCAAGTCCCTATGGATAAATGACTTGACTTGAGTCACTGCAAGCAAATGACTCGAATCGACTCAAGTCCCTCATCAAAAGACTCAGTTCAACTCGAGCGAAGGCTAATAAGACTCGAGTCCTAAAAATGAAAGCAAAAGTTTGCAAAAATAAAATTTTGCAATGACTTGCGGTGCAAATTTACAAACATACAACGTGTGACAGACTCCGACCTTATGATTCTGGAATGCACAAGATACTATCCAGGAACCGGATTTTAAACATTTTCCAATTCATTGTTTCCTCATTGGCTTTGGGCGATTTCTTACAAAGCTCTTGGATTCAAACGCCGGCTAAATTTATACCTTCCTTTTATAAATTTTGGTAAATAGTGTTCAAATATTCATGGCTCGAATTGACCTCAAGCTATATATTTGACTGAACTCGACTTGACTGGACCTTCTTGACCAAATGACCTGACTGGACTCGAGTCACTTCTTTAAAATGACTTGACTCGAGTCACAAAAGTCAGTGACTCATTACAGCTCAGGCCTAACGTTGGCAAAAATATCTTGATGTCATCGCAGCCCCACCAAATTCACTTCATATTTACTTCACATGGGAAGAATGCCGACTTATTTTTGACTTTATTGCCCCATTTCATGACGCGCTTCAATGGTTAGGCCTATACAAATACGGTAATCGATACATTTTGTTTGCAGAGAAATGCCACCAAAAGGAAGACGATCTTCAAGCGTGCGGAGCAGTACGTCATGGATTACAAGCGAAAGGAACGTGACATCATCAGACTGAAGCGTGTCGCCAGGAAGCATAACAACTTCTACGTGCCTGACGAACCCAAGCTTGGCTTCATCATTAGGATCCGTGGGTCAGTGAAAGTTAGATTTCTCCCATCGACGGTGTTTGAACAGGAAAATTATTTAATTTAAAGCTGTAGTCCATCATTTGCAGCTATCCAAAAATGATGTAATTATTGTTGAAAAACATACTTGGTTGAAAGATAGTAAGGGGAATAAATTCCCTGTGAATTTATTCTTTCTGGCAAGCTGTCATTTTGAAGGATTCAACGAAAGAAAGCCTTTCCTACAGTGCATCTTAAGACGCACCGTTGGAAATTTCCATTAGTAGTTTGTTTTATTATTCGGTGAAGCGCACGCAAGCATTGGCACGACGCACACGCACGCGCGGTTGCTATGATTCGTCGGATCAGTGCGCGACATTGCGTAGCTGCAATCGGCTCAGTGAGAACATGTCTCGGACGCTGAATTCAGGCCCAATTCAAAACATGACTCGGCAACTTTTGATTTGAAATTGAGATCCTAGAATGCTGTTTTTCTCGGAATATACAGCTGAAGCTGAGCTGAAACTTCATCAGGTTAGTTGTTCAGTACCCTTCTTTAGATTTTGAGCACTTTTGTTGCTTCAAACGAACAAAATGCACAAATTACAAACGATGGACTATATCTTTAACGATAACCACTCCAACTCCATTAAAATCCATCCTGCCATTTTGGTGGATTTGAGGGACTTGGTCCAGAAGGCCTGGCGTGACTAAATATTGATGGCGTATGATGGACTTGGGCCTAATGGCCTGAAGCAGTGCTAGGCGTATCTGATCGATTTTGCCCGGCTTCCTGTACTGCTAATGTGATAAAAGCCATGTGTAGCAAGTCCATGAATGTCAACCAGTGTTTGTTACTTGAAAGTTACGTTGATGTATGATATGCTATGATATGCTATACTTGAACAATATAAGTTATAATCACTTGGGCACGTTGATATGCTATACTTGAACAATATAAGTTATAATCACTTGGGCACGTGTGGTCTAACGGTAGTGCACAGGATTCATGATAGTGAGATTGTGGGTTCGAGCCCTGCCGTTGCCATGCATGTTGTGCCCTTGAGTAAGGCGCTTTACCTTAATTACTTCTCTCAACTCAGGTGTTAAATGGGTACCGGTGTCACATGAAAATCCGACTCCTATGAAAATCGGACCCCTATTTCCCTATTATTGGTTGATCCCTCGCACGTGACAGGTCACTCTCCCAAAACGATCCAAAAAATAGCATAGTATTGTACTCACGCGTGCGCAGTGCTACCAATGAGTCCACATTTCATGGAGTCGGATATTCACGCTACACCGGCATTATTCAATGCTGGGAAGGTAAAAGACTCTCTGTGGAGGAAGTGTGGCGATCCCTCACAGCAACATTCATGGAATCGAGTCTGGCCCAATTGCTTCGAAATAGAAATGGGCACTCCGTTCCTGTGAACAAAGGTTCGTCCCCTTTACCTTTGTACGTTAGTAAAATAACAGTAAGTAATTGGCAATTTTATCCTTTTTTTTTTTCAGTATCAACGGTGTCAGCCCCAGGGTGCGCAAGATCCTCCAACTCCTGCGTCTTCGTCAGATCCACAACGGTTCCTTCATCCGTCTGAACAAGGCCACTATCCAGATGCTGAGACTGGTGGAACCCTACATTGCATGGGGGTGAGTCGGCTGAAGAGACTGGCTGTGGCTGAGAATAACACACACACCTATGGAAGCCACTGGCTAGCGGCTGCGCCTACCCATTGACTTGTATATAATATCCGGCCGTTGCCATGATTCGGTTCTGGCCACACACGACCTCAAAATTTCTAACTTGGATTAATTTAACCCTAACCCCCAACAGGTTTCTCTAGGTACCCTGCCAAATGCAACAAAATGCAACTTGACTTAAATACAACCCTGCTAAATGCAACAAATTGCAACAGTGGATTCTGTTGCATTGTGCAGTGAATCCAGTGCATACCAGCCTTGGCACCAAGCAGTTACCCTGCTAAATGCAACAAATTGCAAAAGTGGATTCTGTTGCATTGTGCAGTGAATCCAATACACTCCAGCCTTGGCACCAAGCAGTCACCCTGCTAAATGCAACAAATTGCAACGGTGGATTATGTTGCATTGCGCAGTGAATCCAGTACACACCCTGCTAAATGCAACAAATTGCAACAGTGGATTCTGTTGCATTGTGCAGTGAATCCAGTGCATACCAGCCTTGGCACCAGGAAGTTACCCTGCTAAATGCAACCAAATGCAACAGTGGATTCTGTTGTGTTGCCTTGGCACTATGAGCAGTTACCCTGCTAAATGCAACAAGATGCAACAAGCACGGAGACTTGAGTTGCCTGCTAAATGCAACAGTATGCAACAACTTTTGACCTTTGTTGCTTTGTGTTGCATTTAGCAGGGTAAGGGTTAAGAGTCGGCAAACACCAAAGCGTGTGTGTTTCTTTGACCACTTCCATTAACCCTAACAGCCCATAACCAATCAAACTCCAACAGTAGGTTAGTGTTTAAATCTGTTGGGATAGGTACAGTTCCCCTAAACAGATGGTCTTTTACACTGGGGTTGGCATACCTCCAGAAACTAAGTCCAACAGTGTGTGTGTACAATTTCCCATGTGGGTGTTGGAATTTGCCTGAATGGGTATGGCTCCTAGTAAATTAGGCTGGGGAGTTAGGGTTAAAGAAACTGTCAAAATTTAAAGCTTTTTTGTACCAGTGATTCTTCTTGAAACCACCCACACTTCCATTTTAAAGTCGCCTCACTAGTATATCTGCAAACTTCTCACAAGATAAAATCTTGGTGGGTTGATTTCTAACTTTTTTCCTCCACGTTTTATCCAGCGGGATATCAATACAGAAAGCCTCAAATAGGTTAGAGCTTGTGCAGTTTTGTCTTCGACTTTTTGTTATGTTTTTGATGCATTACCCAATCTGATTTTTACTCCTGCTTCATTGATGTGGTCATTGATGTATTTTTTCCCCTACAATTTAGTTCTCATTTCTCTTCTGTTTTGTAACTAGTCTCATTTCTCGTAATCCAGTTTGGTATCAAGAGAATAATTAAAATCGCTTCAAAGTAATGCAGTTCCTTGTATAATTGTCGTTTAACAGGTACCCTAACTTGAAGTCGGTGCGGGAGCTTATCTACAAGCGGGGGTTCGGCAAGGTCCAAATAAGACGCGTCCCCATCACCTCCAACGAGATCATTGAGCAGTCGCTAGGTACGGTCTCTTAATTTCAATACCTGTCATCCTTGGGCAAGTTTGCGCAAGAACTATTGTTGACCAATGGTTAACCATACTTCGACTAAAGTTAGCCCGAACTCTGTCTAGTAGACGATGGTTGACTACGCTAGTCGACTATTTGGAACCAGCCGACTGGGTCTGGTTGCATCGCTGGTAACCAATAGCCGCGCGCATTCATAATGTACAGCAGGGAGCCAGGATCCAGAAGTTCTGCGACGACATCGCTATCGTCCGGCGTTTGACTCACTGGTCTGGTTTGACTAGAGACGTTCGCACGTTGCTATTAGTGCACGGGCGTAAGTTACGTCACAAATCAACCACTAGTCGACTAATGGTCCTTGCCCAAACTTGCTCCGAGACTCCCAGCAAATTTGTTTTGCTTAACAATTTTTGTTTGTTTTTTGGGTTTTTTTTTCTTAGTAGCTATCGGAAATTGATTTTGGATAATGGAGGATTTAACCCTCGCCCTGCTAGGCCTTTTTTGCCGGGATGCATCCTCAATCCCGCAAAATCCTCCATTTACCACCATGTAAAAATTGGATACAGCCTCAATCCTCCAAAATCATCCGTTATTTCTTGAATTTGTTCAGTGGAGGGGTGACCACTGCCTCAATCCTTCAAAATCCTCCAACAATCACTGTATTACATTGAGGCAGTGCAGATGATATCCAGGATAATGGCCAGAAAATTAAGCACGACTGAACACAACCAAGGCCTTGACACAATGCCTCCTTCATAAACAACTGACAGTTTTGGCCGACAGCTACAATCCTCCAAAACCCTCCAAAAGCGCCCGGTTGAATTCGGCGGATTGAGGAGGGTTAGGGTTAACACTTGCCCCCTCGTTGTTCCTCAGGACTACCCTGCTAAATCCAACAGAGTCCAACCGGAGTTTCCTACTCAATCCACTGTGCCTTGTTTTCAGTTGTCTGCTGAATCCAACGGAGTCCAACTTGGCGTTATAATGCTGTTCAGTTGCCTGCTGAATCCAACATTTTGCATGAGGAATGTACACAAGGGGTTTACTGCTCAATCCTACAGGCTCCATCGAGTATATGATATAGTCAGATCCTGTTGGATTCAGAAGGGTTAGGGTTAATGCAGGTTGGGTTATTTGTCGTCTTATTTCACGTCTTGTCTTTTTTCTTTCCAGGCAAGTACGGCATCATCTGCATCGAGGATCTGATCCACGAGATCTTCACCGTCGGACCCAACTTCAAGCAGGCCAACAACTTCCTCTGGCCGTTCAAGCTCAGCAGCCCCCGCGGTGGCTACAAGAAGAAGGGCAACCACTTCGTCGAGGGTGGTGACTATGGCAACCGGGAGGACAAGATCAACGAGTTCATCCGTAAAATGAACTAAGCTCCGCCCACTTTCCCAACAATTCCCCACAAAATCCAATAAGACCTTTCATTGTGGAGTAAGTTAAAAACATGGCACACCACTCAGTAATTTTTTTGTCTGTTCTGAATTTGAAGCCTTTTCATTGATGTACACGCTCCTGAATTTGTAAATCGCATTTGATGGCATTTACTTTTTTCAGAGACGCAGTTGTCGAGCCGGAAAACCCTCAGAAATGCAAAAGAAACAATGTGTAAGCCAAATGATTCTGTGTAATCGTTTTCCCTTACCATAAAGATGGGAGAAAATAAAAGTAACACTTCTAATTTAAACAGTGTGTGTGGATTTTTCATTACACCTGTTGTGATATGTGAGGTACAATTGTTAATTTTTCCTACCGGTAACTTCCCCAACTTTACCAACTCCAACTCCAGTACAGTGGAATCCTTGGCTCTCGATTTTTGTGTACAATTCGTACTGAACATTGTTGTTAAAAAATGTCAACAGAAGAGCGACAAGTGGTTATTATTTCCCTAAGGAATAGAACCGGAAAGCCACCCATTGCTGTAGGGAGTAAGCTCAAAAACTCTGCAATTACATAATTCTATAGTCAACACGTGTTTAAAGTCGTCTTTCGGTATTTAGTGTGCTGGGTGAAGTTATGAAGGGCGCTATTTATTGAAAAGTGAGTGTCTGAGCACCGGTAGCTTAAAATCGCTACACCGAACAATCGCTATTACGAACAATTTCTGTGGATCCCGCGATGTTCTTTATAGCGGCGTTCCACTGTAATACCAGCCTTACAACAATCTACAGTCGACTCTCGTTAGTACAAACTCTGTTAATACAAAATTCTGGTTATAACAAACAAAGCCTTGGTCCCGACTGTGCATTTATGTGCACAATGAATGGGACTGATGTTCCTCTTAATACAAAATTCTAAAAACAAAACAAACAATTTGGCCAGGTCCGAATGAGTTTGTATTAACGAGACTCGACTGTACATGCTCTACGTACAACCCAACCACGATTGCTTCACGTGCAGTGTGGTGACCAAATCTTGTTCAGTACAGGGCATTTTGTAGCATAAGCCTTCAAGATGTTGGGGCCCATTTACAACCAGGGTCATGATGTCGGACAAACTAAGGAAAACAACATTTTCAAAAATGATAAGACTTGCCTAGTTCAACACCCAGAAGTGCAAACTGCCAAATTTGAACTTTCAGGGGGAAAAAACTACCGAAAATAAACTTGTAAAGAATTTATCAGCATCCTGGAAGTTGAACTGTGATCAGTCATCCTTGATTTCACTATGACAGGCCACACATGTACAACATCAGTCGGCATTTACTGGCTGCACCTTCGACTTATCACTTCCCTCCATGTCGACCTGCCTCTGAAAGTCCCAGCATATTGATCCACATGGGTTGTTGACACACAACCGATAGACCGACTATTAGCCCCGCCCACTTACAGGATTGTAGCACGTGAGCACGCCTCTCCAAACGCTGCGTGTTCCAGACGCGCGCGTCGAACGCACACTGCACATTAACCATGCTTGTGATTGGTCCAATCATGACGAGGCGGCCTGACGGGGCTTAGACATGGAGACGGGTAACTAGCGCCCGTTTAAAGCCATTGATTGGATCACTCTGCACGCACGTATCATGATTGGTTATTTTCAAATCGCTGTTTAGCTCTTGTGCATGGACGATGATTCAACACACGATTATAAAAAAAACTCACTCTTGTTTTAACCACAAAAAGCACGCAAATCATCAGTAGCTCCATTAAGGTAATTTTTAAGTATTTGAACTGCATAGTATTTAAATAATGAACAGTAATTTCTCTCTCTTTATTAATATTTGCCAGAGACACTTTCAAATTCTGCAAAAATCAGAGCTCATCACTTCTGAAATTGTACATTCGTGACGCGGCTATTGTTTTTTTTTTTTTCAATAGGCTGGTTCAGGCTAACGTTGCCTTTGTGATTTTCAATTCAGGAGGCGGGATTCAGACCTGTTCACGTCATGCATATCATTTGCATAGTGATGTATGCAATATTCACCGCTAGCTACCTGTCCCCATAATTTAAGTCCAAAGGGCAATGGGGACAGGGAACCAGACTAGACGGGGCTTAATCGATGGTCCCTTGCCGACTTGCTCACCTTGAAACAGGTACAGAACAAAATGGCACCCGTCATTGGAAAAATTACAGAGTTGATTATTTTAGACATTTGTGTTACCTTTTGAAGGTTCTTGGGATATTTTTGCACACTGACCTTGTCCCTAGGAAACTCTGTTTATTTCCAATCCATCAGCAGCTATATTTTTTATGGTAAACGTATTTAATCCCTGATGTATTTATTTCCCGAAGTAACCGAATTGCACAAAAATCACAGTTCAGTAGGCAAAGTCACATTTGACATTTGAGGGCGGAATGGTGAACAGTTGATTTTCTGGATACAAGTTTCAAATACCGATTTAAAACTAGGTAAATTCTTCATATTCTCGCTAGAATGTATTCACGGATTTGCACTTTTTTTTATTAAGAAAGAAATATCTACCAACTTCGTTCAAACTTCAACAGGTTTAAGGTTCGTCAATATCCTTCATTAGATTCTGATTTTTATATAGAATTTTTGAAAAGAAAACACTGAAAAGCCAAGGTTATCCATTGCATAGACCCTGCGCTTAGAGCGCCCTCACTGCATACAGGTCTTTTTCCTCTTGCTTTAACTTTCATTTTCACTTAATTTATTTAAAATAACCTACCTTCACTGAGAAATGTCTTTGTAGGGGTCTACATGTATTTTGAAAATGTCTGCTTGGTAATTACTTCACAGAATGGCTGTTAAAGCAATTTTGGTAAAACCATCTACAGTTGACTCGTTATAACAAGGTCGATGGGACTAGCCAAATTACCTCTTTATAACTGGAATGTTGTTATAAAAGGACAGCAAAACAAAGAAACACAAAGAGAACCTGAAATTTGGGACCTCAGAATTTGCTCTTTATAAGCAGAACCTCTTTATAAAAGTGCTCTTTATAATGAGAGTTATACCATAATATACGAGAGTTCCGATTAAGCAATAAAGGCATGTTTGTTTACGTCTCGAGGTCTACGTGACCAGAAAATACCCCCTCGGCCCCACTTAAAAGGGCGTATGGGTAGGGTCATCGGGATTTCAGGGGAAATTGGTGCAGTCATCCCCCCTCCCATCTTACCCCCGGGGTCATGGCTGGCTGACATTTCAAGTTCCCCTGAAATACATCTGATAAGGGATGTGTTCCCCTCCACCCCCCACCCCACCCAACATAATTCAAATTATCTAACGCTGTCCTAAGTCCCTACATCAGAATACACTTCGAGTTTTTTTGTAGTTTTTGTATGGCCTCTAAACGGTAGATACCAACACTTTACTTCAGTCAAACCACATCAACAAACTGGAAAAAGTACAGCGGCAAGCAGCAAGATTCGTAACAGGTGACTACCAAAGAACATCCAGTGTCACAGACATGCAGCAAAATCTTCAATGGTCAACCCTCCAACACCGCAGAAAAGTCAGCAGGCTCACGATGCTTTATCGCTCCATCCATAAAGAAATTGCCGTTGACATCCCTGACTACATCACCCCAGTAGAACGACCAAAGAGAAATAGACACAATCAGTGCTACGCTTCCATGCAATGCCGCACACAAGCGTACCACAAAAGTTTTTTCCCACAGACAATTGAAGACTGGAACGCGCTCCCAAACGAACTTATCCATCAAACATCATCATCCCAATTTAAGACAGCCCTAGGAAAACATCTCTCATCACAACCTTAATTTCACGCTTGCACGGCACCGGCGTGAAGTCAAACTGGATGATGATGCCTAGCGGCGATATCCAGTCAAGTTTCTGAGATTCTGAGATACTTAATGAAACATGAATGCAATGGTGAGTTCAGAAACTGATCTATCAAAAACTGTCAATAAAACATACAACTGATGCGAACACTTCTGATCAAAATTCACTTCACACAGTTTCAAGGAAGACGCAGACCGTTTTATCAGTTTCAGCTCTGACAGGAGCTTCTGCAAGTCACTTTGGTGTAGGTCGGTCGCTAAAAAATTTACCAAAAATATATTTTACAAAAATTGAGCAAATGCAACCACGTTCCCCGTGGGTACGATCTTGCTGCGCCATGTTGTTTCCCATCATGCCTTGCGCGATCTGAACAAGGAACGAGCACGCGCGCCCAGGGAGTCGAGCCTGGAGCAAATGCCATCATGCCGTCTGTAAATCACTCTAAAAATTGTTTGTAAACAGTCCGTGAAGTTGTTTATGAGAATTGTTATAAGTGGATGCAATTAGTGTGCAATATTGTTATAGTCACGTGGTATTTTCTGTAGCGGTTGGACGGTGTCCGAAAGGAGGAGATGAAAATTGACGAAAAGTATGGTGTTCCATAATGTGCCATCGGCGTCGCATTTTTCGCTAGAGCTTATTGTGCACTCGCACTTGTTTTTTGTTTTGTTTTTTTAAACATAGGGTTAAACTTTTGGTTCACGAAATGGCCTGTGGTCGAAAGATCTGCACAAAACATCCTTAAGTCCAGAACTGCCAGATTTCATTACTAAATAAACTTGTCAAAAACAACGTTTTCCGAGGATATCCCATTGGAACCGATCGGGATGTAACTTGTCAGACCTGGTCACTATGTACCCGCCCCTTATCCTTCATCTTATTCACGTGGGAATACGATGTTCATTTTAGGGTAACTTTTCAACTTTGAAAGTACTGCGTCTGAGGTCAAGCATGTTTACTGTTACCTATTTTTGGCCATGTTTTAATCGAAGGGAAGAGAACTGGGTACATTTTAATCAGTAAATTACTTCAGATCCTCTTGATTGAAGTAAATATTTTGACACCCAACATTCTTAAATAGAAATGGTATTTTAGGGATTAAACAACAAGACATGGAAGGAATAATTAAGAGCTGTAATGTATAGCACACGCTTGTGTTTGGAGAATATCTTTCTGCGCAGAACGGGAAAATCGAGACGCATGCTCAGAGAGAGCAATGGTTTTGAAAAACGTCAGATCTGGGCCCCCCAAAACAAGAGTTTTGCTAGCCAATTGACCCTTTGCATATACAGGGCGCCCTCACTGAGGCCTCTAGTTGGTTCCTTTGTCATGCGTATTGAGTAAATACTTTGTACTTCTACTGTCACTGAATTTAAGTAAAACTTGTTCTTCGTACATTAAATGCCACTGAATTGAAATAAAACTTGTTCTCGCGTGAGGGCGCCATAGGGGAACGAAACCCAGGTTCCCTTTGCAAAACAAGAATTTGTTGGCAGCTTATACCTAATGCATAAGAATCTTTTTAAATTGTCAAATTTCGCCAGTGCCTGTCTTTCCACCCATTCAAAAGGGCCCAAACTCGGCAAATTAGTTCGTGCATTATTTGCATCTTGTAAGGTGCAAAAATCTAGGTCATCATAGAAGCTGGAACACCTTGATATTTATCTTAACGCGTGTCCGTGCAAATTGAAACGGACGGTGGACCAGGGTTCGGATCGTCAACTCTTTGAAGACCGAGTCCGAGAATAATTAGTAAAAGCTACTCCGAGGTGTCCAGGGATCATGTCCTTGTCCAGTCCCGGACGGGGAGGGTTTAGGCCAAGGATGCCGGGCAACGCCTGCTTCTCGGAGATTTGAGAGAGCGTGAATCGCGGTGGGACCTTTGTACCTGGGGTTATTGGGGTTAGGGCAACGGCGGGTCCAAAACCAAATTTCTGGGTGTGTGTGTGGGGGGGGGGGGGGGGGGGGATAAGAAGGGTCTATAACCGGCCGGCTGGCAAATGTGACCTGCCATGTCATAATGAGGAATAACCCCACCTTTGACAGCGTAAATCACTGGCTTTTCAATTATACCAAATTTATTTCTGTCGCTTAATTTATTCCAAAGATATGCTGCAGGAACTTCAACAGTGTCCTGCCGAACTTCGCCGACCTCATTTCGAGAAAAACGGCTTTCAACTAAAGTTACTCATTGCGCTGCCAATGGCAGTGAAAAAAAATCTTCAGTTTTGCCACTTTTGGGGGTATTTTTTCCCAACAAAAATACATGGTGTGAATCTTGGAGACCTTGGCTACTCAAAAATACAAAAAAAAAAGAAACAATATTGATTTTGACAAGATTGTTCTAGTACCGGTGTAGCGTGAATTTAGGTTTCTATGAAAATCGGACTCATTGGTAATACTGCGCATGCGTAAGTATGATAATTAGGAAAGTGACCGGTCACGTGAGAGGGATTAACCAATAAAAGGGAAAAGGGGTCCGATTTTCATAGGAGTCGGATTTTCATGTGACACCGGTACCGGCCTATCCGACTTCAGGCCGCGATTACACAAAACGAGGTTTTGGGGGACATTCCTCATTTTGCTGCAGTCAAAATTTGAAAAAAAAGGAGGGGACTTCATGTTGACGCCGAGGGCACTGTTCCCCATTTTTCAGGCTATAAATATTTCACGAAATGATTTTTTATAATATGTATTATGAAAATGTTGACATGTAGCATTAGCCCACATCATGGAACGTAACTATGTGCCACTAAGTCACTAAGGTTTTTGAAGGGTGTTGAGCAGTGGCTATTTTGATGGCATTTATGGCGCAGAATCATCTTCGTGCGTCTGTACCAGATGAACAAAGGACCTACTATATCTTCTTCCGTCAGGGTCTTTCGGCAATTTTAGGCACAAAACCACAAAACTGTCCTCAAAAGTTACCAAGTCATGGTTTAAGATCACAGGCCCAATTCTTTAACACCAGAAGGAAGCAGACAACGTTATCATTCCACTCCCTCCAGCATCTTGTCTCTCAAAACACTCCCTTAATGGCTTGGGAAGATTATTGCATTGCGTCAATCGCCAGCAGACGATACGAGGTGTCTAAAACAAATTGCGCGCCAAACGCGAAGCTACATCAATCTGCACGTTTTGTATCGGTACACACAGCGCATGCGCTCGATGTGGTCGCCACCCAGACGTCAATGGGCATGGACGAATACAAGTTTAAAAGAACAAGTAGTGGGGTCCGACTGTCCGTAAAACTTTGCATTTGGGTAGTAGCATTGTGCGGTGTAGTCTTGCTCCGGCTTTTGGGCATTGTAAATTAACATTTTCTTTACGAGAAACATGACTTTGTGGTAAGTACACCAATGTAAAGTCGATTTTTTTGGTGAAGGCTTGGGTTATTTCAACCGAGAATTTAATCCCCCCCCCCCCCGAAGAACTGAGAACGAAACTCTGACACATTTAGGCCTAGGCCTATAGCCTATAGAAATGACATAGACCTATGATAGGCCTACATGGTGATAACCTACTTGATGCATTGTATTGTCCACATATCGCCACTTGTCACCTGGAAATTCCGAAATGTGAAACTTACCGGCCAATTATTAATTTCAGAAGCCATTGAAATCCATCTTTCATCGGGATGTTGGTCGAAACGGTTCGCGTTCACTGGCCGAGGATGCACCCCATTAAGTCTGGACGCAAGTTTGTATTGCTAAAGGCATTAATTTTGCAAACGAACGACTTCCGATAACAGCCTATTGAAAACACAGTGAAAAAATTACAGCCCCCCCCCCTAAAAAAAAAATTATCGAGATGTAGTACCTTCACAATACTTGACTCAATTCACCTAGGAATAAAGGTCTCGATTAGGATTTCATTTTTTTTTTAAGCAACAGCACAGGTAATTTCATTGCCCGACTTCCGGGTCAAAAGGTCAGAAGAGGGTCGTCACTTCCATCCCAGGCCTGGATGAATTTGGTTTAAATTTTCAGATAAATATCTGAAGAAAGATACTGACTTTGCATCATTTTTCAGAATGGAGGAATATTATAGCTTTGTTGTCTCGGAAGAACACTACACAAAGGTAGGATAAAAGGGAGTTAAGAATATTAGACAAGAGGAAATGTTTATTTCTGATGTTAGTGCCGGCCATGCTTGCTATAGACCTTATTAGGCTGCCACCATTTCAGTTATTCCCTGTATCCAATAACAGTACTGAATGATAAGATTTTTTGTGCAAAAACTTAGAACCAGACTTTTTTCCTTCGAACCTCGCTTTGGTTACGTTGATTTGAATGGGGAAAAATCTACATTAATGGTCTATAGCGGAACACAAACTGTAGGTTTGCTGGGAATAAGGGGACTAAACCTCTAGATGTAAAATCCTCGTCGGTCAACCCACCCTGCCCACCCAACCCCACCCCATCTACCACGCTCAACTTCATTTAGACATTTTAAACCACGGACAGTTTAAAAACCATGCTTTTCACCTAAAAAGCCTCTGTCGAATTTTGGAATATCCCATCATTAAAATTCTCTGAGATAAACTTCCTGACAGACCTAACCCTTATAGTTCTCATTGTTTTACTGAAGTTTCAACCCCCACCTCACCTCGAAATAGATGGGGGGGGGGGGGTTCCAGCGGTGGAATTAAGATTTCAAGTTTTCGAGTGTGGCAGTCAGATAAATTCCTCAGTTTACGTCATATAACTGTGACGCACAAGATACCAGCAATTTGCCCATTACTTAAGACTCAAGGTGCATCTCAAGACCAGTATATCTCTAAGACCCATTTAGTTTTAGAACCGGAGTTCCAATGAGATAATAGTAACCAATCTTCTGGCGGTTGTAATCCTTCGTCTCGGGGGAAAAGACAGCGTGTAGGGTTCAAGAGGGCAATGCTCTAGAACTTCCGAGATTCCTCGAGGAACAGGGTTAACTCCCGGAAATAGCATCTTCGATGGGTGTCTTTTGTAGGGAGAACGAAGAGTGAGTTGGTTTGGGCGGGGGAATTTTTAGTGGAAAGTACTGTTGTTTCGATACCTATTAAAAAAAATCACTGGATGTTATATTACAAAGGCTTTGTTGCTTGTAATAATTTAACATTATTTCTTATGAGTTACTTTATCGTACCATTGCTTGATGTTGAAGGTATAAGTTCTAAAAAATACCCACAAAAGAATTTGGAAAGCCCTATTCACGATATATTAGACATGATACCAATAACCAAATTAACATGTGACGGTCTTTCATTCAAAGTATGAAATGTGTGCTCGGTGCATGGGCGTCGATCGGTGGGGGACGGGGGACATGCTCCCCCCCCCTTGAAAATGGGGGATATCATATCGTTTGTCCTCCCCCCTCCACTTTTTTCGTCCCCAAATAAAAATTGTAGCCTACAGTTGATTCTTTAGCTCAGAATAGCTGATTCAATGACTCCAAACTCGAAAATGATCATAAAGCGGTCAGAAATCGTCTCAGATTGCACCACAGAGCGTCTAGAATCCAAAATGTTCCGGGGCCCTTAAGTTGGCCCCGCACCCCGGCCCACGACGTTACGGCTTCACGCTTCTTTGTCAAGGTAAAAATTCCCCACCACTTTCTTGGCTTAGTTTCAGTATCAAACTGCCAGTGTTACCATTTGGATTGTACTGCTTCAGCTGTACATGTGTTAAACTAAGAGCCGAGTCTCTTACTGTAGACTCTCTGAGCGTACTGCCCGAAATGTCATCAGCCGAGACCTCTTCTTTTTAAGAACCAGACAAAGATAGATAATTTCCCCACAATAATGTGCCAAGACAATCCATTCCTTGTAAAACCTATCTTGGGAACAATTTCCTGAACGCACGTGCAAAAGCATTAATTGAAACCATTGCTGCATACATTCGAACTATACGAGTCCCTTGGAGCACAGGTATTTTTTTAAATACCGGCCGCCGGCACCGGTTCACCAAATTTCCGGTGGCCATGCACAACTGTCAATCATTAGACCTTACAGCCTTGTCAATCATCGCATTCACCTGCCATTTTGTTTTACACCTGCTATAGTATGCTGGATGAAATTAATTGATAGAAGCTTAGTTCTTGCGAAGATGCACGGCCCCCTGTCTTGAGGCCTAACCCGACCTGCCAGCATGGTTCATCTCCGGACAGGTAGCTCTATAAATTAAAACAAAAAGGCCTTTACGAATGCGGTGGAAGTGGGACTGTTGTCTCCGTCCTTTTTCCCGAGGCAAACTTCTCCATGTCTACTGCAATTAGCTCAGCCTGGAGTTTGAACAACAACACACCCGCTCTTGGACAAAATTAATTGAATTGTTTGGTTTTTATTTAAGCGTCGACCTTAAGACTTGCAGGAAACCGTGATCTGGATTGCATGTAGGCCTATGGAGTTGATGCAGCGTTGCCCTTTTCCACCGTCTCCACTGACCTTCCACTGAGAAATGTGGACGTCTTGGGACCTGACAGAAGATGAAAATCTTCCAGAATCGTGATCGAAGTTGTTGCTCTGAAAGGTTAATGTTATAATAGGCTACCCTTAGAGAATTTCCTCGTGTGTATGTTTTGATGCAGAAAGTTCACCCTAACAACAGATACCTTTTTCCTGGCTTTATGTTGCCTTTAAAAGGGTCAGTCATTCACATACTTTTAAAGGATTTGGGTAAACCTATGCCCGAACAAATCAACTGGGAACTCGAAAAAGACGCTGTCTCCCGCAGTGGCCGTAATGATGCTAAAATAGTCTGGTACCGATGACGTCATCAACGATTCATAAGGATGTATATCCGCCCTACAGGGACCCTGGTCAAGATGGCGCCACTACGTCACTGACATTTCATCTGTCTTGTATCATCTCGTGCGCAGTCTCTAGACAGTTGGCGTCTCCCTCAAGACGCTCTGCCCTCCTATCATCTCACATCTGTCTACCTGGCCTGTTTCACCATCAAGAGTTATAGCCACAAACAAGATGAAAACAAGTGAACCAAAGCATTTCCCGCGCACATGAAATCTGTTTCCTGGAGACATGCGCATAACACGCTCCCCTGCCCCACTGAAGCTGTTAACTGCGCACGATAGTGCCGGATGTTATTAAAGGAATTGCAACCTGAAGGCTCTGCAGTGATCTATCACCTCATGATGCTGTTTCAGCGACTTCAGGACAAGTGCGCCACCAGCGGTGAACTTTCACCGAGGTGCCGAATTTGGACGAGTTCAGTTTAAGTTTCGGGCTCATCAAGTTTGCTTGAATATGCCTCTGTGGTTTTGGTTATTATTTTTGGTCAACCTTTTCTTTACAAACTGTGACAGGTGGATTGGAAAATAGCCTTTTCTCCAGACTACAGGACTCAATGGGACCATGCAGCTTTGATGCAAAGTCAGTCTGGTTGGTATTAAAACCGTTTCCTCGAGTGAACTCTGCAGAAACCGATTTCAAATCGCGGATGTTCAGATCCCCTTGCCTCGAATTAACTTCAGTTATAGCGTGGAGTCCAGAAGCAACGCACGACCTACTTTTTGCCTGCAGCCCAAGTCAACGTTGAACAAACCTCCCAAATAAGCGGCAAAGTGAAAATGACAAGTTAATCCCAGGAAGATTTCAACACGGGGATGAAACCTGAGCGCTGCCCGGAGGAAAGTTCGGCATTACACGGTCTTTTAACTCGGTCACCGTAACTCTCCCTCAAACCTCCCCCTCCCACTGACCCGTAGCAGATACCCCAACTGCCACCTGCTTTTGCAGGCGGGAGCGTGTACTTAAGAGTTCATCTTGTAAGCTACTCGCCGGATGAAATAAGCGACTACCCTTGATACTTGTCATTTGGACTTGGGACTCGGCCAGCTTGACCGGCATCGCAACTATAGGAAGCTACTGGAGTGCTCATGGCCTGATGAACATTCGTCACCAAACTGCGGTTACGGGACTTAATACCTGAAATCCTTCTTTCAAACAGGAGGTGGGTATGTTGTTTATAAATGGTGTAAAGTTGTTTGTAAAATGGTGTAAATTTGAATCTGATTTTGGTGAGTTACTTATTTAAAGGGCCCATGCAATGTAATTTTTTTTAATGCGATCCTTGAAAATGCACATTGTGTCCCATTTAACCTTATTTTCAATTTTCGTTTTGCCATTTCCAGGGTATTTGGTGCCTTTTGGGGGTGTTTATGTTAAAGAAATTTCCATATTCATGAACGATCGTTTTGATGTAATTTCAGGTAGATAACTGAATGTTTCAGCACCAAAAGTTGCCAGAATTTGGATTGTTGTGTCAGTACATGGCAGTCAGCCAGTGTGCAAACTTTCTCAAAAATGTATTTCAATCAGCTTTTGAATTAGGCCTAAGGGCGGGACGATCCTAATTCCGGTTCTGAATAATGTGCGAATTTATTTTCACTGGAGCGCACCATTTAAAACCACTTTTTTAAAACTGTATAAAGGCCTGCAAAAGTGGGCAAGCAAATTCATTTGTTGCAGGAAATTATATTCCTTTAAATTTCGTTCGGAAAAGAAATCGAAATCTTGAAAAAGCACGTATCTACCAACTTTAGCTAAAGATGACATACCTTTGTATATTGATACCATTCGTGATATTCACATCCACCTCTCGATGCAAAAATCCGGCTTTCAATTTGTCAAAAGTAGAGCTTAATATCTCATCAAAGCCTCTGATCAAATTCATCCATCCCGTCCCAGAAGTATAATTGGCATGGGGTGGTTCCCTTCCCCCCCGCTGGGAGGATCTATTAAAGCACCCCATCACTAGGACAAGTCGCCTCAATGCAACACAAACTGAGATATGAAAGGGTTCGTGAAGTGTGCAACTTTCCTCTCCTCTTCAATGTATGAAAAATATTTCCCATCCCTTTTGGTTAATGTTATTGAGTAATACTCTTCTTTAAACATTTAAAAACCTTTCCATTATTTTTTGGACAACTGAGGGCGCTGTTGCTGTGATGTCATCTCACGAAGACACTGTTCAATTTTAGGGTTTTCTGTTCAAATTGTGAACCCCAAAAATGTGCTCACTGACTGAATGAATTTCACTCTAAAAACGTCTGGTCCTTCCGCGGGAGTGGATTTTCACTCGAGTAGAGTGAAGTTCCATTCTTTGGTAATGCGAGAGTAGCTCGCGTTTCAGAGTCTTTAAAGTGACATCACCCACACTCTTCGAGGTTACACTTGATCCTCTCGCCGGAAATCAACTTTAATAAAACAAATTTGACGGTTCCGGTATAATTATGCAGGCCCAAAGTCAGTTATACACTTACAAAAAGGTCTTATACTACGAAGAAGGACGAGTATGTTCGCTTAGGAATATAAATAGATGTTACATTATGTCCATGATAGTTGAAGTTCAAGGATATTTCGTAGCTTGATCGCTCTCATCTCGCAAACGTACGTGTTGATTACTCAGCTTCATGTCGAATCTTAGGCCTAATTAAATTGCTCCTCCTTATTTGGGTTGTAATCGATAAAAGGAGGGGGGGGGGGGACACTTATAGTACTGCAAAGTGGTTTTATTTTAGAAGATACTAGCCCAGCACCCGATTTCATCAAACTCTTCGTAACTTACGATGCATCGCAGCGCTGCGACGCGTCGTATCTCTACGATGCGTCGCAGCTGCGACGCGTCCTGCGATCCATTTCACTAAACACGTCGCAAGTGCGACGCGTCGTAGGTGTATTTATAGCACAACTCGGTGACTGTTTTATGTCTTTAGTCAGCGTACAGTAAATAGTCGTCTGATATTCAACAAAGAGTCGTCGGATCTCGGCTCGAAATTTGTTAAAACGTATAACAAAATGGCGGCCGTGCGATACAATTTTGAAGGAAAACAAGCTCTCATTGGACTGTATAGCTACTTTGAAATTTCAACTCTAATATTCCGGTCTAATTCATAATTATTCAATGAATTTTCTATTTACAACTTTACACACATTGCCTCGGTATTATAATCTCGTTAATGTAATGTTTGTGGCATAAAACTGGCTTAGAAACGACTCTTCTTATTTTGCGATGACCACTAGACACGTCGTAACTTGCGACGTGTTTTAAGCCGTTGTCAAGGAACTTACGACGCGTTCAACACATCGCAACTTTAGTGAAATGGAAGATACGACGCGTCGCGAGTTGCGACGTGTTACACGTCGTAACTTGAGTTGCGACGCGTCGCAGCGCTTCGTGAAATCGGGTGCAGTGCCCTATGTCTCCTTGAGTTGTTTCAACTGTGTGTTTTCATACAGACGCGCGCGGAAAGCCAACATCTTAAAGGCGGTGTTTGCACCGCTGTTATCGGGGAGAACCTCTGACATTACTAAATTCCCTGGCGGACCGAACAGAAATCCCTGGAGTGAGGAGCAAGGCTTAAGTTATTACCCACTGATCCGCGTAATTAAGCGTCTGATTGCTGATAGGGGGAGCGCCCCGAGCTAGCGCGACGATGGACCGACCCATTAAGCCCCGCCCACTGCGCACGCGGACAACCAGTGCCACACTGCGTGTTCCATCAGCCGCGCGTGTGCGTGATACGCGCGTGCACGCATGTCGCACTTTTGTGTACGCATGTCGGACGTTAGTCATGGTTGTGATTGGTCAAAACACCATTGGGCGGGGCTTAATGGACCGATCCAATGACCTTCAAGTGCGAGCTGCTTGTCCCGTGGACTCTTAGTACAGTAGAGGCCACGGTGGATATAATTATGTTTCAGTTTCTCGGAAGGATTACTTCAGCTGTCAGCTGTGTTTATGATATGAATCTACACGTGTAGGTCTGCGTGGGAGAGATTATTCAGTTACTGGAATTTCCATGATACACTGCATGCAGACTATTATCCACTATAGACAAAGTATGGAAGAGTTTATGGCATGGCCATATGATGCATGCACCCTTCTGAAAATACAAACTTACTGACAAGGCTGAAATTCGCTTGCTTTAGTGTAAAACGTAACTATGTCGGCATATTGACTTTCCAGAACAACTTTCACGATTGTAGACGATAATAGAATAGTCATTTTGTATTGAAATGTCCTAAAACATAATAATGTTCCTAAAGGATTAAACCTTTTTGTGTGTCCCTAAAGACATGAAATTAACATTTCAATACTGAATATGAAGTTATTTCTACCATATTACGAATATTATCTCTTTGTATTTGTTTTATACAGATCTGTGTTCATTTGTACAAGATGCACGGAACGATGCTGACTTGCGCCCTCGTCATACTGATGACAGGTCTGATCGCCATGACACTCGGTAACCAAGGCAACAACGCACGATACAATCGAGGCGAGGACTGTCGTTTCATCTACGCGTCACTGAAGTACGTGTGCGCACAGGGAGCGGGAATTACCCAGGTACCTTCCCCGTGCTGCATCACGCAAGTACGGTATCTAGAGCTGGTAGGTAACCCGCTGACAACTCTCCGCAAGAAAGAGTTTAGCAGGCGCTTCTCCAACCTCGAGAGTATGGACTTGAGGAACAATCAGATCAGCCACATCCAGCAGGGGGCATTCTCGGGACTCAGGAGGGTCCAAATCCTGGATCTAAGTGGGAATCGGTTGACCAGCCTTCCTGACGGAATCTTCAAGGGTCTGAGCTCCTTGACAACCTTGCATCTTGGCGGGAATGGGATGGCCAGAATGTCTCAAGGAGCTTTCAGTGGTCTCCCATCACTCAGTGTCCTGAGACTTGACAACAACAACCTGCGGGAGATCCAGGAGGAAGCCTTCGAGCCGTTGGAGAGACTACTCAGTCTCTACCTAAACGGAAACCAGCTAACCACCTTACAATCTGAGAGCTTCAGTGGATTGAGCCGGTTGCAGACGCTCTCTTTAGCCAGTAACCAACTCCAAACCTTCCCGGATATACTTCCGAAGCTTCCTGACTTGGTTCAGTTGATACTAAACAGCAATCCGCTCATCTGTGACTGTAGGGTTCTGTTCCTCCAACAGTGGCTGGCTGGACACAGTGGCGGACAGAGCAGAGAAACTGTACGCTGCTCAGCACCTCCAAGATTCCGGGGCCATAAATTGATGCCCATAAGCCCTCGATCTCTTTGCCAAACGGACCACCACCCACCAAACACAAATGGAGATGGAACATCTTATGTCTTTCAAGGATATGACGAAAGTTTCTCAAGTGCGACATCAGTCACTCATCAGGGGCACGGTGACTCTGCCGCTGGTGGGAAGTCTTTCCCTTCAGCGGGGAGCACAACAAAGCCGGCAACAGCCAATGAGAGATACGAACAGGTGTTTTTCGATAATATCCCCGGAGACTCAGATCATGCAATCCCTCCTCCACTAAGACCTACTAAGGATCCAGGAGTAGCATTAGATCCTGGACAGGGACCTTCTCAGGCAACCACAATACCAATACCGATGCCGAAACCAACGAGGGACCCAGAACGCACAGGGTTTGTCACTCCAAACCCACGACCTGGCCTTCCACCGGACGGAAGTCCCAACGCATTCAATCCAAACCCTTCTGGACAAAATCCTTCGCGACCCAGACCGCCCGGAAGGCCTCCACCGTTCGAACCACTGCGGCCAACGTCTGGATACGGCTGGCCAAATCAAGACACTAACCATACCGCGAGGCCAGGGGTTGCAGGAGGAAATGGAAACTCAGAGAAACCAGCAGTCGATCCTGGGGGACCTGGCGTCCATCAAAACGGCTCGTCAAACTCCAATGGCAC
This sequence comes from Patiria miniata, assembly GCF_015706575.1. Lineage (NCBI taxonomy): Eukaryota > Metazoa > Echinodermata > Asteroidea > Valvatida > Asterinidae > Patiria > Patiria miniata. Next base: position 5,443,961 of record NW_024037056.1, on the reverse strand, counting down.
ATTAGGAAACTTTCCAGATGGTGGAGCCACAGGGTCTCCAAACCACACTCAAAATGAGTCAGGTGCGTCGAACAACAAACCAGGACAACCTACAGATTCTGGGATTTTGACAACCTTGTCATCTGTAGCAGTCAACTCGTCCGTGATCGCCGGACTCCCAGGGGTAGTTGGCACGAGCGGCGAGGCCGGGGCGGACGGGAACGCGGAGTTGCCAAATTTACCTCTCGTCATTTACGGTGTGGACGGCCAGAACGTCGTGCTACACTGCGGAACGAAAGACTTGGCCCCCTATCCCCGGGTGAAGTGGCTACATCCCCACGGTCGCCCCGTCACAGGCCTGGACAGCCGCTTCAAGTTGAAACGGGACGGGTCTTTGCGAATTCACCCTCTGCGAAAAAGTGACATGGGTAGTTACCGATGTATCGTGAGAACCCTGACAAGTTCTCGAGTGATTTTGGTCCGTCTGCGGGCTGCTTGCCCTTGCACAAATGCCGTGTCTTTTGATGGGCAACTTTATTACGATGACTCCTCCCCTGAGTCGCATCCAGTTCCAACGTACGCGTGCAGTTGGACACCATTGGTCATAGCCGTGGTGACGACGTTCCAAGGAACCATTGCCGCGTGCGCGTTAGCGTTCTGCGTGTGGTACACGCGCTGCCACCGCAGAAAGACATTCACCATACGCGTGGAGGAGGCTGAAAGACGCGACAGCAAGAGGCTCAGAAACAGCGATATGTCTGTTTTAAGACATTGCTCCAATTCCACCGTCACTTCACTCACGGACTGCTCTCGAGCGACCAGTTGCGAACAGGGATCGCTCCACCCTTCCGATTCGCTCACTACACCCCGTACAAGCCACACCCTTAGCGACTACATGAACGCTTATGTGACGCAGCAGATGCGTCGGAACTACCAGCTTGGATTGCCGATACCAGACTATGTGGATCTGGACCCCAATTCTCGGGACCCTCACGAGACTTTGTACTCGAGTCTTCGAGGACGAGACTTCAACAATAGGAGGCGGCGTATTGTTACTCAGTGAACGCCCACCGCCATTAAATTGACGGTGGATTTATAAATAGAATGTTTTATTGTGATGTTTGGCGCGAAACAAGAAAGTCGTCATTTAGAGCTCTGCGGTTAGTGCACGACTAAAAAAGTACTGTACAATAAAATGCATGGTATAGACAAGAGCTAGTTAAACGTTCATTATTTATAATGTAAGAAAGTAGTAAGAAAGTAGGTGGAAATGTTGGGTAGTTTCACATCGTATTTCTTAAATATTACCACAATGCATGTAGCGGTGGCGGAACGGTTTTCAAACGGGGGGGGGGGTCACCACCAAAAAAAGTGGGCACTCCTCAGTAAAAGGCATCTTCCTTCGGTGCTGCAGCGTATCCAGCATTTTGCCTCCATAAAACAAGGGGGGGGGGGGCTAATACCATCTTCCAAAATAGGGTACGCTCTTCAAAACCTGCAATTATGCAAACTAAGCATGGGTTAGGGTTTTGGGGCTTGGTTTTCATATCCCTCGTTCCTATCAGAACTCTCTATACTATTTTGGGAAATGGTTACTGAATACAATTATCGGAAAGTTGAGGACCAGGTTTGTTTTCATCTCTAGGGGGCACATTAATGTTCGAGGGGGCACTGTTATGTCCGCAAGAGGGGCAAGTGCACCCCCCCCCCGGTTCCGCCGCCCCTGAATGCATGTCTAGTGAACGACAGTGAAAAACCAAGGATTGTTTTTAACATTTCATGCCAATTTTAGACGGGTTATTTTGAATAAATCTGGCTGATGTAAAATAATGTCCATGCTGCGTGCAAGCAGACCCCTTTCCCAGGCACCAAAAAGTTTGAGTTTAGCGCCCCAGAGATTGGAAGGCCGGCAGCACTTGCATTACGCATGCGCGATAGATTTTTTTTCGGCGGGCCGGAGAAACACCCAAAATCGGAAAGATAGTTTCCTGAAAACTTGGGCGTTAGAAAGCTTGTAATCTCTTTAAAATTAAGCAGGGCTGGGACTGCGGTGCATTTTTTTCTGAAACAGATACTGGATGGAAGGTAAAGGACCTTTTTAAAAATGTGTTTATGGCAGTTCTGTACGCCCCTACTCTATAAGGGGTGAGGACTAAAAGGGCAAGGACGTCCAATTTGGCCAAACCTGAAAGGCAGAAATTATTTTGTTGACAGAACGAACTATTATTGTACACTTCTGCCACCAAAATTGACCGCTGTACGGTGGACTGGAATTTCCCCTCTAAAGTTTGACCATCTTGCGCTTAATACCTGGCAGTCGTTCAACTGAGGAGTGAAAGGAGGAAGGAGATTTCCTTATCTCTCAGCTGTCAAGAAACAGCGAAGGAGACTTTTCCTTCCAAGCCCAGGGGTATACAGTTCTCGGTGGATTCCGGCCCGTTTATGGTTCAGTGATATGTCATGTGTTATCTGGACCATCAGTTCATAGCGTGGATGTAGAGCGTGTAACATAAACCGTTGCGAAGCTTAAGTAATAACAAAATAATGATATCATATACATGTACATTTTTATAATCAACCCGAGCCAGCCGCTTCGGCCATGCGCCAGGTCGGGAGCGCGCTGACAAGCCTGCGCACACGGGATTTTTGTAAACACACTAACTGACAGAAAGAAAGTGACAGAAATTAATTGATATCTCACCGTATCTAGAAAACTATTTGATTTAGAAACTTGTGGATTGTTGCATGTTATTGCCCTACCATCCAACTTTAAATCCATGTAAATTGTGGAAGCATTGACATATGCCGAATGATCGTGTGAAAACAATGTTAGATCATGCAACTTGGGTTATAAGTCAATTAAAGTCGCATTATCCATGCAGGCCTGCAGCAGCCTGTCGAAATGGACCGATCCAGTAAGCACCGCCCCATGGTATTCTGACCAATCACAGGCGTGATTTATGTCCGACATGCGTGCACAAAAGTCCGGCATGCGTGCACGCGCGTATGATGCGCGCGGCAGGAAAATGCAGTGTGGCATTGGAGAGGAGCACGCGTTAATTTGCCCACGTGCGCAGTGGGAGGGGCTTACTGGATCGGTCCATTAAAGCAGTTTGACAGACGTAGAAGTGCGTTCCAAAAAGATTGTGGATTGTCAACTTTTCTTGTGGTGCTTAAGGTTAATGATCAGTAATCAGTGGACATTTCAGAACTTGGTTAGTATCTTTTGAAACCGGTTTATCATGTTTACATAATACATTAATGAGTTCACACTGTTAAAAAATTGCCAATAAAGTTTGAGCTTGATATCGTGCGTTGTCATTGTTTTGTGAGTTCAAAGTGTGTTCGTCATGGACAAAATAATTTGCAAGTTTTCTCGTTTTTAAAATGGCCCATGCATCTGTCTAACATGGTCCATGCATCTGGCTATAACATGGCCCAGTGGCATGCATCAAGCTTCCAGATCACTAGAGGAAAGTGAAAACTATTTTCAGTCAGTATACTGCATTTGCAAAATTATATTTTAAGAATGCAAGAAACCTGAAGTCGTTATCGTTTTGCATTAATCTGATCAAAAGATTACGGTGGCATAAAATGGGTCAATGAAAGAGTCATACTTTTACATTGAAGTACATGTACTAGAGTAATTTGTCCCTACGTTGAGTGAACGGTTATTCCCCCCGTTGACGTCATCATACCGGGGTCACGGGATATGGATGCGTCACTCGTCGGGCGGGACGTGCCTCTAGGGGGCGGCATTTATAGGTGCCGTGATGTCACAGAAACGGAAACGTGATTTCCCGATAAGTTCCGTCGAAATGTCAAGGAATTCATTTTTGACAGGGGATAATGGAATGGTCTTACAGTGTTGTGGATTATTTATGCTAAAATAGAACTGTATGAATTATTCAGCTGCATGATGCTAGGTTTGCTCTAGATCTATGGTTTGACTCTAGGCTAGGGGCGCACACCGGCCAATACTGAGGCTTAATCCCATCCGCCGAGCTCATGAATAAAAGTAATCATATATTAGAGAGTTCTGAGCGCCATAAAAGTGGGGCAATTGAAGAGATATTGCAATGAACCTGTGGCCTGGACTTGGGGCTACCAAATATGAGCTTTTTGGACGGCAATTGGGCTCGAAAGTGGCACTATTTTGCCACGTTGTGGAGGGATTGTTTTTCAAGATGGCTACTTTTCTGGTTTGGGGAAAAAAGGGGTCATCTTCTTTGAGTGAGAATTCCTCGAAAAGTCAATGGTCAACCCACCAAAAAATGAAAAGAAAATGAAAGATGACATTTTTGATCATCAATTTTCTGTGCAGCTAAAAAACCTGTGAGAGGTCTGAGTATTTTTACAAAGAATTTTGAAGTATGGGCATTTAGCACTTGTGTCTGTGGGAATTTTATTGCGGGGTTGCACCCTGGCCCTAGGCCCGCGAGAGCTCGATCGTGGAACAACCGGGGATAAGTTAGGATGCCCGGTGTAAAGGCCGACGTCACAAACTCGTGAGTTTTGGGGCTAACCTTAAAGTTGACACCGTAAGTGAAATGGGATCCCAAACCCAAATTCAGGTACGTGTCGTTAAAAAAATAAATAAATAGAAATTGCATTATTTACCGACTTTGTGAAATTAGATTTTTCAAGAATCGAAACTACAAAGTTGCTCTGGCGCACTTGGCAGTGACATCGCCAAATTTTTATTCAATTAATTTACTCATATCGGGCTTAAAAAGCAGGGCTCAACTTTCAATCCAAATCTTCGCAGCCTTTAGTTAGTTGGTAAATATTTGTTACAGCAAGAAAGAGTAAAATTAAATACTATAAAAACTTATTTAAAGTTTTCATAAACCTGTGACCCACCCAGGCTAATGTGCGGGCGCAGAGCAGACGACCGACCGTATTTTATACAGAGCGCCACCTATTGACGAAATATACGTCAGTTTAAAGATGGCTGCCCTGTTCATCAAATGTAAATTGTAAGTGAAAAGGATCACAAGTCGAATAATTAATTGCAATCACGTTCAATGGCATGTCTTTTGTCTGTACTAGTAATTAACATTTACACTGGGAAGTAATGTTAAAGAAAAAGTGTTTAAGTGGGACACACTTGTTTTGTAAATGAAAGAAAAAGATAAGACAATTTTAGCCGGATATTCATAATTCAGCATGTTCACAGTGACGTTAAGCGCTAGCCAGGAAGATTGTACAGCGCCCTCTTTGACGCGTATACGAATTGGCCTACAATAATAATATAAAAGGTATATTACCACCTTCGTATTTTGTGCAGCACCTGTGGCCGAGTGGATAGCGCATTTTTTCATGAGTGAGAGATCCCTCACAGCACAGGGTTCAACTCCAGGCCCGCCCGGCCCAGTTTATTAGCGACATTTTCAAAAAATTTTTGGAAAGAATTCCATTATCATGTGGACGTCACTTGACACCCTGTGTACAACCTAGGCTATGTCGAGCATATGGAGCAAGAAACGAGACTGGTCTGTAAAATGTTTTCTCACTAATGCTTCAATATTTTCCCTGCGAAATTTCACTTTTTAGGACATGTTATCGCTTTCTGATGTCTGATAATTCATTACAAGGCGAAATTTATCCCAAAAAAATTATTTTATGATGGCCAGACAACTTAGTGTTGGATCACAATGACCAAGTTTTCACACAAAATTTGGTGTTGGCCTAGTTGTTTGTTCTTCCACTGTGTTCATGTAAAAATAATTGACAACTTTTCTTTCCTCAACCAGGGAGTTCGTCTAAGTAACTTTCCCGGCCAGAATCAGCATTCTGCGCAAAGTAGTCTCGTAAAACTGGACTGAATATGAACGAAACGTGTGAAACAAAAGCACACTCAACAGTGCTGTAACGCTCGGTATGAGACGCCAAAATCTGCCGTTTGACTCCGAACTGCGTCATTACCTCATGAATCCCTCAGAGGGTGTGGAGGATTCGAACCACGGACAAAACATGAGTGACCGTCAAGAGGAGGTGGGCCACCCCAGCCGGCCTGCGACCAGCGCCCCTCAAGAAAGTGTCCAAAACACCAGGTACTTAGAAAGAAAAGACTCATTTATTAGAATTACAAGTTTCGGTTTGACTTGAGTTCAGTAACAAAACTTTGCACAGCCGCATGACCTTACTAAGATAAACCCTCCTATGCAAACATACATTCTGTGCCAAGTTGTCCTTGCAGTCAAAATCAATCAAGCGAGTGTTTTCAACCCTTAAGAATTCCCAGCCCACATAAAGCAGGATTGACTGCCTTGGCCTGCTTTAATAAGTAACTTGATACAGCTATGCTTTGACTGCGGGTGAGTGATAAAACAGCTATGACCACAACTTGCCTGCTTTGTTTGTTGACCCAGTTTGACTAGTCACAGTGTTTGCTTGACATATGATCTGACTGCTGGTGACTAGCCTTTGTTAAAAGTGTAGCAGGGAAGTGAAAGTGAATTTTGACTGTCTGTGACTGCTTAAAATAATAGCAGGAGGGTTAAAGGGAAAATACAACATTTGCAAACATCAAAAAATAAAACTACCAAATCATTTTGAAATACCTTGCTGGACTGTTAGTGAATGACAGTGTAAAGCATCCTGTAAAATCATGGCACCTGGTACATGTATACTGTCATTTTCAAGAAAAGTGGTATTTTTGTATCAATTTCCAACGCTGGTCGGCCGACCAGCGTTGGAAAAAAACTGGCTTTTTTTTCAAATACTGGCCCCAATTGACCATCGCACTTGATTGCAATCGATTACACACCTATGAACGGGTACAAGCCAGCTAGACTGGTTCCCTGACCTTACAATTCCCCAATGTATGTAAACTGCTCTGTTTCTGCTTATATGGAGTCAGGGAACCAGACTACAGGAAAATGTTTGTTTTTCTTGGTTTTTATAGCATTTTCAAACCCAAAACCTAAAAAAAGTCAGTGTAACTATATTTGCTATATATTTCCAACCCCCAATTCCATCGATTTCTGAAAATTACAGCAAAAGCAAATGATGTATATTAACTTTAACTATCATATTTTAATATCAGGTATTGTCTTCGTCAACGCAATTTTTATGAGCACTGTGTACTCAGCGTTGTCGAAGAGCTTGTGAGAAAGAATTCACGAGCCTACTCGGGTGGGACTCGAACCCACGCCCAGGACTGCACTAGGCAGACGTCTTGCCACTCAACCACCGAGCTTGTGGGCGTCAGCTGGCCAGTTCAAATCTGTAATATCATAGTTGGGATGGCATAAGTTGTCAAGTTTGTAAGAAAATCTTCAGCCACTTCATTTGGAGCTTCCACTTTTAAACGGGTACCAAATTCTTCTTTTTAGGTCTAATCCAAGTCCCAAGAGAAACTCGGCCAAAAAGAAATCGTCATCAAAGTGTAGCATACTCTGTCGGCTGTTTTACAACTTACTGAACTATGTCATAGCTACGTTCTGGGGTCTGTGCACCGCTTGGATACTGGTACTCGTGCTCGTGTACTTGTTTTACGGCACCACGCTTGCGCTGGTGTTGGCATTGGTAGCTATTTTGGGTGAGTTTGTGAATATCCATTCAGTTGTTAATTCCTTTGATCTGTGGAATTGTAAAGCATTTTTCAAAAGCATTTTAAAGGAATTTTCACTGCTGAATGTATTTGTATCGTATTTGGCCAGCTTTTTGTTGAGGAAAGGGTCATTTTTACGTCTGGTATTTGAAGAAGACATAAGTAATTATAAATATCATTGTCAATTTACATAACTTATATTGATTAAGGTATATTTAGTATCTATTTTTCGGGATTCCGGGATTCTAAAAACATAACTTATATTGATTAAGGTATATTTAGTATCTATTTTTCGGGATTCCGGGATTCTAAAAAAACACCACCTTTAAAAACGTCCAAGTTTTAGAAACAATGGTTTAACCCTAACTCCCTGGGCCGTTTTGCTAGGATGTAGCCTCAATCCTGCAAAATCCTCCAATTGGCCTCATGGAAAAATAGCATATAGCCTCAATCCTGCAAATTCCTCCATTATTTCTTGAATATGGTCAGTGGAGGGGTGACCACTGCCTGAATCCTGCAAAATCCTGCGCCAGTGACTGTCTTTGTGTTGAGGCTTGGCCAGTGACATCCTGGAGCAGTACGGAGGATTTAAAGCATAATCCAGGCCTAAATTTATGCATGGCTGAGCAAAAACAACACAAGGTCCGGCCCAAGACCTTGACAAAGTGCATCCTACGAAATCAGTAACACACTTTTGCCATGTAAGGTGGAGTGTCATGGCCTAGCGGTTAAGAGCACCGGACTCACACTTTGGTGTTTCAGAGGCAGCAGTGGCATGGGTTCGAGCCTGGGTCTGGACACTTGTGCCCTTAAGCAAGGCACTTAACCATTATTGCTTCATCCTTCGGATGGGACGTAAAGCCGGAGGTCACATGCATTGTGTAATGCAATGCACGTAAAAGAACCCAGTAACACTTATCGCTAAGAGAAGGGGTTTCCCCCGGTGTTTCTGGCCTCCTGTTTATACTCCCCTGCGGAGTCCTTAGGAGAAGAATCAACCAAGTACCAAGTACCAATCCTCCAAATTCCTCCACTTTGGCAAAGAGGATTATGAAGGATTCAGGGCGGTTAGTGTTAAGGATGTAGAGCCCATTAAAATCTTGTATAGATTTTGTATTTAGGTTTGGGCTGCAAGAGGTTAAAAATTCGAACTTTCTTCCTGTTAATTTGTTTCTATCCGGAATGGAGTTCACATTGACTACTCTAAACTGTTCGTCTTGTTTCAGATTCTTTGATAATTATATTCCTTTTTTCTGTTCCCATACTCAGGGCTGGCATACAATATCCAAGACAAACTCCTGTATTTCCCTGACGAACCGGAGTCTTCCAGATTCTACGTGGCTCCACCTCAATCCACGGGCCTACCCTACGAAGACCTCTACCTACAAACCTCGGACAGAGTCAGGGTCAGCGCTGTGCTCTTCAAACAGGCCGAACCGCTCTTTAGCCGAGCGCCGACAGTTTTGTTTTTCCATGGGAACGCGGGAAATATTGCGCATAGGTAAGGGAAAGGGGCGACATTTTGTGATCTTGTCCAAATGTCCTTAACCCTAACCTTCCCAAATCCTCCAAAACCCTCTTTGCAAAATGGAGGATTTTGCAGAATTGAGCTATATGGCAAAATATGCGGCTGATTTTGGAGGATGCGCTGTGTCAAGTTTTAGGCTGGAAGTTGTGTTGTTTATTCTCAGCCTTGCATAAATTTAGGCCTAGATGAGACTTGAAATCCTCCGCACTGCTCCAGGATGTCACTGGCTCTGCCTCAACATATTGACAGTGATTGCTGGAGGATTTTGCAGGATTAAGGCACTGGTCACCCCTCCAAGGAGCACATTCAAGAAATAATGGATGATTTTTGAGGTTTGAAGCTGTATGCAATTTCTACATGGAGGCAGTTGGAGGATTTTGCAGGATTGAGGTTGCATCCTAGCAAAAATGCCTAGGGAGTTAGGCTTAACAGAAAATAGTACTGTGCTCAGCAAAAAACAACAGATGAGAACCGGTTAAAAGCAATATAGAGTGTGTGTCATTTTGGCTGGTAACCGGTTTAGGCTAAGTGGATATTTTCTCTGCTAAGCGAAGTTCTGTGCTTACCAAATCCGTGTAGTTGTTTGCTGTTCTTATGAAGCAATTGTGAAATTAGCCATTGAACTTTTTTAATGAAATTCTGATTTTGTTTTATTTTTTGCGACAGGTATTTTAATGCCCACGGACTCTATGCCATGTGCGGCTGCAATATTCTATTTCTAGAATACCGAGGTTTCGGCCGAAGCGAGGGGCGGCCCAGTGAGGCTGGTAAGAAAAATGAGGCTGGTACGAGGAGGTGGGACAGGGAAGAAGGGGCGGGGTTAGAGGAGGAACAGGGGCGGGAAAGGGATGACACTTTTTAAACTGTTAACAAGCTCGATCGGATCTCAGAAGCTGCGGGCCAACGAATTCGTGTTCATGCATGAGTCACGTGATAGTGCCATGTAATTTCTGGAAGGAGTAGTGTTTTGAGTAAAAAAAAAAAGAAAGAAAAGAAGATGATTTTTGAACCCAGTGACCCCATAATGACCTTTGACCCCAGTTTGGTCATGTGACATGTTGGGGCTGGGCTACTGATACTTTTGACAAAGTTTGGCTGAAGTCGGTCGAAATTTGTAGGAGCAATAGACAATGTCAACGTTTGTTACTAACTAACAGACAGACGTGATGATTGGTTGAGCTGCTATCCCGCAGCTAACAACGAAATTTTAAAAACCATGTTTTCCCTGTCATTTCTCACTGTTACTTTAGGTTTCTACCTCGATGCCCAAGCCGCCCTCGACTACCTCCACAGACGTGGCGACATCGATACGCGACGCATAGTTGTCTTCGGTCGGTCACTAGGTGGCGCCGTTGCCATCAACCTAGCCTCGCAGACGGTCAACAGGGGCAAGATCGCGGGTCTCGTGATAGAGAACACGTTTACGAGCATCCCGGATATGGGCACCGTGATTTTTCGCACGGGCCTTTTGCGATGGGTACCGTTATTCCTAGTCAAAAATCAGGTAAGTTCCTTTAATTTGATAGGCCTTATTCAAATTATGGCCTATTGTTACATCGTGTGCTTGGACACTGTAATTTCATTGGTCAACAGGGTGAGTAAAAAAAAAGTGAAACCCAAATGTCAGGACTATTGTTTTAGTGAAGTTCTGCATGTAGCACTTTCCAAATCTAGAATATGAAAGCCCAATTCATAAGCTTTCTTTTAGTACAAGAATCATTCAAATCATTCATGCACTTTTCAAGTTACGGAATTTTAAACACAAACACAGTTTTAAAGTTCTGTCCACGGATCACAAAAAAGGTGTGCGTGCTTTCAGCAAAACGAAAACAAATTCACACATCCCTATGTGATTTGTGTTCATTTTGCTGAAAAAACACTGACCTTCATGTGATCCGTGGACACAACCTTAAAACGGTCTTTGTGATTAAAATTCCGTAACTTGAAAAATGCATGAGTGATTTGAATGATTCTTGTACTAAAAGAAAGCTTATGAATAGGGCTTTCATGTCCTAGATTTTGAAAGTGCTACATGCAGAACTTCACTAAAATAATGGTCCTGACATTTGGGGTTTTTTTTTTTTTACTTTCCCTGTAGAACAGCCATGTGTCTGGTCTAAAAAACGCATGTCACACGCTTTATCCATTGTTACGTGGAGATCAGTGATACCGCACTGATTTCATTGAGCGCGTTGCGTGCGCATGGAACCTACCGGCGCGCTAGCTTCGCGCAATGAGAACTGCAACGTCAACCGCTCAGTCTCATGTCCGGCAGGACATCAAAACCTTCAGTTATCAAAGGTTACATCGCAGTGGTTTAATTTATTTCTCACAGAGTAAGCTACAACCATTCATCTTTTTGACTTATTGGCACGATATAACAAAACAATTGTTGACTGCTGTGATGTTGGATATGAAGTTTGAACACCCGAGGGCCGAGGGTGCTATGCCAAATTGTCTTTGGTATAAGTAGATTAAATAGTTCAGATATTAACTGGAAAATAAATATTGTTTTCCAATAACATTTTTTTTATTTTCCTCTAGTATTTTTCCATCAATAAAGTCAAGCATATACGAACGTCTACTCTGTTCATCTCTGGGGTTGAGGATGAGCTGGTCCCATCTAAGATGATGCATGAGTTATTCCTGGTAAGACATGGGGTACCAGTCCGTTCCATTCCAATATTTGCCTCTCTGATTGTTTCTTATTTAAACCGCTAAATGATTTTTCAAAACTTGCGTCGTGAGGTGAGATTTTCATATACTGATTCCTGCTTTTGTTAAAATTTAACATATATTCGAATTGTTCTCTCATCCAGCGATGTGGTACTAAGAACAAGCAGCTGATCAGGTTTGAAGGGGGCACTCACAATGAAACCTGGCGTTGCCATGGTTACTTCACTGTCCTCCGAGAATTTCTCACACAGGTAAACCTTTTATAGTGCAGATTTGTGAAAAAAATAATAAACTCAGTAAAATATTCATTGAATGCCATGAAACCTACGTTTCTGGATGTGTGACTAGAGTTTGACCTTTGACTGTATTCTGACCTTTGTTGTTTGACCTTTAACCATAGTTTGACTCTTTACCATAGCTTGACTCTTTGACTATAGTTTGACTCTTGACCATAGTTTTACATTTGCCCATAGTTTGACTCTTGACCATATAGTTTGATTCTTGACTATAGTTTGACTCTTGACCATAGTTTGACTTTTGACTATTAATGCAGTTTGACACTAGACCATAGGTTGACCTTTGGCCATAGTTTGACTCTTGGCTATAGTTTGACCTTTGACTATGCATGTAGTTTGACTCTTGACCATAGTTTGGCCTTTGTGGTTAGACATTTGACAACTTTGTCCTTGACTTTAGTTTGGCCTTGAGTGTAGTTGACCTTTGACCATAATTTGACGTAGGTTGATCTTTGTAGTTTGACCTTTGACCACAGTTTAACCTTCGACCTTGCAGGCGACCTATCGGGAGACCCAACTGATCAAAGACTTACCAGTGGGTGCCCAGCGGGTGCGGGACACCAGTGAAACCTCAACCAGGCATCACATAGAGACCGTATGATGGGCGCCGACTGGGTCAGGATACCAGGTTTGTATTGCGTTCCTCACTACCCACCGCCGTGACCTGAGGTCAAGTTGGTGCAATAATGATGGTGTGTGTGTTGTAATGACTGCAGATATCTCGGTTGTTTTTTGAAAGATATCAGTTCTCACACAGAGGCTTGGGTGAATGACAATATTAAATGCCTGGTTGTTATATTTTCTCAACATATTCCTTTTCCAGCATTTTCATGTTCTTCAAAGCAATACCTTTAAGTTGTTTGTTTAAATTCAATTCTTACTTAATAAGTTGGATACTTATGTACATTGAAAGCGACTGCCGAATTCTTAATCGTATCTTTGCCCTGTAGAAAGTTCGGGAAGTGTAATCAGATTTTGAGAGACTATCCTTTTTGGGGTCAAGCATTGGGATTTATTTTTTGGGGGGAATAAAGTGTAAAGTCAGACATGAAATTTAAGGTTTGCCCTGTTTTTAATGCGACTGGCAGACCATTATTTAATTTATTTTAAAAGTAACATAATCAAAATTAGCTAATTAGCTTAATTTTAGCTAATTAATTATCCTTGGAGTAGACTGAGTCACAGAACTGAGTCACAGAATTGAGTCAAACTGAGTCGAGAAGCTGATTCATAAAACTAAGTTACCCAACTGACTCTCACAACTGAGACACAGAACTGAGTCACAGAATTGAGTCAAACTGAGTCGAGAAGCTGATTCATAAAACTAAGTTACCCAACTGACTCTCACAACTGAGACACAGAACTGAGTCACAGAATTGAGTCAAACTGATTTGTAGAATTGAGTTACACAACTGACTCTCACAACGGAGACACGGAACTGAGTCACAGAATTGAGTCAAACTGAGTCGCAGAACTGAGTCATAAAACTGAGTTACACAATTGACTCACAACTGAAACACAGAACTGAGTCACAGAATTGAGTGAAACTGAGTTGCAGAATTGAGTTACACAACTGACTCTCACAACGGAGACACGGAACTGAGTCACAGAATTGAGTCAAACTGAGTCGCAGAACTGAATCATAAAACTAAGTTACACAACTGACTCTCACAACTGAGACACAGAACTGAGTCACGGAATCGAGTCAATGTGAGTCGCAGAACTGAGTCATAAAACTGAGTTACACAACTGAGTCACAAAACTCGGACATAAAACCGAGTCCCAAATCTGAGTCAAAACTGAATCACAAAATTTAAAATGCCGAGCATTTCCACATGGCAATTCATTGGTTGTAACATTTAAATTTGTAAGCCAAAGTAATTGAAGTAATATAAAGAAAGCCTGACACGCCTTTTGATTAGGCACTTAATCGTCGCATCTTGAAATAAAAATATAAAGTAATGCTGCTAGTGATATATAATATAGTTTTGTACTAGTAAGTTATAATCTTGACTCTCTGCTTCGAAATCAAATGAATAAAGTATGTCTTTATAAAGACAATAGATGAAATAATGTCTTTCTTAATATGAAAATAATACCATTCAAACTGGCATTTATTTAAAGGGAATATACAACATTTGCAAACATCAAAAAACAAAACTACCAATTTATTATGAAATACCTTACTGGACTGTTAGTGAATGACAGTCTAAAGCATCCTGTATCATGGCACCAGGTGTGTAGTCATTTTCAAGAAAAGATTTTCAAGACTTTGTATCAAATTCCGACGCTGGTCAGCCGACCAGCATTGGAAAAACTGGCTTTTAATACTGCCCCCAATATATATATTTAGTTAGTCCGCATTTTGTTTGCAATCGATTCCACACCTATGAATGGGAACAAGCCAGCTAGACTGGTTCCCTGACCTAACAAGTCCTTGACGTCTACAAATTGCTCCGTTTCAAGTGGGGTCAGGGAACCAGACTACAGGAAAATGATGTTTTTTCTTAGTTTTTTTCCCCCCAGCATCTATGTCATGTGTAGGAACACAAAACTTCAAACAAGTCCATGTAACAATATTTGCTGTAAAAATACTAACCCCCCCCCTAATTCATCCATTTCTGAAAATTACAGCAAAAGCAAATGTTGTATATTCCCTTCAGACTTGCCATGATTATGATGATGATATTCCCTGTAACCATGGAGGAATAAGAACAAACACTGACGTTGCAAAAAGAGAGTTGTTAAATTCGGCAAATTTTAATCTTGACTCAAAAAAAATTAAAAAATATTCCCCACTTGAACCCATTGCATTTCCTATATACTGCCCTCAACGGCGGGGAGTCTGGCACGTCTTGTCGAAAAGAAAAGAAAATTCAGGCCCCCCCCCCCCCCCACCCCGGGGAAAAGAAATCTCGTTTGCCCGTTTTAAGGCTTCTGTACCCAATTTGTGCAATCACGGGAAATGCCGTGTTCATTCAGTCAATGAAAGAGCGATCGTACCACCGGAAGAATTTAACAGCTAAAAATTGGGGTCAGCACTTTATATGGTGTGTCAGATAGGTGAATTTTATTAATCATTTATTAGATAACAACTCGGACGCGTGGGCTACGTGCATATTTCGTGCCGCGGTCCTATAGTTACGGCGGGGGCAAGACCGTGAAATATGATACAATTGATAGATTGGATTTATTTCGAGAACCAAACTGCATAGGGGTAAAAGACTCCGTAAAAAAAATAATGATAAAATAAAACAAAACAAAATAAACTTAATTGTTTGCTGTCATTGTTTGACTTTAACTCATTGTCTGGAAAGAGCAGACTGTTTATGGTAAACACTATTGTCTTTTGAGTTCAGTGAATTTTGTGGTTTTACCGAAGAAAATTAGACCGTCTTTTCTCGGAACTGCACAACTGTATATTATTGAAAGAAATTGTGCAATGCACATTTAAAACTTTATTTTTATATCTTCCTTTAATCATGCGACTATACATTTTGACGAGATGTATTCGACATGCATTAAGAAAAGACGTCCGCTTTCGACTTAATTTAGTAGTCAGTGAAGCTGTAAATTTATTGCGCCATAAAATGACCAAACCATAGGGTCCGCTCCATCTCACTGACCCATATTTTCCGCAAGAGGGCGTTCTATCCATTCTCCGCGCTCCAACCCTCCAACCAAAATATTGTTATGATAGTGTACAATTTACACGTGTACATGAAAGCCGAACCCCGCATGCTGTTTTACATTATCGATTTTGAATAAGCAACGAGAAAATCCCCAATTGAGATTTTTCCTCATATTTTAGGATCGAGTCTGTTTAAAGGTCGTCACGGCAGTTTGTATTTTGGGATCTTTTCTCCTTCATGAGTTTACACTAAACCCCCGAAAAACCCAACGAATCCAAACCATGAATATAACTGCCACCTTTTGTACCCAACAAATATTAAATCACACATGCAGATTACACGAAATACATTAATATGTATAACATCGTCAACTTCTTTTTCGAACAGATTTTCTTCCAATTTTTTTTTTTAACCCATCGCGGGCCCCTCCCTCTTAAGCCGGCCGGTAAATATACACACACTGCTGACCGGCCCGTGTTGACTGCGTCTTGGCACTCGGCCAGCAGGTCACGTGGTTTCTTTATTTACTGCCGTTCTATCATCCGCGCGCACCCCCTCGTCGGTCCTGCATGAGTAATGATTTCGTGGAAAACGGCGAGGGATATTATAATCGAATGAAGTCCAGCTGGGTTTCTTGGGGATTTGAACGTGCGTTAAATAGGTTAGGTTAGCAGTGGTATACTTTAAGCACGATCGCAACATCTGTTCGTAATACCAGGATATTTTCCTCGCGTTGTTATATCACAGAGATAAAAACTGGGGCATGGAAAATAATGCTTGCATAATTATTTCTGAATACTGAATAATATTTCAATTATAATTTTAAGTCGTGAGAAATCGTTTTTGCCCTTTGTGTTTACAAATAACTAAAAAGTTGGAATTCCGTTACTTAGGATTTAGACCAAACCAAAGCGTTTAAAGAAAATGCTGTTTTTTTTTAATTTACCTTGAAGGTTCAAATGTTTTATCATTTTCATGAAAGGTTTACAAATAATACAAGTTTTTGTTTTTATTTACTGCTTGCGATAACTGTTTTCCAACGCAACCCAAGAAAAACAAGTGCCCATTGCAAAATCTAGTCTCTTAAAAAAAAATGCATTTCCATTAAAAACTAGATCCTATGAATCTAACTTTTTGATATGGACGCCAAAAAGTGCAGGTACTCAGGATATGCATGCACAACGTTGATAAATAACTTAATTGTAAATCAGCTGGTTATATTTTTCATGATATCCAAATTGTTTTCCCGTCGGAAATATTCAAAGCAGGTCACTGGCATAATCGAGGACAACATAATAACAAAACCCGGGTATATGAAAAAAAATCTTGGTATATGAAAGTGGAAAAATAAATAGCCTTGTACTTTAAACCATGGAGGAAGGAATGGGCCTGTTCTTTGAATGGTCGTTGTCACCACGTCTGGTGCGCGCGTGGCCTACGTGCAGCAGTGGCCCATGTGGTGTTTTGCGTGAAATTAACAAACCACGATCGGCTGTTCACTGGCCGTGTGGCTGACACATTTTCTCATGGGTGTGATCAGGCCTTGGCACGGCGCGGTCATTGGCGGCGGCCCGCTGGGCAAACAGTTTCTTCACCGGTGGTGGTGCCTTGTCAGTGTCACTACCCTGGAGTTGTAGAATCACTCTTGCGGCTAGCTTTCCTCGAAAGAGAATAAAAGGGGTTTCAAGTTCATTTGTCACGGTGTCCAAACTAACTTTTGATTTTCCGTGGAAACTTGTGCAGTTGCCCTTTAATGTGATTCAAATGATATTTTTATAGGTTTTGTATTGTAATATTTTTTTTTAAATACACTGTGGAATCATGTTGTTTTGATGATTTTTGTCGAAAATAGATATTGAAAATTCGCATTACTGTAGTTTTTTCCTTCATTGCAAGAAATGTACATTCTAAGGTATTGATAACTGTTATTACATTTTTGAAGAATTCAAAGAATTGAGAAAATTGTTGACAGCTTAAACCTAGTGTCAGTGAACCGACCTACTTATTTTAAACAATACCATGCTCCGTCCTACTTTGCTAAAAATGTTACAATTCCTAATCCCCGACCCAATTCGATTGCTTTCTTTCAACAATTCAGGCCCCGGCCTCGCCCTCCATAAAAACGGGGTATTTATTTCTAAAACTGTCCTCCATTTCTCTTGTTTCTGCGATCAATTTGATCAATGCCTTGTTTTCCACCGTCCCTGACACTTCTTTATTCAGAAAATTGTAGTATTATGTAACATTTCGAGCTCCCGCGAACTGGAAAACACGTTTCCTTGAACTGTTGTTGCTCACCAGTTTGCGGTCATGTCAAAAAAAAAAAAACTGGGCTGCGATTTTAGTAAACAACGGCCTTGGGTTGTGGTTTTGCGCATGACGGCGCGCGAGTGAATGGCCCGGGATCCCAGTCATCCGCACAATGGATATATGCTAATCGCCATGACCTCATTAACATCAGCCAATCGCCGCGGAGGGTGTTTCCCACCAGCCAATGGCGAGGCGCGTGCCATGACCGCGCGCTATCAGAAAGCCGGCTAAGCTCCGCCCACACACAGAATAACGAAATCATAAACAAACCGGCCGGCATGCTATCTCAGGGCCATTTCACGGCTCGAAACTTCAAGTTGCGGTCAGATCTAGTACAACATCGGAATGCAAGAAGTTTTCCACTGAGGGGAAAAAACCTCGACACTTGAGAGGCGCAAACCACATTTCCTCAGACTGTTAAAAGTAATTTTCTGATAGGTTTTTAAAAGTACGAGCTTTGACAGACACCGAACATGTACGGCTCCAAACGTTTAGCAAAGCGAAGCATCATCGGGACTCGCGTGTGCGCGCCGTGGCCCGACGGCATTTACTACCCAGGCAAAATCCGAAACATGGAAAACCGGTCTGTTTACACCATATGTTTTGACGATGGGTACACCAAGGCCTTCAGAGAGGCCGACATCGTCGGACAGGGGTTTCGAGGAGTCGGCAGCGTCCATCTCAAATTCGGCCAAAAAGTCTTCATCACTAACAACGGCCGGGAAATGGTGGGCCACGTGCAAAAACACAAGAAACCGACAAACGAGGTACGTAAGAGTTACGTTTCCAAATCCGCTGAATGTATTGTGCATAATCACATTATTGTATCATTATCTTTTTCTTGTGTGAAACACGTGTCAAATTCACAATTGCATATATTGTGCCACCCACTTTTTTCAATGTAGGCCCTAAATTTACATTTTACTACTTTGTATGAATGTATGGTGCTGCTGATTAAAATTGTGTTTTAAATATCGTATATAGCAATCATAAAATGCCGTTTGATGTTCATTGAAAACATACGCATCGAGCATTTGTCGAGACAATTTATGAATAGGATTTTGTGGTGTGTGCTACATTGTATAATCTACATGTACATGCATTTTAATGTACATGTACATATGTTTCCAGTACTCCAACATGGGTCAGAAAATTTACAAACACATTGTGTTTTGTTTGGTTCCGAATGCAAATTTGTACATATATCTCTGCACACATTGGAAATTTACAGTATTTTTCCATTGCAAATACTATTCGATTTGAAAAAAACCCAGGTACACAACTAGAGGGTAAAAATGTGAAACACATGTTTTGAAAACTGTGGTCCTGTTGACACACAGAAAACAAGTGTTAGGAAAGTAGGTCATTTCACTTCTTCCATATCAAGCCCCAACTTGTTGATGTGAACAGTACAGGCATAAAGAAAAGGAAATCTTTTTTTAAAGCTCCGTGATTGAAAATCAGCCAGAATCAAACAACCATAGGCTTAGCCCTCTTTCCATTGAGCGAGCTTCCCTATTATTTGCTTTCATTCAGGTTTTTTTTTTCTTTCTCCTTTTTTTTTTTTTAAATCCACGAGGCTGTTCAATGCCGCGTGGCCTTGGGCTGCGCTGAAGTCATAAAAGTAAACATCGGTCTCGTGCCTTCCACAACAGACATCAGCCCACCACACGATTGTATATTATTGTTGTATATTCAACTACAAATCTGCTCAATGCACAACAAATAGTATTGGGTGTATTTTTAGGTTCGGAGATGGCACCACCGACTTGTAATTTTACTACTGTGTGATTTGGATTTATTGATTGAATGGATTTCAAAATAATATATTTTGACCATATAATACCATTGAAAAGAAATCTCTTGTGCAATTGGGGAATTCTTTCACATTAATGTGCAGGCAAGGAAAGGAAAGATTTTGTCCCTTAATGTATTGTTTTCTATTTTGGGGTACTTGTTATCACTATAATGTATGGCGTATTTGGGATTTCCCCAAATGTATTGCACAACTACAGTATGTTTGAATTTATTACACCTGAAAGATAATGGACATCTTTTTGTTGTCAAAGATTTGAGATGCAACTTAAAAAATGTATTTTTTAAGTTGTATCTCAAAGGGTATTGTTATTGTTATTTTTTATTATTATTATTATTATTATAAGTTCTAGCAAAAGGTATACATAATTTCAACTTTCGTTGTAGAAACTGTTAAAATAAATGAGGGTCACTAACGACAATTTAAAAAACAGTCACTAATGACAATTTAAAAAACAATTCTTGTAAAATTCAGGTCTTCATCAAGATCGCGGACAGCTCGGAGACCATGATCCAACGGAAGTTGGACGAGGTCCGACTCATGGAGAGCCGCAAGTCGCCCCGCCTCGCCGACCACGAGACCAACTACCTGAAGTTGGCCGACATGAGCCCAACCTCGGATGCCAAGAAACGGAACGTGTCCAGCAGCATCGATGTGCCCAGGTGAGTCAACATCCCAACTTCAAATCCTGCCCATTTGCGAATTTTTAAAAGCCTTTGTTGTTAAACAACAACTAAAGAGGACATTGTCATAGCTCATGCATAATTCATGTATTCATATTCATGCTTCCTATTCAATAATAAATTTCACGCACCAAAATGACCAAGCATTGTCTCAAGTGAAATTTTAGAAATGAACCTGTTGAGATGAAATTTGTAGAAATGTTCCAAAACCAATCTTGAAATTATCAGATCGTGTCAAACAAAATTCCTACGCCTTCTAAATTATTTTCCACATCTAAAATCCATCCACAAAGGGACTGCCCACGTAGATCTGGATATTCAGTTTGTAGAGTCCCAATACAGTACACAGAAGGTCGCAGGTTCAAATCCGGCAGTTGTCAACTTATTATTTTTTTCAACCCCACGGGCTTACAACTTCACCCACGCAAAAACCTTGGCTGTTTTGAGACTTTAAAATTAAAGCATCTTTCATTTTCACTGGTTGTGCATGGTCAACCAAGTTATGGTCAGTTGCACCACAAACGATTCTGGCCAGCTTGACCATAAGCCGGACAATAGTGGGCAGTCCGTCCACAAACAGGCCAGCTGCCCATCTGACCTCCACCTTTTTGTTGCTGCCCAATTGTCATCTTAACAGGTGTCTGTTTTGACCACTATACTACAACTTCAAAGTTGCTTTCAAATTTACCTGTACATGTCGTTTTGAAAACTCATTTAGATTATGTGCTTAAGTCAAGTAAGTGGTAAAACCCTAACAAAAGTCAACCCATCAAACACCAATGGCATATTGTGTTGGCATCTGTCAGGATGGGTACAGTAGGCCTACCCCTAAACTGACAGTCTTTTACATTGGGTTGGCACACCTCCAGAATCACAGTCAGAAATATGTGTGCAGTTTCCCATATGGTGTTGGAATTTGCCAGGATGGGTATGGTTCTTAGTGGATCATGCTAGGGAGTTAGTGTTAAGTGGTTATATTTTTTTTATATTTTGGTCATTGAATAATTGCATCTGTTTAACATCAAATATGTGTTTTGAAAGAAACATCTAAACCATTGTTTTCAAATATCATCCATGTCGTAAATTACCTTACCGTGTTGTATCAAAAAAATGTCGTATTCCAACAAAATAAAGGCCAAAGTGGAATTACATTAAATATTGATTTAAAAAAAATATTTGCTGTCATAAGCATATTCCTGTGCACAATTGCCACGTATTTCGAGTACACAATGAACAATGCGTTTCACACATGCAACAAAAACCAATTTGGTCGTATTGATAAGTTCGCTAATGATCTCACCATTGTAAATAATGGCATATCGCAATGCAGTCTCGCCATAATAGACCTTATTTATCAGAAGCCCTTTGACAGAAACATGGGACTTTGCCCCTCGATCCAGAAAAAAAAAGCAAAAATATTTTCGACGGAAATGGGTCAGGATGGGACGTCATTTGTTGACATAATTCGATAAACACATTTTTTTGGAGTGTTCTCGAACGTTGTACATTGCTAGACATCTGATATTGTTTACTTGTGCTGCTAAGTCAATATTATTGTCGATATTTTGTCGAGGCGTACGTGAGGATAATGTTTTTGCAAACCTTCTAGTTACTGAGGCAGCAATGCTAATTTGATCTGTGACAAAACCATTTCATGTTGAAACATGATGTATTTTTTTATGGTAGCATGAACGATAAAAAACCTGAATTTTGAATTTTAATTTTGATGTCGTCAAATGGCAAACTGACAAACAAAACTGAACAAACATCATCTCGGAATGGAACTGTCACGGGACAAGTCGCCATTTTAGTGACTGTTTAAAATGATTGTCATCATTTCATTAAAAAAATATCGACAGTATTCAGTTTGTGTCGCATTTTTCTCAACCGTAAGAAAATAAAGCCTGACATAGTTTTACCTCGCCCCAAAAGCATTCAGACGACAGAGAAAATGGGGGAGGGGGGGGGGGGATGCAAATACAAAATGGAACATTCCCGCCACCTGTAACTTTTGCACGTGACGCACCTTTTACCAACGTGTAAGGGGATATACCTCGATGAGATCATGTCCGAGTCGCGGTGTTGCGCAACCGGAACTGCGGTTTTGTTTGTGGGCGGGGTCGTATATTCGCCGGAACTGTTGTCAATCTTTGGGTATTTAATTTTACAGTAGTCTACAAACTGGTGTTGCCCCACGAAAACTTGTGCAATCAAATTATTGCGTGCGATGGTAAAGTCATAGGGTGATACGAGCCGATACACGGAATGCCCCGTAGGCCCTATACAAAAAAGGGCAACTTTTAACTATTAACCCTAACCTTCCCAAATCCTAAAAAAAACATCTTCTTTGCAAAATGGAGGATTTTGCAGGATTGAGGCTATATGGCCAAAATGTGTGGCTGATTTCGGAGGATGCACGGTGTCAAGGTCTTGGGCCCGACCTTGTGTTGTTTAAGCTCAGCCGTGCATAAATTTAGGCCTATAGAGTAGAAAAGGATACGCATGCATAACAAACATGTTTTAAGGCATTTTAAACTGATTATGTCAAAATGGGTTTCGCACGTAATGGAGTTTACATATTCAATGCATTGTGTTCATAGTTCGTACGAGAACGGGTTTTACCATAATAATTTACTTCAGAAGTGGTGTGTGCTGTACGTACGCTATCGACAACAATATACAATGTATAGCCGAACATGATTTCATTCTGGTTTTGTTTGGTATAAGTGTTACCTTTTTTAAGCAAAGTACCAGTGTCGACTTGCGCGTCTCACGCGACCTTGCTTTCAGGTCACGGTTTCTGTTTATTGACAAAGGCGATCAATAAAATCGATTAAGAGATTCTTACGGCTTGCCCAATGCCATCTTGTGTTTAACAAGATCAAATATTAAAATGAACACGAAAGATTACCCTGATGAGTCTAATTACAGAAAAGATTATTTTCAAGGTTGTTGCCTTGCATGTATCATTGATAAAACACAAGGGTAAATACCAGACTATCGACGCAGTCTTACCAAGGTGTGAAACGCTCAACTCGTGACTCTCGCCACACATTTAAAAGGTCAGGGGTTATTACTGATGCAAATGCACTGTCGTCTGTTCATGAATAATTCATGCAAATGATGTCCCGTGAGAACATCAGATTAAAAATTCATCGTTTGAATTCCCAATGCACGATAGTATAGTGAAAGAAACATGTTCAACAAACTATCACCAATTTTCATTTCCAACATCATAAAAAGGTTGCAATTCTGGATTTGCCTCAGAAGTTATACATGTGATTCGTTTGCTATTTCTGTCAAGGATGGAAATCGAGATATTCCATTCTTTTTATATTATATAGTCAAGTGCCACATTCATGTGCGATTTTCCCGAAACCAGTCAGTTCCCATTAAAGATTTTTAATATTCCACCTTCAAGAATCATACCAATTGGCTAAAAACAAAAGCCTGCCGCCAACATGTAAAGATCGTTGTTGTTCAATTGAGTGCAATAGCTTAAGGTATCGAAGATAATGTTTTTACACCATTTGGGTGATTAATCATACCACCTATATCCAAAATCATTTACAGTGGAGTACACAGTGTATAGACATGTACACAATGTACATGTACATGCACTTGTACATGACCGTGTAAATCCAGTGTTCAGCATGCAATGCACACTCTGTGCTGGCAATTTACATGTCATAGCGTCCGTTCATGCACACAACGCACGGCAAAAGGGCAAGCCAGCTAAGTCCCCTCCACAGCGAGACCTGTGGATCTCAAAACATTCCTTCTGCCTGACCTTTCAATGTCAATTTACAGGTCGGCAGATCGAAGCATTAGGTAGTTTGGTGCACCAAGTAATACTGCCCCGTGGCCAGCTAAAAACCGGCGGAATTAACATGCTAATTTTTCTTAGTCCGGGCATGTTTGCACACGCCCGGACGCATGTAAGATCGTGACTATTGGTTATTTCGTCCCCCAGTGGTACAGAAAGCTTGTTGATATTGCATTCGGGGCCAGTGTAATGTAAGAAAAAAAGAGTTGATTAAAAATTTGTTCTCGTTTTCCTTTATGGACGCTGGTAATCCTGTTATGTACCAGTCCTCGGGTTCTTTGTACCACTGTAGCGGAGACGCGCACATTCTATTGAAAGAACCAGTTAATGAGGTTAATGGAGGCCCTTATTTTTGCCTTGTAACGATTGGATCTTTTTGCTTAACCACTGCAAATGGTTTGCCCAACCTTCATATTATGAGTGGGATGTTTGTGCAGAATTGTGCCCCTTTTTGGAAGACAGAACCACATAACCAAACAGAAACCCCAAACAATTTCATGTGGGCCTATATACATTCTTTACCACTGACGTGGCCTAACTGTAATAAAACGTATAAGTTTTAAAGAATACAAAGAAACGTTTCGCATTTTGTACCCGTATTTTTCCATCATCTCGCCATCATTGCATGGGGAATCACCCAGTAACCGACAAAAACACCACTATTTCGCAATCCCTCCGTTTCGTGTTGACAAACTCCTTCAGTTCGTGCAAACCCCGGAAACGCAGTTCTCCGGAAGGAATAAAAAAAAAAGTCCCTGGATATGTCGTTCACGGATGAGCTCATCCATTGACATAAATGGTACTGTCCTGATTAGTATTCAGCCCCTCGCGCGCGAATGGTACGACCCTTCATAATTTCGTCCAGTAGGAACGCGTCGTTTCTGCGGGTTTGCGCGTCATGAATTTAACTGTTTACGTGCCATGCGCACTCGACCGGAACTTGCTGGTCCGTGAAAATGAAAGAACGAACTTGCCTTTGATGAATTTTTCTGACAAAGACGACGAAAAAGTCTGGAAATGAACAAAAAACGAGATTGTTCCAGATAGAAGGGATGGGGTTTCGTCATTCATTATACAAACTTTATGAAGCGGCATTAAACCTTGACGGTATAGCTGTGAAGTTGAAAATTGTGAAATATATCGTGACTAACATTCCATATATTTTTTCTGGGTTTGTTTTGAAAAGTCATTTTGCGAAGAGAATAGCCACGTGATTATCTGTTAATTTGATCGGTACATCCTGGTGCTCTTGTTCCATGTGGAGCATCACATCTTTAAAAAAAAATCCCGATAACCGGTTTACAACTGTATTTTTAGAATTGAGGCCACGTTTCCCGCCGAATTATGAACCAGACAACAGACAGCCCCATAACCAGGGAAAAACATCTTTTTATTTCTGATTTTAAGAAGCGATGGATGTCTAAACTCCGTAACATAAAAGTTAGCTTTTCTTTCTGCAAGCTGCCTGTTGCCATTTTCTTGTAAACATTGGTTCCATAATTTTTAACACTAGTGTTAATAAGTGCTCAGTGCATAATGGTTGAACTGCATGGTATTTCTGAAAATATTGTTTACTTAATTAGCTCAGCACTTGGCACAATTCTGAATAATGGATGCATCATTCGTTATGATTACTTTAGGTTTCAAGACCTTTTAATCGCTGAATCGGAAACGGACAACTGATCAAGGGATCAACGGAAACGAATTGAAATCCGCAAATGGCGTGTGTGGAACGTATTTATAAACCAGGCGATTACTTCGCTGAACAGATGCTGTTTTCTCATAAACGAAGCATAATTCAAGTGCTCCGTTTTAAAGGGAACATTTTCTTTTATTATGATCCAAATCTTCACGTAGACAGTCTTTATGTGCTATAGATATCGAGCAGAGGTCCACAAAATCGTGCGGACACCGGCCATTTCGAAACCCCTAATGAATATTCATGATCTGATTTCATACTCCGCGCTAAAATGAACGAACCAGCCAATGGCACGCGCGCGCCTCCGTCCCCCTTTAATCCTCTGCAAGCATTGTATGGTAATGAGGCACACGCAGGTCGCGCTCGTGTGTTGATTTTGCACTGCAGTACGTGCAATTTCGGCTTGGGAACTGTGCCAAGTAAGGCGTTGCAGATTCGATCAGAAGCCGGTATTTATCGTTTGTGCCGGCCGGCCGGCAAAACCGGTCAGTTAAAACGAATGGTAAAAAAAATGCCGAAAGGAATTGGTATTTTTAACCGAGTGCGATTTTTTTTGCAAAAGAGGCAGAGATCAATATTGTGAAATCGAGACTTTATTTTGTTTGTGTTAACTAGTACCCAAGGATGAGGCCTTTACCAAAATGGTAACTTCTTATTAAAATTTTCCAAAATGTTTATTTTTCTCCTTCAATCATGCATGCTCGTTAAGAAAAAATTGCAACCCTCTTTGCTGAATAAATCTGCATAATTGTATTCTAAACATACATGGCCGTGTCCGAATTATTTAATGGCTACGGTCTGGAAATTTCACACGTCTCGCGCATTATAGACATCATCATTCTAGCCGTAACCAAGTGATTCGGACTCGACTCGGGGCCATTACATACTTTTTCTAATGAAGCCCCGCCCCTTGTAGGCGTGGCATTATCTTGCAAAGAAGGGGTGGGGGTATCTTACCAGAAAGGGGTCAACAATAGCCTAAATTCTTTTGCAAAAAATGATTTTGCTTTGTTGCTTTTTAAATTTAAGAGGCGAATTGAGAAAGCTACATTTCGAAAGTCTATGTTTACCTATTGAGGGGCGGGGTTTATGTTTACCTGTTGAAGAGGGGTGTTTCCCCTTTGAGGGGCGGGGTTTGGAACCAACCCGCATACACGCCAGCCCAGACAGTAATTTGACCGCATCAAGAACAATGTTCTTCCGCACGAGCGACAAAACTGCCCGTAATTATGTCACCACGAGTGACACAACATGGAAACCATAAAGTAACTCGTACTATCACCTTCAACTTCCATTCGGTCAAATTACATTTTACTCATCATTTTTCCGAAACGGGTGAATGACTGTTAATGTGGTTAGCCTTGCAGAACAATGCTGGTTGGACTACGTGGTCAAATATTCGTATTGTTGCACAGCCAGGGCAATACTTCATTGATGTTTAACAGTGAAATAATGAGCTGATGACATTACTCGATTATTATTCCGAAACGGGTGAATGACTTTGAATGTGGTTAGCCTTGCAGAACAAATGCTGGTTGGACTACGTGATCAAATATTCGTATTGTTGCACAGACAGGGCAATACTTCATTAATGTTTAACAGTGAAATAATGAGCTGTTAAGAAACATCATTGTGTATGCTTTGTACCGCACGTAGACCAATTTAATAAAATCCGCAATGTTGCGCTCGGATCAAGTGGTCCTCTGAGAATTTGAAGAAAAAACCACAAAAGCCAACTTGGGCCCTGGATTCTGTCTGGTGGGTGGGAAGTGGTAACAGATTACGTGCTGCAAGTGTCGTCTAGGTCTATCAAGCAGAGATTTTCTTGAGTGAACTCCAGCTTTCCGGAATGTTTTGCAGGAAAAAAAAGAAACAAGAACAGTTTTTTTTTTGCTGGAGCCTAGTTTCCACTTTACTTGGTATTTGGTTAGTAGGCTCCTGAAACATCCTCTAGGGATTTTTTTTTTAAACTTTGACTGACTGACTGACTGACAGACTTATTCGCTGACTCGCTTGTGAACCGGGCAGTGCTGTCATATAGGATGACCCCGTAACAGTAATGAATAGCTAAATCTGGCCGGTTGTGTACTGATGCATAAAAAAGCTTCCAGTGAATAGCCATTATTAATATTATGAATCAATATTATTGAATAGAGTTTTATGCACCATGGGCCAGATTTACTAAGCTTTACACTCGTCTTGTTAATTCTATCTCTAGTTAATATGGAGAAATTACTAATGCAAGAAATTCATTATTTCAAACTCCTCCACAAAATTTTCCATAAAAAAAATACCAAGAAAAATATGGTACTAATAGTAATACCAATGAGCGAAGCCAACACGCCATTATGTTTTTAGTCCTCGTTAAAATAAAGATTGGGAGATTTAATACAATTATTTTCTTCCAAAAAAATGCAAATCGGAGAGTGTATTTTGTATGCATTGAAGGGGATAACGTCCGATAATTATATGACTATTGAAAGTACGTTCGGAGCATTGACCTCGCCGTTTATACCAAGAAAAATATGGTAATACATGTAATACCGATGTGCGAAGTCAATACGCCACAATAATGTTTTTAGTCCTCGTTAAAATAAACATTTGGAGATTTAATACAATGTTTTTCTTTTATAAAAATGCAAATACGAAATTGGCATTGTTGTGTGAGGGGGAACGTCCGAAAACTGATACGACTATTGCAGCACGTTCACAGCATAGAGCATTGACCTCACTGTAATTATACAGCGTCCCTTCCAACAGTTTCTTGGAAATTCTTTTCTGGGAAAAAGGCCGAGTGTTGATGTTCAACGGTCGCATTGTGAGCAGCTCATAAACAAGGACCTTCAACTTTATAGCAGAACAAACAAGAGATGCATAATGCTACAAGTTCATTGACTTATCATGTTCATTTTCGCATGAATGGACGTACCACTCCGACGAATTATGCAGCTCTGTTTTTTTCTCTCTGGTGTCAATGCTCCTTATAGTTGTAGATTTTTTTACAGCAACAAATTCTCACCATATGGCGGGGCTGGATGTTATCGATGCTAAAATTTCAGCAACAAAACCTTTGGGTGAAAATTAAAAACGGCAGCTTTTAATATTTCAACGCGGTGTCAAGTTTATCGACACGTTTTTAAGTAATCATAGTTTTTAGGCATTAATGTAGCTGTCGGGGGCTGTTGTTTGTTCTGCTAAAATCGATTGAATTTAATCTAACTGGATTGTCCTGAAATATCTATCACATGCCAGCGGGCGTTGGACCGTTACATTTTGACACAGAATAAAATTTTGAGCGGTTTTGAACATTATCTTTTTCAATTTTTTTTTTTTGGGGGGGACACACATCGGCTCTACCGCAGTGCGCATGAGTGGAAAGTTGCGCCATAATTTGTGATTGGACGAGACGTTTGCCTTATTAACATAAAGTTATTAAAATGGCCGCTTTCCAATTTGACTCTTATTGAATGGAAGTAACAGTAACACAGTCGCATTAGTATCGCCAAATGTGCCAGAATATTGTGAGCTAATGTGTGTTGATTAAAAAAGCAGCACTACATTTTCAGTGTACGATCAATTGAAGTCGGACAATTTATTTTTGCTGTCAATTTTTTATGATCACGCGCGCACCTCGTGTGCTAATTGTCAACAACGGTTGGATGGTGGTCGATGAAAAATGCCTGTCGCTACAAATTTCGGCCGTAAAGAGCTCGGCCTGAAAACATTCCTTTCCGTTAGCGACTCACCGCACGAGAGAAACTGGCACAAAGATAATTACATTACCATGGAAATTGTGAGTGCCCTTAAAAGTTCCAGAAATAAACAAAGATCAATGTTGGCCGTGTAACTAGATCGTTGGCACGAACAAGTGCTGGTATCAAGCCCTACACTGGTCACTTTTTTTAATATCCTTTTTTCACTCCGGACCTAAAACTGTCAGTTATTTCCACTGGGCGACCACGGAAGCATGCCGCATGGTCAGTTGGGAATGGTCAATTTGGGGGATGGTCAGTTTCATTTTGGCCTCGGACCAGGCTTTGTCCATGGGTAAAAAGTGCACACATGCGGGCCTAGGTTTTTTTGAGTGGAAGACATTGTGCAGTGGTGGATGAAATCCAATAATGATTTAGCGTTTCTCGGGAACTACCGTCAATTTTGCTTGAACGATGTCCATTAAATCGAGACACATGGGGCAGAAAATGTAAACAAGATTGAGGTCAGGGCCTAAGGATCGTGCTTGCCAGACATCTCGGGCCATTGTCCGGAGAAATTTGACCACCGACCTGGACTATTATCTCGACTGACTATTGTGCGAACCATGGACTGACCTGCCAGACGGAAGGTTGACAAGATAGTAAATTTAGTGCGAACTGGCCGATGTAATTAGATATGAATGAAGTGTGATTTATTTAAAAAAAACACGCTGCTCCAGTTTTGCTGACTTGAACCATGAACAAAGTAAAGGTCAAAATCTATTGTCAAAACTTTTTGGACTTCGATGAAATTATTTTTTTTCTCACTCTATGTCTTTCCATACACCGAGTGATACATAATTATTTCTCTGTTTGGATGGAAGGACTCTATTGAAATCTTTTAATCTTTTGAAGTTTGAATATTTTCCTTGTTTTCAATTTGAATTTAGGGGAATTGGGGGAGATGTGAAAACTGATTAACAAGAGGACTGACAAAATTCACAATAATACAAAAGTCCTTTTTTTTTTTACACAATTGTCTCTCCAAAATAATTTTTGGAATAGGACATTTTAATTTTTTTTTTTTTTTTTCTTCCCCTTGACTACTTTTTAAAAAGCCGTATTTTTGGTTTAAATTATTTCTTTGTGAGGAGATGGAATTTAATACTTCTATATCTACAAATTACTATATCGACAAATTATGTTAAGTCTGTTAGGCCAAATAAAACAAAACATGTTTAGCGTCCTGCCTTTTTGAAAAAAAAGGAAGGAGGCCCTTTATTTTTGGTTTTTCCCTTCCAAAATGGCTGCCCGACGGGGCTATTTTTCAAGATGGCCGCCATTTTTTTTTTTTTTTAAATGGCTTCCACTTGGACTCGGGAATGATGTACCAGCTTTATATGGGCTAGATGCAACAGACAAAGAGGCCAAAATGATGTCACTGTTTAAATTTTTTTTTTTTTTCGTGTTTAAAAAAAGGAGGCGGCCGCCAAAAAGGAAGCTAAACATTTTTTTTTTTATTTGGCCTTAGAGTACATCACACAAATTTCTGCATGGTGAGCTACTAACGTGCGATACGTGTGTGCGCAGCGTCAGGTGACGACGATTCCTAATCACCTCACAAATCATCTGTATATCCTGCAAGTTGCATCATCTCATCCAACACAACCAAACCAAACCGAATCTCCACGTCAAACCATGAAGCAAGCTGATGCAAGCTTCGGCCAAGCTTGCTCCATAAAAATGAAAAATTACAACACTCCAAACATTAATCATCGCCATAACGTACCATGTACCGTCACTTCTGCACATCTCTAGAGCCTAGACTGGCAACTAGTATACTTCAGGTTGCTAGATAATTATTCCTGATTGAAAAGATCTCTTCAATTTCTGGACCATGGCTTACATTAAATGTTCCATTCGTTTCTGCTCGCTGTGTTGTGTTTTGGGGTGAGTAACACAGAATGAATGGAATAGTCTTAACATACAAAGAGTGTCATGGCCTAGCGGTTAAGAGCACCGGACTCATGCTGTGGTGTTTCAGAGACCTGTAACAGTTGCGTGGGTTCGAGCCCGGGCCCGAACACTTGTGCCCTTAAGCAAGGCACTTAACCATTATTGCTTCGTTCTTCGGATGGGACGTTAAGCCGGAGGTCCCGTGTGTTGTGTAGTGCAATGCGCGTAAAAGAACCCAGTAACACTTATCGCTAAGAGAAGGGGTTTGCCCTGGTGTTCTGGCCTCCTAGTTATACTCCCTTGTGGAAGTCCTATAGTATATAGGAGAAGAACCAACCACCAATACAAAGGCCTTTGTAATTGTATTTTTGGGTTTAGCCGGCCCTTCACTGGTGGAATTACAGAAGTAATGCTCAGTGCTTTTCCGACAACTTTTGAGAAACTTCACAAATTTGCTTAGGATGGATTTGAACCCATGACCTCCTGCTTAGTGCAGACACCTAAACCGCTCAACCACCATGTACAGAGCGGGTGTATACCTATGTTCCCCAATACCGATGTTCCCCGAAATCCTTACCCAAACCCCTAACCCTAACCCTAACCCTAATCCTATGGATTTCAGGGAACATCGGTATTGGGGAACATTGGTATTGGGGAACATCGGGTAGACCCCTACAGAGCTTGCCAGAATTGATCAGCTTTCTTGTTCTGATAACAGTTTTGAAAGTCCTGTGCCATTTTACTTTGCCAATGTGCACAAAGTGTTTAACGTGATTTTGAGCTGCACACCCCTTTAATCTACAAGTCTGTTGTATGATACCACGAATATGTCATCCCAGGCATAGGTTAAACAGTATTAAAGGGACTTGCCCTGTTTCTCTCTTAATAACAGAAGATATATTGTGGCTGGCATGATTTTTAAGAGATTTTCTGTTCTCATTTTCTTATTTTTTGTTTTGTTCTAGTGCCAAATCGTTCAAGGTGGAAGACGAACCCATGATGAACGACGTCATGGCAGCAGCCATGGTGCTGACAAGCCTATCAGGGAGCCCTCTATTGGCAAGAATGGACAGCACCTCAGGTAACGAAAAAAAATAAAATTCATATCAACCCTCATTCCTTTGCCAAATTTCCCCAAATCAGGGGCCAAAAATCTCACCAACCCATAGCTGGATTGAAGCCGAGTTTTCAAAAACACTTCCTATCTGTAGACAATCAGGGGCCCAAATCTCGTGAACCCACACTGGAATTGAACCAAGTTTTCGAAAACATTCAGTATCTGTTCTTTAATATTCCAGTTAGCTTGTGCAATTTCCACCTCCAGAAACATTGGGTGTAAAAATCCTCTTTTACAAATCCCGAGGTCAAATCACCAAGTAAATGGCCCACAGTCTTTGAGCATTGTTTGACATGATAAATGCTTGTGGTAATGTAAATAAGTCAAGGATGAACGTCTTTAACTGCCTCCACAGAAAGACAAACATTAGCAAGTAGTCGGTACTAGCTTTTGCAAACAGATCGCGTCTTCCTGTTTTTGACTTGGTGGTAGACTTGTTCAAGTCCTTCCACGAAACAATCCTGAATCCTTCGACATCTATCAGTGTTGTAGGAAACCAATGGCAAATTCTTCCTGCAGGAACTTCCCAAGAGGCATAGTGTCCTCGGTAATTGACATTGATTAGTCGTCTGTCTTTCCTCAATCCCACAAAATCACACAAATTCCTACAAATAATTGACATTGATTAGTCGTCTGTCTCTCCTCAATTCCACAAAATCACATAACTTCCTACAAATAATTGACATTGATTAGTCGTCTGTCTTTCCTCAATCCCACAAAATCCCACAAATCCCTACAAATCTCAAGGCAGATTTTGAAGCATGCAGGAGTTTTTTTTAGGTTAGCCCCTTTTGTTAAAAATGAACTTCAAGAGGAAATGCGAGAAAACAATTCATGTTTAAAATTGAAACACACACCTGTCTTTCACAATCATCCTCAGATCTTGGCACAGCGCCAAACAACTGTTACAATGTATACATTTCAAGATCAACTGAGGATATAGGCCCTACTAGTGTAACATAAAAAAACACTTCTGTTCAACACATTACTCTAGTTTTTTTTATAAATTCTTCTCAATTTTCTGTTCATTCAACTTTCAAGTTTCAAGGGTATCTATGTTTCCCATCGCTCACAGACTGTGGTCCAGATCAAGTTGCCCATGAAAAAAATTGCCCCTGACACGGTCATTGTTGATGAATTGCTCTGTTCATGAGGGGAAGAAAAATCCTGTCAAATACCAGATGTTTACTTGTCCAGTTTCTGGTTTCAGTTAATAGTTTGGCATCTTGGCAAATTGCCAAAATCATGAAGCATAAAAACATGGGGGCCTGTTTCTGAAGTTCCTTTGGGTATTTGTTGAAACACACAAAACAGTACTTCTATTGTACATTATGCAGTAAGACTTCTAGCTGTAATTGTTTGTGACATTTAAAACCCTGAAAGCACATGTGTAGCAAGGATCTACATGTATAGTGTGTCTGCTTAAATGCACAGGGACAATTTCAAATTGTGCTTAAGTTAAAGCGTGCTTCAGCTGAGAACCAAACCAAAGACATTACATGCATATTTCGGCTGGTAAGCTCTTCGTGCGTCAAAAATAACATCATGCTTTGCAGATTTCTGTGTAGTTCTGTTAAATTATAAAATATTGCTAAGTATACTTTTAGTAAATAAAATTCTCCGTAAAACTAAATTGAGAATCTGCTCACACAAATATGCATTGTTGGTAACATTCACTCAATATCCCGGTGTTCACCTGTGTTTTTTGCTTAGCATATAATGTTTGCTTAAAATGTAGGTTTGTTAAACTGCTTCATGAAATTGGGACCCTGGAACATGTGTACAGTGAAAATACAGTGTTGTACCATGGAGAAATAATTTCTCCATGGTTGTACACAATGTGTAGTAAGGTCATAAAATTGGGGCCCCAGAACATGTACAGGGACAATACAGTGTCAACTGTCATGCACATGTAGTGCTTCATAAAATGGGGGCCCCAGAACATGTATAATACAAGCATGTGAAGTACTACATTTTGTAGTGTACAGAAATGTACATGTATACAATGTATACAATGTATACAATGTATACAATGCACAATTATGCACAAGTTTCATTCATGAATATATGTGAAAACTACTATGTACCCTGCATTATACATGTTAACTATTGGCATATAGGGGAATGGGGGAACACAAACCAGCCGGCCAATTTGCATAGAGATGTCAAGGTCATGATAACACTGTTGACAGAAATCCTATTAAAGGTCAGTAGCACTTGCTACCCCCTCCGGAAAAACAAGAGCAAAAGTGAGCTGTTTGCACTTGACAAACAAATAATTCAATTTATCAAACTACTGTATAAAAGGGAGAAAGATTGCTGGTTGTTTGTGCTGAGAATTGAATGAATCAATTTTTGAAATTGATGAAGTTATCACAGTGCAAAACATTTGTGTTTATTACTTTGGGGAATATCATTACACTTTTAGATATTTTTTTTGAAATAGATGAATTTATCACAGTACAAAATATCTGTGTGTGTTACTTTGGGGAATATCAATAAAATTGTTAATATTTTTTTAAATTCTGCTATTGGAGACAAGGCAGAATAGCTATTTATAAAAAAAAGTGCTCTTTATAAATTGTTTTGACATTTGGAAATGTGTGTGTTTTCCCCCTGTTTATTATATACATCATTACACTTGGCAATCTGGTCACAGTTATTGAAATGTGCCAGTTTAATAGCAGATGCTGCTTAACGTTAAGATCTCGCCCTTTCGCTTCATTTATCTTTTTATCCCGGTTGCCTGTAATTGGAATATGAGAATAAAAATATCTGTGAAAGGGCAAAACATTTGTCATGCTTCGAAAGGTTTGTGTAGAGATCTTTCCACCTCGACTGTTTCCTTCCCCCCCCCAAAAAAAAAATGGGGACCTGTAGCTAGCTACCATTTAAAGCCATTGATTGGGTCACCTCTGCGCGCAACATGATTATTTATTTTTGAATCGCTACCTGGCTTTGTGCATGGACGATGATTGAACACACGATCATAAAAAAAAAAATCACTCTTGTCTTACAACACCTAAAAGTACGCAAAATCTTCAGTGTCACCATGAGGGCAACTTTCAAGCATTTCAACTGCATAGGTTTTAAAAACTGAACAGTAATTTCCCTCTCTTTATTGATATTTGCCAGAGACACTTTCGAATTCAGCAATAATCAAAGCTCATCACCTCGGAAACTGCACATTTGTGGCGCGGCCATTTTGGAATAGGCTGGTTGCGTGCAATCATTACCATTGTGATTTTGATTTCACGATGCGGGATTCAGTAGTATACAAGTCATGCATAAATAATTTGCATACATCAGGAGGAAGTGCTAGCATAGAGAAAGGATGCTAGCTACCTGTCTCCATACTTGAAGTCCGAAGGACATTGGGGACAGGGACCAGACTACTTTCCACCCAGTCTGAAAATGATCTGGAAAGGAGCCAAGAAATGGTTCTAAATAAAATCTAGATAAAAGACCACACAGCCCGGAAATAGACCTGCAGCACAATATGCCATTCTGGCTGAGTGATTTTGCACAATTCCAGTTTAAATCCGCAAACTTTTTCAGAGTAATCCCCCACTGATTCAGCCTGAAAGATGCATGCAACAGCAGGCATTGAATGTTCAGTGGTTTATCATGGATAGTGGTCCTTATTGATCAATTCTTCGGTTCTTCGGAGGTATTGATTAAAGCATTAGGTTTTTTTTCAGAAGGATTTGGGATGCTGTTGCTCAATTCCTTGAAGTGGGCTTCTGTTTGTTTATCACCAGTTGAAGTTAGTTGAGGATTTCAATTCCGGAAAAGTGTTCAGATTTTTTTCTTAAAACAAGCCTAAAATCAAATTTATGATCAGTCCCAATTTTGCGGAAAAAATCGAAATGATCACTTTATCATTTGGTTCTGATTAAATTACTGCATGTTTCTCCTATGAATTTTAAAACTCCTTTTTTTATGTCAAGTACAAGTTTAGAAATTTCTGAGTGCAACAGCTTAATAGAAATTCCAATTTAAAGTACGTGGACTTAAAATTATTTTTCCATCCTCCATGTGGTAAACAGGCAAGCAACTTTTCCTCAGATCTGCTGATTTCTTCGTTTTTTTACTTCTCACGAATGCCATTACAAAATTGAGAAATACTGTACAAAGTCTTGTGTGGTTTGGATTTTCCTTGTTTTTGCTAATTTTGCAGTTGCATGCCTGGGTAAAATCCTTTTCTGGTTATGAACATTTCAAGCATTTTTTTTCAAATGTCTGCACAAACCTTTGAAGTCACAACAATCAAGAGGAAGAGTTTTTAATCCAGAAAAAAATATACTGGAGGGGTTCCAGGAAGGCAGAAAAACAAATTTACATAATCCCAGCTTTGTAAACATTGTCATTCCCCCAAGCTTTCAGAAGCCCTAAAATTCTTATGAATAATTTAATTTGTATTAAAGGACCCACTTCTCCAGAAGTATTTGTTAGAAGAGAATAAGTAATTTCTTAGAACGTGAGAAAAAAGGTTGTTGATCCATGCTTATGAATAATTTAAGAGCAGTACTTCTGAAGCAGAAGGCTGATAACTGGGGCGGTTCAACGAGTGGCCATTGTTTATTAATTCACTGGACACATTTTTATGTGTTCTATATTTAAATATATTTCTATTTATTTATTTATTTTACTTTCCTGTTCTGGATTGAGTAACAGGTGTTTGTTACAGCTCTGGTGCCAAATTTCTCACTTTGTGACTTGGCTAGGGTTCAAGTTAGGCAGAGTGTGGGAGTTTTATTAGTGGTGAATTTTTTTTTTATGTCAGCTTTCAAGAAGCACATACAAGAGATCAGTTATCTTCATCAATTATTTACCTTTTTAAAACAAATATGCGTTCTTCGTTTAACGGTGAGGGTTTGTTTTCAAAAGTTGTTTTAATTTCTGCCGTCTTTTCGTGTTTCTCTGGAATTGAATTTAATCCAAAACTTGTTTTCTTTCTATTATTATCTTCATCAATTATTTACCTTTTTAAAACAAATATGCATTCTTCATTTAACGATGAGGGTTTATTTTCAAAAGTTGTTTTTTATTTCTGTCGTATTTTTCGTGTTTCTCTGGAATTGAATTTAATCCAAAACTTGTTTTCTTTCTATTTCCAAAATGAAATATCAGTTGTGCCAAGCTCTTGAAACCAAATCTTGTTGGAGATAACTATGGTCACGTACCACCGCGGACCCAAACCTTACACTACTACCAGACTTTAAACAATGGTCTAAAAATAAAGCTCTGTTTTGGCGATACATCACATATTTTGTTACGCTTTAATCAGATGGGCCACCAATCATTGTCTGCAACCCAGTCGTTGGGCGGGGTCAGGGATCAAAGGGGGTGTACGTGCGGTGTCAAAAGGGTGGCTACCGGAGCACGTCACTGTCTGCGAGAACCGAAAGTTTAGGATAAATTTAGCAAAGGTCTAGGCCTCGCCGGTTATTGAATTTTGGCAGACTTTGCCAAGTTATAACTCATTGGCCCTCATGACCAAATTGAAAAAGAAAGGAAAAATTGATGTTGGGACATTGCCAAAAACGTAAATTACGAATTTTATCAATGTTATTTAAATACCATTTGTATGTTATGTTGTTTTTTTTTGGCAAAGGTGGACACAGACTGATGGTGCCCTACTGGTGTCACTTTAAAATATCCGATTTGGATAAATTCTGAACGTCAGAGGCCTAAGGGAGTAAATAAAACTCATTTCCTTTCTCAATTCAACAAAAATGCTCTTAAACCTCTTGGTAGACTGTGTTAGATCTAAGAAGTTTGAAGGGTTAAACTTGGATTGAAAATCATTGAAATCATGTGATACGTGGACAGAACCTTAAAACGGTGGTTGTGTTTAAAACTCCGTAACTTAAAAAGTGCATGAGTGATTTGATTGATTCTTGTACTAAAAGAAAGCTCATGAATTGGGCTTTCATATACTAGATTTTGAAAGTGCCACTGATACATGCAGAACTTCACTAAAACAATAGTCCCAACATTTGGGTTTCTTTTTTTTTTACTCACCCTGTATAGCTCATTGAAATACAATGATAGCCTCAACTGTACCAAAATGATCAACATTGGAGAACACAATCTGAGTAGCACCTTTATAAATTCTTCCTTTTTTTCCTTTCTTCGCATTGGCAGTACCATACAGCCCTACCAGTCCAACCGGGGGTGCCACGTCCGATTTATCCATGGGCACAGCGTCTTCATACAGCCCCTCCAGCAGCGGCCACTTCAGCTGGGACTTTCATTCCAGGGGGACGCCCTCCCCAACTTCTTCGACGAGTAAGTACAAATCCAAAGTTTTGATGAGGGTGATTGAAGGACAATAGAACGAGGATCAAAAAGTCATTCATATGGGAGCATCATATTTAAAGGGGTATCTAAATTTGAAGTTTTTGTTGATTCCCTTTCAACGAAAAACCCCTCCAAACCTTGCTTTTTTCAAATATTGTCCCCAATTTACCATATTTAGCTAGTCTGAATTTTGTTTACATGTTGTTTACGGGTACGAGCCTTCTAGACTGGTTCCCTGACCTTACAATTCCCTGACGTCTATAAATTGCACTGTTTCATCTTAAGTGGGGTAAAGAAACCAGACTACACGAATTTTTCTTGGGTTTTCCAGCATCTACGAACACAAACTTCAAACAAGTCAGTGTAACAATATTTGCTATAAAATACGAACCCCCGAATCCATCCATTTCTGAAAATTACAGCAAAAGCAAATGATGTATTCCCTTTAATCTTCAAAGATTGTTTTTTGTTGATAAACCTAAACAAATTGTGCCGGAATTCTTTTTCACTAAAAGTCAGTGTCGCTTAAAGCTGTAATGGTCATCATTTTAGGTAGACCCTTGACTTTCTCTAAATAGGAAATAAGTCAGTGTCGTTTTTGTGGATCAAGGACGCATGCTCCTTTAAAGTTAAGTCACGGTATTTAATCCACCTTCGCTCCCTCAAAAGTTGGAACTTTGTTTACATCGAGAGGAAGCTCTGAAAAATCCTCTGTTCCGGTCAGCAGCTAGAAATGGCTTTTTGCGCGCAAACTTAATTACGATTCAGGAAATAAGTCACTGTAATTCAGGGGTTTGGGAGATGAGAGATCGAGAGTTGCGTCGAACGAGAAGGGCAAGGGGAACAGTTTCCTCTTAAGATCTTTTGGAACACTTCCAGAAGGGGGCTGGATAACAACGTCAAGTTAGCCAAAACAAAAATCCTGAGTTTTTATCAGATCGATGATGTCACGTTTGCCAGGGCAACAGGCTCTCCAAAACATGTACAGCTGTTTTTTTTTCGGAGGAAACGGCCCCCGTTAATGGAGTTCTGTGTTTTTCCAGGGAAGAGAGTTTGTTGCCATCTGTGGGCGTGAGTCATTAAGGATCGTGACGCAGGTCCGAAAAAGAAATTGCGTCCGAATTTTTGAGAAGAAAATACTCAGTTACACAACTTTAATGAAGTCGGCTCTTCTGGAGGGTTTCGAGGCTTAAGATGATCAGATCTTAATCATTTGAAAATATGGAACTACTTAAGATAGGAGTCAAATCTCAGAGTGTAATTTGCATCGATATTTGAAGAGTGGGCTTTTGTATGGAAGTGCGGATGTTCAGGGAAAAAAATTAGGACAGGGTCTCTGATCTAGTTTTGCAAAAGTTTTTTTTTTTCGGGGGGTTGGGACTGATAAGGATTCATTGTTATATTCATAATAAAAGATGTATAACAATATTACATTCAAATAGCCAACTTGTTGAAGCTTGAAGTTAATATTGGGAACAGGCATTCAAAATGTTTTGTAAATATCAGATTACTTTACACTTCAGGAACAAACCCGAAAGTAACTTAACTTTGGACAATTTGGCAAAACAACTTTATGAGAATAAACCTGGGGGATTGGTAGTGGAGCTAAACTTGAGCTGAGCGCTGTACACTGCAGGGTCAGAGGTTACATTGCTTCAAGGGTACTGACTCTGTTGTGAATGGATCTGGTGGCTCGATGGTATACAAATTACGTTATTGGGTCTCAAATGTAGGAAAAACTGACAAGACTTGGCTTGTTATTTTGGAACATTTTAGTTCAATATTTATACACTGGATCAGTCAGTCAATCGGTCAAACAGTCAGTGACTCAGTCGGGGAGTCAGTCAGGCTGACCCTTCAGATTCAGCGATAACGCCTCTATCAATTTTTATTCACTCCATCTAAATGAATTGGAAACGTGTGCTCGATGTTTTATGTAAAACTTGAGAGCGTAAATTTAAAACATCTCTGCTTTTTCGTTCACGTTGTGCACATGTATACAATAGCCAATTTTTAATGTACACCTTGTTTAATCTTTTCATTTGTCAACGTAATGAGTTGAACCATAGAGCAAGGCCAAGATCTAGCCCATACCTTGTATAAACCATAAACAACTTGAAACCACAGATGGCAAAACAACATCAACATGTAATGGCTGGCCTCTGCTATAATCATGAAAAAATAATCATCTACAGTAATGTATGTACATACATTGTATAGTATGCAGTTTGCCTGCAGTAAACTTGGGAACACTCAATAATTTACGACATGTTCAGGGCAGGCAACTTTTTTTTCAAGAGAAAAATAGTTGTATTGCCAGTGGGACAAACAGATTTACTTTCACTAGGGTGAGGGGTCAAAGTAAGCATTTTTTTCTTCTTCTCTTTTTCGGTTTGTTTCTTTTCAATTTTTTTTCTCCTTCCTGGTATTGAGTGTATTCAATAACAGGTCCCCGGGCTGCCCAGATAAAAACAGATTTAGAGCAAGCGAAGAGGCCAGTGTAGGGGTTGAAATGTATGGTGGGGAAATCGAAGTGGCCTTGAATTTAAATCTGAATGGTGCTCCACTGTACTCCTTTTATGAGGGTGGGTGGGTGTCACTTTTGTTTGACGGTTTTGTTGAACAAGTTGGAGTGATTTGAAATGTCTTCATAAAAACTGTCAAAGGATGAAAACAAGGGGGGTATCATATAAACATTGTGAGAATAAGTAAGATTGAGACTGATTATTTTAAAAATTGTTACAATATTATGGAAACTCTACAGAGAGTAAAACTAAAAACTTTGGGAACATCAGTTTCTGCTTGTCTGCTCTTAAAATTAAAGGGAGTATACAACATTTGCTTTTGCTGTAGTTTTCAGAAATGGATGGATTGGGGAGGGGGGGGGGTTAGTATTTTATAGCAAATGTTGTTACACAAGACTTCTTTGAAGTTTTGTGTTCGTAGATAATGGAGAAACCAAGGCAAACAATCACGTTCTTGTACTAGTATGGTTCCCTGACTCCACTTAAGATGAAACAATTTATGCCGAGCAATTTATAGACGTCGGAGAATTGTAAGGTCAGGGAACCAGTCTAGCTGGCTTGTACCCGTTCATAGGAGTGTAATCGATTGTAAACAAAATGCAGACTAACCACCGTAAATAAGCCAGATTTTTCCAACACTGGTCTGCTGACCAGCGTTGGAAATACAAAAATACAACTTTTCTTGAAAATGTCAGCACACCAGGTGCCATTATTCACTAACAGTCCAGTAAGGTCTTTCATAATAATTTGGTAGTTTTGTTTTTTGATGTTTGCAACTGTTGTATACATGTATTCCCTTTGAAGTGGTTTTTCCTAAATGTCAAATTTTTAGTATGATTGAACACACTTTTGCTCAGTGTTTAAAAGGTTTTTTTTTTCATTTTGAAAACCAATCTATACCGGTACATGTACATGTACATGTACTTACGTACATGTACATGTACTTGCAATATCATTTCAAACAAGCCCCAACAAGTCAGAACTTGTTTTCTGGTTTAGTCTGTTAAACTGGAAAGACGTTTGGCAACAACGAAAAAAAATATGTTTGTTTATAAATAACAATCCAGGCAAGTTCCTGCAAGTGTTTATGATTGTAATATCTTCTCTCGTCGCAGGTGACGTGGAGTGCAATGCGCCGGGGTTCTCGTTTCCCGAGATCGGTTCCACCAACGGCGTCGTTTTTGATCAGCTCTCCGTGGACGAGGGAATCGACATGAGCGAAGTGGGGGCGCTGTGCACAGTCGACGACATCCCTGCAAAGAAGTTAAAGGTAATAACAGACATAATTTTTTCATATACATTGACAAAATGGGGGTACCGCCAAAATAGGGCTGGATAGCTCAGTTGGTAGAGCACCGGAACGGCAATCCGGATGTCACCAGTTCAAACCCCGCTCCAGTCAATTTCTTATGTTCAACTTTAAAAATTAAAACGGAAACTTTTTGATCGTATCCAACCTTGCATTAATCTTCGCCAGGCTCTAATGGACCTTTCCTATCAGTCTATCAAACGGTGTCCATTGGTCACGACTTTTGGTCAGGTGACCATGGTATAGCCCGTGCAAATTGTGTCCATTGGCCAATCAGATCACGGCTTTTGGTCAAGTGACCATGGTAGTCCAATCAAACTGTGTCCATTGGCCAATCAGATCACGACTTTTGGTCAGGTGACCATGGTAGCCCAATCAAACTGTGTCCATTGGCCAATCAGATCACGACTTTTGGTCAGGTGACCAAGGTAGCCCAATCAAACTGTGTCCATTGGCCAATCAAATCACAACTTTGGTCAGGTGACCATGGTAGCCCAATCAAACTTGATCACAATCACTTGTGAGAAATGTACACAAACTACAGGTAGGTGGGGCTTATTGCCAAATCTGGGCTTACAATCGCATCTTTTTATAGACAGAAATTTGAAATTAATTTTGTATTTCAAAAGTCCGTAGTTACAGAATACTAACCGAATTCCTTGCTAACTTATGGAATACGTATTAAAGACAGATTTTTCTATTGATAAAAAGACCACAACTAACAACAAGCAGAACATTGCAGAACATTGGAATTTGTCCAGTTTTTCAGTAATGGACATATTTTGTAGACTATAGTTCATTGTGGTTAAAGGGCCCTATCACAGCCCCATGACACTGTCAAGATTGCCACTTCGTCGCCCTAAAGTTGCGAAGTTATCAAAAGGTTCAACATTGACCTTGAAACTAGCGACAGCTGTAGTAGATGCTGTGACAGTTATGATTCTGTTTTCCAATCATAATTTAACAAAGCCAAACTAAAACTTATACTACACACTTGTATACAAAAAAAATGGGAAATTCACAACATGACACAACT
Organism: Patiria miniata; assembly: GCF_015706575.1. Classification (NCBI taxonomy): domain Eukaryota; kingdom Metazoa; phylum Echinodermata; class Asteroidea; order Valvatida; family Asterinidae; genus Patiria; species Patiria miniata. Next base: position 5,400,017 of record NW_024037056.1, on the reverse strand, counting down.
AGTCTATGTATCTGTGGTACTAGAGGAAACAAAAATCAGGATGATAATAATCTCGCTTCTTAAAGGAACTGAGAGATCTAGATTTTTTGTGAAGTGGGTCATTATATTCCCCTTGAGCATTGCAGCAGGAAAGTGGTTAGTTCTTCAAGTTTGTGGTTACAGAACGAGTATCAAATGCTGTAATTTCCTGCAATCTACTTGTGCAGTTATTTAAAAGGGGGGGGGGGCGATTAGAACCCACCTCCCACGCTTTTGTAAAAAAAAAAAAATTCTTTACAAAATTTCCACTTTCACTTTGGAAATGTCAAATTGTGACCTAGCTTTGTATGCTATGAACATATTTATTCAAACCTTACATGATCATACAATGCACTGCACAAACATCTTTTTATGATAAACGACCGTCGTGCGACTTTTCCTTGGATCAGCTGATTTCCTCTTTTTATTTTCACTTCTCTTGTGTGTCATTAAAATTGAACCCAGAAAAAAACTCTAGAGAGTATTGTAAAGCTTGGAAGTTACTATTCTGTTGTGAGTTCTCAGTTGCATGCCTGGATAAAACTGAATGATAAATTCGGTGATGGGTAAAACCTAACATGGAGCAGGACAATTTGTGACCCACATAAATGCAATATGCTGTACTTTTGCCAACTTTTTGTGTGTGTGGTGCTCTGAATGTAGAATGCTTATTGGTAATGACAATGAACTACATGTACGTGCAGTTGGCAGGGGTGCAGATTGTAAAAGGGCCCAGGTTTGCCTACACGGGCCAAATCACAATTTGTGCACCCTCAAATTCTTTGCTATTACAGCATTTTGTGGGCCATGAACTTGAAGGTTTGTAAATAAAGAAGGGTGGAAGCCTTGCACCAGGAGTGTGAGCTCGTATAATTTCTGTAAAATTCTCAGGAAATTTCATCCTAAAATTTTTTATTTTGCAATGGAGCGCAAGCATCTTTTTTTCAAAATGGCGATGAGCGACTACTTTTCGGGGTGATCATCTTTGGATGGAATTTTCTCTTTTAGTGGAAGTACAGTTTCCTAGAGGTGACAGGTTCAATTCCCACTCCAATCAGTTTCTAATATCCAACCTTATTTTCCAATCAGTTTCTAATATCCAACCTTGTTTTGATCTAAAAAACAAAGTTAATCAGATCAGTTTCCCCAGTGCGGTTTAAATTTCCTTCACAATTCAGACTCAATAAGAACCGGTTGTTGTGATAAACATCAGTTGGCCACACAATTGCGGTTTTCATTATCTCCATTGCAAAACCATACAAAACTTCCCACACACCACTTCACATTGTTAATTTACAGTATTTGCTCAGGTCGTTCAACTCATAACGCTTCGCCCTCTGATAATGCTGATCCTAATTGATGACCTCATGTATACAGCCAAACGCCTCCACTTTTTTTTGGGGGGGGGGGGGGCTAAGTTTTTAAGTTTTTTTTCCACTGCCTGGATATAAAGAAGTTAGAGCCCCCTTAACCCAGGTCAAACCCGCCCAGTTGTCTCCGGTCGAGGGTACCTCGATATCTAGGACCTCCTAGCCCCATCCATTGGCCGGGAGCCAGTTTACGAGACCTTTTTCGCTCCCCGAATCAAGACCTCACTGTGTCAAGAAGCAACAGGCGTTCTAACAGTTGTTGTGATTCCTGCCCACCTCGGATTAGAGCTTTCAGGGAGTTTTTTTTTATCGAGAGCGTGGGTTGAAAAGTGTGTTTTTGTAAAAAAATTACTGTCAAAACAGGAGTTCTTAAAGAGAAGTTCTCCGGGAATCTGCACTTTGGTGCAAGTAGGTGGTCACACCATACTGAGACTATTAAGAGTACAAAACAAGAAGGAGTTATAGATTAGAAAAGTAGTTTACTTCTGTTTTTTTTTTATTGACCGGGTGCAACAGGTTTTACTACATTACCAAATTTGTGAGACGTTTTACCCTTGTAATAGGTATCTCTTGTTCATCTCACTTGATGGGCAGGAATTCACAGTGAAAACCACAGTATTTATAGACCACTGAATCATGTGATTTTTTTACTCGTCCTTGAGGCAGGTCCCCTGATATTTTAAACTCGGTGGAAAGTGGAGCAAAGTGAAATGTGGGCGAGTTTGGAAGTCATGTGATGTGTCATGAGCTGGCACATGGTGCGAAGTATCACGTGTCGTGCGCAGAATTCGCCAAAGCCCTGCTAGGGAAATGACTGGCCTTAAAGTTAAGGGTAGGGTAGTCGGGCAGTTAGGCCAAAAAAAATAATAGTTCTGCTTCCGTTTTCCCTACCTACCCTATTCTGACAGCCCCTACCCTAATTTTTTTATGGTAAAAATGAGGAAAAAACACCAAAACCCATCAATTTCTACCTTTTATACCCTTGACTACACGCAGACGCCTCCATATGATCGTACACAAAAAAAATTGGCCAAAAACAAATTCCCTACCTACCTACGCTATTTTCGAATGCCATGTAAATCGAAAGCAGAACTATTTTTTTTTGGCCTTAGATGATGTTAAGAAAGACAAGTTTTGTGGACCAAGTATGATCTTAAGTAACTTCAGTAGGATAGTCAGATAACATCCCTTAAAAGCCCCTCCCCGAATTTGAATTGTATTCAGTCATTCTTGAATGGTAATGCTATCTTTTCTGAAGGGAGTTAGATGTCTGTGATTGTTAGTTTTATTCGGCAAGTGGCCAGGACAGCCCACAAAAGTAACTTATTTCCAGTGGGATCCCCTAGCAGAAGATGTGGAAGGAAATTACAGTTTTAGAGGTGGTAGGAAAACTCCAGAATGATATTCTAGGGGGAAACCTGTGGAATCAGGCAGGGACTGAAAACCCCAGCCACATATTGGCCCAGGCAGGATTCGAACCCGGGTCACAGCGGTGGAAGGCGAGGAAAGTACCCATAATACGCCAACCTGATCCCCATTTGAGGATGAGGATTTAGCAACAGGTATCTGAAGTTCAAGTCACATTTTTTTCCTGCTAAACCAAAAAATTGAACGTGATAAAACACCAAGTGTCTTAAGAGGACAAAATGTGTTGACCTTGATAAGAGGACATAATGGTGATCTTTAGCCCCCTCTTGTCATCAAGATAAAATGTACATTAGGATATGTTTTTGCTGAAAGATGATTATTTGTTAAGGGGGAGGGGTAGGGGACACTAGTATTATATCCTCTGATCCAATTGAGTCAATTCAATTGGCCTACTTGTTTAAGGTCAGTCAGCTAAAAATATACACAAACAGAGGATGTTGTGCCACAAAGCCTTCCTTACACCAGCACAATTTTTTCTTATTTTCAAAACTTCCTTTGGAATGTTATCAAAACACCGGATGTATGAAGCCATAACGCTTTATTTGCACAGCCGTCCCTGGTATGGTAATGGCAGTGATAAAAAATACCCGTACTTGAAATGGTGCGGTCCATGTTCCAGTTGTTTGTTGTGTCATGTGATACCGAATTGGCCAGTTCCATTACTGGAAGGGGTGATTTTGAGGTATATGATTTGAGGGACCGAATATGAGGATTTTTCATAGCTTCATAGGAAAGGAAAAATGATACGTGCCATATCTTATTATTTTATTGCCTTAATAGCTTATCAAAGTCAATGGTGGGTTGTCTTCAGTGTCTGTCAACATTTGAGAATTGTTTTCCCCGTTAAAAAACCCAACATTCTCCTCCATCAAATGATTGTGTGGCCTACTTTGTACAACAAACCCTATTCTGCCACATAACCAATTAAGTAAACACAATGTGTCAATGTTGTATAGTGGCTTGTGTTGTTGATACATATGGTTCTGCTCTAATTGCCCTCCTATTCAGTGAGAATTGAACAACCCCCATTTTCAAATGGTACAGACCCCCATCAATCATAATGTCAATAGTAAATCATATTCCATAGATAAGGGAGGGGTGGCACTCAGCATTTGTTCAGGGGAGGCAATAGCTGTATATTATACCATAGAGCTAGGACCTTGTACTGTTATGTTTTGAGTATTTTTAAGAAACATGCTTCCCCAGGCAATAAGCTAAAATCTTTCACCATAACTTCTTTAAAAAAAAGAAGCTTAAAGGGAATGTACATGTACATCATTGGCTTTTGCTGTAATTTTCAGAAATTAACTATTTGAGGGGTTAGTGTAATAGATCAAATATTGTTACATTGACATGTTTGAAGTTTTGTGTTCGAAAATGCTGGAAAAACCAAGAAAAACAAAAACGTTCAAGTAGTCTGGTTCCCTGACTCCACTAAAGATGAAATGGATCAATTTATAGATGCCAGAAAATTGTAAGGTAAGGGAACTAGTTGTAGCTGGCCTGCACCCGTTCATGAACATGTAACCAATAGCAAACAAAATTTGGACTAAAAAAAAGTGTAAATTTGGAGCAGTAGTTGAAAAATAGTTAGGTTTTTCCAACGATGGTCGGCCGACCATTGTTGGAAATGTATACAAAAATACCATTTTATTGAAAATGACTTCACACCAGGTGCCATAATTTTACAGGATGCTTTAGACTGTCATTTACCAACATCCTAGTAAGGTATTTCGTAAAAACTTGGTAGTTTTATTTTTCGATGTTTGAAAATGTGGTATATTCCCTTTAATTTTAGGTAGTTTTCAGTACTGCCTTTTGTTTTTCTTCCAGTACCTGTTGGCCACAGCCTTACCCTTTCCCCCTTTTATTTCTCTTCGCAAACTATAATTGACTTCTGCTGGGAATGGGACTGCAATTAAGCAATGCCCAGCAGTGTGTGGTTCCCAAGAGGGGAAAATACATAAATGCTACAGTCCAACTCAATGAATACACTTATTGTGAAAAAAAATCCCATCCAATGTTTTTTTTCTTCTGAGTAACAACCGATTCCTATTTACACACACAACTTTGATGCATGCCTGTAATTGCTCGCCGGCCCCTGGGAGTTTTACACTGCAGGGTTTCCCAGAGGGCCCCAGACTGACACATAGAACAGCCACAACACAGTGTTTCCACACACCAATGAGTGGGGTGCAGGCAGTTGATGGAAGAGCCCCAGGGGCCTCAGTTTTAAGCAGGTGGTGTTTATTTTTAAACCCTGCCTGGAATGAAACTGTATTACATTATTGTGTTACAATGTTGTACAATGTTAAACAATGTATTACAATGTAATACAATTTCCTCTTTAGTTATCAGAGCACATGCCCTTTTAAAAACTCATTCTTCAAAATGCATGATACGGTAGTAATAGGAATGCTTTTGCCTTCTGGCTTTTTCTGTTCATGGGAGTTCGTTCACAGTCGACCAATAAATCCCACGCATGCTGTAACCATGTAGATTTTACTATGATTAGACCACGAGGAAAATTCACTGATTTATGTGCTGATAAATTATTGAATAACTGGCTATTTCTGTAGCCATGGTCGTTTTCTGGGCAGTGGAGGATTGTGGCATGGAATTTGCGACATGCTTGTGCTATAGTCATAAGCTTAAATTTACTGGTGACTTCTAGTAGGGATTTTGTGGCCTTTTGGGGTCGAAACAGCAAAAATACATCTTAACATTGAACAAAAGGAAAGTGAGCAAAACCGAAACAAACACTTAACCTAAATCAGCTGTGCAGCGTAAATATAGACCTTGTGCCTTAAAGGTGGTGCAAATGTGCAAACATCAAAAAACAAAGCTACCAAATTATTGTGAAATACCTTACTTGACTGAAATTGTGAATGATAGTCTCAAGCATCCTGTGAAATATGGCACCTGGTGTGCTGTCATTTTCAAGAAAAGTAGATTTTTTTGGTATCAATTTCCAACGATGGTCAGTTGTCCATCGTTGGGAAAAAAAAAATTGTTTTCAAATACTGCCCCCAATTTACCAAATTTGGTCCACATTTTGTTTGCAGTCGGTTACACATCCATGAACGGGTGCAAGCCAGTTAGTCTGGTTCCCAGACCTGACAATTACCCAACATCTATAAGTTGCTCCGTTTCATCTGAACTAGGGTGTGGGAAACGGACTTCAAGAACAGCATTTTTTTTCTTGGACTTTCCAGCATCTATGAACACAAAACTTTAAACAGATCAATGAAGCCAATATTTGCTGTGAAACAATAACCCCCAAAACCACCCATTTCAAAAAATTACAGCAAAAGCAAATCCTTTAAAATTTAAGGATTGTATCTTATTGTTTTCTTTTGTATAACTGAGTTCCAGTTCACAATGGGAGTTGCACTTTCTGTATGTACATGTCTTTTGAATTTGATGGATGGAGCTCATTGATTGCTACAGCAGCTCGCTTTTGCGATTACTCTTGCTGCGTTGATGGCCCAGGACAGTCGTTGTACTAGTATCTAGAGGACGTTCGGCCTTGGAGTTATTATTACTGACCAAGGTATCGGTCAGTTGCCAAACCCTGGTGCGCGCAGCTGGTGTTACGTAACCAGTTGAGTGCTGTTATGCCATCAATGGCTGGCCTTGGCTAGATGAAAACAATAACAAAGACGCAAAAGATAAAAAACTTATAGAAATCAGAGGATAATAAAAACTTGTTGGTACTATTTTTGGAGAGCTGACAGATGGGGTTATGTAATAGCCAGGTTATGCCATCAGATACAGTGTAACCTGGGAAATGAAAATAATGACAAAAGACCAGCAGAATTTGAAGTGACAGGATTCTAGATTTTTTTCTTCTGGGAATTAGGTTGTTTTTTTAATTTAATGAAAGCCTTTTCCAGGTTCCAGATCGGAGCCAGTAGCAGGTGGGGTTATGTAATAACTTGAAATTATGCCATCATGGACAACCCTGGAAGATGAAAGTAATAACAACAGACCAGCAGAAGTTTGAAAAAGATTACAGATATTACAAGGGTTCTCCGGAAGTTGTTTTTTTTTTTAATTAATGAAAACATTTCCCAGGTTCTAGCTTGGAGTTAGTAGCATATGTGGGGTTATGTAATAACTTGAAGTTATGCCATAAGTGGATTATCCTGGGAAAAAAACATAATTTCAAAAGACCAGCAGATTTTGAAGTGATAGGATTAGAGATATTAGTTTTTTTCTGGGAACTAGGTTTTTTTAATTAAAGAAAACTTTCCCAGGTTCCAACTCGTGGGTAGTAGCAGGTCGGGGTTATGTAATAACTTGAAGTTATGCCATCTTTGGGTAATCGTGGGGAAAATGAAATTAATAATGTAGACCCGTAGATCTACGAAGCGATGGATAACATGAGATATGACGACGACGAAAAGGTCCACTTTTATCGGGAACAGACACTAGCTTGATCCCCAAGTGTTCAGACCCCTGCCTGGGACTAGCAGATGTGATTACATAATATCTGTTGTGCAGTTATGCCATCAGTGAATTGCCTCATTCTAGGCAGGATATGTAGCGAAAGCGAAAACAAAAGATCGTTTGTTTATTTTTTCTTCCATATAGGAAATGAGCTGTTACATAAACAGGTGAAAGCAGCATGTCTATCTTGTGCCATTATAACAAAACTAGGCTCTAGCTGGGCCTGAATACTAGTTGACTTGGTCAGTCAAGACAGTCGGGGAGTGACTCAGTCGGGGAGTCAATCAGTCAGTAACAGAACAATATGCAGTGTCCTTTCAGCCCAGCAGTGCATGGTATAGTATTGCATAGAGCCCAATTTTCATACTACACTGGTTCAAACAAACTGGTTCAAGACACAGTCTGTATTTCTTAGCTAGATCAAATAGGGTATAAACTTAAAAATGTGAAAGTTCCCCTTAAAGGGAATATACATCATTTGCTTTTGCTGTAATTTTCATAAATGGATGGAATTGGGGGGTTGGAAATACAGGTATATAGCAAATATAGTTACACTGACTTTTTTTAGGTTTTGGGTTTGAAAATGCTATAAACACCAAGAAAAACAATCATTTTCCTGTTGTCTGGTTCCCTGACTCCATTTAAGAAGAAACAGAGCAGTTTACATATATTGGGGAATTGTAAGGTCAGGGAACCATTCTAGCTGGCTTGTATCTGTTCATAGGTGTGTAATCGATTGCAATGATGGTCAACTGGGGCCAGTATTTGGAAAAAAGCCAGTTTTTTCCAACGCTGATCGGCCGATCAGCGTTGGAAATTGATACAAAAATACCACTTTTCTTGAAAATGACAGTATACCAGGTGCCATGATTTTACAGGATGCTTTACATTGTCATTCACTAACAGTTCAGCAAGGTATTTCAAAATGATTTGGTAGTTTTATTTTTTGATGTTTGCAAATGTTGTATTTTCCCTTTAAAGGGAAGATACAACATTTGCAAACATCAAAAAACGAAATGATCAAATTCTCACGAAATACTTTACTGAATTGTTAGGGATTGACAGTCTAAATCATCCTTTCAAATCGTGGCTCCTGGTGTGCTGACATTTTCAAGAAAAACTGTATTTTTTCAACGCTGGTCGGCCGACCAGCGTTGGAGAAAACTGGCTTTTTTTTCAAAAACTGTTCCTAAGTTTTCGTATTTAGTTTGTCTGCATTTTCTTTGCAATTGATTACAAACCTGTGAAGGGGTACAAGCCTGCTAGACTGATTCTCTGAGCATTCAAATCCCCAAGTGGATTAATTGCTCTGTTTCATCTTAATTGGGGTCAGGGAACTAGACTACAAGAACATGATAGGTTTTTCTTAGTTTTCCCAGCATCTACAAGCCCAAAACGTGAAGCAAGTCAGTGTAACAATATTTGCTATAACATACTAATCCTTCAAATCCATTTATTTCTGAAAATTGCAGCAAAAGCAAATGTTGTACATTCCCTTTAAATCGTGAAAGTTCCCCTTTTTTTTCAGAGGAAAGGGGCCAACTTGCCCCAGGAGGCCGATGAAGTAATATTTCTCAGAATCCTCGGGAAAACTCAAGCTGACTCAGTGTTGTCATGATCCACAGCGGTATTGACAAGCGCAATACCATGATTGACCCAAAAAAAATCGTAGAGGGTTTCGGATTTCAAGGGTCGGGGAAATATTACGCTCTTAGTTCAATACGGACCGGTGGATATTACATTCTATATGTAAATACTGACTGGGGAGTGGGGAACCTGTTCAGAAATCGCGCACGTAGGCCACTCTAAAGATCCGCCGCAAACGAAGAAGCAGGATTAGGTCATTAAAGAGCCCCGCGGACTGTTGTAGAAAGACTCCTCCAGCCTGGAGGTACACATTGTTTGACAGGACATGAACAAGATAATAATAAGAGTGACAGCGTTGGGTGCTTGTACTCTGTTCACACAGTGCGAAATCTGGAGGTCAGTCGCGGAATCTAATAATGCCAGTGTGTATAAAATCAATCAATTCTCACATTGCAGCATTCTCTATGCTTGAGTCAATTTGTAGTTTGTACATGAGGCCGAAATAACAACTTTGACTAGTCTGTGCAGCAGATATTTTACCTGAGACACAAGTGCGATTGCACGATAAGCTCTGGCCGTCTTGCATGAAAGTCTTGCACGAAATGATACAAACACTCACTTGGTCGTGATTGTCAATTGAAATAAGGATTTTCCATTTTTGTTGAAAGTAACAATAAGTTGTTTTTTTTAATTACTTGGATCTGTGCAAATTTTAATTTTTTTTTCCAGCTCAATGTAAATGTTCCTTCTAATTTTCAAAGTTTGATAACTTTACCCGGGAGACTTTTGATCAGTTTCGGCAAGTGAAACTGAATAACGACATTTCATTTGAGCTTTTTTTGTATCTGAATACTGTGTCTGAATACTTGGCGCACCATTATGGGTGCACTGTAAAGGGCGCCCCCACACATTTTGAAAAAAATTCACACCCAACCCGGGGACCCAAAAAATCTGTTATACAATTTTTTAAAATTATTTTAAATGGCCAGGATACAGAAATGCAAGCCATAAATGTTTGCACATTGCAGAAATGCAAGACATAAATGTTTGCCGACAAGCAAACTCTGGCATGAATCTGTGAATTCATTCTATAATCACAGCAAAAACACATGGTAAAAGCTTTAATGCCCAGAGTCAGAAATCAGTTGCGGTACAAGCAGCCGAACAAAGTAGCTAGAATTAGCGAGCTGTCGCCAGCACTGATTAGAAACACTTTAATTAGACCTTGCAGTCTAGACAGCAATACTCTAGATCAATTAATCAATCTCAATGGTCAAAACAAAAATCTAAAATGACCTTGCATCTGTAAATCCCGCCCCCCCCCCCAAAAAAAAGATACTTCAATAAAATTACTTCTAAAATCAAGGCAGTTAGTTTGTTGATAATTTTTCTGGAGGTCGTTATGCGTAGTTATTTCATCGTGCCTTTTCTTGCGTTACAATGATCAGTTACTCAAATTCAGCCAAATCAAATGCAACTAAAAATCAACCACGTTTTTCATTAAACGAAAAGAATAGACAAGGTCAAAGTTTAAATTTGTATTTTTTTGGGGGGGGGGAGGGTTAAGTTTTGCAGTAGCCTGATTTTTAGATAGCCATATTGAAAATTACTCTGATTTTGTGTAGCAGCCAAAAGTAATTAAAGTAGCCTTATATTCTGGAAAACTAATTGCTCTTAGAATAAATAAAGCGATATATCTGGTGGGAAACGATCAGGTTACGTAATCCCGGTTCCGAGTGGTTTGGCCTTGATGTCAATATGATCGCCAGTCGTAATGAAAAGACTTGATGCATGACCCGCGGGTAGATTCGACGTGGACAGGCCGGAAAAATGGGAACAGTCCCCACAGCAATTAAGGTATACTACTCAGGGTGAAGTAATTACTTCGGCCCCAAGAAAGAGGAAATTTCTGAGAAAGTTAAAAGCTGGTTAGCAAATAAATGACAAAAAGGAGAATCAAAGATCTTATAATTGGATAGAGATGCAGGATTTGTGGCTAAGGGGGTTGAGAACTCGAAACCGTGATTAAGGATGTAAGGTCAGGCATTTTATTACATTATCCACTTGTACTATCTGATTATTGAGGACCCTGGTTGATTACTGAGGACCCCAGGATTTTTAAATGACAAGAACAAAATGTAATTGGAACCCTCAGGCTATCGATTCTTAAATCACGACGTCCTTATACTCCGACGAACTATCATTAATATCGTCTGAGATTTTCAGAAGGACCTTACGTGCGATTGCGAACGTGCATCTGTGGGCTCCGTGTTTATTTTTGATCAGTTGCTGGGGTATTTTGGAGGATTGGGGAAGGTTAGGGTTAACCCTGATCTTCATCAATCCTCCAAAATCGTATGAATGGCAGATTTTGGAGGATTGAGGCTGAATTTTGGAGGATGCATTGTGTCGAGTTCGTAGGCTGTACCCTGCATTGTTTATGTTCAGCCATGTAGACTTGAGCCCTGCATTAATTATATCCTCGGCACTGCCTCAACCCATTAACAGTGATTATTGGAGGATTTTGAAGGATTGAGGCAGTGGTCACCCCTCCACTTAACAAATTCAAGAAATAACAGATGATTTTGGAGGATTCAGGCTGAATCCAATTATTACAAGGTGGCAATCGAAAGATTTTGCAGGATTGAGGATGGTTTTTGGCCGAAAGGGCCGAAAGGACCTAAAGGGTTAGGGTTAATATAAAAAATAAATAAAATGAAAATCTTCATCCAATCAACTATTATCAAACTGGGTCTCAGCTGACTCAAGTATTTGCATAATTGGGCTAAGTAATATTTCAGATGCCTGGAAATTGATGAGAGCGAAAATGCATGCGTAGTAACTTATTTACATCCACTAGAGGCAAGTTTAAAGGGGCTCTCCCCATTTCAGTTTTTCTGCAAGGAACATTTTGAAGACATCCAAAACTAAAGGGGTTGCCAAAAACTGATGAAAAGCTACAAATTTCCTTGTGGGGAAAGACGGCCCCTTTAAATATTTTTAAAGGGGCTCTCTGAAAATTTTTGACAAAGAGTGCCCCTTTAATTTCTTGGGCAATCAAAATAACTCCAACACTAATGAAAATAAAACCTCTAATATCACTCCATGTGAACGGTTTTCTTATCAGAATAAATCATTTACAGCTTAAAAAAAAAATGACCGATTTTCAGATTTATTGATATTTATAACCTTTGATATGTCTACAACACATACTTTAAAGAAACAGTACACAAATTGTGGAATAAAAATGTTTTTAAGGAAAACCAATTGACATCTTTGATTTGCACGAATACAAAACTCGAAACTTAAAAAGGCCTTTTTCTCAGTATTTTACTGAGTTGCAAGCTTTAAACATCCATAAATTGTCAACTGAATGTCTGACCGAAGTACAACAAACAGTATTGCAAGGAGAATTGTATTCTCTTTCCTAATACCTGCAAACCCTCATTTCAACCTCTGCCCAGTTGTGTCTCAATTTGCCCGAACGCCTATTTACAAAGATGAAGACATTTTTTGACCAAGAGTGCCCCTTTAATTTTTGAGTTGCGATAAAACTCAAAAACTGATGTGGGAAAAAAAATTCGGTATCACGACGCATTAATATTTCTGTGTTAGAATTCATCATTTACAGCTTGAAAACAAGTTAACTACTCCAAAGGTGAAATTGTGTTTGTTTACGAAGTGCACCCCTTTAATTTTCTCAGGCTATCAGGATGATTCCTATGGGCAAGGTCCCATGGGAATTTCGATTTAGCAGCTGCATCAATCATACCACCGTACTCATGTAGACTACAAACAAAATTCCCAGGGATCATGGATGCACAGCGCGCCCTTCAAGAGCACTTTGATGCTTGCTTATCGGTGCCTGTTATTATTTTTTTTTGAATGCGTCATTATCTTTTCATGATCAGCATACTAAACCATTTTTCAGGCCAGGGTAGTGGAAAGTCGCCGGCTATTATATCAAAAAGTCCATCGCCGTTCGTGCTGATCGAAATTGCTGGCCGTTAAGATGATTGAAAAAAATCGGGGGACAAAAGATACTTTGTGTTTTTGAAAAGATGCTTTACGTTGCGCTTAATGAAATATTATTTATTTATTTATAAGCAAAAGCAATCAATTTTTTTGGGCTAGATGAGTTTTAAATTGATAGGTCTCATGTAGAGGGATCTGTTATGCATACTGATCACAGAGAAGGTAATTCAGTATTTTTTAATTATGAAACTGAACTTCCATAACCAGTTTGCGTCGGAGGACGTGATAACACGCACTGGCTGTTTTTATACACAGGCACGGCTGACGGTTTAAGACGTCAAGATTGCCTTGAATCGCCTCCGGGTGACGTCTAAACACGCAAAAAGTCGTGAATTCTGTGGAGGCAGACCGTGTGTTGATCTTGAATTGGCTGCTGTGCACGGCCTATTGTTCTTCAGTTTACGCTCCAGTGCACACCTCGGAGTATTGAAACATCAAGGTTTCGGCAAGAAATATCGTACAAATACTGCTGAAATGACTCTTGCGAATCAGTATTTGTGGCGTTTGACTGTATATATCAGAAGTTGGCTGGAAAATTTTGCCTTTTGCAAAAATCAAATTTTTTTGGCAGAAATAATCCCGGCGCGAAGTGGTTAAACCAGCAGATTCAACTCCCAAGGTTTTGTAGGATTTCGATGGAATCAGGATTATAGGATTACAAATAATATTTTTGACAATGTCTTCTTTTTTCTTCTTCTGTGTTCATATATATACAGTTGGCACCGACCAGGACCGCGTACAAGTGCACGTGGCCGGGGTGCGGCAAGACGTTATGCAAAGTACAAGGGATTGAGAAGCACATCCGCAGCCAACATCTCAGGTAAGACATGGCTGACCCATAGAGGGCGCTTTAAGGAATGGCTGACCCATACAAACCACTAGAGCAAGCATTATGAAGAATTTGAAGTTTCTCAACAATGAAGTTTGCCAACAACACTAAATGAGGAAAGTCGGAGGAAAATCAGGGAAACGTCAAAGTGCGCCACTTTAGGGAAAACCACAATAGCTATAGTTTCTGATTGAACATGCTCAGATAAAAAAGCTATTTAATTATATAGATTTTTAATCATACACAATTCATTTTCTCAGAAATCTGATGAAAATGCTTGAAAAAGGCCATCGATTAATCATATTAGTCAACCTAGTTCGGCAGTAAGTCCTTGAGTGTATTTTCCTCCCTAAAAGCCAGAGGAGAGGGCCCTCAGGCAAAGTACGATCCAGATGAAAAAGTGAATTCCTGGCTTAAATGAAAAGCGAGATACACTCCGGAGAATTGGCAAATATTTTGATGGCAAAGTCTTTCCTAATTGTCCTCTTCGACCTCAAGAGTTGATGAAAGTCAGTAGACGCATTCTGGAGGCTGCAAAATTCCAGATGCTTGCGTTCCCATGAGAGACTTTGATGTTGCGGTCCGTCGGTTGGGATGTTATGAGTTAGGTGAGATGATCAGGCTGCCTGAAAGGGAGTTGATGGATTAGGATGGTGAGATTTTGATCCAGGGATTGGTTTGGACTTTGTCTGGTCGATTAGGTTGTTGTCTGGCTGGCCGGTTTGTTTGTTGGTTAAGTTGTTGGTTAAGTGGTTGACTAGCTGACTGTCAACTTGACTTGCCGGCTGCTGAAAGTGAGAGTTGGATTGAAAATGAGTTGATGTTTTAGGGAGTGATTGGATCTGGGGGATGGGTGTGAATTTGTCTGCTGGTTAGTTGGCTGGCTGGTTAGTTGACTGGCTGGTTAGTTGGTGTGTTTGTTTGTTCGTTGGTTAACTGGTTGGTTGGTTTGTTTGTTGGTCTGTGAATGGATTGTCTTGCTGACTTGGAACTTGACTAGCTGGGTGCTTGGAAATTGAGAGCTTGGCTAAAAATGAGTTGATATTTTAGGGGGAGACATCGGATCTAGGGATTGTTGTGAATTTAACTGGTTTACTGGTAGTTTGTCTGGCTTGATGTTTTGTTGGTTTGTTAACTGGTTGGTTTGTTTGTTGGTCGGTGAATGGATTGTCTAGCTGACTTGGAACTTGACTAGCTTGCTGCCTATAAATTGAGAGCTTGGCTAAATATGAGTTGACGTTTTAGGGAGGAAACATTGGGTCTAGGGATTGTTGTGAATTTGTCTGGTTAGTTTGTCTGGCTTGATGGTTTGTTGGTTGGTTAACTGGTTGGTTGGTTGATTTGGTGGGTTTAGCACTTGACTAGCTAGCTGCTTGTAAATCTAGAGCTTGGCCACAAATTAGTTGATACTTTAAGGAGGAGAGGTTGGATCTGGGGGATGGTTATGAATTATTTGGTTAGTTAGTTTGGAGGCTGGTTGAGTGGATGGTTTGATAGTTAGTTGGTTGGTTAACTAGTTGGTTAGTTTGGTTGGTTAATTGTATAGCTGACGGTCTCACTGACTAGCTGTCTGCTTGTAAATTAAGACCTCGTTGTTGTTTGGATGCTTCAGATTTTCTCCCGTGTTGATCCAGTTTCAAGAAAAAGAAATCCTGAATGAAAACAAAAAGTCTTGGCTTCTGATAAGAAGTCTGAACTTGGATTCTCTTTTGTTCATAAAGGTCTGTGATCGGTGTTGATCTTTCGGGATCCCAGAAAATTAGGTCATACGCACAAAGTACATCCAATTCATACTGGGACTACAAGAAAGCTATCAACCCTAACCTTCGCCCCCTTCCAATTTCCAAATAAAAAGAACAAGACCGGTTGGCTGAAAGATAAAAGCTGTAAAGTTTGGCACACAAAGAATCGGATGACACAATTTCACGTGTATCGTGGACTTTGTATGCAGTGTTTACCGCAACAAAAACCAGACGGACACAAACACTCGACGTTGTGCAAACAGCAATACTTGAGAATATAATACGGCAAAGAATAATACTATCAGAAGATAGCGCAATGCCGATAGACTACCGGCATTGCAGAATAAATGGCCGAATAATCGTTAAGTTGGGTTAGAGTTTTTAGGTTTTTTTTATTAAATAAGGTCGTTGCCAAGATTTTTTGAGGGGTATTGTTCCCTGGCGCCGGAACTTCTGAAGGGATGGGAGCTTAAATTTGCTCATTAGCCAGAACGAACTTTAGTATCAAATTTTTTTTTTTAAGTATTACATCGCCAAAAGTTTAAAAATTACTTTACAGATTGCTAATTTAGTAAAGCACTTGAAGCAAATGAAATGGAACATATATGGCAAATATTGAGAACAATATATATGACAAAAGAAGGACGTCTGTATTCCACATGGATAGAGACAGTGGTGGATTGGGGGGGGGGGGGGGCTAGAACCGCCCTTTTGGACTACAGAAAATAGGAAACCATACAGAAAACACATAAACCGCCTCTTGGCTGGTACCCCCCCCCCCCAAACCTTGATCCGCCCCTAAGAGGAAGCATTAAAGATGTTCACAGCGGCCAACGCAAACCAAAAAAAAAAAATCAACAAATGAAATTGGAAGACCGATTGAGTAGCTCCATTTTCATTAACATTTGAGTAAACAAGAACATTTAAGTTGAGCGGAATTCGAACTTGTGGCAGTCAAGTATCTTTTTCAACTTGAAAAATTCACGTAGATGGTGTGTCCTCCGTGGTATTTTCACCGGAGTAATCGTTCGGTGTCTTGTTGTCATTGTCTACAGGACAAAAGACAGCAGCTACAACGATCACGAAGAAGAGTTCTACTACACGGAGATCGAGACCACGGTGGACAGCATGTCGGACATGTTTGCCGACATGTACACCTCCTCCCCACCCCCGACCCTCAGCCACATGGACATGGTCAGACCCCCTCACGAAGACCCACGGGATAGCAACGGTAACAGCGGGATGTGTTTGGATAGGGTGGTAGCCCAGCTGACACCGATGTCGTCGAGCAATGTGACAATGGTGAGAGAATGTTGCAAGTTCTGGCAAGGGGGACATCGGGATCTATAGCCGTGTCTGAATCACTTGGCTGCGGCTGTGTTATATAACACAGGCACCTATTGAAGCCACTGGCTAGCGGCTGCAGCCACTTCCC
Organism: Patiria miniata; assembly: GCF_015706575.1. Lineage (NCBI taxonomy): Eukaryota > Metazoa > Echinodermata > Asteroidea > Valvatida > Asterinidae > Patiria > Patiria miniata. The sequence continues at coordinate 5,383,121 of NW_024037056.1, read as the reverse complement.
ATAGACTTGTGCGTTATTGCTAACCATAGCCAAGTGATAAGGACAAAGTCTTTTATTTATTCCCATTGGAGTAACCACGGATCCTCTACACAAGGATGAACAACTCAACTTGTGTACAAAACTGAACTTGTGTACAAAATGTACGGAAAGATTTGTCTAGAGGCGTGATATGCTGCGTCCACGCATAGAGCAACGAATAGAACATGTAGATCAATGCGTGCGCCATGATCGTCAACAACTGGCGTCCTGACAGAAATTTGATCAGTGAAAGACTGCAGTCGCTCGCCATGCTCGCGCACATGCAAGCACGATGCGCAAGTGCCATATCACGCTTCTAACCAGAAATTGGGGGAAGTCGTTTATCCTTTTGTAGAGGATCGGTGGTGTAACTGAGGTCCAGGGGGCCCTTGGGGCTTCATTTTCTGAAATTTGGGGGGGGGGGGGCAAGTTAGTGGGTTTTAAACAACAAAAAAGCCCATTTTTGCCTTCTCCAAAATTCTGGGGGAGGGGAGGCTTGAGTGGGGGATGCTCCCATTGTTATAAGTTATGCTGTGGATAATTATATAGGGCACAATTTTGAAAATAGCAACATCCTTCCAGAATTGAAATTAACTTTTTCTGATGCCACTATCTCTTGAACTTGTCGTCCTGCACAGCATAGACTTTTGCAACAATTTGTTTCCTCTTCTCATCACCAATTTCAATAAAATACTCAACAAATGGTTTGTCTTCACATGTTCAGTTTGCGCCACTTAGCCAAGTGCCACAGCAGACCACCTTCACCTGGCAGACGACTCATCCCACCACCATCACCCCCCTCCAGACAAATGGACAGGTAAGAGTTAACAACAGACACATTACCTTCTGGGAGATACCACTGGTGTCATGGGGGAGGTTTGAAGTAGTTTTGAGCATTGTCACAAATGATGCGAATTGGATTACAGACTTGATGTCCCTGAGCAGGCAACTTCTTAAGAATTGAAACAGTTTCCTAAGCACCTCGTGTCTTAACCCTACTCCCTAGGCCGTTTTGCTAGGATGTAGCCTCAATCCTGCAAACTCCTCCAATTGGCCTCATGGGAAAATAGCATGCAGCCTCAATCCTGCAAATCCCTCCATCATTTCTTGAATATGGTCCGTGGAGGGGTGACCACTGCCTGAATCCTGCAGAATCCTGCGGCAGTGACTTTCAAAATGTTGAGGCTTAGCCAGTGACATCCTGGAGCAGTGTGGAGGATTTTGAGCATTATCCAGGCCTATATTTATGCATGGCTGAGCATAAACAACACAAGGTCCAGCCCAAGACCTTGACAAAGTGCATCCTACGAAATCAGTAATGCACTTTTGCCATGCACATATAAGGACGTGTGCCCCACCTAAAAAAGTGCTTGTCATTTTGTTCACCAAATTAGTCTATGGAAACAAGAACGTTTCCTGAGCTGTAATGCTGTACATAGTGATTTAGGATTAAACCTTAACTCCCAAACTCCATCAAAATACATCCCCCCATTTTGATGGATTCGGGGGGACTTGGTCCTACAGGCCTGGTTTGACTAAGTATTGATGGAGTATGATGGACTTGGGCCTGGAGGCCTATTAAAGCATGCATTGGAAGCAGTGTGATTGATAGATTTTGGCGGACGTGGTCCAGTACTTAGTAATAGACAGTAGGGAGTTAGGGTTAATATAAGTAAACAATTTTTCCGTCATTCTTGTTTCTCAACAGTATTCATCACCCATCCGCAAAACCAGCATCGTCCAGCAGCGCCAGCAGAGCCACCAGGCGGCATCTCCAAAGACCCACCTCCACTTTGCCCCCTCCGCGGGCTCCGGCTCCGCGCCCTCCCAGGGCCACCACAACCACCACCACCCCAAGACCAGGGAAGGCAAGAAGTGTCGCAAGGTGTACGGCATGGAGCGTAAGGACCTGTGGTGTACCCAGTGCCGGTGGAAGAAGGCTTGCGTAAGATTCACCTGCTAAGAACCCTGGCACTCTAAGACGGAGTGAGAAATTGTGCACTGACCCTTGAATTGGTGTGCGTGAAATTGAGGTCAGTTAACCAGTTTGCGTCGAGGACGAGATAACACACACTGGCTGTTTTTCTTTGCGAAAATTCATTTGATATCTGGAATGATAGAATGGCAAGTGATGCAGAACTTTGCAGATGCCTTTCTCCCGTAAGACTAAGTTATCGCTTCATGTGTCTTTAAGTTTATGTATGCTGTACCAAACAAAATCTGGAATATGTGAAGCATTCGGGCAAAATGAGACAGAACTGGGCAGAGGTCGAGATTAGGGTTTGCAGGTATTAGGAAAGAGAAATACAATGCTCCTTGCAATACTGTTTGTTGCCCTTCGATCGGACATTTCGTTGCGAAGTTACGGCTGTTAAAAGTTTGCACTTATCGACATGTCCAAAACGTAAAACACTGAGGAAAAGGCATTTAAAAGTTTCGAGTTTTGTAGTTGTGAAAATGGAAGATGTCTATTGTTTTTCCCGTAAAACAGTTTTCCCCCATGATTTTTATACTATTTGTTTAAAAAATGTGTAGTAGACTATCAAGGAATACATTATCTTCCTGTACTGTGCAGAAACCTCCGTTTGAGTATACTCGCACATCGGAAATATCTGGGTTTTTTTCCCCCCCCCCCCATTTTTCTCCACTGTGGCCTTTGCCCATTTCCGTCTCATTTTGCTTGAACGCCTCACACAACTAGGAGAAGAGTAGACCAGGCAAGATTAAAACGTGGAAAATCTTGAGGATCTTGGGGATCTAATATTTTGGGGTGAAATGTTGGTCGAAACGTCAGAGAATTAGGAATCAACTTCTGTTGGAAGAATGTGCCTGGTAGTGCGGAAAGTGCGAGAGAGAAATATTGATTTATTTAATAGTATTCATAAAAAAGTAGTGCCAGAGTTTTGGTCAAAAGTAACCAATTGATACGTAATCACTTTTTAACTGTGTGTACATGTAGATGAGCCGATTTTATATACTGAAAGTATTTTGGATCGTTACAAAAGTGCATTAAGTAAGTCAGACGAAAACTAAGATGTGTATAAATACTTGTTACATCGATTTTATTTTAGATGTTTTGAAAATTTCATTTTTTTTTTTTTTTTCGGAATCGTGATTTCAGAAAGTGCCAAGCTTGGTCGAAATGAGACCAGGTCAAACAATGCAAGTGGGTTGTTGTTTTGGTTGAGATTATTAAAACTGGGTCGTTCTATACATTTGGGGTCCACTTTTTTTTCCTGTCCCTGTTGCAACTGGCGTCTAAGATTTTTTTATAATTCTGATGCAGTCGTTCTCCAAGAGTGATTATGAACAGCATATTACCTACCCAACCAAAAAAACCCCAAATTTGAAATCATTCTTAACCCTAACTTCCAAGGCATTTTTTGCTAGGATGCAACCTCAATCCTGCGAAATGCTCCGACTGCCTCAATGTAAAAATTGCATGCAGCCTCAATCCTGCAAAATCATCCGTTATTTCTTGAATGAGGTCCTTGGAGGGGTGACCACTGCCCTCAATCCTGCAAAATCCTCCAGCAATCACTGTCAATATGTTGAGGCAGAGCCAGTGACATCCTGGAGCAGTGCGGAGCATTTCAAGTATAATCTACATGTAGGCCTAAATTGATGCACGGCTGCGCATAAACAACACAAGGTCTGGCCCAAGACCTTGACACAGTGCATCTTCCAAAATCAGCCGCACATTTTTGCTATAGCCTCGGTCCTTAGGCCTGCAAAAGCCTCCATTTTGCAAAGAGGGTTTTTGAGGATTTGGGAAGTTTAGGGTTAATGATATTTGAATAGCAAATGACAAAGTAACAGGGACAGAAAAAAAGGCCACACTGTGGAAGCTAAATTGATAGAATGACATTTTTGGCCTAGTATTTGAAACCGACTGTCCATCAGTGTTCTTCAATGGAAATTTCATGCAGAATAAGGGTGTTTTTTTTTCTTACATCGAATCATACTTGTAAAATTTCATGAATTGGTAAACATTTTGTCTGTGTCTATTTTTGTAACATTTTCATCTAAATAAAAAAAAAAGAGAGAAAAAGTAGATAAAAGTCATAGAAGAATTGTCATTAAACTTCTGTAATTCTTGTTCCCTTCAAAACTGAATTAAAAGTGAAAAATGTAGGAAAAAACGTAGTTTTCAGATAAACACAACCTGAACATTTTAATCTCTTGTGCATGCATACTTGTGTACAAATTGTACTGAAGTTGGAGTATAAATATGAGAGACAAATTCCTAAGAACTTTTAAAGTGCTGTTACAAATAGAAAATTACGGAATGTGTTGTTGAAAAGTAGTCTGACATCTATAATGGTGAATATTGTAGTCAGTATGAATTTGATGTTATCAAACTTACTTCTTTTATTCTTATAATGGGTGATTTCAATTCGGAAAAAAATTGTTAATTAATTCTCAGGAACAAAAAGATGAACAGCTGCACACATGTACAAAACGTGTTCATGTACAGTAAAATCACTCAGGCGATTTCATTTTTTACTACCGAATGTTTCATATCCAATCTTCCAAACACAAACAACAAAAACAGAACTGGTGGGCAATTTTTCTCACAACAGTTTCTGCAGATGTGCCCACACATGACGCCTGCCTGTACATGCTTATTTTTGTCATGGACTTTTCATATATCATTGTAAATTTTTCTACAAATTTTAATTTTGAACTGTTTTCCGTGGGGTGGGTTATACTCCGATCATCCACTCTCGGTTCTAACAAAAACATTCATAAATGTAACTTTTTCAATATCTTGGAATTTTCCCATGAACGCAAAATGGGGTAAATTTTCATTATTTTTTTTCTTTTGCTTTTGATCAAAATTCTAAAATTTTCTGTCTGAAGATTGCCTTTTGAATCATAACTTAACATTTTCATATCTAAAGAATGTCAATTTTTTTTAAAATCTGACACCAGAGAAAGTGGCATAATTAACCACAAATCATTATTTTTACAAACAAATAAACGTGTTTCTGACAAGTATTAATTATCATAAATTGGAATTCTTTAACTGCATGATGCTGCTCTTTTTTTTTTCAAAATCAGGGATTTTATCAAAACTTTGCTGGAGTCTATTATCTGACTGCAATGTGACGTGCGTAGAATATTTTTACTGCTTTGTTTCAAAACTTGCAAAGGAAATGGTTAAGTATTACAATATTTAGATTAATTTATGTAAAAGCTGAAAACAGTGCTTATTTCAAAATCTTTATTTCAGTTCTCGGAATATTTACTTCAATTTTCACATTTTTTTTTGAATTCAGCTAGACTTACAATTTCAAGCCCATTTTTCAATTTTGTTTTAATAATTTTGCTAAATCAGAGGAGATTAAAAAGATATTTGTTTTATGCATGTATAAACTTTTAAATAATTTCTACAGTTTAGTTGTTCATCCCATCAAGATATCTCGAATTCAACTTGTTTTGATTTTTGTAACCAAAGTTTTTTGTTGAGAAAAGTTAACTCGAACATTTTAAATAATTAGGCTGAGATTGTTTCCATTTTTATTCAAATATTCATTTGAGATTTGTAGACAATGCACTACCAAGTTGGTATTTTGTAGCAAAATGTTAGTTTTTGATGTAAATTTCTGAAGTACATAGTAGTGGCAAAAAAAAGTGTATTTTAAAATCATAAAATAAAAATGCCTTTGTTGTAAGAAAGTTTACTCACATTTCAAGGACATCATATATGAAGGATTTCTTTTTAGACATTGAAGGTTTTTCAAGTGTTCAAATGACGGCAAAATGTACAGTCATACTTTAGAAAGAAAAAAGTATTGTAAATACACTTCCTACATGTGCATCATCCAAGAAGGGATTCTAAGTAGATTTTTTTTTCATTCTCAAAATTGAGAAATATCAGTGTTCAACTTCAAAAATGTAGTCATACTTTAGAAAAAAGAAAAAAAGTATTGTAAATAACAAATTTGTATATTAAGTTGTACAATAAAAACGAAAGAAAAAAGTGTACATACAAATGGCTCTTTAAGGTCAAAACATCTCAAATAAAGGTTAAAAACCAAAGAAAACAAAGAAAGTATGTTCATAAATTAGTGCTTCTGTTGCTGTTGTTCTGATTTTAAAAATGCAATGAAATCTTGTGTAAACTTTTGGAATGGTGTGTTGCAAAATGTCTTTGAATCATCATTGATAGTGGGGTGCTGTGGTCCAGTGGTTCGAATCCTGACTGGGGGAACATGGTGCTTGTGCTCTTGAGCAAGGTGCTTTACCATTATTGCTTCGTCCTTCGGATGGGACGTAAAGCCGTAGGTCCCGTGTGTTGTGTAGTGTACGTTAAAGAACCCAGTAACACTTGTCGCTATTTGCCCCAGTGTTTCTGGCAGTGGTGTACATAATGGGTCTCGTATGTTCATAGTTCATTTACCTGTCTTTGGTTGCATTCTCCCAAGCGCTTTGTGTCCTTTGGAAAAGGGGCAATATAAATACGGTTATTATTATTCCTACAAATGTACCATTAGGGAGACACGTTATTGTAATTTCTTCGACAATAGGGAGACTCTGGTCATTAGGCAGACATTTTTATGTCTCCCTAATTCCACAGCCCCCCCCTTTAGAGGCAAAATTTTACTGTCGCAATCAGGTTATATTTGTTGCTCGTGGTCTCATTAGTAAAAAATACCGAAATTCGTGGAAAAAGGACAAGGGAATATTGGGTTAGGGCACATTTAAGTTTGAAAAATTTTGTGCACAAGTCTATGGGAATGTCTCCCAAATGACCCATTCCCGGTAATAGTTATTATTATTATTATTATTGTAGCGGTACGCAACTCAACTCTGGCCGAAGGTTTACAACTTTCTTCATATTTGTGCCTGTTCTGAGTAAATACATGTAGTTTTTCAAAATTTTCACAACACGTAATTTTTTTTGTATTTTACATCAGAAACTGCAAAAACTATGATGCGTAATTTAACACAGTCTGAACATTATGAAAGCTTAACTACTTGACATTTGCTTTTCTGCACAAATTCCTCAATTTAACATTGAGAGTTTTCAGTGGAAGTTCTAACTCGCCCATGACCACAAATCGTCATTCGTCTCTCGTTAATTTCTTCAGTTCGTCCTCCACCGTCTCCACAAACGCAGGGAACGTTGGGTCGGCGAGGCAGAGCCGCACCATCTCAGAGAGTTGCTCAGGCTGCCAGGACGATTGGTGGTGGTGGTAGGCAAGGGGGAGGTCCAACGTCTTGCTGCCTAGTAGAACCTGTCAAGAGGATGAAGTTTAGTGTTGAGTTGGGGTATGGGTGAGTTAGGATCAGCGTTGTATTGGAGTCAATCACAAGTTGGTCACAAGTCAATCATAAGTCAATCCCGAGTCAATTACGAGTCAATCAAAAGTCGATCACGAGTCGATCACACGTCGATCATAAGTCAATCCCGAGTCAATCCCGAGTCAAACACAAGTCGATCACGAATCGATCACGAGTTGATCACAAGTCGATCACGAGTCAATCACGGGTCAATCACGGGTCGATTACGAGTCGATCACAACTCGATCACAAGTCAATCTAGAGTCGATCACAAGTCAATCACAAGTCGATCATGAGTCGATCACGAGTCGATCACAACTCCATCACAACTCCATCACAACTCCATAACAAGTCCATCACAAGTACATCACAAGTACATCACAAGTCATTCTTACAACAATCACAAGTTGATCACAAATCGATCTCAAGGCGATCACAAGTCGATCACAAGTCAATTGCAAGTCGATCGCAGGTCGATTGCAAGTCGATCGCAAGTTGATCGCAAGTCGATCACAAGTCGATCGCAAGTCGATCACAAGTCGATCACGAGTCGATCACAACTCGATCACAACTCAATCACAACTCGATCACAAGTCCATCACAAGAGAAGAAGAACATAGATCCGGCAATGCCTTTGTCACTTGTCACTTGAAAAGTTTGTCCCCAGACTCCAGACTGGATGACGTGTGACTGGTCAGTCACACGTCATCCAGTCTGGAGTCTGGGGACAAACTTTTCAAGTGACAAGTGACAAAGGCATTGCCGGATCTATGTCCTGGCTGCCAGGACGATTGGTGGTGGTGGTAGGCAAGGGGGAGGTCCAACGTCTTGCTGCCTAGTAGAACCTGTCAAGAGGATGAAGTTTAGTGTTGAGTTGGGGTATGGGTGAGTTAGGATCAGCGTTGTATTGGAGTCAATCACAAGTTGGTCACAAGTCAATCATAAGTCAATCCCGAGTCAATTACGAGTCAATCAAAAGTCGATCACGAGTCGATCACACGTCGATCATAAGTCAATCCCGAGTCAATCCCGAGTCAAACACAAGTCGATCACGAATCGATCACGAGTTGATCACAAGTCGATCACGAGTCAATCACGGGTCAATCACGGGTCGATTACGAGTCGATCACAACTCGATCACAAGTCAATCTAGAGTCGATCACAAGTCAATCACAAGTCGATCATGAGTCGATCACGAGTCGATCACAACTCCATCACAACTCCATCACAACTCCATAACAAGTCCATCACAAGTACATCACAAGTACATCACAAGTCATTCTTACAACAATCACAAGTTGATCACAAATCGATCTCAAGGCGATCACAAGTCGATCACAAGTCAATTGCAAGTCGATCGCAGGTCGATTGCAAGTCGATCGCAAGTTGATCGCAAGTCGATCACAAGTCGATCGCAAGTCGATCACAAGTCGATCACGAGTCGATCACAACTCGATCACAACTCAATCACAACTCGATCACAAGTCCATCACAAGAGAAGAAGAACATAGATCCGGCAATGCCTTTGTCACTTGTCACTTGAAAAGTTTGTCCCCAGACTCCAGACTGGATGACGTGTGACTGACCAGTGATGGCCTTGTGAAGACTTTATTGCAAAATCCAATTTGTGTAAAATATGTTCTTGAGTTACCGTAGCAACAGTTCCTAAAGAAACTTCGCCCTCCAGAATCGTTTTGTCCGCTGCAGGCTTCTGATTAATTTGAAATGAAAAAAAAAAACCCATCTTACAAATTGTAAAAGACATTGGAAGATCATTTACTCATATATTGGCTTTTCACTGATGACTGAGGTCCAATGGCTATGTATCTTATAGTCATAAGATGTTTACAAGATCATCAGCATTCTAAAATTGGAAAATGATGATATCTTCATTTGATATGTTTTTTTTTCACCTGTAAAACGGCATGGCGCACCTGTGTCGTGTCGGCACCCTCCTGCTTGACATGGAAATACGTTCTCAGATTGACGACGCAGTCCGCGCAAGCCTCAACAGTCGACGGGAACGAACCTTGCTTGAACTTGACTCGGAACTTCCTGCATTCATTCTGCTTAGGCCAAAAAAAATAAATAAATAATTCTGCGTCCGGTCACCCTACATACCCTATTTTGACAGCCTCTACCCTAATTTGGGAAAATATTACTTTGGAAATGGTAAAACACAGTGTCCTCCAAAAACAAATATGGTACACATTTAAAAAATCAACATGCCAATGATTTTCCTTTTCAAAATGGACATTGTCTGGTTTTGAAATTAACATTCTATTTCAAATTCCATTGACTATTTCAGATTAGCGATTAATTCTATTAATTTTCTGCAAAGGTGGAAACCATTGGCCCCAATGGTAGGCCCTACTATAAGGCCCCCCCCAAAAATAGTTCTGCTTCCGATTAGCCTACATAGCATTTGAAAATAGGGTAGGTAGGTAGGGAATTTTTTTTGTGTACGATCATATGGAGGTGTCTGCGTGTAGTCAAGGGTAAAAGGTAGTAATTGATGATTTTCTGGGGTTTTTCCCCTCATTTTTACCCCCCCCCCCAAAAAAAAAACAACCCACAAAAAACAAATGAGGGTAGGGGCTGGCAAAATAGGGTAGGTGGGGTAACCGGAAGCAGAACTTTTATTGTTTTGGGCCTAATGGCGTCCAATAAATAATTGCAAACCTTAATTTTTTGGATGAACAGCAAGCAATCTCCTCTGACTGCCCCCTTTATGTAGTGCTCGGCATCAAAAAGTGCATGACTCTCCTAAAAAGATAAACAATATCAGTTTACTGCAGTAAATTCGGGGGGAAAAGGAATGCATAACACACAAAAACCAAGGTCAAGAAATACTATATTTCATCTAGTATAGCCAAAAGGGCAATTAGACTTTCATGTACATGTATTTTAATTAAATCTCATATGACAAAAGTACACACCAAAAACAATTCAAAGAAAGCTAGGGGGCCTATGTCAAATATATTTTGTCGCATTCTTGAACCAAAAACCATTGAAAATTGGGAAAATTTAGTCACTGTACCTGGCTTTTTTGGGGGGACCTAGGGAGCTAGAACTCCTTTTTTGAAACTTTTGGCTTGGATCGGTACTAGCCAAATAAAAAAAATTCAAAAAAAAATGGAAGTTCAAATCAAGTGCCCCCGTTACTATTTTTTTGGTGAAAATTTGGAACATCTTTGTTTCTTACAAGGATAAGCTTGCCTCTGGTGATGAGAAGATAGCTGGAATCTTGAATGGACAACATCAATGGCTCGGCGTCAGACCAGGGAAAATGCTAACATCGCAGAGAAAGAGTGAATCAGTGATAACAAAAACGGACACAGGCTCACAGCTTTTATCATATCAATTGAGGGAAACATAATTTTCTAAGTACAAATTAGTTTTACGACAAGAATGAATCTCAAAAAGCGCCTGGGGCTTGAAAGAAACAGTGGAGACCTTTGTTGTTTCCCTAAACTAGTACAGAATTGACCTATATAAAATGATATGCATGTTGTAGGATAGGCCTACTTTCACGAAAACTTGTTTTGTACTGCAGTGCAGCACAGGCGCGTGCGCGTAGTGATAAGTTGCAAAGTTATTGGGCCTGGCTAGACCAGTAAAGTTTTACAACTTAAAACGCACTTTGTAAAATCCAACGCAATCGTTGTCTAAACATTTAAAAGACAATAAAACTTACCTTCCACGTTCCTGCTTGTGTCGAGGCTTCTTGCTGTTCTTTGCCACCAGTTTTGGCCGCGTCATTCGAACGAACAAACCTCGCATATCGGAGCAAATGCCACTCGCTTCGCTTCGAGTTGAGCGCCATGATTTGTGAACAGCGCCCTCTTGTGATATTTAGTAAAAAAATTGGGTGTGCCAGCGCCACAGCGATGTAAAAAGTTGTTATACCAGTATAATGAAGGAATTAAACAGCTGATAAAGTTTTTTTTTTATTTAATGGTTGAGTTTTCATATACTTTACTCATATACTTTATATAAAAGGTTCTTAAAAAACCCGTTTTATGAGTTGTTTATTAAGTTTTCTTTCTTCATGTACGCTTGGTTTCAAACAAAATGAAATTTTTTTTATCTGAAAGTCAACCGGGGTGTTTCACACAATAGTGGCGTCTCAAAACAAGACTTTTTTCCCGTTTGGCACAAAATTGCAACATCTTATATCGGCAGCGTAATATAGTTTATTATGATAACGGAATTATAATAGATATGTGCAAAATGTATTTCAGTTTTTACACATTCAAAAGGCATATATACGATCCCAACTCCTTGTTCGAAACAAAATATTTGTATTAAAAATATCAATTAGAACTATGCCATACCGTTCATAGAAATATATACATACATGTACATACACCAACACAATAGCTACTTTCTCTTAATTAAACTATCAAGATTATACATTTCTGTTTATATTTCATTAAGATAAATCATATTTTTTTGCTAAACAGCTCACATGAAATAACTTACAAAATTTTAAAAAAAATACTTATATTTCCCACATCTTATTAGTTGGGCTTTTGTCAAAAGACGGTGTTCAACATTTGCATGGAATAACATTATACTTCTAATATAAGTTGGGGTTATTTTTGTGGTACTTGTCACACTTATTAATCGGGTCCCAATCTAGGGATAGCTTCAGCTTAATTATCTTCATAGTACAAAATATATCATGCATAATTTTTTTACTGTTTTCCTCAAAAACATATAAGCTGAAACTTCAACATCATAATTTCACATACATCTGTCGGTTTCACAACCCGTTGCGATATTCATATTGTGGATTGATTTGACCAGTATAGACCTAATAATTATAATTTTATGATATAGGGAATTATTTTAACAGCAACAAACATTATTACCACCCTTCTCACCATTTTAAGGAAATCTAGTCCCACATTTCGTGTACAGGTTGACCCCAAAAAATGCAACCCTAAAACACTTGCCTTAAAAAAAGGGACCGGTGGATTTTTATGTTTTAGGTATCAGATTAAAGCTGAGAGCTTTTTCTTTCAAATACTGAGAAAAAAAATCGTGAAAATAACACTTAAAGCTGTTGAGAAAATGCCAATTATGGAAAAGTAGTCATTTGTCATCCTGTACACAAGTACTTCAAACAGTGAAACAGTTTACTGTAAGCCTACTGTGCAATTATCCTTCATTTGTGCGATGTCTTTAATATTTTGACATATTTATGATGCTGAAAAGGTTTAAAATAGAACTAAAAAGGATGAGTTACCTGTTCAGGTGGACAATTAAAGGTATTTCCATTAAACTCATTTGTATCTTGTCATATTGTGTGCAGTGTTGTAAGGATTAGGGCATGCACAAATATAGGTACAGTGAAAATCCCTTACTGTGGTACTTTGTTGCTTACAGGATGAAAAATGACTACTTTTACATAATTGGCATTTTCTCGGCAACCCAAAGTGCTATTTTCATGATTTTTCAGTATTTGAAAGAAAAAGCTCCCAGCTTTAAAATGATACCCAAAATATAAAGATCCACCGATCCCCTTTTATAAAGTGTTACATTTTTTAGGGGGGTCACCCTGTATAGGCCTATATTAAGTAACATTCGAATACACGAAAACATGGACTGCCAAACTTTTTTCTCGAATCAAACTTTTTTTTGTCGAGCATCTAACCATGCGTGCACGGTCAAAAATCGATTGCCCAAGCATTTCGGACCACGTCCAAAGGATACACAAGTCATGTGCGTGAAAAAAACACACAGTGAAGTTGGGCCTTGTTCGGTAGTGTATTCGTTAATTTCTCGACCGATTTCAAAGTTTCACTGCCAATACATTTGTCTCTCCCTCGGCCGGTATTTGTGCTGGTTACGTTGCCTCCGAGTCACGTTGTAACAGCACCACGTGAACAACGCGAACAAGATCAGAATAGCCAGTGCTCCCAACGCCACAAAACCTAAAAGTTTGGAGGGGGAAAAATCATTTTCATTACAAAAAAGTATAACATAGATCCTGTTTTGTTTTTATATAATGCACCAGGGTTTGTGACTCATGATCAGTAAGCATTAGAGGGTCAGGGGTTCGAATCCAGCTGCTGGTCATATGCTGTGTCCTTGGGCAAGCCACTTCCTCCCCACTTGCCTCTCTCCGCCCAGGAGTATAAATGGGTACCGGCATTAGCTGGGGAGTATACCTGCGATGGACTGGCATCCCATCCAGGGGGAATATTCTCAGTCGTTTCATGCTACTGATAAACCGGAGATGAACGCCTGCCTTAGTTTTAATGGACCACATGGGCTCGTAACAGACTTGACTGCGGTTTGAAAATTAGCATCGTGTGAAATTGTCGGTGAATACTCTTGAAAAACGACCTTGAAGCAATTTGATGTCTATAAAGAGTTTGCACAAAGCGCCCTCATTGTGGGCAACGGATATTGTCATTTGAATTCACAGACAATAAAAGTACAGAGTGTCTACTCCTGGGCATCACAGATCAAAGAACTGCCCAAAATGAGGGCGCCCCATAGTCTTTGCAAGCTTTCTATTCAGATAAATATTTTTTGTTTTCATGTCCGTTTTTTTGTGTGTTTTATATACGTACCGGCCAAGTATCCCGGTTGCTGAAGCAACCCGCATGGCTGTTCACCGCAGTCAGTTGCTACATTAAAATTGGAAAGTTTGAAAGAAGTAAAAATTATTAAATAATCTGTCTTTGTTTCAAAAAATTAGTCTGTCAGTTGGTCGGCCGGTCGGTCGGCGTGTCGGTCGGTCAGTCAATTAATAAGTAATCAATAAATCGGTCATAAATCTGTCAATCTCAGTCAGCGATTGATCGATCAGTGTTATAAATTGATCCCTCGATTATGACATTTTGTAATCTATCAATCAACAAGACAAGTCTTTATTCAAAATTTCCGCAACTTGTGATTTTTTTTGGTATCAACTCGGCTCATCAAAGTAAATGCTTTCATTAGAAACACTAAGATAGATGTAGCATATCACTAATGGGGATATAGCTCAGTGGTAGAGCGCTCGCTTCGCATGCGAGAAGCCCCGGGTTCGAATCCCGGTGTCTCCAGTTTTGGACAATACCTTTTAAAACAAAAACATCATTTAATAATTGTTAATAATTAAAACTGGAACAGTGTGAGATTTGAAATTGTAGTAGCTTTACGTTTCTTTTCGCTCTTCTGATAATGACTGCATTAAAATTTGTTCAGCGAATGTGTACTGTTGATTTTGTTGATAGAAAATTTGGTTTTAGAAAATATGTGGAGAAAAACTTACAAGAGACATATAACGCGGTCACCACTATGATGCCTACGATCACCCCAACAGCTAACAGCAGTAGGATGACGAAACAACACCGATTGCAGATATCGGCCATGGACACCCTGTTGCCATGGTAATAGCGCCTCGACGGGGGGTCCCACTCCCTAGAAGGCGGCGGGTAATTCCTCATGTCGTCCTCCATGGGGCGTAGTATCTGCTCCACTTGGGGTACAATGGGAGGCGACCAGGGCGGCGGCTCACCCCGGGCGGGTAATGTGCGTTCCTCGCGTGGTTGCCTTCTCTCCGATTCCTGGCGTCTTGGTGGTTCGTCTTGGGGTTCCCTTGGTCGCTCTGCACCGCTCAGTTCAGCCACGACCCTTCGGTAGTTAACAGCCAGGCTTTCGCTGCGTGTCACCGCCTGGCCGGAGGAGCGCTGAGACCAAGGTGCCACGGCTTCCCAGTTCCCGTGGGTCATGGTGGCGCTGTCTTCCCGACCGTCTCCGATCTGGATGAACCGGTCGTCTGTCTCTGCCTCGTCTTGCTCAACAGGCTCGCTGACGTCTTGCACAGTGACGTTCGTCTGTGTGCTCATGTCTCGAAGAACCTGGGCTTCTATTTCTTGGCTGTCATCAACTTCGAGTTGTTCCATCTCTTGCTGGTCTTCTTCTTCTTCGGCCAGGGTGTGAAGAGCCTCCAGTTGAACCTGAACCTCCTTCGATTCTAGCTGGACGTCTTGTTGCTGTGGCAGATAGCTCGGGGGTTCGTCTTGACTCGCCACTGCGCGTGGTATCACCATGGGCTGATCTGGTGGCGGCGGGGGTCGCGGCGCGAACGGCGGCGGCTCCGAGCGTATCGGGTCCGCTACCGGTTGCGGGGCTGACCGGAACTTATTCACCGATGAATAGATGGCTCTGTCTCCCCTCGGGGCCTCCTCGGCTCTCCTTGGCGCGGAGTCGTCCACGCTGACATCATCAGCACCTTCGCCACGATCTGATTCGGCCTCTTCGCTGTCACTACTCTGCTCCGTGCTGTCAATGCCATCTTCGGCTGTTTCGTCAAAACCCCGGTTGACATTATAAGTCCCCGCCATGGATGGCCCCGACAGGAGGACATCCATGTCCACACCAGCCATTGGGTTAATCTGGAATTCATAATCCTCCGCGGTCAGATCGAACTCATGGTGAAAACGCGGGGCCATCGGGTTACGTAAGCCCCGGTTCTTCGGATCGGGAAAGGACATCTCCGAAGTCACCTTCGGTGCCCCCTTCATGAAGTGCCGCATGCTGATCTCGGTATCATACAAGCTCTTGGGGTGGCGAGGATTGCGAGCAAAGCCGATGACTCTGGGCTCTGGGTTCCTACGTCTTGGCCCGGCGCCCGGAGCATTTGGGAAATAAGACTGACTGTTAGGCCGGAGCCCGCCCAGGCTTCTACCAGCAGCCGCCCTGATGTACCGACCGGTTGGCGAGCCATGCCGTCCGCCGGCTTTCTCCCGTTTCTTCCCGCTGTATGTGTGAGGTCGTCTCGGTGAGCGAGGTACGCGACCAACAAACTCCAAATCGCCCTCCTGAAAACCCGAAGGCTCCTGGAAATTAAACACAATGCTTCATAATTCACAAAAATCTACCCTTTCTTAAGGGTTGTTTTCTTCATGGTATAGACCATTGTCATGTTGCGGCCATCTTGATTTTTTCCCCATTCAAAGCAATGTAACCAAAGCGAGGCTGGAAGGAAAATAGTCTGGTTGCTTTTTGCACATCATCCATTTTCATTCAGTACTCTTATTGGTTACAGGGAGCATGACTGACATGTTGGCAGAATGATAAAGGTATATTCAGTAGAGTTGTAACGAGTCACTGATTTTTGTGACTCGAGTCGAGTCGAGTCATTTTAAAGAAGTGACTCGAGTCGAGTCGAGTCATTAGGTCAAGATGGTCGAGTCGAGTCGAGTCAAATATTTAGCTCGAGTCCATTCAAGTCAAGAATATTTTAACACTATTTACCAAAATGTATAAAAGGAGGGCATACATTTAGCCGGCGTTCGAATCCAAGAGGCTTTATAAGAAATCGCCCAAAGCCAATGATGAAACAACGAATTGGAAAATGTGTTTAAAATCCGGTTTCTGAATAGTATTTTGTGCGTTCCAGAACCATAAGGTGGGAGTCTGTGACACGTTGTATGTTTGTAAATGAACATAAAATTCGCACCGAAAGTCATTGCAAATACTTTTCGCAAAATTTTGCTTTTATTTTTGGGACTCGAGTCTTATTAGCATTCGCTCGAGTCGAGTCGAGTCTTTTGATGAGGGACTCGAGTCGAGTCGAGTCATTTGCTTGCAGTGACTCGAGTCGAGTGGAGTCATTTACCCCTAGGGACTCGAGTCGAGTCGAGTCACCAAAAATGTTGACTGAGTCGGACTCGAGTCGAGTCATTGACTCGAGTCATTACAACTCTGCGATTCAGTTAATGAATGAGTCCACTCTCAACTTCAAAAGTAATAACATTTGTAATTGTGTAGTCTATGTTGCAAGAGAACCGTTATACAGGGTGTCCAAAAAAGTTGTGCAAGCAGATATCCTTTAATTTCTCAAAAACTGCTTAACATGAGTATTTCATCTTGATGGAGCATATTAATTATACTCTTGTTTATGATCAGTGGAAATGCCATGGAAATCCGTTCATGCAAACCAGAGATCTAACTGTTTGTGAAAGGCTATGGGTTTTTCATCCATTCCAATGGGATTTACACAGTTGACGATATCAGTACATCAGATTGTCACGGGCCTTTTCACTCTGATGTAAATTAAGTCCCATCCCACTGGAAATTGGTGAAAAACCCATGACCTTTTATAATTTGTTAGATCTCTGGTTTGCATGAACTGATTTCCATGGCATTTTCACTGATGCACAAGCGTATAATAAAAGATGCTCCATCAAGGTGAAATACTCATGTTAGAGGGAATACACAACATTTGCAAACATCGAAAAACAAAACTACCAAATGTTTACAAAATATCTTACTAGGATGTTGATAAATGATGGTCCAAAGCATCCTGTAAAAGTATGGCACCTGGTGTGAAGTCAATTTCAAGAAAAGTGGTATTTTTGGATAAATTTCCAACAGTGGTCGGCCGACCACCGTTGGAAAAACCTAACTATTTTTTCAACTACTGCTCCAAATTCAACATTTTTCAGTCCAAATTTTGTTTGCTATTGATTGCATGTTCATGAGCGGGTATGGTGCAGGCCACCTAGACTGGTCCCTTACCTTACAGTTTTGTGGCATATATAAATTGATTTATTTCATCTTTAGTGGCGTCAGGGAACCAGACTACTTGAACAATATTTGATCTATTATAGTAACCCCTCAAATAGTTAGTTTCTGAAAATTACAGCAAAAGCCAATGATGTACATTCCCTTTAAGTAGTTTTTGCAAAACACAACTTTTTTGGGGACACCCTGTAGTCTGGTTCCTGGACCTGACGAGTCTGATCTATTCCCAGGTCAGGTTGCTGCCGCTATCACGTGATTGATTAAGTCACCGGGAGGAATTCCTTCAAATAAAGTCGAAAATATTCTCTCATTTAAGTATTTTATCAAAATGTTTTTACATTTTAGACTATACGGCGTTTGTAAATGGTAGAACTTTCACCCCCCAAAATCTAGGAAATCTTTTCTTTTGTGTGTGTCTGTCCTTCCTCGAATGGCGGAGCTTTTGGTGAAAAGGAAACTCATGAAAAGAGTGGAGTGTTTGGTGCGATAGAAAATAGCTAACTATAGGTGAATGGCAACGCCCCGCGGATAAAGGTACATTTCACTGCACTGAAAAAAAGTCTTTTGAAAACGTGGCCAGACATTGTGCGTTTTTTTTTCTCTACAAATTTCTCAACACTCAAATTTAATGACGCATACCAGTAAAAGGTCATATTATATGGGTCATTGATGAAGTTGTGATAAATTTGACGGTTTTTGACGTACATTTGACAATGATTGAAGGTTTAGAGGCATGTTTTTGGTCGCTGTGAGTCGACAGGTTTTTCGTAGTTTTATGTTGATCTGTTCATTTGTGTGTTTGTAAAATAATAATATTATTATGATTATTTGTATAATTTTTTTTTTAATTGTCACAAACCTCAATGTTACAGTCTTTCAGCACTAAAAGTTGCCGGAATGTTGGATATTAATTTTGCTGTCGTAATTTTTTTGTTCTTTGGTGATTCGTTGTCATGTCAGTACATGGCAGTCAGCCAGTGAGCAAACTTTTCTCACAAATGTTTTCAAGGAGAAAATATTTGGGCTCACATTTTGAACAGAAAACCCATAAGGCCAAAAACAAAAAAGTCTCCGGTTTCTGGTATGCGCGCGCGTCGCCGTAGCCATGCGCGTCGGCAAAATGAAATTTTTTTTTTTTCAATGAAAGATGATGTCTCAAAACCGCCAAACTCACTGGTTTAACTGGAATCATGCTGCTGCACAATTCTAACGTGTTTTTAGATTGGGTTATGGTCGAAAATAAGCTTTATGTGGCCTTTCTGGACTCCCATATATTTGCACTAAGTTTAGTCGGGCACCATTTGCAGTCATCAGCCGAAATTTGAAGCAAAAAAATCCGGTAAAAAAAAAAAAAAAAAGCCGCGTCGCCGCACCACTTTTTGGGCAAGCTCCATACCAGAAACCGGAGACTTTTTTTTTTGGCCTAAACTATTCCTGATAGTAATGAAATCACAGCAACAGCGCCCCCAGTTGTCCAGAAAAGCATGGGATTAAAAAAAAATGTTTACAGAAGTGCACTTTTCAATAAAATTAACTAAAAAGGGATGTCAACTATTTTTCATACATTTGAAAGGAGTAGAAAGTTGCACAAAATGTGTCCCTCAGAAAAATTCATCTCACATGAACCCTAATATAAATACAGATTTGACGCTGCATGGAAATTCTAAAGTACCTGTAAGGCAAGAGCGTTTATTGTGCACTTTTCTATACTTGAATGGGTAGACTAAATCTTTTATAATATTTTTCCATGGACAGACATCAGAAATACGACCGACCCGGTTACGCCGGAATGGTTTGTTTCAAAGGTTTGAAAAAAAATCTGCATTTTGCAGGTTCATGGACAACACAGTCGTTCATCTGACTTGCACTGCAGGTATTAGTGATCCGTGGGAAAACAATTTTTTCATGCCCGGTGTTCCATGAAATATGAACTCCTTAGTTAAAGGCATCCGACTTATTTGACTCCTATTTATTTCTGCACTGAGGCATGCGGGGTGGGGTGTGAACGAACCCGTACGGTAGTTTATGGGATTCGAATGTAATTATACACGACACCGGTTTCGAACCCACAACTTGCTGCCTGTGTGTGCAGTTTTACCAATACCCAGAACCACACGTACTCACAAAAGAGATTTACTCACATGGTGCTACCGCAAATTTATCTTGTCTTTTCACTCATCTTGTCTTAATACCCACTGAGTTTGCTGTGATTGGTCGCCGATTCGAATCCAATGTAATCATTGGCCGATCCAGGGAGGGGGCGCAACGGGGGCCACGCCCCCTCCAAAAAAAAATCAGAGAAGTGAAAACGCTTTTTTTGTCTTAAATTTTTAGGAGATAAATTAAAACGTTGCCTACCTCCCTTGCAAGCCGTCCGCTACACATATATTTCAGTTTTAATATCACAATGTGGAAAAAGCGCACCATACTATACTTAATCCCCTTTCCCATTTTGAAAAAAAAAAATACTCGAGCCTTCGAGCCCCCTCCCCGAAAATTTCGTTCTGGATCCCTTGAAAATAATGTCTTTTGGTAACATACATGTGGTTTTTTTTTTACACCGTACCATCAGTGTTATTTTCTCAAATTTATGTCTAATTTGCGAGACCTGTACCCAAATTGCAGTGTTGGGTAGTCAATTTTGTTCGGATATCTTTACCTGCTTTCTCAATCTGACACCCGGCTCGTCATGTCCTATTTGAATGCGGATATTTGACTGTGGATATTATTAGATATCCTGTTCGAATGTGTTTTTTAGTCCTTACTAGATCTTAACTAATACACTTTAAAGGTATCTCTGATATTTTTGTTATCCAATGTAGGCAGTGGCGTACAAGGGTAAAACGTTGGGGGGGGGGGCACCGAGGGTGCGCACATTTTTCAAGGGGGGGGGGGCTGAAGGCAAAATAATATATTATTTTTGTTGAATTCAAGGTTTTAAATGGGGGCACCCAAGAAGGGGGGGGGGGCATGTGTCCCCCTGTTATGTGCCCCCTCCCCCGTAGTTAATGTAGGGCCACCGTAAGAACTGCGCAAGTTATGGGAAAGTTTAGAAAACCTTTCAAGTTTTCCGCGCGACTCAGCCCCAAACTTTACGAATGCTCAACGCCATTGTGGAACCTTTCGGTTATTTTTAATAACGCGCAGATTAATTATTATTGTCACCCGAACACGTCACTGCGTTCAACGAAAATTGAAATATAGGTGGTACCTTCCATAAACATAATAAGACATACATTCTCTCATTGTTCGCTATTGTCGTATGACGTGAAGTAAATGAACGTCCCTGAACTGCAATTGGGCAGAATCAACTTTGAACTTCGTCAAGGCGGTGCCACAAAATAATCACACAAAACTCGCATCTCCAACAACAACAAAACTTCCCCCGCCCGGCATACGTGACTAATGGCTAAATCCTGTATTACCGGTGCTTGAAACCAACAAGTGTGAAACGCGCCATTATTTAGTACATGCCAATACTCACACAAAACGACTAGGGAAGACAAGGGCAGAATACTTTCCCCTTTTCAATTATTTCCCCGCCAAAACTGTCAAAAATCTCGCCATAAAAGTTCTTTTCTTACCTCCAGGATGACACTGAGCGACATGACAGTCCCCTGCCGGTCTCAAGTTTCTCAAAAACTTACTCCAAAACTCTGGAACCAAGAAAATTATTCCCCGTTCCGAGAGGCGCACGTAAACGGAGCCACACTCAACATGATCTCGTGTACTAACGCATAACTCCACAACGAGAAAACAGCACTTTTTTTTGACCTAACTTTTCCCCCCAATGCCTTCGCACTGGTATGCCAAGTTTTTCATTCTTCTTCGCCTTTCAATTTGGCTTTGAATACGTTACCCTGAACGGTTCAGTGGGTTTGGGGTTTATACGCAAACAAACAATATCGTAATTTTTTTTCCTATCCTGTTTTTCAACTTCACGCCCACTAAATACCGTGCCCGCTCCACTGCAAAGAAAAGAATCTCGGTAAGAGCTTGTTCAAGGCTGTTTGTCAAAACTTCACAGTGACATTTTTTTTTGTATTCAGTTGAATTTCGGATTTATTATTTATAAAAACAATAGGCAGTATTGAAGGATTGTTATCAGATAATTCGGTTTTCAAGGTCAATATTCAGATCATATACTGTAACTTAGAAACAGTGGAATCTAAGCAGACATTTCAAATTTAGAATTTTTTTTTTGCAAAACTTTGGTATGGCTTTTTTTGTTCAGTGAGTAGGCGCAGTGTGGGCACCTGTGACCTAGCGCCTTAATGCACTATTGAATACTATGTGCAAGCACCGAATCAGTTTCAGTACATGTATCGAAGCTATTTTTAATAGGTCCTTTATTAAAAAGAAAAAGAAAAAAAGATAGGCTTCGTATTATACTGTGGAATTTTGACTGAACAAATGTTGAGCACAGTGGCGTGTTTTTTTGTGCGGGGAGGGGGGGGGGGGGCGGGGTTAAAAAGCTTACAGTTCAAAGCACCATAGAGGACAAAAGTCAGGCAAGGGTAACCGCCTCGTTTATTCATTTATTATATCGAGACAAGTTTTATTTGACCTCTGAAATAATAAAAAAGGATTTGATTTGTGTTCCAAAAACACCCCCCTATTCTTCCTGTTCAGCCATTATACCATCACATCACGTGTTGCATACGCAGATGTGACAAGAGTGAGTGCGCCCTCGTCGTCCAACTGCAGCCATTCAAAGATGGCGACTTCCACTTGCTACAAAAACTTTACCATCCAATTCCAAAACATTTTGTTTTGACTGCCCTTTAATTAGAGCTGTATTTCAACACTTGTTTAGATTGAGATAAACCATCAATCGTCATGAATGAAGAGGACTTCAGCAAGGCGGAAATTGACGCCATTGAGGCGGCCTGCAAACGGATTGAAAATATGATGAAGGTGGGCGTGAAAAATAAATAGGACATGTAGGAGTTCCTCCTTTTTTTCAATTTCAGTCATGTCATCAGGCCTGGCAATGCATGGCGCTGTTCATCCATCAGAATATTGCTGAAAGTGATTCTAAATTATATAACTCCATTAAAATGAAATTGGAAGTTTTAGATTTGCGTCCAAAAATTTGCAAGATGATACTTGACAAATGACAGGAGGCTTTTGTTCATTTTTCATTAGGCTTAGGGCCTAGGCCTAGGCTAGTCCGAGTAACTTGGACCCAACTTATCGCCTTTTTTAACATTTGGACATGGTCTGGCGATAGTAGGGTCCAAGCTAATACCGCGAGCTGGACAACACCGTCCCAAAAACCAACATTTTCCAACAAAAAAACATCAGATTTCACCTTCAAAACGGCCTCCAAATTTAGATATGCCACCTGAGGTACAAGTAGACATCGATGATTAAGATGGTTGTACTGAAGTCTACTTACGATCCGGGTAAAAGTGAAATTTTCCGTTCATTTCGGAGAGCTTCCCTCGCGATCTTGAACACGTTAAATTTCCGATCGTGTTTAATGTTTGAACGACGCGATTTCTTCTTCATGCCCAGCGTACATTCGACGGTCCCCGTATCCCGAGTGCGATTCCGTTACCGAGCGCGCGCGATGCATTGATTATGATAATGAGTAGACTGGATCACGTTTGTAAACACATGTGCATTTCGAACGATAATAGGGAGTCGGGAACTAGCGCAGCTTTTATGGCGGATACCAGTTCAAGCTGGTTCCCGATTCCCTTTTACAGTTCGAAATGCACATGTATGTGTTTACAAACGTGACTCATTATCATAATCGATGCATCGCGCGCGCTCGGTAACGGAATCGCACTCGGGATACGGGAACCATCGAATGTACGCTGGGCATGAAGAAGAAATCGCGTCGTTCAAACATTAAACACGATTGGAAATTTAACGTGTACAAGATCGCGAGGGGAGCTCTCCGAAATGAACGGAAAATTTCACTTTATTCCGGATCGTAAGTAAACTTCAGTACAACCATCTTAATCATCGATGTCTAATTGTACCTCAGGTGGCATATCTAGTAATTTGGAGGCCGTTTTGAAGGTGAAATCTGATGTTTTTTGTTGGAAAATGTTGGTTTTTGGGACGGTGTTGTCCAGCTCGCGGTATTAGCTTGGACCCCACTATCGCCAGACCATGTCCAAATGTTAAAAAAGGCGATAAGTTGGGTCCAAGTTACTCGGACTAGGCCTAGGCCTATTCATTATAGTGAAAAATTAATCTCTTGACCGTCTTCTAAATTGCTGGAAAAACCAAGAAAACCTATCATATTCTTGTAGTCTGGTTCCCTGACCCCACTTACGATGAAACGGAGCAATTAATACACTTTGGTGAATTGCAAGGTCAGAGAATAAGTCTAGCAGGCTTGTACCCCTTCACAGGTGTGTAATCAATTGCAAAGAAAAGTCAGAATAACTAAATATGAAAAAGAAGGAACAGTTTTTGAAAAAAGCCAGTTTTCTCCAACGCTGGTCGGCCGACCAGCGTTGGAAAAATACAGTTTTTCTTGAAAATGTCAGCACACCAGGAGCCACGATTTTAAAGGATGATTTAGACTGTCAATCCCTAACAGTTCAGTAAGGTATTACGTGATAATTTGATCATTTCGTTCTTTGATGTTTGCAAATGTTGTATCTTCCCTTTAACCGGTAAAAGGGAAAAGGAGTCCGATTTTTACACGAGTCGGATTTTTATATGACACCGGCACACAGAACGTACATACATGTGATATGTATTGCACTATGCAGATGGGATTGACGATTGTGAAGTTGCGGTCTGGCCTCGGTCTCTAGCGTGGCGTGCAACAGGCACACCATACACCATAGTGTGTGGAAATATATGCCTTAGTAATCTAGTAATCTCATTTTTATGCGTCTAATTTATGTTTTTTGGTGTTTTTTTTTTTTGGTGTCTCAGAGGCCTGACCAGCTTGAAAGAGTTGAACAAATCAGGAGAAGAGAGGCACGGAAGAAGGTATGTACATATTACCATTTAGGCCGATTTAAATAATAATGACAAAGAAGCTTGGTATAATGTCATTTTCTGTATTATGTAAACTTCAATTTTTGGCAATAATTGTAATCAAACTAAAAACGTCTTATTTTGCTTTCAAATCACAAATCTGATTTTTAGTGCCATTTGGAAATTGTGCTGTGAAATCTAATGAAAAAGATTTTATTACAATGTTTTTTTCCCCTCCTAGGCCTCCGTTGAAGCCAGATTGAAGACAGCCATGCAGTCCCAACTGGACGGAGTGCGGACAGGACTGACCCAGCTACAGAGCGCCCTCGCTGGCATACGAGAGGTCAGAACCTGGTAAGAAACCTTTGACTTGATAATGGAGTGTACGCAGGAAGTATAGAGGGCGCTATTTTGCTTTGTCATGAAAGCCACGGTACCTGTAAATCAAATCATGGGCATTAACCCTAACTCCTTTATAGACTGGGCTGGATTTGGCCATAAGCCCCGCCCACCTTGCAATATGCCCCACCTACCTTGCAAAAAGCCCCGCCCACCTCGCAATAAGCCCCACCAACTTTGCAATAAGCCTGCCCACTTTGCAATAAGCCCCGCCCACTTTGCATCAAGCCCCGCCTACTTTGCATTAAGCCCCACCTACTTCGCATTAAGCCCTGCCCATTTTACATGTCAGCTTTCGTTGGGCATTCTTATTGTGCAGTCCTTGCATTGATAGTAAAAATATTCTTGGATTGGATTTTAATGGATTACCAATTTTTTGCTTCATTTTTGTGTCAGGATTCAGGAAGTCGACGGCAAGTATCGGGAGTGCGCCGAGCTGTCGTCCAAGCTGGGGGAGGTCAAGGAGGTCGCGCAGCAGCACAGCCAGGTCAGTAGGTCAAAGGTCACAGATCAAACATCAAAGGTCAATTCGACCCTAGGAGGGCCATGATTCACGCAGTGTCCATTCAAGTCTGGGCCAAAATCCACTAATCTGTTGTAGCTCATAAAACTGCTCAATGTATTTTTCCTGCTTAGCCAAAATTGACAGTGAACCAGTCACAAACAATGTAAACCCTGTGCATTTCGGTTGGTATCCTGTTTCTGCTCAGCAGATATGTTTTTATGCTTAGCAGCTCACTGAAATTAGCCACTGATTTTTTGTTGAATCTCGCCCGTGTGTCCGGTTTTCTTACTCAGTTGGCCGCGGCTGTCGAGAATCTGAAGCATATCTTCACCGTGCCGGAGAACATCGTCAAGACGGAGAAATACATCAACGAAGAGAGACTGCTAGCTGCCCACAAGGGGTAAGCGATTGGGGCGGGGCATCCTGGGGTGGTAGGGGGAGGTTGGCACTCGGACGTTGGACAAGATTGCAACTTTATACCTCTGGCTCGGTAAAATGTGATTATTTTTGATATTTTTCATTTCGTTTCATTCTTGTAGCCTGATGGAACTCGAGAGTTCAAGAGATGATCTTCTTTATGAGCTTCATAAACATCCCTCCGACAACCCCACAGATGATCATGTAAGTCCACAAAAAAATTCAAAACCAGACAAACTAATATCTTTCGTCACTTAAATCTTTAAATAACTAAATTGACAAAAAAATATCATTTTGATATCATCAAACTACATGCCCATTGAATTCATCTCTGGGAATAACACGTGTTGCTTTCTTATCTTTTTGTCCACAGCTCTTGAAACAATACTTCTCTGAAGTTGAAAGACTCTCTGTAAGTATTTAAAGGGAATATACAACATTTGCAAACATCGAAAAATAAAACTACCAAGTTTTTGCGAAATACCTTAATAGGATGTTGGTAAATGACAGTCTAAAGCATCCTCTAAAATTATGGCACCTGGTATACTGTCATTTTCAAGAAAAGTGGTATTTTTGTATCAATTTCCAACGCTGATCGGCCGATCAGCGTTGGAAATAACTGGCTTTTTTTCAAATACTGGCCCCAATTGACCATCGCACTTGTTTGCAATCGATTACAAACCTATGAACGGGTACGAGCCAGCTAGACTGGTTCCCTGACCTTACAATTCCCCAATGTATGTAAACTGCTCTGTTTCTTCTTATATGGAGTCAGGGAACCAGACTACAGGAAAATGATCGTTTTTCTTGGTTTTTATAGCATTTTCGAACCCCAAACATCCAAAAAGTCAGTGTAACTATATTTGCTTTATATTTCCAACCCCCCAATCCCATCCATTTCTGAAAATTACAGCAAAAGCAAATGATGTATATTCCCTTTAAATCTTTTTTCTTTCCCATTGATTATATTTTATTAAAAAAAAAGGACTCTTTGTTTTCCCGTATGAGAACTCGGGAACAAATAGAAAATCCATGAGACACTTGCTTATTTCCGTAGTAAATGTGCAGCGTTCCAGTGATCCAAGTTTTTTGAAAGGACAGAAATGTGCTGCGTCGTTTTTTCTGTGGACATTACTGAAATTGACCTGAACGTCCATTTTTTGAACAGGAGATGCTGTTTAGACAGTTGAAGCTTGCCATGCACCGAGTCCTGAACGCAGCCCGGGAAAACCCAGCGATGGTTGTCACGGCGCTACGCATCATCGAACGAGAAGAGAGGTAGGCCCTAGATAATTCAGTGAAATCCATCAACTTCCAAATCTTTACTCTACGTTCCTTGCATTTTTGCGAGGAACTTTCCAGAATCCTTAAAAAATCCTCTGCTGTGCAGGAACCCAATGGCACACTCTTTGTACCTACCAAGTTTCAAGGAGCATCAAGCCCCATGTAAAGTAATAGTGGCTGGGCTCTACCTTCCTCAATCCTACAAAATCCTCCACTGTGCAAGAACCCAATGGCACACTCTTTGTATCTACCAAGTTTAAAGTTGCATCAAGCCCCATGTAAAGTCACAGTGGCTGGGTTCTACCTTCCTCAATCCTACAAAATCCTCCTCTGTGCAGGAACCCAATGGCACACTCTTTGTATCTACCAAGTTTAAAGTTGCATCAAGCCCCACGTAAAGTCACAGTGGCTGGGTTCTACCTTCCTCAATCCTACAAAATCCTCCACTGTGCAGGAACCCAATGGCACACTCTTTGTACCTACCAAGTTTCAAGTGGCATCAAGCCCCATGTAAAGTAATAGTGGCTGGGCTTTACCTTCCTCAATCCTACAAAATCCTCCACTGTGCAGGAACCCAATGGCACACTCTTTGTACCTACCAAGTTTCAAGTGCATCAAGCCCCATGCAAAGTAATAGTGGCTGGGCTCTACCTTCCTCAATCCTACTAAAACCTCCAAACCGCTTGCTGGATATTGAAGGATAGGGGAGGGTTAGAGTTGCTCTTGGTCTGAATGTCCATTGTTCTCTGCAGAATTGACAAGAAGATGTTAGATCGAGAAAAGATGGCGGGTTTCAAGGCTCCTGGCCGGCCCAAGGAATGGAAGAGAAAGTGCATGGAAGAACTCAAGCATCTAGCGCTCGTACGGTGAGTTAAACATTGTAACACAATCTCGACAATGTTTCCACTGTCAATCTAGTCTAGGGCTAGACGTTGTTATTGTTTGATACCCGATAACCTGCCACCATGTGAGGGCGCCATCACAACCAACCAATATCACTCGCAGACTTATCAGTATAAACGTCTAGGGAATCTCCTATTGGTTGTGATATGCGCGCGCACCTGTTTGGCCTAATATATGCAGCGTACAATTCAAAAAATTTATAGTAGTTCCGAAGCAAACTCTCCAATTTCTTCCAGTGCAATAAAAAAAATGCAGCAAGACCTTTGTGCAATTTCACTGGTCAGCTCTTTTGTTGTGTGTAGTATGTGTGGGACTGAAAATTGACCGTAATTGCCTGCAGAAATCGTGCATCTGCACTAGTTTCCCCATTTTTCGGGGGGAGATTTTAGGAGATTTCTTAGACGTTGCTACTGACAAGTCCGTGGGCGATATTGGTTGGTTGTGATAGCGCCCTCTCACGGCCGCGGGTGATCATGGTTATCACGTATCAATTTATGCAACCTCTAGCCCCTAAATTATTGTCAGTCACTTGTTCCGTTGGGCTTTTCAGAGCTACATGGCCATGGTTGCTTTTTCGTAAATCTTTGTTTTGTTACTAGAAATCTGTCGTAGTAAAACAAAAGTAATAATGAATTAAGTTTAGGTTTTTTCTTTTTCTGACAGGATTGAAGGAAGTCAGTTGGAGGATCGCACCATCGACAAAATGTGGCTGGTCCGCCATCTTGAACTCATCCGCCAAAATATGGTCGGCGACCTCAAGGTTATCAAGGTAAACAACAAATTAAACTGTCTCAAATATTGACATGAAAAAAGACATTGCATTAGAAATGACAGATACTTCTCCACTCCTGTTTTGAGGAACATCTGAAACACAAAGCTATTTGTTTTTTAATATTGTTTTAGAATTTAAAAAGGCCATTTCTTCTTCCAGTGGAAGTGAATTGTCTTTTCCCCAAATTCCTGTATCTTCGATAAGTTACTGATAAGCACCGTCTATATCAGAATTCTCAATAATCGATGTATCTGAAATCCAACATCGAGAATATTCGATATATCGATTATCCCATGTAAAAGTTAAAGACCATAAAGATGACACTTTGATTAAAATAAACAATCACAGAACAAAATCAAACCTTTAGTCGCATTTTTCACAGCTTTTTCTGAAGCAGATTGCTCAAACTTTTTAAACAAATCTTAGCACTGAGTCCAGAACGGGCGGTTTCTTTTGAGGTTTAACATTTGGGAGACCACGAATTCCAGCGAACGCAGAGCACAAAGCGACGCCACTTGGCATTTTGCGATGTTTTTATTTTGTTTCACAAGCACAAGTTGTCGCCGAGTTTTATTTCATTTTACAGCAAACGTTAAAACACAAAGTAAAAGCACAAATGGGAGATTTATTTTGACAATAATCTGACGCATTTTTGATATTTTCGATATTCCTCAATATCGAACATTTCAATATTTCGATATGAGTACAAAATTGCAATTGACAATATCTATATCAAAATGTAATTGAATAATCGAGTAATATCGTTATATCGACCATGCTTAGTTACTGATTCAATGATAACTTTTTGGGGTTTACAGGTCCAGTGTTCAAGAAATTTACAAAACACTCTTTAATTTTGTTATCGTTGCTTTGTCATCGCAGTTTTTGCTTGTGCCGTGCTTCCCGCCACGCTACAACATCTTCGACCATTTCGTCGGCATGTACCAGGAATGCCTCAATTCTCACGTAAGTTTCGAGAAAACCTCCTTAAATTTGTTTGTGTGCCTCACATTACTGAACAGAAGTTGTTGAAGGTTTTTATCCCCTGGCTTTCAAGCCAGACAGACGCATATTCCTCCTGTGTTTCCGTGTGTGTGTGTTCCAGTTTTCTGTAAAGTTCAGTCATCAATCTCAACCAAACTTAAGAAGTGGTCTGTGGAGAGAAGGACCACGTCAAAAGAATCCTTTCCAACACGGATCTTTACGAGGTCTCTGGAGAGCCCAGCTCAGTATTACTAATGACTCTAACATGTGGTCCTTTTCACACTAAAGGGGTACAAAAGTGTGACATGGGATTGGGAAATGAAGCAAACTTAAGAGGTGGTCTGTGGAGAGAAAGCCGACATCAAAAAAATCCTTTCCAACATGGATCTTTATGAGGTCTCTGGAGAGCTCAGCTCAGTTTTACTAATGACTCTTACATATGCCTTTCCACACTAAAGGGGTACAAAAGTGTGACATGGGATTGGGAAATGAAGCAGGATAATAATATCAAGTTCGTTGTCCTATTTTCCACTTGTACATTCCCACCCCATTGTTGAAGATTGTGCTTTTAAAGAATTTAAGACTTTCTTGACAATATTTTTTTTTCTTTACTGCAGTTGCAAGACATGATATACGAGGAGTTGGAGCCAAACGAAATCATCTCACTCTTAACTTGGCTGAATGAATATAGGTAAAGGAACAGTTTTCTTTGATTGGATGAAACAATCAGTGTAAAGTATCCTGCTCAGAGACATCAGCATCATGTAAATGACTAACTCTATCTATCCCTGTTTGTGATTGGTCACTTTTTGCCCATGCGACCCAAGAGGTCCAATGATGATAAGCTACATATCATAATTGTCAGTCCATGACACACTCTATCTATCCCAGTTTCTGATTGGTCCATTTCTGCCCATGTGACCCTAGAGGTCTAATGATGATAAGCTACATATCACAATTATCAGTCCACGACACACTCTGTCTATCCCTATCTCTGATTGGTCCATTTTCTACCCATGTGACTTCAGAGGACCAATGATGATGAGCCACATTGAGCTAGGTATTGACATCAAAAAGCTGCCACCTTTGCTGCCGCCGAGAATTGTCGAGGACCTCCAGCAACAGTGAGTCCGAAAATCCCCCTGTTTTTTTTCTCAAATAATTTGCAATTTTTATGCCGTGTTAATTTTATTTATTTTTGTCCCCCTGGCTGTAAGCCGGAGGGGGCGATTGCAGTAGCGTATTCCTTCTGTATGTATTGCAGTGCGTGCATGTTTATGGTGTAAATCGAGGATACACACGTGCAACATCATCGATGAATCGAGACAGAAACCAAATTGAGGACTCCTCGGTTAGAAAACGTGTACAAAACCAATGAGAGCTGTTGCCAAAAAGTTGATGTACAAACAAAGGAAAAGGGAAGAGGAACAAAAGAAAATTCTTGATTTACACCATAAACAAACACGGGTCAAACACGGGTGTCTGTGTTGGTGTTATGTTTTGGTTAGGTTAACTTTGTCAGCACAATAACTTGAGAAATACTTTACTTTGGAACTTCAAATTTGGTTTGTGGGTTGCTCTTGGTAGTCCTATCAAGCTTATTGATATATGGGGCCAACAGGTCAAAGGTCAAGGTCACTATTGCTAAAACAATAGAAATCTTCCATTTTGGTTAGGGACACTGACTTTGTAAAAACTGCCAGCATGCCAGGGGGATTGCGCAAGTCTAACTTGCAGTATTTTTTAGGGTTTGTGTCTCAGAATTGTTTGATGTAATTGTTATTTTACATGTTTTTATACCCTATCTGCAATTCAGTTTAATTTTAAGAAATACTAGTTTCAAAATGTTTTCCAGTTTTTAAAAAGAGCAATTCTAAATTTGTTTGTTTTTGACTTATTTGTATTGCTGATTCGTTTCCTTTTCCCCTAGGTATCTGAAAACTCTTCACACCAACATCCAGAAGTGGATGAGCAATGCCCTGCAATCAGATGTCAAGGTGAGACCTTTGACCCTTAACCTTTGACCTCAACCTTTGACCTTAACCCGAGTTGACACTTCAATGATGCCACACCATTTTGGTTGGGTCGTGCTATTAAGTCTCAACAAGCGTCAACAAAGCATTAACAATTTTTAAAAGCACTTTTAAGCTTAAAAATTATGTTCAGAATATTCAGCGAGGGCTTGTGATTATTTTAAACGTATCATAGTATTTAAAAGTATCTTAAAATGTGCGATTTTTAGAAGAAAAAGTATGACATCAACAGTACTTTTTCTGGCGGCCATCTTGTTTTTCTGGGATATGTTACAATGGTGAATACGCAGAAGAGAAAACAAAGATGGCGGCGCCCAGTCACTGATTTTGTCGCCGAAGAATCCCGTTTTTTTATGAGGGAGTGTAAACGAGAATTCTCCCAATAAATGTGTATTTTGAGCTTATTGACGCTTCGTTGACGCTAAATAGCATGGCCGCTTTGGTTTGTCATGGTCAAAGTGGAAACTTAGGCATGCCACATAAACCCACACATTTATAATGTCCGAATTCCATGACACATCTCGGTTACTTTTTCCCAAATTTGAGTCCAATGCATGTATTTACTTTTGAGACGCTACTTGTACATAAAACCACCCAGTCCTCTTTTGCTTTGTTTTCTGTACCCCATTCCTCCAAGTCGCAATTGTCTTTTTTTTTCTTCGTCTTTCCAGGATTGGCATAGCGACGCGGAGCCGGACGCGGACGGGGAAGGTTACTTCCGTACCCAGCTACCGGTCATCATCTTCCAGATGATAGAACAAAATGTAAGCGTCTTGAGGAATTGTGGTGCTTGTGTCCTTCAGCAGGACTCTTTACCACAACTTCTCTCCATCTAAGAGTTAAATAGTTACTTGTGAGGGTAGTAAGCTCAGAAGAATTGTTTGTGTCCTTGGGCAAGAGTCTTTACCACAACTTCTCTTCATCCAAGAGTTAAATGGTTACCTATGAGGGTAGTGAGCTCAGAAGAATTGTTTGTGTCCTTTGGCAAGAGTCTTTGCCGCAACTACTCTCCATCCAAGAGTTAAATGGTTACCTATGAGGGTAGTGAGCTCAGAAGAATTGTTTGTGTCCTTTGGCAAGAGTCTTTACCTCAACTTCTCTCCACCCAAGATTTAAACAGAAACCTGTGAGGGAAGTAAGCTCAGAAGAATTGTTTGTGTCCTTGGGCAAGAGTCTTTACCTCAACTTTCTCCACCCAAGAGTTAAATGGTTACATGTGAGGGTAGTAAGCTCAGAAGAATTGTTTGTGTCCCCGGGCAAGAGTTTTTACCTCAACTTCTCTCCATCCAAGAGTTAAATGGTTACCTGTGAGGGTAGTAAGCTCAGAAGAACTGTTTGTGTCCTTGGGCAAGAGTCTTTACCTCAACTTCTCTCCACCCAAGAGTTAAATGGTTAATTTGTGAGGATAGTAAGCTCAGAAGAAGTGTTTGTGTCCTTGGGCAAGAGTCTTTACCTCAACTTCTCTCCATCCAAGAGTTAACTGGTTACCTGTGAGAGTAGTAAGCTGAGAAGAATTGTTATCAGAAGTGCAGAATTGTGTGTATGTGTCCTTGGGCAAGACACTTTATCACAACTTGCTTCTCTCCACCCATGAGTTGAATGGTTATCTGTGAAGGAGTAAAAATCAAAGAATCTGTTGTTAACAGCTATGAAATTGTGCCCCCCCCCCACCTATTTTTATCCCCCTGGCCTTCAACCCAGACAGGGGGATATTGCGATCGCATGTTCTTTTTGTGTGTCCGTGTGTGTTTATTGCAGTTCACTGTAAGTTCAGTCATCAATCTCAACCACACTTGAAAGGTGGTCGGTGGAGAGAAGGCTGATGTCAAAAATCCTTTCCAATTTGGATCTTTCCGAGGTCTCTGGAGCGCTCAGTTCAGTATTACCAATGACTCTAAAGTTCAAGTGCGGTGTCTCACCCAAACTCCCCATTCAACTGAGAACTGGTACCTGCCGGGTGGACAATCAAGGCCGTCACTGAAAAGTGTCCTTACTAACTGCCTGTACATGTACATGTATACAAACTGGCAGGATGCCAGGGGATCGCGCAAGTTCTACTTTCAGTATTTTTGATTTACTTTCCTATTTCCCCTCCTTTATCAGCTGCAAGTTTCGAATCAGATCAGCACGGACCTGACCACCAAAGTCGTCTTGCTTTGCATCGAAGAACTCCAGCTTTTCATCGACACTTACAAGGGTAAGTCGGCGTACGAATCTCTTGACCTGAGCTATTGTGTAGATCTTTCGACAATCACAACTTTGTGGGGTTTTGACAGATTTTGTGGGGGCTAGGGTTATCCTTCTGGGGAGCGTGCTCATGTTGTTAGGGTTCGTGACTTATGATCAGAGGGTCAGGGGTTCGAATCCAGCTGCTGGGCATTTGTTGTGTCCTTGGGCAAGCCACTTCACCCCACTTGCCACTCTCCACCCAGGAGTATAAATGGGTACTGGCATTAGCTGGGGAGTAACCTGCGATAGACTGGCATCCCATCCAGGGGGAATAGAAATACATGTATTCTCTAGACATTTAATGCCAAGGAAACCGAAGGTAAACGCCAGCCTGATGGGCCAGATTGGCCTGAGACAGACTTTAGTAAGGGTTATCCTTACTGTTAAAGGTAGAGTATATCATTTGCAGCTATCCAAAAAGTAACTGACAAAATTATTGTTGAAAACCATAGTTGGCAATGGCTCTAAACTCCCTGTGAAATGATTCTTTCTGGCATGCTGTCATTTTGAAGAAAACAATAAAAGAAGGCAATTTCCAAAGATGTTTCAAGTGACGCATTTTTGGAAAT
Organism: Patiria miniata; assembly: GCF_015706575.1. Classification (NCBI taxonomy): domain Eukaryota; kingdom Metazoa; phylum Echinodermata; class Asteroidea; order Valvatida; family Asterinidae; genus Patiria; species Patiria miniata. Next base: position 5,348,234 of record NW_024037056.1, on the reverse strand, counting down.
TTCCGTTAGTAGTTAGTTTTTAATTCAGCGAAGCCATGAATGGGTGTGCGCAAGCGTTGACACGACACATGTGCGGTTGCAATTATTTGTCGGTTCAGTGCTTGACATCGCGTAGCTGCAATCAGCTGAATGAGAACGTGTCGCGGACGCTGATTTTGGGCGCAATTCAAAACATAACTCTGCAACTTTTGAATTGAAATCTAGATCCTAGAATATTGTTTTTCTCGGAATATACAGCATTCACTCAGCTTACACTTCATCAGGTTAGTTGTTAAGCACCCGTTTTTAGATTGTGAGCACTTTGTTGCTTAAAACGAAAAAATGCACAAATGATATGTATGTTCTACCTTAATATAAACCAAACTTACTTTGTTGCAGGTGCCATTCAGTCCTACAAACTCAAGCATCAGGCCGACCGAAGCCAGCCACGAAATTACTTCCAGTACATGGTGAGTCCAAAGTCCGGACGGAACCTTTGCTAAGCGTGGAAAAAAATTTGTCTGCAGAGCAAAAAGGGTTACCAGCCAGAATGTCATGCCGTATTTATTGCTTTTAACTGGTTCCCTGCTAATACTTCCTTAGCATTAAAAAATTCCAAAGCAGTATTTTTCTTATTAGCAGTTCTGTGTTCTTATGGAAATCCTTCTTTAGAAAATTATTTAAGAAGAAATTTATCAGAACTTTTTTATTTCATAATTATTCTCTTTTGACTTAGGTTGCCGTGGTCAACAACTTCATGTTGTTCATCGAATTCACCAAACAACTGGAGGTACGTTTGTAGAGAATCAGCAGAATAAAAGCGTTACACACTGCAAACAAAATCTCTTCCCTCAAATACCTTGAAGCAAATAAACCAACAATGCTCTGCCTAACAGATTCAGCGTGATTGGTCGAAATGGCCCCATACTATCATCTGTTTCGGTTTATGAATAAAGTGCCCTTAAGCACGCAAAGTGGTTTTTAATTAATTTTTTTCCCTTTTTTAAGAAGCGACATCTGAACCTTCCGGAAGACGAGGCCAGCTCCACAACCTTCGTCCAAAACCTGGTGGATTCCTTCCATAGACTCAGCATGGACTGGTAAAGCCCACTGTTTCTTTATGATCTCCGTGCGCAAACAATAGAGGGCGCTTTTTGACCACTTTTGAGAGCTTCAGCAGGGGGGGGGGGGGACATACCGACCGCAGGCGCGTTCTGGTCCGTGAGTGCTCTGCGCGAAATACGCTTGGAGTATCTTTATTCTAAATGTGCACAAAGCCATACTGTCTTCGCGTGAGCGTCGGGCGTCGTCGGTGATGCGTTCAAATATCCCTCGCTGTGGTCTCCCCAACTCTCCCTTTCCTACCGTTGAGGGGGTACTTGTGCACGGAGCCCATCCGGTTCGTTAGTAAAAACGTCACCCAGGCGCGCGCACCACTGATTACTAGCGCCCATTGGATAAACGCTCGAGTTGCATTAATTTTAACCCTAACCCCCTAGGCCCTTGTTGCTTACAACCATCCTCAATCCTCCAAAATCCTCCAAAATTTTGCAACTCCGCCTACATTTTTCAAAATTGTCAGACAGTCCTGCCTCAAAATGCATTCATCCTCAATCCTCCAAAATCCTCCTCATCCCAAAATTTTGCACTCGTGTTTAAATGAAGGATAAACCAACGCGAAATCCTTCAAAATCATCAGACAGTCCTGCCTCAAAATGCATTCATCCTCAATCCTCCAAAATCCTCTTGTGCTTCAATCACCATTCATCCTCAATCCTACAAAATCCTCATGTGCTTCAATCACCATTCATCCTCAATCCTCCAGAATCCTCATTTGAATCAATCACCATTCATCCTCAATCCTCTAGAATCCTCCAAAACCGCCAGGAGGATTTTGGAGGAGTGAGGTGGGTTAGGGTTAACAACTGGTTCCATTCGTGCGATGCTACACTGTGTGAAGTACGCATGGTTGAATTGAGATGACGACACACTTAACGAACCGGATTGTGCTCATGATTTTTGTTTGTTCCACTCGTATTTATGGGATAATCACCAGAATTTTCTATGTTTTTTTGCTGATGTTCAATTTTTTGTCTTTGTAGTATGGGCGATCTGATCGGCGAGATGTTCATGGATCTGCAACCTCATTTTCATCAGCTTATCTCAAGAACTTGGTACGTCACTTCCCAAATCCTTACCCCTGTCATCTTTTAGGTCTTACCATGCCTCCCCTTGTTTCAAGAATCAACTTCTTGAGAATTTTTCTGCTCAAAAACGAAGTTGGGACATCAATGGAGCATTCCAGATTTGGCCATAAGCCCCGCCCACTTTTTGTTTGTGTACATTTCTCACAGAGCTTGAGACCGAGTTTGATCAATCTACTATGGTCACCTGACCAAACGTAATGATCTCATTGGTCAGTGAGCACTGTTTGATTGACAGACAGGAAGAGTCCATTTTGGGAATTTCACTATGGAACATTCCGGATTTTTCCGTAAGCCCCGGCCACCTTTGGTTTGTGTACATTTCTCACAGTGCTTGTGAATGGCTTTAGCTGAGCTAACCTGGTCACCTGACCAGAATTCATGATCTCATTGGTCAGTTTGCACTGTTTGATTGACAGACAGGAAGAGTCCATTTTGGGAATTCAACTATGGAACATTTGGATTTTTCCATAAGCCCCGCCCACCTTTTGTTTGTGTACATTTTTCACAGTGCTTCCAACCGAGTTTGATTGAGGTCCGTGGTCACCTGACCAAAAGTCGTGATCTAATTGGTCAATGCACGCTCTTTGATTGACAGTTAGGAAGGTTTTATAGTGGAGTGTTCAGTCCTAAATCCAACCAAAAACTTCAAAACCATTTGTAAGATTTTGTAGGATTTAGGCTCGTTCCCAATAAAAATCTGATCTCTTTGTGATAGGCTTCAGGTGCAGGCCTCGGCAGCTATTGACACCGTCTGCGTGACTATTGAGGACTACTACCGCGACTTCCTGCATCTCAAGAAAAACTTCTTTGAGCCATTGGTGAGGCAATTGGAAACAAAGGTGGTGGCCGAGTACATCAAGGCCTTGGTGGAAAAGTAAGATCAGTTGATTGAAACTCAATATTTCTTTTGACCTAGTTCTCACAAGTAATCACAAGTCCATCACAAATACTCACACGATACAATTCCTCACAAGTCCATCACAAGCCCATCACAGGTCCTCACAAGTCCATCACAGGTCCTCACAAGTCCATCACAGGTCCTCACAAGTCCATCACAGGTCCTCACAAGTCTATCACAGGTCCTCACAAGTCCCTCACAATCCTAACAAGTCATCACAAGTCCTTACAAGTCCTCAGAAGTCCATCACAGGTCCTCACAAGTCCATTACAAGTCCTCACAAGTCCACTACAAGTCCTCACAAGTCAATCACAAGTCCTCACAAGTCAATCACAAGTCCTCAGAAGGCCTCACAAGTACATCACAAGTTCTCACAAATCCATCACAAGGCCCCACAAATCCATCACAAGTCCATTACAAGTCCTCACAAGTCCATCACAGGGCCATCAAGTCCTCACACGTCCTAACAAATCCATTACAAGTCCTCACAAATCCATCACAAATCCAAAACAAGTCCTCACAAGTTCACACAAGTCATTCACAGGTCATCGCAAGTCCACCACAAGCCAACACAAGTCCATCACAAGCTGTTTTAGGTCCTCACGAGTCCTCACAAGTCCATCACAAGTCCTCATAAATCCACATGAAACCTCATAAGTCCATCACAATTAAGTCCTCAAAACAAAAGTTCCGAAAATTGACATCTAATCAAGTTTGTTGCGAGATGATGGACATGTTTTTTAAAATAGGAAATCTACAAAATATCTTTTATGTTTAATTGAATGCAGGCGAATGACATTCCGAAGCTACGAAGAGCGTAAGACAGCAGCAGACAGAATAGTGAAGGAATCGGAGCAGATCGAGGCGCTCTTTGAACGCATCCTGAAAAGAGAGGTACGTCTAAAACAAGACACTGCCAACCTAGTAAAGCTGGTCCCAGCGTAGTCAGAGTGAGAGTGCACAGCATTCTATTCAACAGATTCAGATTGGCTATTCACTGGAAGTCTTTTCATGCATCTGGTCTACACAATGTGTGATTTTGCCCATTCATTGGTGTTACAGGGTAATCCTATATGATTGCACTGCCCGACTCTCTTCACAAGTCTACAAGCAGTCTGTAGTCACAAGTGACAGTCAGTTAATCAGTCAGTCAGTGAGAGGTGCACAAGAGGACACTAGCCCGGCCAGACACACAAAGGGAGAACAAAGATCCTTTCAGTCTTCGAGCATTGGGTCATTTGTTGAAAACTAATGCAGGGCCCGTCGAAAATGTGCCTGTTCGGAATCGGCAGAGACTTGCTCATACAAACTACGCACACGATTTAATGGTGTTGTTTTCACAGGTTGAACGCACACTCACAGGTTGAATGCACTTTTTTTTTTTGAGATTCCTCGAATTATAGTAGGAAAACATGAGGAAGAAAAGTGTGCTATTGTTTATTTACCCATTGTTGATGATGGAATTATCTCTATGCAGTTTATGAGACAAATATATGGGGCCAGCTACGCGTCTCATTTGTCTACCAAACTTTACGCACGTAGTGTTAATTGTGACGTCAGGCAACTCATTGGCGCCATACGCATGCGTACACATGCAGGCCAAATCTTTCAGGAGACAAATCATGCATGGGGCCAATGTGCAGCTTTTTTGCGGCTTTTTCAAGAACCACGTCCAAACTATTTCAATCTTGGCACTGCACATTCTGTGGTCCCGAGCAATACACCCGCCGATTTTCAACTTCATACGGTGCCCGGTTCTGGAGATAATCGACGTACAGACAGACAGACAGACAGACAGACAGACAGACAGACACACACACACACACACACACACACACACAGATTCCTGGAATTAGTAAGGATGGCCATCGATCATACAGTTTTGTGCTTAGTCTACATGGGAGTGTGTTATATTACAGCGACAAACGGAAACACAAAGTATTGTCCTCGGGCGTATTGACATTCACGACTGTTTGAGTTTGTTTATGGTGTAAATCGAGGACATACACATGCAACATCATCGAACAATCGAGGACAGGAACCAAATCGAGGACGACCTCGATTAGAAAACGTGCACAAAACCAATGAGAGCTGTTGCGAAAAAGTTCAAGTACAAACAAAGGAAAAGGGAAGAGGAACAAAAGAAAATCCTCGATATACACCATAAACAAACGTGGGTGTGGGTGCCTGTGTTTTATGGCATACAGTGGTATTTTCATAGGCCCTCAAATTTTGCGTAGACCCTGAAATTTTTCATAGGACCCCAAATTTTTCGTAGACCCTAGGCATAGTGCCTACTGTTCCTATTGGATAATCCGGGCCTGCAGCCTAGTCAGATTTAGCATTCCATTTTAACAGTGTGGTTTCACTTATTCTCTGAATGTTTTTTAGGAGAGATCTCCATGCGAAGTAATCCCAATGCTCGCCGAAGTCATCAAACTCATGGACACGTCGCTGCTCTCCTTGGAGATCTCGACGCTCGTCAACAAGTACGCGGACATCCGCACGGATCACCTCGTCAACTTGCTCGTCATGAGAGGCGACATGTCGGTCTCCAACGCACGGCAGGTGAGCAGACTGGTTACCAGTGAATTTTGGCTGGTACCCACCAGTTGCGGTGATGCATGCTGGTACAGGCTTGTTTGTTACCTTTTTGAGATGTGACGGACACAATACGGGGGCGCTACATTGAGTGGGTGAATTTTAGAAACAGCGCCCTGCTACTGTGTCCGCCATTATTCAAAAAGGCAATTGTACTGGTACTCTGTGAAAACATGGCTTCATATCGAGCTTCGGCTACGGGAGAGTGTAAGCCCTTGCTTTCGGGCACCTCACCTCAACGTAGATCCGCATTAGGCTACAGGAACACAAACCCCATGTCTTCAAATCCTTGGAGACCTATTTTGGGAATGTTTCAATGTAGTTTCCACATAAATGTGACCGGCTCCACAAAAAAGGGTATTAAGTCGCGCTGAGCATTATTGTGTAATGACCTGCTCAACATTGAAGGTGAACATTTTGTCAAAATGTGATTTTCATTTTTTGTCATGAATGACATCTTTAATACCTACAGTTTCAGGTTTTATTCACAGAAATGTTGATTTTGATGAACAAAGTGGACAAAACAACAATTTTGTGTGCATCGTTCTGTTGTTCTACAGTTGAGCCAGCTATTTCAAGGCCCGTTTTCTCAGTTGTGTAATTTGAACTCCAAGGAAGTAATTAATATGAAAATACGTCATATCTCCAGAACAGGAGGGGCTATGGAGCTCTATTATATACCAAATGAAAGCTTACATTGTTGGCTTTCCAAAAATGTATATAACTCAATTTCACCTTTATGCGACATAATACCCTTTTTTATGGAGCCGGTCACAAATGCTTCTGAATAGTTGACACTAAAAGTGGAGCCGAAGCTGTAAGCAAAACAAGGTTTCAAAAACACTGTCTCGTAACTTTTTTGTGCAGATATTGCAAAGGATTGTGGGCCATCTCACCGAACTGCCGCACTGATAAGATTTATGCATGATTTATACGATTGAAATTCAATCCGTGCATACATTAAGTTGATGTTTTTTTTCCCTTTGTAGGCCATAGAAGACGTTTTGGGCGAGGACAGTTCAAGAAAGAAGACTCCTAGAACTATCTTTTCACTTGTAAAGTAACTAGGCGTCGGTGTCTCTGTACGCAACTCCAGTGATTTGAATATAACTCCAGTTGCATTTGTTCAACAAAAATGCCCCAAAACTTGAAACTGAAGACACAGTCTGGAATTGAGGTCAAATTCTTGAATTGGGATGTTTAAGATTTGAAAGAAACGTTTAGATAACCAGAAACATGAATATAAGAATGCATGATGTAAACCGATAAATATCCAAAAAAAATTAACTATTATTTTCATAAACAATTTCGGCTAATCTAGGAAATAACCAATGTGCAATACATGTATTTAGTTTGTATTTTTTATTTTCATTTTTCTCTTTTGTAAAACATGACTACTAAGAAATAATTATGGACCCTGTGCTTGATAACATAGTCATTGCAAGCAGTGTAGTTAAAAATGTGAAGATTTTTAACAGTTGAATTTACAAAGAGCAAAGCTAAAATTAGCAGGTTTTTATCAATATTGCTGTTATATACTTACTATCGGGCTGTTATTCTAAAAAAATCTAGACATTGTTTACCTTCTAAACAAATGTCAAAATTCATAATCATGTAAATAAATGACTCTGCATTCATATAGGCCTATCTAGTTAACCTGTATATCAAAAAAATAAATACAACTACAGGGTTTCTAAAAAAACCACGAACCCTTAAAGCGCCCTCTTTTTCACGGCTTTTAAAAAAAAATCGCAAATGTCAATACATATTTAGAGAGTATAGTCCATTAGCTTTTCAGCATCGGCTTAATATTTATTGAGTTATGGCCAATTCAAAATAAGTGCCAATTTTTTCAATCTGTCCACGGTTTCAATTGTCATTTGTTAGAAATGTAATAGATTTGGGGTGAGGGTAGTTTTGTTTTCTTTCATATTATAATGTTTCTTTATTTGGTTCAGTTTATTGTTATTTTTTTTGCAACAATGGTCATTTATCCTTTTGGAAGTAATGGCAGTCCTGAAAAGAACTGTTTGATTAACTTCTTAGATGTTTACTTTAGTTTCGGCCCGTGTTCTTATTGCGGCAGTCAAAAATATCAGTCGCCGTGGACAAAATGAAGCAGCGGTACTTGTTTTCAATTGGCCATAACTCAATAAATATTAACCTGATTGGAAAGATGTTTTCGTAGTTAAAAAGCTAATGGACTATACTCTATAAATATGTATAGATATTTGCGATGTATTTTTTTTAAACTGTGAAAAAGAGGGCTTTTTGAGGGTTCGTTGATTTTTTTAGACACCCAGTGTGTTAATCGTGAAATAAATTCACAAAAGGACATTTGATTATTCTTGTTTGTTTTTGTTTTCTTTTTTTTGCGGGTAGAACTTACAGTTGTATTGTTGTTTTTCTCAGAATGGTAGAATTGTCAAATGCATTTGTTTTAATGCATGTTGAGCTTCGGTCCTCGTAGACATATATGCCTAATGTTTTTAAGCTCTGGGGGCTTCTACGAGTAACTTTGGGGTCAGTCGGTCAGTCGGTCGCCGAAAAATTACCCAAAAATATTTTACAAAAATGGAGCAAATGCCATGCCGTCGTCCGTAAATGCACTCTAAAAATTGTTTGTAACAATTCGTAAAGTTGTTTATGAAAATGTGTAAACGGAGGCAGGATATGTGCAGTATTGTTATGGTCACCTGGTATTTTCTGTAGTGGTTGGACGGTATCCAGAAGGAGGAAATGAAACTTGACGAAAAGTATGGTGTTCCATACTGTGCCAGCGGCGTCGCATTTGTGCACTCGCGCACTTGTTTTTACTCGCGGAACAAGAATGTTTATCGAGTTGAAGCCCAATATGTAAGAAAACCTCAGCATCATACATTCCTTAAAAATCGTCTCTTCCTGTCTGGTCGATAATCAAAACATGAAATAATACATCACGGTCTGAGAGGTAAACCCAGCCACATAGCTTGTACTTTTATGTAAAGAAAAGTTTAATATATTGAATGTGCTCAAAGTCCACAGTGAAACCTGCTATCTTCAGACTTGCACAAAATAACTCATATTGATCGGAATTTAACCAACGCAACAAAATGGTGAGACCGAGACGCCACTAATAAAAGAAGAATGCGCACCGTGCTCAACAAAAGGGATGGAGTGCCAAGATCAGATACAACTCTCGTTATTAAAATCACTTCGGATGCAGCGGCGCCCGAGTATCGTATTGCACGACCTGAATGCTCGATAGTATCAAAACTTTGAAAATTGATAAAAGATTCCCCTGTTGAAAATCCCCTTAGCACTGATATTGTACCTTTTGTGATCTGATGACACTGATGTTCATACGATATACAGGAATAAAAAACGCTGCCAGCACTGTCTTTTTGTGAAAACGATCTTCAAACTGGTAACCAATAACCTCTTCGGGTAACACGAGAACGGTGCGTCTTTCTTTCGTCATTTTCCCGCCTTTTTTGTGAACAAGCCGTCATTTTTGGCAGGAAAGAAAATGAAAATATGATTGGGCTGACGGGTAACAATGTAGGAATTGTGATGCGTTTCGAGACAACAATAGGCACAATTGCGGTTTTTATTTGCGATAGTTGTATTGTGAGACACAGCGGGGGAAATATGTGCGCTGATGACGTCAGCGGCTATTGTGAATGCATTGTAATAAAATATGGTGATAGCATCGAAAATAATAAAATAATACAAGGCGTAAATGACACGCATCCTATTACGCACGGCAGAGTCTCGTACTAAAATTCTAATAATAGATCTAATTATGCCCTCGACAGAAAATTCCAGGAACTCAATTATGCGACGAAGAATCAAGTGATCAGATGGCATGGAGCTCCGGTGATCAGACCGTGGAGGAAGGAACTTCCTCCACGAGCAGACAGTCATTTTGTAAGCGGACACAGTTCAGGCGTGATGCACGTATACTGCCTATAGTCGGTTTGAATTGGTATTTCACGGAAAATGCAAATGTCTTTATTTTTGTTTTTTAATGCGGATCATTTCACTCCACAGAATATGTGTTTAATTGTTGACGTACAGTTTCGTCACAACTTTCTGTCTTTTTGACATTATTAAAAAATGTTCAATTTTTACAGCCCCTACGACAAAAGTACAATGATTTATCAGGTGTAAAAAAGTCAAACTGTATATAGGAAAATCGGTCAAATTGATGTAGGCTCTAACTTAACTTGCTTGTAATTTGAAGTCGGAATTCATTGGTACCCCGAACAATATTATTATTGTTCATCATTGTGTTCATCAGTTTGTATTCCACCAACGTTATTCAAATAGCTGTTTTTAAGTCCCGACCCATGATTATGTGTTGACCAATCACGTGATTAATAATAATTATGTATCGGAAGTGCAAGTGCACGTGCGTATGAAGCGCGCGTACCACGTGTACAGTGGGCGGGGCTTAACTTTGTACATCCGGGTAACTTACGTAGTGATATGTAACTGGTTTCCTGCTTACCATTATAATAATATAAAGCCTTTTATCTTAATGTCTGGTTCGTTAGTGACTTCGTCACACGCGCACGCACCACTGACTGATTACTAAAAAGCGCCCATTGGATAAACACTCAAGTTGCGTTAACTTCCGGTTCCAATCAATTTTCTCCCAGATCAATGGTTCCAATGCTATTAATGTGCAGTGGGCGTGGTTAAAACTGAAGTGACGTCACACTAACGAGCCGGATAGAGCTGGTTACACGAGACCAGCGCGGCCATCATAAATTATGCGCCTTGAAAGTGCCGGATACCAACACGCACGATATTGGTGTCACTTTGACCTCGCAGGTCGCAGTTCATTCACGAACTTTTTATCACCTACGTTAATTGGAAATCCTCCGCTTTCTGGAGCTACTGAGTGGACGCATTTGGTTCAGTTTTCAACAACTTCAAAACTTGCATTAATGTACTGTAGGCTACATAATGTACTAGAAGTCTATCTCAAACAGGTTTCACGTTTTCCTCGGCTACTCTGAAGTGGTCACCTGTATTTCTTGCATGCGACCGGAAACAGCTCAATTTAACGCTGGAAATGGAATAAATCCACCTTAGTTTTCTGCAGTGACCCGGGACGAAAGCTGGCAGATACGTGGATACGTCCTGTTTCAAAATCCCCGCGGCCGCGAGACCCCAGTTTGCTGAGTTTGTGTTTCAAGTGGGCCGTGCACGTCACGCATTGCTGTTAAGTGCATATACATGGTACATGTATGATGTCAGCCAATGTCGCCCACATTGAGGAACGGTAAGTTTTTACACATTTCGTATGGCCCTTTTTATTTCCTCAATGTAATACAATGAACATGGGACGATCAACATATTTCCCTCGTAATGGTATTAGTATCCTCGCATGACTGGCATAACTATGTTAACCACGCGTCGGACGATATCTTTTCACAATGGCTCTGTTTCTTAATGCCAAACGGCATGAAAAAATGGGCAACATTTTCAAATAAAATATTTGGAAGAGGGGATGTGTCCTCAGGCCTCAACCGACAAAAGTCAAAAAGCAAAAAGACTTTCCAAAAGTGATCACAATATTATGTGACTGTTAAGTTGTCAGTTGGTAGGGAAAGGGGTGGGAGTCAGAAATAAAGACACGCCCCTCAAGATTAGCTTTGAAACCGTAGCAATGGTTCAAATTGTGGAATGTTCTAACTCACTGAGTACGACCAACGGTTAAGCTGCGAAAACATGCATCATGCATGGTCAACCACTTTTAAGGAAGGCATTCAGTTGCTGTGATGTGCCCTAGTTCTTAGACCTTTGCCTCTCAAGCTAAACATGCCTGCTTGCACAATTCTAGCGTTGTCTCCTTTAACGCAGTCATCCAATCGTTATTTCCCGGCCGTGACCGGAATGGTCAAAGTTCATTCAAGGACGGCCCCGCCCAACGCCCCTGGATGTTGCGGCCGCCATGAATAAGCGTCGCCGTGCGCCTTCGTTGTTTAATCCCCAGCGACGAGCATATGTCTGTGGTCCTAAATGACCGTAGAAAAATCAATAATGTGGACCGATCGAGTTGCCCGGTTGAGTTTGTCAAATTGGCCCAGAACCGGCGGCTCAACAAGAACACATAGGTTCCTAAAACACCTCCAGGCATTCTGGATACAACATAATTTTTAAGAAAATGTACGTCAAAATCGTTGCGAGTTTCTAATTGTTCTGACTTTTAATGAGGTTTTGAGGAGGTTCGATAAATTGGGCGAGTCTGCATCCTGATGATGTTCAGTAGTTGGAAATTGCATTTTTACGAAAATGTTATTGCACTTGCAGTAGCGCGCAGTGGTTTGAGATAGATCGAGAGTGCATGCAGCAGGTGCAGTAGAATTTGGGAAGATAATTTGGAAAATGATTGTAAATTGTCCGTCAAAGCACGAAAGTATTTCTCTTTGAGGGATTTTCCCGCTGATAAATTTCCAGGGTCATAAAAGCATTGAGAAATGTCTGCTAACGTGTGCGTGTTACGTTTGCGTGCGTGATGAACGGACGTGTCGCTATCATCAGACGATCGACCGCCAGGATTTTTTTCGCTTTGCATTGTGGGTAAGCAAGAAGAAAGAGTGCGGTGCGCCATTGCTCTTTCCGTCGAACGGTGCGCGGAAACCGGCATGTGTCGAACCGACGCCGACTTTGCCAATTTTTTCTCTCATTTGTGAAATTGGGCCTCCACATAGACCATCAGGATTCTCCTAGTAACCCTTGGAAGCATTGTGGTGTGTTCTTGGAGATTTACAGGTGAGTGAAAGGGGGAAATTTTGGGGGTGTTTTGGGGTCGGATGGGGCGGGAGCCGGCCGAATGCCGACCGACGCGCTGCGTCATGTGTCGTGCATTTTGTCCTCGCGACGGGACGAGTGCCAACATTCTTTGAAAACTTTCCCCCCTCAAATGACCCGATACAACTCAAATCCTTCATCTAGGTTAACCTCTGTTAACTCCAGTGTGGTGTCGTGATAGTTTTTGGGGCGAGGTGTGGTTGTTTCGGGCCGTATTTTGAGAGCTTGCAACCGGGAAGTTTTCAGCCAAAATTCGGTTGCCGGCATATTTGCATGGTGGTCGTGTTGGGACCCTTAGGCCCTGCAGCACAGGCACAGCGCCGAGTCTGCATGACGCGACATTCATTGTAAACCGATTGTCATTGTTACCCTGTGTGTTCCTCTTTTATATTTCCCTATTTTTTGTGCAAAATAATAAATGTAAAATGTTAAAGTATTTTTAACAGTTACTTCAATTTTGATGAATTTTGAACTCACTGATTTTGACATGTTTTGACATGTGTGTTGTGCCAAATTTAGTTGCATAACCGTATACACACTTTCCAATCGATTTACCTGCCAATCAATTAATCATAATACATGTATGATGTACTGTATATTTATCAGGCATTTATCACCTTTTTTGAATGTCTGGTCAGGATAGGAATGTTAGGTCAGGAAAACAGTAATTTTTTTAACAGTGAGTGTTTTGTTTGTTTTGTTTACATGGTTTAGCAGACTTTTTGTACATATGTTTTATGCAGCCCTTTTTTGAGGACAGGCATATGGCAGCACTTTTGTGAACTGTACTTATAATCAAAGCCACGTTCAAAATCTGAAAAAGTTACATGTTCTTCCAAATCGAATTTTAAATACCCAACTTAATGCTAATTTACCATGGCATTATTGACCATCACATATTCTGAGCAAAATTGTGATTTTGACCAATTTTTTTTTTGCAGCAATAATGATAAAGTTCATTGAAAATAACTTTTTATGAGGTCATTGTTGTCATGTTAAATGTAGCAATTAGTCAAAGTAAAAATTAAAGGTAAATGTGCAAATGAATGAGTGAGACTCTTAACAAATGACTTAATGTGTGTTCTGTGGGTTTTTTTCAGTCAAGTTTGCAAATTAATTTTAAACCACTTGAATTTTTTTCAGCACCAATTTTAGTTCCATCATGTGTATGTGTTGCACTAGTCCGAAAATTTTGGACTCTCAATACTGTGTATGAGATTCCCAAACATTAAGGTATTGAAAACATGCAAAACAAGAAAATAGACTGGCACCTGAAACAACCAGTCCAACAACCCTTCAGTACTGCATCAATCAACTGTCAGTTAACTGTGCCAAAAGAAATATCTAGGATGTCAGGTACTAGTCTAGCTATTTCTACACATTTCCCCATAGTTAGCCACCAGACTAATGACATTGAATGAAGAGGGCAGTCTTTCAAACAGTTGGACCATGGTTGGACATGCACCAGTCTAGTCTTTAGCCTCATTTTGAAATCACTTGACTTCCCTCTCATGTGCAAAATATTGAAGAAAAGTCTCCTTTACAAATTGAATTGAGTCTTTAAATTTGGTTGGTGAAATACTGAGGACCTTTTCTTTGCCCGTTGAAAATTTAGGAGAATTTTGCTAGCTAAAGAGTGAGTAATGTTTTGCATGTTTTTCAGTACTCAAGGTCCCAGTCTAGTGTTGAACATGTGCTGTGAACTGTATCATATACATGTACATGCCTATTATTAATAATGCAGTCAGTTTACTACTGGCGCTTTCAATCCATTTGTGTACAATGCACAATAAAGAGTCAAGTGTGGTATGAGATGACAATGACATTACCATCGACATTGTACTTAAGAGAGAGAGGGGCATGTTAAAGGGGCACTAAGCCCTGAAGTCCCTGAAAATTTCATGTTTTGGATTGTTTACTTGGGCCAAAAAAACCAACAAACAAACAGTTTTGCTTCCGATTACATGGCATTCGAAAATAGGGTAGGTAGGTAGGGCATTTTTGGGGGGGGGGGGGGATTTTTTGTGTGTACGATCATATTGAAACATCTGCGTGCAGTCATGGGTACAAGGTAGTAATTGATGGTTTTGGGTGTTTTTTCCTCATTTTTCCCATAAAAAATTAGGGTAGGGGATGTCAGCATAGGGTAGGTAGGGAAATCGGAAGCAGAAGTATTTTTGTTGTTGGCCTTATCCTATTTCAAACATCTGGTTGAAAGGACACCAACCTAATGTCTTACTGTTCCCGAGAAAAGAAAAAAAAACCCCGGTTGTTTAACATCGGACAAGACGGAGTACGCATACATTTTTCCTGTCATTTTCAGTCAATGTGCGATACACTTTGTGTGTGTCACATAATTATACACAGCACCAATGCACAAATGTGGTTTCTTACACGTCCGCAAAAGGGGGAACACTTAACGGATGGAATCCCAACCAGCATGAACAGCCGATTTTTGGGGTCGCAAAAGTGGACCCCGAAATTTGTTCTCGCATGAGTAACACCAGAATAACACAAAAACGCGCATTTTTTAAAGGGATAGTTGTGTGGATGTTTATATCCTACTTTTAAATGTTCTTTCCGATTAACATCATTTCGTTCAAGGCGCGTTTTGTAGCCCAGTTGGGCGTATTCCAGAATGTAGAGTCCCTTTAACATAACATCATCTAGTAACTATAAGGACGGATCCCACTCCTGACACCATGTAACGATGGATGCAATGCACTTATAAATAACTGACACTGGGAGACTATGTGTGTGTGTATTCAAGATGGCTGTGTACTTGACCCAGTTACGGCCCGTCAATAGAGGGCGGTATATACATTTAACAGACCTCATGATACATTCATTACAGTAACCATTCACAAAGACATCTTCTTGGTGAAGTACTTCCGTGTAGCATAAAGCAGACATGAAGCAGTAAACACAGAGTAATTTGTTTCTTTTGTTTTCCTTTCGTTCAGATTGTTTGACCCCTGCACTTGCAACCATCACCATGACCGACATGGGTGTTCATGACACCCAAGCCGACATCGCTAAGGGCCAGGAGGGACCGGACACCCAAGCCAAACAGCCGGACGTCACGGTCCTTCACCCACCCATGAACCCCGCCCGGCATGGCATCCAACAGATCGTGGACTGCTTCCGATTCGGCACTCCCTTTCTGAAGCAGCTGATCCTACAAGAAGCAGATGTGATATACGAGTGTCGCGTCTGCCGCAGCTTGTTCCGTGGCCTGTTGAACTTTGTCGAGCACAAGAAGTGCTTCTGTGTTGAGCGTGTCAGTTCAGACATTAATCTTGTGGGGAAACGGCAGAACACCGATGCAAGAGAATATGGGATTTCCAACGAAGAAGCAGCTAGCATCTTATCTTGGGGTGCACCTGCAGCGAAAAAAGACATCCGGAAAAAAGCTGAGAGTGCATCATCTAAAGGTGAGACCTCCAAGGTGTCCAGCGCGGAAGATGTATACGATGATGACGAAAATGACAAATTTGTTATGCTTCGTCCGATCCCAACTACCTCAAAAGCTGTCGAACAGCAAGTAGTCAGGCCTGAACAAATCCTTCATGAGGAGCAAATCAATAGACTTAGTGCTTTCAAGTCTCTGAGAGATCAAGGCGAAGACACTTCAAAAATTGTCGGCGAGATAACCATTCGCCAAGCGGCCAAAGCAGGGAGAGTCGCAGTTCCAACGTCTGTGGATAAACGAGAAACTCTCCACACTTTACTCAAGACAGTGAACTCAACTTTTTACGTTGAGAAAGGTTCATCCCCTCCGTCAGACATGAGTGGGAAGAAAGACACATTGAGAGTGGATGTGGACACCCCCAAGTCTGCCATCAGCCCGACAGCCTCTCGAACAAGTGTTTCCCCACGTGTTCCTCAATCAGACAAGAAGGCTAGTAGTGTCTCCCCAAGACAGAAGAAGGCTGCGACAACGCCTCGTCCATCTGCACAGCAGCTATCTTCTAGAAACATATGCAAAGTCTGTAAGAAGAAGTGCAAGAACTGGACGGCTCTTGCATGGCATATGAGGATCCACAAAAAGCCTTTGTTCAAGTGCCCTCTGTGCCAGTACCGCAGTCCATCAGTTTACAATGTTCGCCGTCACATCCAGGCGTTGCACAACTTGTCCACGGATCGTGTGGATGAGCTCCTGAGTCGCAAGATCGAAGAGAAGGGATCGGAAGTCAGTGCTGAAAGCAAGAGTGCACAGAACAATAACGACAGTAGCTCCCCGCCGGCTTGCGACATCTGCTTCAAGACATTTGCAAACCGACGGAATGTAGCTCGTCACAAGGTGATCCATGAGCGGGAGAAGTTGCAGGCAGAGGGGAAGTACACGCCAGCATCTAACGCCACCCAGGAGGAAATCGCACGAGGGAAGGTGATGCAGACCATGGATGAGAAGAACATGCGTTGTCGTCGATGCCACAAGCAGCTTTCAACTGTCCGCCGATTGCAGCAGCACTGCTGCAACCACTTTGGCTACAATCGCTACCGATGCCGCATGTGTCCTTACGAGAATAACGACTATACGCAAATGCGCCGTCACATGATGGGCAAACATGGCCGGCAGTTCCGTACCATCCAGCAAATCTCGGAGGCCATCAAGTCCATGAAGGTTGGAGTCTGGATCAATCTGACTCAGAATCAAAACTCGGAGGACGCTGACGCTAAAAAGGCAAGCACCTCAACGAGCAAAGCATCAAAATCGGAAGACAAGAATCCGAAACAAGGAGCTTCAACAAGCAAAGCTGGAAGCTCTACCCCCAAACAGGGCACTACGGCAACAAAGCAGACTCCTTCAACTGCAAAAGTAACTAGCTCTGCAGTGGAAAAAGTCAGTAACAAAGGAATAGAGGATGGGAAAGCCAGCGTATCCTCATCGCCAGTGAAAGTGAAGACAGAGTCTGAACCCAAGAAGGTCGCAGAGAGCCCTTCAAAGGATGTACCTTCCTCTTCGTCAGCCAGCTCCCCAGGAACCTCCAGGAGATCTTTAGTGGATACTGTCGCAGCAGGGAAGGAGCGAGAGACACCCATGCGCCAGGCAAGACTTAATCATCGTAGCGTGTCCCCAAAGGGACCCCAGGAGAAGGAAGAGGAAGAAGACAAAGCCCTGCTTCAGATGATGATGGACAAGAAGAACATGAAGTGTCTCAAGTGTAAGAAGCGCTTTCAGTACCACAGCTCCTTGCTGCGACACACCCGCATCCACCTCTTGGAGGAATCCTCCTCATCGGAGCAGGGAGGAACCAAGAAGAACCGCGAGTCTGCCTCCAAGAAAGCCCAGGCCATCAAGAGCCTGATCAACCCGAGTCAGCTGCGATGCCTCAAGTGTCGCAAACGCTTCACCAGCATGAGCACCCTCAAGCAGCACGTCGGCCGCCATCTCGGATACAACACCTTCAAGTGTCGCTACTGCGGATACTTGTCGCATAACTACTCGTGGTTCAAGAACCACCTGATCATCAAGCATTCTAATCATGTTGACAATGCTAGTGATCTGGGTCAGCTTATAGGCAGCATGAAGACCAAATGAATTTACTGAGTTTTTTTCCAAGCAAATATTTTTTTCTCTGGCAGTGCTTGGTTATTTTCAAATTCATAATTTTGGTCCAACAAAAAAACAATCATCAAGCTTGTCAGTGTAAAGAAGCAAAGTGTAAAAAGGGTGGAATTTGGTTTTCTGTCACAAAATATATTATTGTACATAAAAAGAGTTACTGTCAGATTCACTTCATACTCACCTGTGAATGACTCGTATATTTTTAAATGGTTATTCATGACCCAATTTTAGCATGTAAATGTACATTGTACATATCCCTTTTCTACAATTTGTTAGCCTTACCCTCTCCAAATCAATCAAATCGAAAATCAAAATCACCAAAAAAGCTTGACAAGTATTGAAAATAGGTCTCGTTCAAATAACGTCATTTCCTACAGACCATCCACGTGCATCGGCATTTTGAGCATCAACTTGCATAACGCGATGCGCGTTATGCAAGTTGTGTTCGAAATACAATGCAGCCGATGCGGCTGCATTGTATTTCGAACACATTTGAGCAACAAGCGTGCGTGTTTTCAACACTGCGCAATGCGTGCTTGATTGCGTAAAATACGCAGTTTCAGTTCTCCTACAGAGATGGCCGTCATTGAGCGAGCCCTATAGGTCTTTTAGATATCATTTCTATGTGATTTATCTGTGTATCTTTAAACAGTGCCCAATAATATCACAAATTACCACTTCTACTTTTTTTCTCAGTGGGTTTGTCAGTGAAATGTTTCATGTTGAAAATTTAATCAAGGGAAACATTCACAATGTGTTTCAACTTATGAAGTGTATCTTGATTGTCTATCTTGAAGTTATTTGTGAGACAAAAAAAAGAATGATTTCAATGTACTTAAAAACTTTTCTACCTGATCACTGAGACTGATTTTTTTTTATCTGGTTTGTACGGTTCAAAGCCAAAATGATATTTGTTGCCGCTCCATGTATTGTGTCGCCTAAGGCCAAAAAAAAAAAAGTCTCCGGTTTCTGGTATGGAGCTTTCCCAAAAAGTGGTGCGGCGACGCGGCTTTTTTTTTTTTTTACCCGTTTTTTTTTCTTCAGATGTCAGCTGATGACTGCAAATGGTGCCCGACTAAACTTAGTGCAAATATATGGGAGTCCAGAGAGGCCACATAAAGCTTATTCTCGATCATAACCCCATCTAAAAACACGTTAAAATTGTGCAGCAGCAGGATTCCAGTCAAACCAGTGAGTTTGAGACATCATCTTTTATTGAAAAAAAACCTTTTTCATTTTGCCGACGCGCATGGCTACGGCGACGCGTGCGCATACCAGAAACCGGAGACTTTTTTTTTTGGCCTAAAGGAAGTTTTGAGAGACACTAACCAGTCCTAAATTCTGTATGACCATTCCGTAGACCCGTATGTTAAAGTTTGGAAAAAATGTATAACTTCTACATGCCTTCATGGATTTTGATGAAACTTGGATGCAGTGACCCTTGGATGGGAAGACATACTTCTTCATCGGATTACTGAGGTCAAAGGTCATGTAGGGGTCATTAGAGGTCATTCAAATATGCTTCAAGTGTTTCTCTTTGTCTACAGAATTTGATGGATTTTAATGTTGCTTGGATGGAGTGCTCCTTGGATTGAAATTCATTGTAACTCTTCCGAAATTGCAGGTCAAAGATCATTTAGGTGTCATTTGAGGTCGTTTAAAAATGCACAAAACTTGACTTTTTGTAAGAGCACAAAACATATAGGGATTGACCGCAGAAATAGGTGATACATCGTCGCGCCAGTGCAACAAGGTCGTAACTCCATTGTGCAACAAAGTCGTATCTCGCGCGATACGCTCAGTGCAACAAGGTCGTACTCGACGTCGATATCATTGACTTTGTGTGTACATCCGGGTTGTTTTAAGTGAGATACGACCGTTTGACATTCTGAAACTTGCTTTTCATGGACGGCCCATTTTAGGAGATATGACCTTGTTGCACAGACATGACGACATGCAGTCCACGGAACAGATGTATGTTTTACAATCAAATTGAACAGCATGTTCTTTTCAGCATGTTCTTTTCAACTTCAGGAAACTTCCTACCAGTGTTTTAGTTGAGTCTATCACAAGTCCATCACAAGTTCAGTCGCAAGTAACAGGCTATGAACAATAACAAAGAAATGGTTCAATTTAAAGCCTGAGTCCATCATTTGCAGCTATCCAAAAAGTAACTGGCGTAATTATTGTTGAAAAACATACTTGGTTGAAAGATAGTAAGGGGACTAAACTCCCTGTGAAATTATTCTTTATGGCAAGCTGTCATTTTGAAGAAATCAACGAAAGAAGGCTTTTCCAACGGTGCTTCTTAAGACGCACCGTAGGAAATTCAAACTAGTAGTTCGTTTTGTTATTCGGCGAAGTGCGCGCAAACATTGGCACGATGCACCCGCTCGCGCGGTTGCTATAATTCGTCGGATCAGTGCTGGACATCGGCTAGCTGCAATCGGCTCAGTGAGAACGTGTCTCGGACGCTGAATTCAGGCCCATTTCAAAACATGATGCAGCAACTTTTGATTTGAAATCGAGACCCTAGAATGCTGTTTTTCTCGAAAAATGCAGCTGAAGCTGAGCTGAAGCTTACTTCATCAGATTGGTTGTTTAGCATCCTTCTTCAGATATTGAGCACTTTTGTTGCTTCAAACGAACAAAATGCACAAATTACAAATGATGGACTATATCTATAATGGCTTTTGACTTGAGACTGCATGAGTTGTAATGGACTTATGTCGACTTGTGATGGACTCCAGTACAACACTTTTCTGACCCATACTACTGTAGCTTTATACTCCATGATTGGAAATTGGAAATCTCTTTGCTAGTTTTTTCTGACAACCACACATACTCATGAAGGAGATTATCACTGCTTTTCTCATGTAGACGATAGATAGAAAAAAAAGAGTTTTATTTTTTAATATGCGGTGCAATTTGCTGTGAAAATCTTGCTTGAAAAATGATAGTTTGACTGCACTATTTTTTGTACAAAAAACCTGCTGAGTCACTCATGTACAAAATATGTATCTTTGTTTTGTTAAAATGAAATTGTGGACAGTGGTATTTCAGTTTTACAATGTAAAAACAGTGTTTTATTTTTGAAGGAATAAGTGAGTGAAAGAATTGTTTCTTTTTGTAAAGTTTTACTTATTTTGCACCAGAATTACAACTATTGAAAGGAACTCAGTTAAAGAATTAACAAAGGTGATTTGGCTTTGAATTTAAGGAATTGCATATTCACAAATATAATTATACTCAACTATCAGTTGGTTTTGGGAAGAACTCTTATACGGTTATTCTTATTGGAGTTGAAAAGAGGCAGCAGCCTTAGCAACTGAGATTTCATTGGCTGGGAGCCAGGATGAGTTTTCCTTCTCTGTGTTGTGATTGGCTGAGCTCACAGAATGTATCGCACCCTCTAAGTGTGCATTCATGAATATTCAAATTTAACTCATAAATATTTATATTGCACTTGAATATTTAAATTACATGCACTCGCCAGTGTCTGATTTCAATCCAGCGAATGAAGGCAATAAGCCATTTGCGAAGAACGTATACCCTTTGCGAGATAAATTTGAAATAACATCTGGTACACTGACTTGCTCATAATGCTTGGCACGTTTTAACTTTTAATTCTCCAGACCAAAGGCACTGTTGCTATATCACATGATTTGGGGCAAGCTCTTGCATAGTTACGTAAGAGACGCTCAGCATCAATACATTGCTCACAATGGGTGAGAATGGCACATAGCCGGAGCTGGGGGTTGCTTTATAAGGCTTGCCCCAAATCACGTGATATAGCAACAGTCTCTTTGGTCTGGCGAATTCAAAGTTAAAATGTGCTAAGCATTTGAGCAAATCTGTGTACCAGATGTTATTCAAATTTAATTCGCAAATGGTTTATTACATGTATTGACAAAGTTCCCAAGTATGTATGAATAGCGCCCTCGTATGTTGAATGTATTGTTGCTTCATTGATATGAAATTTTATTAACCATGAATATTAATTGTGAGTTAATAGGTTAATTGTGAGTTTCCTTTTAGCATTATTGTCGCACATATGAATCCCTCAAATTTGCAATAAAATTAGATTTACAAAAAAAAAATGGCTGTAATTTAAAAAACAATAGAAAAGTTATAGAATGTATCTTTATGTTATACGAATGAAGTAAAATTTATTTCAGAGATTTTGACATTTTGCAGAGAAATGATGTTGATTTTATCCGATAGCGTATTGGACTAGCTATGGTCATGTGACACATTGAGACTGGTAACTTAGATTTCGGAAGAATCCTTAAGCATTGTCTTAGCTTCAGGGTACTAGATAATGCTGTTGCATGAGATGTAGATTTATTTAGCTGAGTATACAAAATGGTTCCAAGAAAAAATCCTACAAATTTATATTATTGCCTGTTGAATTTGCCATTATAATATACTGTAGAATTATGCCCTTTTTCACTTGCGTGTATTGAGAAGAAAATATTGTCTAATTCATAAAATAAAATATATTCACCCTAGGACCGAAGAGCCTAACCACTTGTTTTTGCATTTTAAAAAAAAAGTTTGCAATTTAGTAATTACAAGCAAATTTCAATATTAAATATTAAATTTCTCTATATTCTGGCATAATTTTGATTGAGTGTGAATTATTCTTGTTCAGCTATTAAAGTTACTATTATTAATTATGTAGATGATGAACAGATTTTGTATTTTTCCTCCCCAAAAAAGCGAGTATTGAATGTTTTCATATTTGACTGCATGCTATAGACTACAGAGAGTACAATTTAATAAGATATAACCAAAGAAGCAGATAAAAGTTTCCTTCAATGTGAATATTTGTGATATATTCTTTCATTCTTCAAATAGTGAACAATTCAATATTCAGACATGTATTATCTCTGTATACTCCATCTGTATTTGGAATAAAAGTTTTAAGAAAAAAAATGTGCTGTAGTTTTTTTTGTGTGTTTTGATTACGTAACATGCCCTTTCTGAGATTGATCAGAATTGACCTATCGCGTTCGAATCGCGTCAACGCAGCTTGTGAAATATTGTCAAATTGCATCATATACCAATGGACGTGCAACGCGCACAATCTGAGACAAACAAAACTAAGTGTACAAAAAACTCCATAGGGTTGTCTAAGGGGCATGGCTAGCTCGCAAACGGCGATAGGTCAATTGTTAGATTCGATAAATGTTTGTAAAAATGAACTCGTACAAGAGAACATACAACATGCTGGGTAACAATCTTTTATTAAAACCTTAACTTCATCTGCTCACATACTTTGACATGGATGTTATTTTATTCACAATACACTTATTACTGTTTTAACAGGTAGGGTGTAAAAAGGGCTATTCAAACCTACAATTCTTTAAACTTGCATTACAATATTTTTCAAAAGAGCCATCTTGCCAATAAAATGTAATCTTGTAGAATAACAGATCGCATGCCCGCAATGGGGTTAAATTGTATAGAACTTCTTCAAAGGTTAGGAGAAACTTTCAAATCTGAGATCAACAAAGCATCTTTAATCTAGTCTATATTTGATGGTGTTATTATTCATATTAAAATAACAATAGATGTGTGTTTAATTTAAAGGGATTGTTAAACGGCATTACATGTACTACACATCATCTATAAATTACTCTCCATAATCAACCGTGCACCATCTGTTGTTCTACAACACCTGAATAAATCCCCGTCATCTGATTGGTGGATCGTTGATCACATGTCATTGAATTATTCGTACCAATGCACGGCGCGCAGCGCACAGTGCAATGGAAGTACTATTGCACTGTGATTAGAAGTACCATTGCACTGACACTGCACATGTTGCCGAAGGTGGCGCTGTGGTGTTTAAATTGGCAATACAAATTCTGGACTTATTGAATTGTTTAAGTTCTAAACTTATGGAAAAGTTTTAAATTGAGATAAATTGAATATGATAGTTCTCAACCTGTTGAACAGTTTGCATAAATTAAATATGATAACTCTGAACTTGTCAAACTTGTAAACAATTCTTAACTTGAATAAATTGGCTATTAAAAGTCAACCAATCAGATGACGAGGAGTTATTCAGGTGTTATATAAAACAAATAATGAATGTTTCACGTTCGTGCAAAAGAAAGAATAATTTCATGAGGTGACAGATGAAATGTTCCATTCCACTTGGCTTCGCCTCATGGAATGGAACATTTCATCTGTCACCTCATGAAATTATTCTTACCATTGCACTCACAAACATTCCTTATTTGTATACCGACATACATACTCATGTGATGATGCCTAAATAGTACAAAAAAATACTGTGTGGCACTAAAAACAAGAAGTTATATATTACTGAAAGACAATTCAACAGTATTAAGACTAATACATGTATGTAAATTTATCTTACAATTTGGAATATTCTACAGGCATGAGAATCTTCCTGTTTAAACAGGAATTCCTGGTTTTGGTTTTGTTTTTGGGGGCCCAATTTTCCGTGTTTTTATTTATGTTGAGACCGTTTTGGGGCTTTTTGCCTGATTTCACTTTTTGCCCCCCGTTTCTCCACATCTTTTTCCCCTGTTTTTCCACAAGTTTCCTGTTTTTTTTTCATTATATTCATTCTCATGCCTGTCATTAAAGTCTAAATCAGCTTACAGCAAGGAAAAACGGGGTGAGGATGTTAAGGGTTTTAATAATAAAGTGATTATTCTTACAATTTTATGCTTCCACATTCCAATTTCTCTCTTTTTAAAAAAGTATATACTGTATAAAATAGGACCAAAAAAAAGTGTTTGTAGGGTTTACGCTTTTTGACTGTTTCTCAACTTCTCAGTTGGTTTCATGCTAACCAAGATATTAAGCCTCTCTGTACTGATGACGTCACACTTTGTTTACATGTGTGCTTTCTTAAGGGAGCCTGGTGGGGACAATGGTTTTGTAGCCCCATAAAAAAAGTGCACAATAAACAAAGTGTGATGTCATCGGTACAGAGGCTTATTTGGTAAGCTTTTTTTTGTCTAAACAACTCCAAACCGACTCTGCAACAACCTTTGCCTGCAACATCATGTCCTGAACCAATAAAAAACCAACATCTGAAAATTGATTGCACACTAAATAATAGGCATTTTGAAGGTAACTCTTTGCAGTAAACATCTTAACAACTTTGAGAACTAAACCAAAACTTATGGTATATGACCTTTAATCAATCACGATTAGCAGTATTAAAGGGAATATACAACATTTGCAAACATCGAAAAATTTAATTACATGTACCAAGTTTTTATAAAATACCTTACTAGGATGCTGGGAAATGACAGTCTAAAGCATCCTGTAAAATTATGGCATCTGGTGTGTAGTCCTTTTCAAGAAAATGGTAATTTTGTGTACATTTCCAACGGTGGTCGGCTGACCACCGTTGGAAAAACCTCACTATTTTTCAACTACTGCTCCAAATTTACCATTTTTTTCCAGTCCAAATTTTGTTTGCTATTGGTAACATGTTCATGAAAGGGTGCAGGCCAGCTAGACTGGTTCCCTTACCTTACAATTTTCCAGCATCTATAAATTGATCCATTTCATCTTTAGTGGAGTCAGGGAACCAGACTACTTGAACATTTTGGTTTTCTTGGTTTTTCCAGCATTTTCGAACACAAAACTTCAAACAAAAGAGTGTTGCAATATTTGATTTATAATACTTACCCCTCAAATCGTTCATTTCTGAAAATTACAGCAAAAGCCAATGATGTACATTCCCTTTAAAGAGATTTCAATTTAACTTTATCTTCACACAGAACTGCCAATGCAAGGAGCCAGTGACGTTGTGCACATTACAGTATCTGAAAGTGATGGTAACCGACTGGCCATCTTGAAAACCATGTGATCTGCACCCCTCACCGGACAAAAGGTAAAGCTTGCATTTAACCTTTGACCCTAGTTGACCTTTGACCTCAGAGAGTTAAGACCGATCCAAAAAATCATGAGAACGAACACCACCTAGAGGAATTACTGTTAAAATAGCTCCGATTTCAACACAATGTGTAAACGCTTTCATTAAACAAATATCCCAATACAAGGGCCAACATAACACGCTATCAAGAAATAAATACTTTTGTTTATTCTACTGGCTTGACAATATTTGGTATTAAAAGTAACATTTCCCAGTCAACTTCATCGAGTAAAAGTTCCGACATGCTTTTTGTTTAGGCCACAAAAAAAGGCTCCGGTTTCTGGTCCGCGCACGCGTCGCCCTAGCCATGCGCGTCAAAATTTAAAAAAAACCTTTTCAATGTAAGATGATGTCTCGAAACCACCAAACTCACTGGTTTGACTGGAATCCTGCTGCTGCACAATTTTAACGTGTTTTTAGGTGGGGTTACGATCGAGTATAAGCTTTATGTGGCCTCTCTGGGCTCCCATACATTTTGCACTAAGTTTAGTCGGGCACCATTTGCAGTCATCAGCCGACATTTGAAGAAAAAAAAAGATAAAAAAAAGAGAAAAAGCCGCGTCGCAGCACCATTTTTGGGGCAAGCTCCATACCAGAAACTGAAGACTTTTTTTTGGGCCTTACTGTCAATGAGCATTACGTGCTATCAGAGAACCATACAAATGTTTCAAATAAATACCCAAAAAATTATGTTACAATTAAATACCCCAAATATTTTACAATGAATGTTCTAAAATACTGAACATTAAGCTTCCTACATCCATATAAAAACTGATAAAATAAGTTAAATACCGAATTAAAGGAACTAATAGTACAGATTTCCCGAATTTATCCCTGCAAAAATTAAGTAAACAGCTAAGAATGTGATACGGTAGTTACCAAATATGCATTGTTGAGGTGTATGTGGAATATAAACTGATATTTTTTTGTGGTACACTTCACATCAACAGCAGTCTAGTTAGCACACGGTCTCTATTTATAACACAAAAAGATTACTGTTCATTTCACTTAAAGGTAGAGTACATCATTTGTCATTTGTGCATATTTTTTTTTCATTTGAAGTAACAAAAGTGCTCAAAATCTAAAGAAGGGTGCTTAACAACTAACCTGATGCATTCTAGCTCAATGAATGCTGTATATTCTGAGAAAACAATATTCTAGGATCTCGATTTCAATTCAAAAGTTGTCGAGTCATGTTTTGAATTGCTTCCGAAATTGGCGTCTGGGACACGTTCTCATTCAGCCGATTGCAGCTACGCGATGTCACACACTGAACCGATGAATTGTGTGTCATGTTAACACTTAGGCACACCCATTCACGGCTTCGCCGAATTAAAAACAAACTACATGGACTAACGTAAATTTCCAAAAATGCGTCTTTAGACGCATCTTTGGAAATCATCTTCTTTTGTTGTTTTCTTCAAAATGACAGCATGCCACAAAGAATCATTTCACAGGGAGTTTAGTGCCATTACTATCTTTAAACCAAGTAAGCTTTTCAACAATAATTTGGTCAGTTACTTTTTGAATAGCTGCAAATGTATTTTCTACCTTTAAGGGTTTTTTAAAAACAACACATGAAATAAATTGCTCTTTACTGAACCATGATCATCATACTTAAAGACACAAATAAATGCTTCAGTCTACAAGGAGATAATAAAAACGTTTTCATAAAATAAATCGAGGAATAAAAACATGAAATCTGCTTGTGCATATTGTGCGTACTCACTCCAAGTGCAAAACAAGAAAAATGACGTGAAGTTACAATTGTGTTTACAGAAACGTATTTAGGGGGCAGATTTTTAACAACATTCATCTTTTGGCATTCTCGAGGTACAATTTTAGCACGCATGTAAGAAAAAAGGTTTGATGTTTTAAAATCAACATATGCATTGATAAAATGGATGTACTTCGTAAAAGGAATGATTTTAAGTACGCTTACACCAATCGTGCAATAATAAAAACAAAATCACTACAAACTTGATCAATACAGCACCTGAAAAAAACAACAAAAAACCAAAGCAACAATATGAGGTCGTATTAACTGTGCGAGTTACTTTTTTCACACTAAGCACACACATTTTGAGGGGAATTCACCAGAAGTCAATTGGGATATCAGAGCCAATAACTTTCCGTTACGATTCGAAAACATGAAAATAAACGGACGGAATAAAGTTTCTTTCTTGAGAGAGACCGGGACCTGGAAGCAACGAGCTCGGAATTTGTTCAAGTATGATGCTGAAATCACAGGGAAATTTTTCAACCAATTTTAGTTTATCTTAGTTCCTATTTTTTTTGGCTGAAACGAACCTTCCCCGGTTCACATTGGTTCCCAAATGTAAATGCATGACAGCAGCTGGATACCAGCTTCGTGTAAAATTGAACCTTTTTACACATGCTATTGGTAATTTCTGAAAGGGAAAGTACATGGCGAGTTACAAAAAACGAAACCCAAAAATGTCGGGACTATTGTTTTAGTGACTTTCTGCGTGTAGCATTTTCAAAATCTAGGATATGAAAGCCTAATTCATAAGCTTTCTTTTAGTACAACAATCATTCAAATCACTCATGTACTTTCCAAGTTACTGAATTTTAAACACAAGCACAGTTTTAAAGTTCTGACCACGGATCACAAAAAAGAGTGCGTTCTTTCAGCAAAACGAAAACAATTCACACACATTCCTATAAGATTTTTTCGTTATGCTGAAAGAACACTTACCTTTTTGGGATTCGTGGACAGAACTTTAAAGCAGTGGTTGTGTTTAAAATTCAGTAACTTGAAAAGTACATGAATGATTTGAATGATTCTTGTACTAAAAGAAAGCTTATACTAGATTTTGAAAGCACTACTTGCAGAACTTCACTAAAACAATAATCCCGACATTTGGGTTTCGTTTTTTTTACTCACCCTGTATATTGGCTCTGATGTGGTTTCCCTGTTGGCTTAATTACGTAAAATTTAACCTCTGTTTAACTACTCCACCAAAAGGGTATATATTTTGTTGTTAATAAGCTAAAATCAGAGAACGATTTGTGCAATGCATGCTGGGAAGATTACAAAAATCAGGGGTTGTGCACTGTCGCTGATTCATGGCGTTACTCTTGTGCGGCTGAAGTGGAGACTAGTTTGCTTGTTGATACACAATAATGTCACGCAGTGGTTGGTTATAGTCACACACATCACAACAGTCGTGCATTGTATAAAGATGCTACGGGTAACTCGCTAACTCAGGAGAAATCAGTTTTGTCATCAAATCGTGGTAACTACGCCCTCTGTTGCCTGATATTGTCCAGTCAGTAACACCTTGTATTGCTCGGTAACTAGCGCTACTATCATCACTTGTAATTCAGTATCTGGCGCCCTCTATCATCAAGTACTGCCAAGTGACTAGCGCTCTCTATCGTCTCACTCAGTTGGGTGTCTGGCGCCCTCTATCAGCCCATGTTGTCCAGCACGGTCTGTGCCAGTTGCTGTATCTGCAGCGGCATCGATGGTCTCTGCTGCATTCCCTCGAGTAATCGTGGGATCGCACTCTCCCCGAACGCGGTGCGGAATGTGGCATCTGTCGAGAGAAAAAGCACAAGCATGCATAAACAGCCCATAACAACAAGGATCCTCTGGATTTCTGAGGAAGACACGTTGATGCACAATTCCCATGGATGGCTGCATCAGAAGTACTCGTAGTAATGTTGGGGGCTAATCATTCTAACTCGCAGCTGAGAACCTGAATTGCGAAGGACACAGCTACAACATTAGTCTGAGTATCACCCGTTATCCACGGAGCAAGTCTCCTGTATCACGTCTGATATGTCTAGACATGCGGATATATGCAAGCCGCGCGCCATGATGCGCAACAGGTGAATGACCGAAGACCCGATGTAGAAAGTGCCCACTGATTGGTCAAAATCTAGAGGTCAAGAGGCGGTTGTCTTGCCTAATTTATCAGTGAATCTGCTCACATATCATAGACCACGGCGAATAGACTACTACAACGTGGTCGAGCCAAAGAAATGTAAAGGCGCCTTTGGCAGCCGCCATACGACCCAAGTCTGACCACGAAGCACAACCAGAGATCGAAAGTGTTTGATATTTGCAGAGGAAGGAAAACCGGAGGGCCCAGAGAAAAACCCCTGTGGCACAGGAGAGAACCAACACACAACTCTACTCACATATGGTCCTAGCCGGGAACGAACCAGGGCCACAGTGGTTAGAGGTGCTTTACGCACTAGCCACGCATGCCACAAGTTTGGTTATGGCTTGTAATTTCACACATGCGACTAAGGAAGCGGCTGGAGCCATTTCCCATAGAGACGTGCGTGACTGCTAGTCGTAGCCAAATAATTCGGATGCGGCCTATGACACAGGTGTCAAGCCACTTCCATAGGGGCATGTGTAATAGCAAGCAGTAGACTGTCATACGGACGCAGCCTTAGTATTGGGTTGATGTTTGATTGTTCATGGCCGTCTTTTATTGTTTTACCTTTCAGAAGTTGTAGACTGGTCCACAAGCCGATGTGTATGAAGCTAGGGTCTGGGTGTCTGGCGAAACGCTCGATGTATCGCAACAGACCCAGGATGTTAGCAGTGATCAGCTCTGGCTTCAGATCTGTTGATGAGGATCAGAGGTAAGGGTCTATGAATATTAGTCAAAAATTCTCTGTTACTGATTTCCTGGAATGGACCATTCAGGATTAGGCCATAAGCCCTTCCCACCTGTGGTTTCTGCATATTCATTATCTTAACAATCAAACCTCACAGGAAGATGTAACCAGTACATGTAGGTCACTGTAAAGAAGCAATGAAAGGTAAGGAATGAAGGTCAATATTCATTTGGAATTCTCTGTTATCTATTTCACGGAATTGGACCGTTCCGGATTAGGCCATGCGCCCCGCCCACCCTCTGGTCTGTGTACATATCTCAAAGTGTTTTGGATCGAGTTGGACTGAGCTGCATGTACATGTACCATGGACACTTGATCAAAAGTCGTGAACTAATTAATCAATGCAACTGTTTGAAGGAACACTGACAGGCAGAGAGGGTTCATTGTATGTATTTGCTGGAAAAAGTCACGCTTTGCAAAAACTGGTTACAAGCCAAAAATCATTATGTTAACATTCAATATCCACAACCTTACAGCATGATCTGACCAATAGTAAACTATATGTAGGATCTATCACTGCATATTCATTATGTTAACATTCAATATTCATAACCTCAAAGCATGATCTGACCAATAGCACCCTGTATGAGCAGCATATCTGAACCAATAGTAAACTGCATGTGAGCTCTATCACTGAATATTCATTACCTTGTAACACCAGTTGACCAATGGTACCAGCGCTGTTGTACTGCACATCTGAATGATGTGAGTTGGCAGCCAGACTGATCAGTTTGCTGAACACCTTCCCCTCTTGGGCGTTCACAAGGATAGCTTTGGCTTGTTCTGAAAATAAAAGACCACATAACGTTAAATAAGGAGCTATTTGGTTTGAACTAGAAAGATGGTTTGCACCGCCACAGGCAGTCAATTGCGCTTGTATGTTGACACGGAATTTAAAACAGTGACTTTATTACGGCTGCTGAGACGGCTTTGCTCAATTTCGCAGCTCGAGTAAAACTAAACAGTAAAGTCTGTCACGAGCTAATGTGGCCCATCAGGCCGGCGTTTATCTCCGATTTCAGTAGCATGAAACGACTGAGAATATTTCTACTCCCCCTGGATGGGATGCTAGTCCATCGCAGGTTACTCCCCAGCTAAAGCCGGTACCCATTTATACTCTTGGGCAGAGAGAGGCAAGTGGGGTGAATTGGCTTGCCCAAGGACACAGCATATGACCAGCAGCTGGAATCGAACCCCTGACCCTCTGATCACCAGTCACGAACCCTAACCGCTAGGCCACACTCCCCAGCTAGAGTAGGAAGGCAAAATGACACTCACCATCCGCAGACAGAACAGCCAGGGCAGCTGTCAGCTCAGACTGCACGGCTAACGGCGACGTTGACCGCATGAATGCGATGATCAGGCTGTCTAGTGTTCCCTTCTCAATGATTGTCTAAAAGGAACGAAACAGTGACGATTGTTGTTAGTGAGCAGTTAAGTGCCGAGGCCCAGTAAAACAAAAATTGAAATGTATCCGTCTGTGTCTTGTAGCTGGATTGACATGTTGATGGCCTTTGAGAGACGAGCTCTCCGGTACAAAGAACCCATCAAGTTTCAAACAGGCATGTCAGTTTAAAAGGAATCAACAAGTGTAGCTTGTTTTAATATCTTCTTGTCTTCTTATTGTAGCATTTCCTGGAACGCTGTTGTACATGTAACTGCTTCTGTACTGATATACTTTGGGGCATTAGGTCAAGTTGGCATCAAATGCAAGGTTTTGGTCTCCATGCAAAGATTGACGATTTGCGTCCTTTGTCTTAAAGCCACCTTTCTTAAACAAGGACTTACCCTCAACTGGTCCCCCGCAGCCAGGTTGCGTATTGTGCCTGCGGCATGGCAGTGAGCATCCCAAGACATGGGTTCCCTTAGCTGGTTCCCGAGCTCAACTAGGAAGCTTTCTTTGACAATTGGCATCTGAAAAAAAAAACCAGATTCCTAAATAAATTCAGGCATGAGATCTTTCGGAACTACAACAGTTCAGCATATACTCGAAAAAAAAAATCTATAGATGTCCAAAGGAAATACACCTATTATTCATTTTACTGCCTGAAACCATCCTGCCTACTACTCCCTGTACTGCCCCAAACCACCCTGCCTGTTACTCCCTGTACTGCTCCAAACCGCCCTGCCTGTTACTCCCTGTACTGCCCCAAACCACCCTGCCTGTTACTCCCTGTACTGCCCCAAACCGCCCTGCCTGTTACTCCCTGTACTGCCCCAAACCACCCTGCCTGTTACTCCCTGTACTGCTCCAAACCGCCCTGCCTGTTACTCCCTGTACTGCCCCAAACCACCCTGCCTGTTACTCCCTGTACTGCTCCAAACCGCCCTGCCTGTTACTCCCTGTACTGCCCCAAACCGCCCTGCCTGTTACTCCCTGTACTGCCTGAAACCACCCTGCCTGTTATTCCCTGAACTGCCCAAACCACTCTGCCTGTTACTCCCTGTACTGTCCCAAATCACCCTGCCTGTTACTCCCTGTACTGCCCAAACCACCCTGCCTGTTACTCCCTGTACTGTCCCAAATCACCCTGCCTGTTACTCCCTGTACTGCCCAAACCACCCTGCCTGTTACTCCCTGTACTGCCTGAAACCAACCTGCCTGTTACTCCCTGTACTGCCCCAAACCGCCCTGCCTGTTACTCCCTGTACTGCCTGAAACCACCCTGCCTGTTACTCCCTGTACTGCCCCAAACCACCCTGCCTGTTACTCCCTGTACTGCCCCAAACCACCCTGCCTGTTACTCCCTGTACTGCCCAAACCACCCTGCCTGTTACTCCCAGTACCACCCCAAACCACCCTGCCTGTTACTCCCTGTACTGCCCCAAACCGCCCTGCCTGTTACTCCCTGTACTGCCTGAAACCACCCTGCCTGTTACTCCCTGTACTGCCTGAAACCACCCTGCTTGTTACTCCCTGTACTGCCCCAAACCACCCTACCTGTTACTCCCTGTACTGCCTGAAACCAACCTGCCTGTTACTCCCTGTACTGCCCCAAACCACCCTACCTGTTACTCCCTGTACCACCTCAAACCACCCTGCCTGTTACTCCCTGAAACCAACCTGCCTGTTAGCCACCTGTACCACCTCAAACCGCTCGAGCACATGATTTTATGGATTCATCAGGCAATGTAATACAATGTAATACAATGTAATGCAATATAATGCAATATAATACAATGTAATACAATGTAATACAATATAATAAAATATAATACAATGTAGTACAATGTAATACAATATAATACAATGTAGTACAATGTAATACAATATAGTACAATGTAGTACAATGTAATACAATGTAATACTAATGGTTAAGATGTACTATATCTCACCTCGTTTCTTCTGTGTATGGAGAGGTTGCGTAGCGCCGCCACCGCTGCAGCGACCGTATCCTTAGTACACGTCTCCATGATGTGATGCAATGGAGGTAGGGCGCCCATCTCGACTATGTTCACTTGGTTGTCTTCTACAGAAAGAGCGATTTAACAAACTAGAAGGATTTATAAAAGAAACTTTGCGTCGAGGTGATGCACAGAAAATGTTTTTAAAAACGGGAAAAAAATCTCACCGTCCGAAGCCAGATTCCTCAGAGCGAAGCATGCTTGACATTTCACCTAGACAGACAGAAATATAACAGTTATAGACTCTTGAAAAGACAGTTAACACTGGGTCCAATTTCATGCAACTGTTAAGGCCAAAAAAATTTAGTTTCCGATTACATGCCTTTTGAAAATAGGGTCGGTAGGTCGGAATTCTTTTTGGGCCAATTTTATTATGCTGATTGAATGGAGTATTCAATTATATGCAAATTTCAGCCTGAACTGTTTCCATTGCACTACCAAAGCTATGCAAAAAAATTGACACAAAAAGGAATTTCCTTTATCATTGTAAATATATTTACGGTCAATAATTCTTAAAAATAATGGAAAATTCCGGTCGTGCACACCATATGTACAACGCTAGTCAAGGCAGTGGTCATCCCTCCATGGACCACACTCAACAATTACCTGAGGATTTTGCAGGATTGAGGCTGTATGCAATTTTCACAAGGAGGCAGTTGGAGGATTTTGCAGGATTGAGGTTGCAACCAGGCAAAAATGCCTAGGGAGTTAGGGTTAATGACAGAAATTGAGACTATGACATGCTTTCCCCCTTTACCTTTTCCGAAGGAGACTCCAGCAGCCTGATCAGCTGTCTCAGGACCTTGCTGTTGCCAGCTTGGACCACTGAGGCCCGATGGGTAGCATCCACGGCCAGATTACTGAGAGCGGCCGCGCAGTAATACTGGATCTCCGGGTCCTCCGAGTGCAGGGAATTGACGAACAGCGGCACCGCACCGTGGGAGACCAGCACGGTCCTCGTGGAATCTGTAAAGAGCAGATTGGATCGGAAAAAGGTAAGACCTTTTTTTCTGATTTCATTTTCTTGCAGCCTCTTTCAGTCTGGCCACAGAACCCCACATAATGGTAACTGGCGATTATTCTGAGCAATAGGTGCCGCCATGTTTCTGCCATCACTAGGGGCCGCCTTGCGTACGGGTGTAATACGCAGAGTCACATGAGCAAGTTCAAGCGTGGATTATAGTTAATGATACAGTAAACTCCGGCTAAACCGACATTGTACAACTTGTCAAATCGCTCAAGTCGGCCGTCTGACTAAAGTCCCGATTGTCCGTAATGCATTTCCATTGAATATTTTATTTCTAAGTCGGCTTTTATAAGTCGCCATTTCGCTCAAGTCGTCGTGTTACTCTTGGTCCGTTTCCATAAAAAGCATTACAAAATCCTTTGTGTAAGTCGGCATTCAACAAATCACGCATTGGCATCGACTTCCTGTACTGCGGTGTCGAATGGTTTCGCACGGCCCGTGATCGCTGCATGCATCGGTGTCGAAAAAGGGTGTCCTACTGCATACATTGCATATGCATCGTGAGCATATCAATACCAGTACCCCCTCTCGGCTGTACGCATGCGCTCTGTCCATTTTGGGGGTCATCTTATTGAACGACTACTGCTGCAGTCAATGCGTGCGTGCTATATACCGGACCATGCAAGCATTTAGTTCGTTACTGTACAGTACATGTATCGTGGTCTCCACTATCAATACCCCAAACGTGATGATACAACTCGAGGATTAATTTGCTGGATTCAACTCGAGTATTAAGGAGATAATCCAGGGTAAATCGAAGCCAATTAGTGCAATGAATCATGTGTGCAAAAGACCATTCATGTAAGTCGGCAAAATGACGACTTACAGCAGATGTCGGCATTGGCGTAAGCCGTCACAAATTCTTGGGCCCTGAGAGTGCCGACTTAGCCGGACTTAACTTCACTTGAACCCAGGACGGTTGGACTACTCTAGTTGACTATTTGGAACAGAGGCACTGTAGCATCGCTGGTTACCAATAGCCATGCGCATCATAAACCACAACAGGGAGCCTGGACTAAGGAGTTTCGTGATGACCTTTTGACCATCGTTTGACCAGAGGCGTTCGCACGTTGCTATTAGTGGACAATCGTAACTTACTTATCAACCATTAGTCAACTAATGGTCCTCGCCTGAACTTGCTCTTAGCTGTTAGTGGATGGCCTCGTAGCCACAACACCGCAAATTTAACATGCTACACATCAGCTACACCTGCAGCAACAATTAATTAATCAATTACACGGCTGACTTACCGATATGGGTGAGATTAAGTAGTGCACCTGTCGCGTTTCTCTTGACCCTAGTATCGGTGGATCTGGCCAGGCTGATCAGCGGCGGAACGCCTCCGCAGGACACAATCTCTTTCTTGTTTGCATCTGAAGAAAACAAGAGGTTAAGATAGTTTCTTAAACGTGGTCACAGAAATCACTTGGACGCAGGAAGAATTACTTTTCAGGAGTCATCCCTCCCTTGAACAAGTTTCACTTCCAAGATCACTAACCTGTGAATGGACTTGTGACCAAACTTGTAATGCACTTGCGATCCATCGCAAGCACCTGGACTGGATTTGGATTAAGAAAGTCTGTAAAACAAGTGTTGCATTCCCCGAGCATTCCCTAAATTGTGAATTGATATGTGATTTACTTGTGAATGCCATGGTCCAGTGGTTACAGTGTTTGACTCATGCACGATGGTGCGTTGGTTCGAGCCCTGCCAGGAACATGGTGTTTGTGCCCTTAACCCTGCGACGAGTGAGCTTGGCCCAGCGTGGGCCAGAAATCACGTGTATTGATCACCTGACTAGATGCCACGCACCACTTGACCCAGTCTCTAGGACATCTCCTAGCTTGCCTAGACACTACTTTTAGATAGGGTGTCAATCTTCGGGTCAACCTGGCAGTCACTGAAATGTGCGGGACTTATATCCCTTCCCATATGTTTGTGTACAAAACCCATGCTCCAATATGTTTGTGTAGCCAAAACCTCTACCCCCTTGACCAAGTGACTCGGTCCACTCAGTCACTGCCTTGGGTAATTGCCACTGTGTACACTGTATGTTTGTGTAGAAACAGCCTCGCCCTTGTCTTGAGAAACAAAGAACTAAATTTGGTCCAAGCCGGGACCAACCTCACGTGTTCGTGTGTATTTTGATAAACTCACTTGTCGCAGGGTTAAAACAAAGACCCTTAAGTACAATTGCATCTCTCCACCCAGGAGTATGAATGGGTGCCTGTGAGGGTAGAGGACCGAACGTGAGCTGATATCGGCTGCCGCGTAGTCTCGTGGCCTGATGAATGGGGGAATAATTGTAAAACGTTTTGAGATTGTTGATACAATGGAAAGCGCTGTATAAGCATTACAATTTATTTAGGTATTTTGTGACCACACTTGTGTTATATTGGAATTTACTTGCGACCGAACTTGTGATCCATCAAAAATACCACACCTACACCCCTGTATGTGGATAAGGAAAGTCTGCAAGGAACGTCTGCGACGCATTTGTACCTGTAGTAGCCAGGGTGGTGATGCAGCCACACACATTGCACTGGATCTCCTCGTTAGAGCACCGTAGCAGCTTGATCAACAGCTGAAGGGCGCCGCTTCTCATGATCACATCCTTGTTGGTATCTGTATTAGAACAAGATGGTATAGGGACAATCAGTCAATGGATACAAATGGCACATTAAATCATTTAGCCCCAACAGTCCTGAATCTTCCGATTTGAATACGATTTTTTTACACCCTTGGGATCGAGTTATGGCTAAGGCCAAAAAAAAAAAGTCTCCGGTTTCTGGTATGCCCGCACGTCGCCGTAGCCATGCGCGTCGGCAAAATGAAAAAGTTTTTTTTTCAATAAAAGATGATGTCTCAAAACTGCCAAACTCACTGGTTTGACTGGAATTCTGCTGCTGCACAATTTTAACGTGTTTTTAGATGGGGTTATGATCGAGAATAAGCTTTATGTGGCCTCTCTAGACTCCCATATATTTGCACTAAGTTTAGTCGGGCACCATTTGCAGTCATCAGCCGACATTTAAACCCCCCCCCCCAAAAAAAACAGGTAAAAAAAAAAAAAAGCCGCGTCACCGCACCACTTTTGGGGCAAGCTCCATACCAGAAACCGGAGACTTTTTTTTTGTTGGCCTATTGGCTTACAACCCATTATTTTTGGAGTCAGTTGGAGTCATTGTCGACAATCAGCTTTTGCACTATCCAGTTCGTCCCCATGTGGAGGGTACTACAAACATGTGCAATAAAGTGCAAGCTCAGGTGAGAACTATGGGCGCCGTGCACAAGTACTCCTTCAACGGCCAGAAACGGAGAGTTGGGGGAGACCTAGACTGGTTCCCGGTCCATCGACTGCGTATTTCAAATGATCCAAAGTTATTGGGGGCGGGGATTAATCTGGGAGACCATCACAAGTTAAATTCTGACGTATTCGCCCGCTGACGACACCTGGCGCTCACGCGAAGACGCTGTGGCTTATATTCTGGAAGTTGTGTGTACTTCACGCGCGAACCAGTACAGTACAGTACGCACAGGCTGTTGATGTCCATTCACGGTGCTCTAAAAAAGTGATAAAAATGCGTCCTTGTTTGTTGGACCATAGTTAACCATATGTCAACTATCTTTGCTCCTACTCCTATTGAACGACCCAAAGTTGGACAAATCTGGTCAACTATTTGGGACCAGTCTACCAGGGTTGGTCGCAATAACTGTGCACATCATAAATCACAGCAGGGAGAGGGAGTCAAGACCAAGAAGTTTCGCGATGACACTTCGACCATCCTTTGACTAGAGACGTTTGCACATAGCTATTAACTGCACAGGCCTACCATGAATCAACTACTAGTCGACCAGTGTTCCTCGATCAAACTTGCTCCAGCTATTTACAAAAACAATACTAGTACAAGACCTACAAGAATTGACATCAATCTTTGTACGTACCATGGCCATGCAGCGCCAGATTGCTGAGCGCCAGGGAAGCAGCTTTCTGCGTCTCGATGTCTCGAGATTCCATCAGCGCCAGAAGCGGCTCCAGCACCTTGCTGTTGATGGGCTGGATCACTGTGAGAGAAACACAGAGAAACTTAGAAAACCCTTAGGAGAGATTTTGCTCAGACGGAAACGTCTAGATCTGTAGCCTTCCAAGTCTTGACAATGGTATCAGCAACCTATGCTTGCTATTTGTATGACAGGGATGAGATTTGTCAGGATTTTTCCTGGTTTGCACCTTGTTGTTGATGGGCTGGGTCACTGTGACAGAAACACAGAGAAATCTTGAAACTTAGCAAACCTTTAGGAGAGATTCTGCTCAGATGAAACATCTAGATCTGTAGCCGTCCACGTCTTGACAATGGTGTCAGCAACTAACGCTTGCTATTTGTACGACATGGATGAGATTTGTCAGCATTTTTCCTGGTTTCAGAATTTTTGGTCAGGATATTTGCCTCCCTGATTTCAGAAACTTTTAAGAATCCCATATGAAATCTGGAATTCCTGAGGTTTTGCCATAAAGGTGCTCCTACATGTATCGATAGCGTAAAAGAAATGGGTATGTAAGAGGTGCCTTTCGGGCAAAATCTACAACCATACCATAGACCCTACGTTGCTCTGGGGCCCTTAGTGACTCTCGAACCCTCTGCAGATTTTTTTGTGGATTTTTCATTTCCCCCAAATCTCAGCCCTGAATTACGAGAATTTATCAATGTAACTATTTTACAATGTCCTAGGTACTGCTTTTGTCTCTATAAGAGGATCTGAAAAATATCCTCAGCTTGCCCAAACTAACCCCATTACTGATCATAAAGATCACTCAGGTACAATTTTTTTTGCCATTTCCCCATGGCACTCTGACAAAATGTTCAATATGACTGGCACTGAAAAAACCTTAGAATAGATACCACAATTACGTTCATTTCATGATCCACAAATCACCAGAATCCAAAATGTCACTGAAGAACAGGATGGCACCATCGTAATCTTTCTTTCTTCAAACCTTTCCCCCTCGTTTCAACATGCCATGACCTTTCTTCACTCATTAAATTCTCTTGTTTTCCCCCTGCTTCATAAAGCATCCCACACTGATTGACTTCTATTCTTGTCGGAGACGACCTTCGTTAAAATGCCGGTTACTTGCAGTTCCAGCATTCTCCAGAAATTACATTCTTCAATGAAATTACACAGGCCAGAAATAGACACCATTAACATTTCTCATTAACATTTCTAATTCCACCTCAAGTGAGGTGATATTTACCCCTCAGAGATACAAGTACGGCTATAATTAGGACACACATTCCAGACACACATACATACAAAGATACGTGTGTACATATAATCACTGCTGTTCAGCTTTTAGTTATGAAAGAATCTTATAACGTACATGTATTTATTTGTTTCTTACCTCTGCCTGTTTTTAGTGCTTAGACCCTTTAACCCTCCCGCTGTTTAAACAGTCACAGACAGTCAAAATTTACTTCCACTTTCCCGGCTGTACTTTTAACAAAGGCTAGTCACCAACAGTCAGATCATATGTCAAGCAAGCACTGTGACTAGTCAAGCTGGGACAAAGAAGGCAGGTTGAGTTTACCATTCAAATTGTGGACGTTGAACAATAGAGGACAACAGGGTCCATGTTTGACCGAAGGTCCACAATTGTGATTCGTGTACAAAACCAATGAAAACTGTTGCTAAAAAGTTAGTGTACAAACAAAAGCAGGACAATAGG
Organism: Patiria miniata; assembly: GCF_015706575.1. Lineage (NCBI taxonomy): Eukaryota > Metazoa > Echinodermata > Asteroidea > Valvatida > Asterinidae > Patiria > Patiria miniata. Next base: position 5,307,424 of record NW_024037056.1, on the reverse strand, counting down.
GGGTCCACAATTGCAGGTGTATGCACACTTGTATGTGGTCACAGCTGTTTCATCACTCACCCGGAGTCAAAGCATAGCTGTAATCAAGTTACTTAAGCAGTCCCAGCCAGTCAATCCTGCTTTACAGGTATGTAGACTGGGGATTCTTAACTGTTGAAAACAGTCACTTGTTTGATTTTGACTGAATGGACTACTAGGCACAGAATGTATGTTTGCATAGGCAGGTTAATATCTGCTGCTGTAACAATAGAAATCCTCTGAAATACAAACGAGTATCTGTATTATCACCTGATATATCCTTCAATTTACTCTAATTGGAGTCTTTGCTCATCCACTTCTGCAACCACTGAGTAACTTAACGGAGCCTGGTACTTGCATTTCTGGCAGAATATTACCCGTGGAATACGATACAAATGGAAGAGTGTGGCACAGTGGTTAGGGTTTACGACTCACGATCAGAGGGTCAGGGATTCGAATCCACCTGCTGGCCACGTGTTGTGTCCTTGGGCAAGCCACTTCACCATAACTTGCCTCTCTCCACCCAGGATTATAAATCGGTACTGGCATTAGCTGGGGAGTAACCTACGAAGGACTGGCATCCCATCCAGGGGGAATAGAAATTTTCTCTGTCATTTTGTTTTGCAACGGACACTGAAAATACATGTAGGCCCCGGCCAAAATGGGCATATTAGCCGGAACTGACTTTACTCTTTTAACAACAATACAAAGATTCTTACGTCTCTCGCTGATCTCGGCCAGGCAGAGGGCGGCCGACCTCTGCAGGTCATCGTTGTGCGAGTAAGTCAGGATGTTAATGGCGCGCAGACGGTCTTCGGATAACGACGGCTTCTCCTCATACTCTGCAAGATGAAATCAATCAGATAAGAAAATACCGCTTAGCATATCAGCACGCTAAACCAAAACAAAAACAAAAAAAACAGACGAGTACCGGTCCAGGGCAATATACAACATATGACATTTTAATCGGTTACCTGATTTTACTAAGTAAAAGTAAAAGCTTCTAATTCTGGTCGCCGGATTCTACTAGCTAACTCGCCGAACAAAATTAGAAGCCATTTGAGGTGGCACCACGCCCACGCGAATGCCATACGCATTCTTAAAGATGAGGCGTGCGTGCATTTCCTTAACCCTGTCAAATTGGTCTAAGGAGCCCAGAGTGCGTGCGTACTACCCGAGTGCGAACCTGGTTCTACCTCTAACGGCTTCTGATTTTGTTCGCCGAATTTGTCTTTAGTTCTCACGTAAATGCACAACTGGAATGCTAAGCCTATCCATACGCAATGGATACTGAAATGAGTTGACACTGCATCAGAGGTCACTACGACAGTGATTTACTGGCCGTTTTCAGACTCTATATGAGCAAAGAGATATTACATGTATGATTGTGTTCAGACTAAGTATCTGCTCATAAAGTTTACCCACCTCTGTTTAAGTAGTTCAGCAGTTCGTTCACCGCGGCCCGCTCCTCGTCCAAGAGTAGGGGCTCGTAGAGGTCGTCGTCATGGGTACGCGGGGCGTAGCAACTGCAACACAGGCAACAGTAGGACAGGCAGTAGTCCAGCACTGTCTCCATGGTAACAGGTCAGAGGTCACGGGTCACAGTATCATGGCAGTTCACGCATTGATGGTACGACAACTCCTCAAAATGACAGCAGTCAATTCCAAGCCAATGAAAGATTTGTTTCTTTAGCGCACAGTGGATACTACCACGATACGCCGACTGCTTCACTTTTCAACAATCCTGATCTAAAATAACCTACAGATTAGAAAAACAAAACATTGCAAAATTAATTCAATGCATAACAGAAACAAAACTCTGGCATGCAAAGCATCCTGTTCACAGCTTACAACCATGATAACCCCAACTCCCTAGGCATTTTTGCTAGGATGTAACTTCAATCCTGCATCCAAACAGCATACAGCCTCAAACTTGCAGAATGCTCTGTTATTTCTTGAATGTGGTCCTTGGAGGGGTGACCAGGGCCTCAATCCTGCAAAATTCTCCAGCAATCACTGTCCAAACTGCAGACTGATTGCCCCATCTACCGGGTACCAATTTCCACATGAAGCAGACAGTCTAACTACTGTACATGTTTGTAATTTGGACCAGACTACTGTTAAACAAACTGCAAGTTGACATCTGAATTGTCTACCCGACAAACGAAAGAAGACCAAAAACCCCCAAAGATGTCTGCTGAATGGAGAGCATCCATACCATGCAGTATCCACAGTCGAAGAGACCAGTGTGGCGTTTCACGGCTCTTTGTCTGTACAGATTTTATTCTCAGGAAACAGCTAATAAATTATACGAGATACCAGAAGATCAAAACCTCCCAAAGATGTCTGCTGAATGGAGAGCATCTATACCATGCATTATCCTCAGTCGAAGAGACCAGTGTGGCATTTACGCTCTTTGTCTGTGAAGATTTTATCCAGAGGAAACAGCACTAATAAATTATAAGAGATACCAGCATTTTATTTTGCCTGGCAGGAAGGTCTTTGTGTTTTAGTACTGCTCAACACTTGTTACTACATGTACGTTGTATACACAAGAATCAAACAATAGTGCAACCAGCAGATTTTGTGTTTTGATTCAATGGTACAATGTATTTTTCTTAAAACCTCTAGACGTACATTGTGACCTTAACCACCCCCCTAAATTATGAAGAGCGGATCTGCATAAAACCTACCCAAGCATATCACCGCCTACACAATAGCCTGTAATTTTTTTCACTCGCATTACTTCCACTGTATACAGTGCATTTTAAAATATTTGATACTTTGCTTCTAGAATTGCATGGCCTCTAAATGCTGCATGAACATTTTAACTGAATTTTAGGGTCAGACGTCAACTTGTACATGAACACGGCGATTCTTGGTGTAAAAAGGAGCTTAACGGTTATGTAATTTTGCACAAATGTATACATGTACATGCACCTGGTAGAATTTTACTGTACAGACGTAAATATACCTAGATGTGGTCCACTTAGATTGTAAATGTCATGTATTTGTTTATCCTTCCACAGCCCAAAAATTACAAACCAAATTGAACAATTTTTTTCTTTCTTTGGTTTAAAGGGAGTATACAACATTTGCAAACATCGAAAATAAAACTACCAAGTTTTTACAAAACCTTTCTAGGATGTTGGTAAATGACAGTCTTAAGCATCCTGTAAAATTATGGCACCTGGTGTAAAGTCATTTTCAAGAAAGTGGTATTTTTGTATACATTTCCAACGGTGGTCTGAAATTCTCTTTTGTCCAAAAATGCGATTTTAATAATCGTTGTCAGCATTCTGAAATTCCTCTGGAAAAGACGACCTCACTGAATATTCATTCAAAACAACATTGAAGCTTGCAAGTAAATGGACAAATTTAATTGACTATGCCAAGCATACAAAAAAAATGTATGCATAAAACATGGTGAACAATTCCAGAATATTGATACCTGCCAACCAGCACTATATACGCTGAATGCAATGCCCTTTAGAACTTATTTGCATAATCACAAATTCGTACTACTCACTATAAACACAGGAAGCCCCCCCCCCATTTTTTTTGGTACCTACCGGTACCTACCCTATTTTCTATGGCCATGTAATCGGAAGCAGAAGTATTTATTTTTTTGGCCTAATAAGTCATGCATACCCTCATTGAACATGTACTTTGTATACAGCTCCACAAAGGCAACATGTTTAGCCCCATAAATGTGGCCAATTTACTGGACTACCTCCGTAAATAAAGGCCACACTTCCACCTTGTACAAAAACATGTCGAACTTTGTCAAATTTTGATGTTCACATTTAGGCTTAGTTTGTAGTTTATTTTTGCTTTAGAAGCATACTCACCCTCTTAGTCTTTATAGGCTAATCAGAAAGAGCTGCCTTTTTTCAGATGCCTATTTTTCGTGAAATTTCCAGATTCGTTTGCACACGTTTGCGTATCAAAATTTCAACATGAAATTTCACGAAAATTAGACATCTGAAAAAGGCAGCACTTTCTGATTAGCATATGGGTGAGTGTGCTTCTAAAGCACAAATAAACTGCAAAAAAATAGTAAGTGGCCTGACGTTTCGACCCTAGCAGAGTCTTTCTCGAAGGCTAAATGACAATGTGTTGTCTACAGATGATGCATTTGGAGGTGTTGGGACACCTGAAAGTTCCCTGTGGCAAAGGGGGGTTAACATTATCATTAAAGGGGGGGACATCTGCCCGGACAATGAGATTCCTGAGACTGGGTGGCCGTCTGTAGGCAACTATGGGTTCTTCTTGTACAGCACGTTGAAGTCGACCTGATGTGTGACGAATATGATGGTTAGAACTGGTTATTGTACGAATGGGGGGAAGTGAGGGGTGGAAAGTGACAACAAAGGGAACTTTCTCCTTGGAACTCTGTTGTTGTACAGGTCTTTTTGAAAGTACTGACTCCCTGGAGCGAGCCTTGACTTTCTGGATTGCTCGATGGACTGCAAAAATAAACTAGTACAAACTAAGCCTAAATGTGAAAATCAAAATTTGACAAAGTTCTACATGTTTTGGTACATGGTGGAAGTGTGGCCTTTATTTACGGAGGTAGTCCAGAAAATTGGCCACATTTATGGGGCTAGGTCAGGGTTTTAAACAGAGCTCTGGTAAGGCTTGTACATGGTATAAAAAACATGCAGCATGAATATCTTCATCTGTTCAGCATTATACAAATGAAAATGTATGTGTGCCATTGTGCTGTATACAGAGCCTCACAATAACAAATGTCATAATCACATAGAACATGATTGTGTACGTTGACGTGCTTAGAATTCATAACGGGAAACACAATATAATGAACGAGGGGTCGATGCATTAAGTAAATTGAATTTTTTTTCTTCATTGTGAATATTTTAAGGGAAAGTTAAAAACCAAACCATGTATTTCTCCACCCACAATATCGTGTTACATGGATGGTGAGCATTGAAGAACTAATCAATTTTCTGTCTGTGCAAAAAGAAAATTGAAATGGGTCACAATTTGTATTAAAACAACTCAGACTTTGTTCTATGGTTGTACTGACCACTCCAAATACGCTATCACCGAGGCCCCCTTTAATGGTGGAAGCACTGTGCTTACTAATACTATTGTACAAAGCAACTGCACCATGGCAGATTCTGAACAATAGCTAGCACAATGCTTTTGCCATTGAAGCGGGCCTTCATTAACATACTTTTTTTCAATATGGTCTATGGGAGTCAGGTTGGCGTTGGCGTAGCGGTACTTTCCTCGCCTTCCGTACCGCGGTGACCCGGGTTCGAATCCCACCTGGGCCAACACGTGGATTAGGTTTTCAGTCCCTACCTGATTCCGTGGGTTTCCCCCACAATATTCGTAACTGGGGTTTTCCTCCCACCTCTAAAACTGTAAATTTCTTCTCACTGTCTCCTCTCTACAGGTTTCTTCAGGCTTGCAAGCTACAGTGCCTAGGGCACTTTTGAGGAATAAAATCCTTGGTGTCATTACCAGAAATACACAGTAATTTGTTTTAAATCTGCATTGTACAAAAGACAGGCAAGCTAAAAATACAGGAAAAATGCAAGCACGTACCGGTACATAGGTTTACTGTAAAACATCACAGTAAAGCAAATTAGGTTTTGCCCTTCACCGGCGTAAACACTGCAAAGCATTACAACAAATGTCTATTTGTACATGTTTATCCATCATATAATTATAGGCCTACCTTACCATTGATACGTACGTACATATCGTACATGTAGGCTACGGTACATCAGTTGGCTGCGCTACATATAAAATCTCGTCAAATCCCACTGAAGTTTTATGTTCCTAGAGCTCTCTTCAAAAATGCGGGCTCATCTCTGGCTCAAAAACTACAAACTGAAGAAACAAATTCTGCATCCTTACTCAGCGAACAACAAAGGAGCAATGTGGGTACAGCCCGTTTGTGCTGGGTATCAGTGTATATATGTGTGTATACAGGCCCTGGGTTGCAGCTGCAGTTATTGTTTTGCTGGGATGGTCTATTGTTTGCATAGCAAGTCTCTGTATTGTGGTACAGCATACAGTCTGGCGAATGTACACAAAGGAATAAACATACATGTACAGAGCTTGGCTCCATATATATCTCCAATAAGGACATACATGTACAATGTATGTAAACTGCAGGCTTGGTAGTGGATTGATAAACAAACACTTTAGAACACACATGTGCATAGTACACACATACTAAAATTTGTATCCTCGTGGAGTCATTTCTTTGTTCTCGCGTACTAAAGTTTTCGAGTTTGAAAGCCTACGGGGTTTTCAAAATGCTCATATTTTAACCAAAATTAATTTCTGTGGCTGAAATTTGGATTGTAATTTCCTGTTTGCAACAGATCAACACACCTTGGAAATTGCTACTTTTTGAGTAAAAATGTGTCTACATTTATTTCGTGATTTATAACCTTGTTGTGGAGACGTATTCATCTAGAAATTGCCCCGTGGTGACGTATACAGTCTTTTGTTCCCTATTATGCACATGTCTCCACAGGGTACCGTGTACCAGATCTGCAGGCTTGGTCTACAGTGGATTGAACCCTAACACACATGTTCATACATGTGTACATATGTAGTAGGCCTATAAGTATAAATTATCATATGAATGCATATTAAAGGTAGAGTACATCATTTGCAGCTATCCAAAAAAGTAAGTAAAAAGTGAAAAGTTTGCAGCTATCCAAAATTATTGTTGAATAAGCATTTGGTTTAAAAACAGTAATGGCACCAAACACCCTGTGAAATTATTCTGTCTGGCACGCTGTCATTTTGAAGAAAACAATAAAAGAAGGTCATTTCCAAGGATGCGTCTAAAGATGCATTTTTGGAAATTTCCGTGAGCAGTTCGTTTTTAATTCGAGGCAAAGCCGTGAATGGGCGGAGATGTTTTCATCAATGACCTAATCCCTCCTATGCCTATAAGTATAAGCATGTTTTTTAGGATCATTAGGAAAATGGTTTCATAAGACCACATAAACATCTTCAGTGTGACTTTATTGGCTGCTGATCTGTAAACAAAAACAATGTCTTCAATAATACAAATTTCTTAAATAAACAACCTGCTTTTGTAAAACAAGCTATAAACATTCACTATCAAACCAAGGCAGGCATGCCAACAGTTAGTAATACTGCATGATACATTAAACATGTACATACTCCGTAGCCCATTTTAGGGCGACCCTGAAAACTTGGCATAACCATGGAGCTATTTTTTTTTATTTGTTTAATTTAGACTTACATGCAGCAGCAAAACTTGTATGAAATCTGAAAATTCCTAAAATAGCCCTGCGCCCATACACTGACAAAGCCCATTCAAACAGTTCAGCGGACTCCAGAAATAGTTCCGTTTTGCCCAATTCAAAGTGGCTCAAAGCATCCTCAAAGCCAATTAAAAGTTAAGCCAGGCAAAAAAACCCAGAGGGATGGACCAGTGCGTTCATGCATGGCCGCACAGACCCAGTGGGCGTGCACTCAGTCCAGCACTAATAATACAGCAACCTTGGGCACTGCTACATGGACAGGTCTCCATTAAAGCTACAGTCCATCATTTGTCTAAATCCTTATCCAAAAAGTAACTGACATAATTATTGTTGAAAAACAAACTTGGTTGAAATATAATAAGGGGACTCAACTCCCTGTGAAATCATTATTTCTGGCAAGCTGTCATTTTGAAGAAATACACAAAAGAAGGCCCTTCCAACGATGTGTCTAAAGATGCATTGGAAATTTCCGATAGTAGTTCATTTTTTTTCATTCGGCGAAGCGCTCCCAAGCGTTGGCACGATGCACACGCGTGCACGGTTGCTATTATTTGTCGGTTCAGTGCGCGACATCGTGTAGCTGCAATCGGCTCGCTGACAACGTGTCTCGGACGCTGAATTGAGGCCCAATTCAAAACATGATTCAGCAACTTTTGAATTGATTTGAAATCGAGATCCTAGAATGTTGTTTTTCGCAGAATATACAGCTGAAGCTGAGCTGAACCTTCATCAGGTTAGTTGTTCAGCATCCTTCTTTAGAGTTTGAGCATGTTTGTTGCTTCAAACGAACAAAACGCACAAATTACGGGACTGTACCGGTACCTTAATATAGCATGTGTAATAATTGTCAGATAATTTGCTCGGCACCAGACTGTGAAAGATCTGTTTGCCGAGTTGCCAGTGAAGCGGGAATGAAATAATTAAAAAACCTGGCTTCAAACACAAACCAGATGCTACTGATTAAAATTTTTCTGCGGTGTCTGTTCAGTTTGCTTTAAAGGGAAAATACAACATTTGCAAACATCGAAAAATAAAACGACCAAGTTTTTACGAAATACCTTACAGGATGTTGGTAAATGACAGTCTAAAAGCATCCTGTAAAATTATGGCACCTGGTGTGAAGTCATTTTCAAGAAAATTGCATTTTTGTATACATTTCCAACGGTGGTCGGCCGACCACCGTAGGAAAAAATCTAACTATTTTTCACTACTGCTCCAAATTTACCATATTCTTCAGTCCAAGTTTTGTTTGCTATTGATTTCATGTTCATGAACGGGTGCAGGCCAGCTAGACTGGTTCCCTAATACCGTACTCTTTTCCGGCATCTGTAAATTGATCCAATTCATCTTCACTGGAGTCAGGGAACCAGACAACTTGAACATTTTTGTTTTTCTTGGTTTTTCCAGCGAAAACAAAACTTCCAACATGTGAGTGTAACAATAATTTGAGTATTATACTAACCTCTCAAATAGTTCAATTCTGAAAATTAAAGCAAAAGCCAATGATGTACATGTACACGTATGTACATTCCCTTTAACTTTGCAGACATTGCAATTTAGTTAAAAAAAAAAAAAAAAAACCAACTTCATGCCCTTGGCATTCTATGCGTGGATACTTTTATCACAATTCACACAAAGTCAGGGACAATTTTCAGTTGTGTTCTTGACTGTTTGTTTGCTTGTCTGCTGAATGATTATTATAATTGGTGGAGCTGCAAGGCCTTCTGGTACTGAATGATAAAAGATCAGCACACAATTGCGATATTTTCCAAAACAGCAAGTCAAGCATTCATAGTATTTCCAATTTGGAAAATACAAAAAAAAAAAATCATCTAGCATGCATGAAAGACTGCAACCGGCTGAAGTCAATTTAATATCCAATCATATGTAATAAAATACTGTTAAACTTTACCGAGTTTTATCATGATATGGATATTAGAAACCCGTAACAAAAATAATATTATTCCGTGTTGGCTTTCAATAAGGGAATAAATGTGTGCTTGGTCGGTATTAATCACTCTGTTTAAGACCGCGTGGAGTCTGGGTGCTGATAATTACCCGAGCCGAAGGCGAGGGTAATTATCAGCATCCAGACTCTTACATTTATTCCCATTTATAAATACCTTTTCGGTCAAAACAATCAATCATTTTGGTCAAAAAAACCTGATTTTGTTCAACAAGTTCACTTCATGTTTTTTTAAACACCCCTCTAGCTAAATGAGGGAGCATCCAGCTCGCGAATAAGATGTAAACACTCCATTTATGGAGATTGGCGCGCACGTCGCGCGTACTGCACGATGTCGCGCAGAATGCACCTGGGGCGTTGCGTTGTGAATTTAGGACTTATACAATTCTGACTCACTGGTAGTGTTGCGCATGCCTACCGGTACGTGAGGATTGTGAACGTTCAACCAATAAAACAGTAAGAGGCACTGGATTTTTAGGAGTCCAAATTTCATGTGACACTGGAAAAGTGTTGAAGACCAGCCAGCCATGTCTTTTCATCCGTTTAAGACACAGGCTTTCGACCAATAGGAATGGGTAAAAAGTTCTAAGGATTTATGAATAAAATTTTAGGCATGCATGCTTTTTAGTGTGTTTTGTAGAGCACTTTGGTTTTTGTTGTTTTTTGGAGGGGGTTGGGTTCTCACATATTTTGATCCAATCAAGAAACTAAGAAAAAATGTTGGTTGAGAAATTCGCTTAGAATAAGTCTTACAATGTACTTTTTGCATCTAATTTAAGTTTGATTTTTATGAAAGAAAAAAACAATTATGTTAAATTGGACTAACTTACCAGCACCAAATATTTGTGTTAAATTACTACCGGTATCTGTTGTCCGCAACCAAATACAATGCAACGGTCAACCTAAAGTGACCTTTATAAATTTATCTGTCAGTGGTCAATATTTGTCCCCAAAATCTGTGACCCATACAAGTCAAGGTTATTGGGAGTACAGGCTAATAAGCTTGTCCGAAACAAAATTGGGACTCGCATTAGGCCCCCCAAAAATTTTCTGCTTCTGATTACATGGCATTTGAAAATAGGGTACCTACTGGTACCGGTAGGTAGGGAATTTTTTTGTTTTTGGCAACTTTTTTGAGTACGATCATATGGAGGGTGTCTGCATGTACAGGTAGACAAGGGTAGTATTGGTCACAGACTTGCGATTAAATTTAGACCACTGAGCGATAAATTTATAAAGGTCACTTTAGATTGACCTTTGCATTGTATTTTGGTTGCAAATACATGTAATACAATTTAGGCACAAATCTTTAGCTTAGGCCAAAAAAAAAAAGTCTCGGTTTCTGGTATGCGCGTGCGTCGCCTTAGCCATGCGTGTCGGCAAAATGAAAAAGTTTTTTTTTCAATGCAAGATGATGTCTAAAAACTGCCAAACTCACTGGTTTGACTGGAATCCTGCTGCTGCACAATTTTAACATGCTTTTAGATGGGGTTACGATCGAGTATTTTTTTTATGTGCCCTCTCTGGACTCCCATATATTTTGCACTAAATTTAGTCGGGCACCATTTGCAGTCATCAGCCGACATTTGAAGAAAAAAAAAGTAAAAAAAAACCAAAACAAAAAAAACACACACTTCGCCGCATCACTTTTCGGGCAAGCTCCATACCAGAAACCAGAGACTCTTTTTTTGGGCATTAGTCCAATTTAACAATTTGTTTTAAGGTAGTAATTGATGGTTTGGGGGTGTTTTTTCTCATTTTTCCCTTAGAAAATTTAGGGAAGGGGCTGTCAGAATAGGGAAGGTAGAGAAACCGGAAGCACAACTATTTTTGTTACATGTATTCACCTTACTGCGTACTATAAGAGTCCAAAAACGTAGCATACATGTAGTAAAAACATGCAACAGTCCAACACCACTTTAGTACTGCATCAATCAACTGTGTCAAATGACATTCTTTCCCACATAGCAACCGATGAAAACTGGTGAGCAAATGTAGACGTTTCCATTGGATGAGGATGACGTTTAAAGGGAATGTACATTATTGGCTGGTAATTTTGTAATTTTCAGAAATGAACTATTTGGGGGGTTAGTATAATAGATCAAATATTGTTACACTGACATGTTTGAAGTTTTGTGTTCGAAAATGCTGGAAAACCAAAAAAACCAAAAATGTTCAAGTAATCTGGTTCCCTGACTCCACCAGAGATGAAATGGATCAAAAATGCCAGAAAATTGAAAGGTAAGGGAACCTGTCTAGCTGGCCTGCACCCGTTCATGAATATGCAACCAATAGCAAACAAAGTTTGGACTGAAAAAAACCTGGTAAATTTGGATCAGTAGTTGAAAAACAGTTTTTCCAACGGTGGTCGGCTGACCACCGCTGGAAATGTACATGTAAACAAAAGTACCATTTTTCTTGAAAATGACTTCACACCAGGACTGCCCTAATTTTACAGGATGCTTTAGACTGTCATTTACCAACTGTATCATAGTAAGGTATTTCGTAACAACTTGGTAGTTTTATTTTTCGATGTTTGCCAATGTTGTACAATGTACTTTCCCTTTAATACTCTGCTCCGATCAGTGAAATAAATGAATGCAATGACGGACACATTGTCATCATCTCGTGCAGAACCCTCCACTGGAGTATGTATGTATCTGTATCTACGTTGCAGAAACCTATTCAGAATTTCAGGCATTTAATAACCTATGTTCCCTAATGAGGCGCACTTTGATGTTTACCCCGACTTTCCACATCAGTGTTGCCAAACTTCTTTGTTGACAAACTTCAAATTCATTCAGTGAAGTATTAGTACTTTTACTTTAAAGGGAAAATACAACATTTGCAAACATCGAAAAATAAAACTACCAAGTTGTAACCTTACTAGGATGTTGGTAAATGACATGCTTAAGCATCCTGTAAAATTATGGCACCTGGTGTGAAGCCATTTTCAAGAAAATGGTATATTTGTATACATTTCCAACGGCCGACCACCGTTGGAAAAACCTAACTATTTTTCAATTACTGCACCAAATTTACCAGGTTTTTTTTAGTCTAAATTTTGTTTTGCTAGCTATTGGTTCCATGCTCATGAACGGGTGCAGGCCAGCTAGACTGGTTCCCTTACCTTACAATTTTCCGGTATGTTTGATCCATTTCATCTTTAGTGGAGTCAGGGAACCAGACTACTTGAATATTTTTGTTTTTCTTGGTTTTTCCAGCATTTTCGAACACAAAACTTCAAACATGTCAGTGTAACAATATTTGATCTATTATACTAACCCCCCAAATACTTCATTTCTGAAAATTACAGCAAAAGCCAATGATGTACACGTCCCTTTAATAATGGTTGTTATTTAACTTCTGTGAACAGTTTCGGATTCAAAAACGGTGGCGTCCGAAAACTGGGCACAAATCGGCTGAGTGTTGCCTAATGTGGCGCACTGGAATAAATCTTGAAAAAAATTCCAAATTAACATTTAAGAATTTATGTAAAGTTGATAAAATCTGATAAACCATTATTATCTCTAGTCCGTGTAACTAGGGCTCTACAAATGGCCTTTTTTAACATTTGGACATGGTCTTGCGATAGTCGCCAGACCATGTCCAAATGTTAAAAAGTGTGATTCGAAGAGTTATTATTAATATCTCTACTTACATACCCAACTAGAAGCTTATCAGAAAATTGTTTGCTTATTTTGGGGGGACATTTTCAAAGGTTCACTGTGCACTTTGATAAAATCAGAAAATCACGCCGAAGTAAATTTTTTCTTCTAATTTTGTAACGGAAAGATAAACTCGTGATTTAAGAACTTGATGAAATTTCACTTTCTGTGAAATTTCAGTTGACACTTTTGCTCTAGCTGGGCGCTACAGTAGTCCGAGTAACTTGGACCCAACTTATCGCCTTTTTAAAAATTTGGACATGGTCTGGCGATAGTAGGGTCCAAGCCCATTCCTCGACCTAGACAACACAGTCACTGACAGTCCCAAAAACCAACATTTTCCAACAAAAAACATCAGATTTCACCTTCAAAACGGCCTCCAAATTACTAGATATGTCACCTGAGGTACAAGTAGACATAGATGATTAAGATGGTTGTACTTAAGTTTACTTACGATCCGGAAAAAAAGTGAAATTTTCCGTTCAATTCTGGAGACCCCCTCTGCCTAGGTTGTCGTTGTTGTGCTCACGTTCAAAACTGCATGATAATGGCGTCTGACCTCGACCTCATGCAAATGTGGTGCGGTGCGCTTGCGCATAATGCACTGCATGCATACACGGCAGATTCCCCTGCGCCGCGCCGACGACTGTTTCCTGATGTAGAGCGCTGTGTAAGTTCGCGGTACGCCTGGGAGTCGCGCTGGCTACCCAGGCGTACCGCGAACTTACACAGCGCTCTACATCAGGAAACAGTCGTCGGCGCGGCGCAGGGGAATCTGCCGTGTATGCTGCATTATGTGCATTATGCGCAAGCGCGCCGCACCACATTTGCATGAGGTCGAGGTCAGACGCCATTATCATGCAGTTTTGAACGTGAGCACAACAACGACAACCTAGGCAGAGGGGGTCTCCAGAATTGAACGGAAAATTTCACTTTTTTTTCGGATCGTAAGTAAACTTAAGTACAACCATCTTAATCATCTATGTCTACTTGTACCTCAGGTGACATATCTAGTAATTTGGAGGCCGTTTTGAAGGTGAAATCTGATGTTTTTTGTTGGAAAATGTTGGTTTTTGGGACTGTCAGTGACTGTGTTGTCTAGGTCGAGGAATGGGCTTGGACCCTACTATCGCCAGACCATGTCCAAATTTTTAAAAAGGCGATAAGTTGGGTCCAAGTTACTCGGACTAGCGCTACAGGTGAAAAATCAAAGTGTGCCACGTTAGGGTGCCCGCAACGTTAGGGTACATCAACAATATTCGAACACGAAATTACACGAAAAATAGAAGTCTGAAAAACATGAAAAAGAGGGGTGACTGACATGACTGAGTGTGCTTGCAAAATAAACTATTTTAACATTAATTATAAAATAACAAAGTCTGAATATGAAAATAAAAAGTTGACAAAGTTCTACATTTTGGGGTTCATGTTCAAGTGGAAGGGTTGCCATTATTTAAGGAGGTAGTCCAGTAAATTGAGCACATTTATGGGGCTAAGCCTGTGCATGCACTGATTGCACTGCAATACATACACTTGCGCATGCATGATTTTCAATATCCCCCGGCCCGGATCCATTTTTATTTAACACGACTGACCGAATACAGGTCAACTCGTACGCGAACCAACTCGTACGCGACCAACTCGTACGCGGGACAATTCGTACGCGAACCGACTCGTACGCGGACCAACTCGTACGCGGACCGACTCGTACGCGGACCAACTCGTACACGGACCAACTCGTACGCGTGAGTTTAGACGATTGGTTTAGCTCCTCCATGCATGGACAGATGAAATTAGGTTCGGTACGGTAGGTCGGCATAATTTTACCTTTTCTGAAAGGTTGAGATGTTCAAATTAAATGTAGTTGATTTTTGAAACCGCCAGTGCTACTTACATTCGCGATTTTTTAGAGAAGAATTCTGCGTTTTTTTTTTTTTTACAAGTTCGCTTGATTGATTGGGAAGTTGTCTTCGCGATAACCAGTATGATTGGTTCCCGCCGCACCGCGCACTGTATAAAGAATGCATGATTGAATCGTTGTTACCTGTGTATGCCGCGGTACAATTGCTGGTTGGTTAGACAAGTAAAATGACAAGAAAACAACGATATTTGCGAGGTCTATTGTATAAAAAGGAGCTACTATAAAAAAGGAATATAGCATGCTTATACAGTTGTAAGGACAGTGTCCGCCAGTTTTTTGCTTGGGTCAGATAGTTTTTTAGTCCTAATTATTATATATCCAAATAATATTTTGTAAAAAAAGAAAAAAATGGGGAGATGATTTTTTTTTTTTTGTTAAAATCAGAATTTTATATAATTTCACCGGAAATGCGAGGTTTCTTGGGTCAAATGCGATTTTCTTGGGTCAGAAAATTAATTTTTTGCTTGGGTCCGATAATTTTTTAGTCCTAATTATTATGTATCCAAATTATATTTTGTAAAATAAAACAATGGGGAGGTGAATGGCTTCGCAGGCTGCACACCCAGGTGCGCTGTGACGAATTGTTGCAATTGGGTCAGTTTGACAATGGTGACAATTAATTGACTGACAGGTACATTGATTAAAAAAACACGAAAAATGCAACTGGTACATCGTTGCATTAATATATGGAATTAAATTTGACGTGACAAGGCTACAGGTATGCACAAAAGGATACAACACTCGTCTAACTACAAAAATCAGTTACTTTATTATCATCATTCATGGGTTCACTCCCAATCACACACAACGGTCACACATTTAACTACGGACTACCCGTCACACTATTCCCAAATTCTTCCCAACCATGCCAACCCAATCCTCGAAACCACTCCTAAAACGGCCCGCGTACGAGTTGGTTCGCGTACGAGTTGGTTCGCGTACGAGTTGGTTCGCGTACGAGTTGGTTCGCGTACGAGTTGGTTCGCGTACGAGTTGGCTCGCGTACGAGTTGGCTCGCGTACGAGTTGGCTCGCGTACGAGTTGGCTCGCGTACGAGTTGTCTCGCGTACGAGTTGACCAATCCGCGTACGAGTTGACTCGCGTACGAGTTGGTTCGCGTACGAGTTGACCTGTTTCCGACTCACCTGTTTTACCGCCGTTAAGTGCCGTCGTTCTACGGTCTCAGATCTTACGAACGCAAATACTTATCAAGCTTTTTAATGTGGGAATGCACACCTGGAACCAGCTCCACATTGATCCTTTGTTGATCACCGCAGGAACATTGTAGTTCCGGGCAAAATAACAACAAAAAACATCGCTTGAAAAATTGATTCTATTTCTAGCTAGCTCTAGCCTAGCCACGCATAATAATTCTGTGCGTAAACAAATTTGATAAATAGACTTTACAAGTCCTTGCTACATTAATCTCCATAAGTTATTTCTCATTTTGCAAACATAATATTATCACTTATAACTACTATTTGTCCACAAATTCCTATATTTATCGTAGGTACGTTAACAGGAACACCATTTAGATTGTAAAGACGGCCATTTCACAAAAAATACAATGTATAGAAAAAGCGAATCATAGAAACACTGTGCAAGTTTACGATTGTAAAGTCAGGTTTCTTGACGTCCATATCATGTTAAGGAATAGGTTTTCGCTTTCATGTAACCAGTCTAGTGGAAATTTTGTAACCCAACTATCGGATGTCGCAACCTCGTTCCCCATTGGTACGATCTTGCTGCGCCATGTTGTTTCCCATCATGCCTTGCGCGATCTTAACCCCTGGAATTGTGTAATTTAAATGTTTCAAAATATGGCACAGTATTACGGAAACGTATTACCGCCACACATTTATTTATTTTTTTCACGTACGTACGTGATAAGTTTCACGTACGTACATGATAAGTTTTCTGTTTCACGTACGTTCATGATAAGTTTCACGTACGTACATGATAAGTTTCACGTACGTACATGATAAGTTTCACGTACGTACGCGATGAGTTTCACGTACGTACGTGAAAACTTTTAGTATATCACGTGTTTTACTGCGTGCGTTTAGTTAGTCTTGTTCCCAGACCAAAAGATTCTGACTATTCCTGATGAATCTTAGGTCAGGCAGCCTCCGTGGCTAAAAATAAACATGACGACATTGATGGCCCTTTTTCAAAGCTCGGCTTCGTTTCCGATTTCGCTTTATCACGTTTAGCTTTTTAATGTTTTGATCAAATTTTTAAGTTAATCACTTGCTTCGTAATATCATACAGTTATGCTAATACAGTTTGATGTTTTGGTAAGATAACATTGGCTAATGTTGATCTGGAATCTTCAAAATTAAGCACCCAAATAGCACTGTTAGCAGGCGGAGCCGAATGAAGACAGAGTTTTGGACTGAATCTCAGTAATGGTCGTCAAATTCAAAATTGTACATGACGCAGCAAAAAGTTCGCCCATACGATCCGATTATATTTGATGCACAAAATCGTCGTTGAATTTCAAGATTTCTAAGTGAAAGCAATGCATATTTTATCGACTCATTTTAAACAAATTTAATAAGCAATTAGCAGTTAATTAAACCTATATTATATTCGGAAATACTCAGGCGCTATCCGATTGTCGACGAAACGAATTCGGCAAACTTCGGTAATTTTCAGGGAAAAGGAGGAATTCCTCCCGTTTTAGTCACGTGACGTAAATTGTAATACAATGTATTACCGGAGGCTACCGGACTTAAGATTCATCGGGAATAGCCAGAATCTTTGGTCTGGGAACAAGACTAACTAAACGCACGCAGTAAAACACGTGATATACTGAAAGTTTTCACGTACGTACGTGAAACTCATCGCGTACGTACGTGAAACTTATCGCGTACGTACGTGAAACTTATCGCGTACGTACGTGAAACTTATCACGTACGTACGTGAAACTTATCATGTACGTACGTGAAACCTATAACATATCACGTACGTACGTGAAACTTATCACGTACGTACGTGAAACTATCACGTACGTACGTGAAAGAAAAAAAATAAATGTGTGGCGGTAATACGTTTCCGTACATTATAATTAGGCTGCAGTGTATCCGTTTTACGTGCCGACGCCAATCAGCGTCATTTACGTCATCATCACAGCCAGGGGTTAGTGTAAGGAACGCACACGCGCCCATGGAGTCGAGGCTGAGGATGTCGTGATTCGCGCGGCACCCGCTAGATGGGTGGTGTTGAATGTTTTTGTATGTTAAGTCAAACTCTGATAACTTAAAACAACTGTTAAAGGGAATGTACATCATTGGCTTTTGCTGTAATTTTCAGAAATGAACTATTTGAGGGGTTAGTATAATATATCAAATATTGATACACTGACATTTTTGAAGTTTTGTGTTCGAAAAGGTTGGAAAAACAACCAAGAAAAACAATAATGTTCAAGTAGTCTGGTTCCCTGACTCCACAAAAGATAAAATGGATCAATTTATAGATGATGGAAAATTGTAAGGCAAGGGAACCAGTCTAGCTGGCCTGCACCCGTTCATGAACATGTAACCAATAGCAAACACAATTTGGACTGTAAAAATGGTAAATTTGGAGCAGTAGTTGAAAAATAGTTAGGTTTTTCCAACGGTGCCCGGCCGACCACCGTTGGAAATGTATACTAAATTACCATTTTCTTGAAAATGACTTCACACCAGGTGCCATAATTTTACAGGATGCTTTAGACTGTTATTTACCAACATCCTAGTAAGGTATTTCGTAAAAACTTGGTAGTTTTATTGTTCGATGTTTGCAAATGTTGTATATTCCGTCAAATAAAGAATCAGACCCTCTGCTGTACGCGATCCTATTTTGACTCGCCATCAGTCTCGCCCAAGTTGTATTTGTGTTTAGCGCACATGACAGCGTTTTCGGCGGAGATTGTGCGCCGACCGAGGGTCGAGGACATATTATCAGATACATGTACAATGTATGTAAAACTCAGTGCAATTTATTTGTCAAAGTATGATTAGGGTAAGGGGGCCAGCTAGGGATTGGGGTGCTAGATATTACAGTTGGAACGCCCAATTTCCGTTAAATCCGTTAAGGCATGGTCACCAATATTTCCGGGGATAGGGAGAAATGGTTTTTTTGAGTTATAGTAGGGGATGGGAATATTGAAATCGATGATATTGTGGAGTTTTATTGTTTTAGTTTGCTGGTCTTTATACGGCCTTCAAGTGGTTTTAAAGTTCCCCAGCTTAGTTAGTCAAGCTACAAGTCCGCAGACCCAATACTCGTGGAGAAAATGGGACATAAGCAAGAATATTTTGCCCGAATTTGTTTCTGTGTGTAAATTGCCCTAGAGTAGGCTGTCAGCGGGCTTCACTCCGTGGTTTGTTTACATGCTATATCTCGTCTTGACGGTATCTTGTTATGAAAAACTCCTAATTTTTTTGACATGTATGGAGAGCTAGTTAGTCAAGCTACAACGTCCAACAAGTTTGTAGTCCGTAGACCCAATACTCGTGGAGAAAATGGGACATAAGCAAGAATATTTTGCCCGCGTTTGTTTCTGTGCGTAAATTGCCATAGAGTAGGCTGTCAGCTGGCTTCACTCCGTGGTTTGTTTACATGCTATATCTCGTCTTGACGGTATCTTGTTATGAAAAATAGCTAATTTTTTTGACATATATGGAGAGCTAGTTAGTCAGGCTACAACGTCCAACAAGTTTGAAGTCCGTAGACCCAATACTCGTGGAGAAAATGGGACATAAGCAAGAATATTTTGCCCGAGTTTGTTTCTGTGTGTTAATTGCCATAGAGTAGACTGTCTGCAGGCTTCACTCCGTGGTTTGTTTTATGCTTTATCTCGTCTTGACAGTATCTTGTTATGAAATATTCCTGATTTTTTTGACATATATGGAGAGCTAGTTAGTCAGGCTACAACGTCCAACAAGTTTGAAGTCCGTAGACCCAATACTCGTGGAGAAAATGGGACATAAGCAAGAATATTTTGCCCGAGTTTGTTTCTGTGTGTTAATTGCCATAGAGTAGACTGTCTGCAGGCTTCACTCCGTGGTTTGTTTTATGCTTTATCTCGTCTTGACAGTATCTTGTTATGAAATATTCCTGATTTTTTTGACATATATGGAGAGCTAGTTAGTCAGGCTACAACGTCCAACAAGTTTGAAGTCCGTAGACCCAATACTCGTGGAGAAAATGGGACATAAGCAAGAATATTTTGCCCGAGTTTGTTTCTGTGTGTAAATTGCCATAGAGTAGGCTGTCAGCGGGTTTCACTCCGTGGTTTGTTTTATGCTATATCTCGTCTTGACAGTATGTTGTTATGAAAAATTCCTGATTTTTTTGACATGTATGGAGAGCTAGTTAGTCAGGCTACAACGTCCAACAAGTTTGAAGTCCGTAGACCCAATACTCGTGGAGAAAATGGGACATAAGCAAGAATATTTTGCCCGAGTTTGTTTCTGTGTGTAAATTGCCATAGAGTAGGCTGTCAGCGGGCTTCACTCCGTGGTTTGTTTACATGCTATATCTCGCCTTGACGGTATCTTGTTATGAAAAATTCCTAATTTTTTTGACATATATGGAGAGCTAGTTAGTCAGGCTACAACGACCAACAAGTTTGAAGTCCGTAGACCCAATACTCGTGGAGAAAATGGGACATAAGCAAGAATATTTTGCCCGAGTTTGTTTCTGTGTGTAAATTGCCATAGAGTAGGCTGTCTGCAGGCTTCACTCCGTGGTTTGTTTTATGCTTTATCTCGTCTTGACAGTATCTTGTTATGAAATATTCCTGATTTTTTTGACATGTATGGAGAGCTAGTTAGTCAGGCTACAACGTCCAACAAGTTTGAAGTCCGTAGACCCAATACTCGTGGAGAAAATGGGACATAAGCAAGAATATTTTGCCCGAGTTTGTTTCTGTGTGTAAATTGCCATAGAGTAGGCTGTCAGCGGGCTTCACTCCGTGGTTTGTTTACATGCTATATCTCGCCTTGACGGTATCTTGTTATAAAAAATTCCTAATTTTTTTGACATATATGGAGAGCTAGTTAGTCAGGCTACAACGTCCAACAAGTTTGAAGTCCGTAGACCCAATACTCGTGGAGAAAATGGGACATAAGCAAGAATATTTTGCCCGAGTTTGTTTCTGTGTGTAAATTGCCATAGAGTAGGCTGTCAGCGGGCTTCACTCCGTGGTTTGTTTACATGCTATATCTCGCCTTGACGGTATCTTGTTATGAAAAATTCCTAACTTTTTTGACATATATGGAGAGCTAGTTAGTCAGGCTACAACGACCAACAAGTTTGAAGTCCGTAGACCCAATACTCGTGGAGAAAATGGGACATAAGCAAGAATATTTTGCCCGAGTTTGTTTCTGTGTGTAAATTGGCATAGAGTAGGCCGTCTGCAGGCTTCACTCCGTGGTTTGTTTTATGCTTTATCTCGGCTTGACAGTATCTTGTTATGAAATATTCCTGATTTTTTTGACATGTATGGAGAGCTAGTTAGTCAGGCTACAACGTCCAACAAGTTTGAAGTCCGTAGACCCAATACTCGTGGAGAAAATGGGACATAGGCAAGAATATTTTGCCCGAGTTTGTTTCTGTGTGTAAATTGCCATAGAGTAGGCTGTCTGCAGGCTTCACTCCGTGGTTTGTTTTATGCTTTATCTCGTCTTGACAGTATCTTGTTATGAAATATTCCTGATTTTTTTGACATATATGGAGAGCTAGTTAGTCAGGCTACAACGTCCAACAAGTTTGAAGTCCGTAGACCCAATACTCGTGGAGAAAATGGGACATAAGCAAGAATATTTTGCCCGAGTTTGTTTCTGTGTGTAAATTGCCATAGAGTAGGCTGTCAGCGGGTTTCACTCCGTGGTTTGTTTTATGCTATATCTCGTCTTGACAGTATGTTGTTATGAAAAATTCCTGATTTTTTTGACATGTATGGAGAGCTAGTTAGTCAGGCTACAACGTCCAACAAGTTTGAAGTCCGTAGACCCAATACTCGTGGAGAAAATGGGACATAAGCAAGAATATTTTGCCCGAGTTTGTTTCTGTGTGTAAATTGCCATAGAGTAGGCTGTCAGCGGGCTTCACTCCGTGGTTTGTTTACATGCTATATCTCGCCTTGACGGTATCTTGTTATGAAAAATTCCTAATTTTTTTGACATATATGGAGAGCTAGTTAGTCAGGCTACAACGACCAACAAGTTTGAAGTCCGTAGACCCAATACTCGTGGAGAAAATGGGACATAAGCAAGAATATTTTGCCCGAGTTTGTTTCTGTGTGTAAATTGCCATAGAGTAGGCTGTCTGCAGGCTTCACTCCGTGGTTTGTTTTATGCTTTATCTCGTCTTGACAGTATCTTGTTATGAAATATTCCTGATTTTTTTGACATGTATGGAGAGCTAGTTAGTCAGGCTACAACGTCCAACAAGTTTGAAGTCCGTAGACCCAATACTCGTGGAGAAAATGGGACATAAGCAAGAATATTTTGCCCGAGTTTGTTTCTGTGTGTAAATTGCCATAGAGTAGGCTGTCAGCGGGCTTCACTCCGTGGTTTGTTTACATGCTATATCTCGCCTTGACGGTATCTTGTTATAAAAAATTCCTAATTTTTTTGACATATATGGAGAGCTAGTTAGTCAGGCTACAACGTCCAACAAGTTTGAAGTCCGTAGACCCAATACTCGTGGAGAAAATGGGACATAAGCAAGAATATTTTGCCCGAGTTTGTTTCTGTGTGTAAATTGCCATAGAGTAGGCTGTCAGCGGGCTTCACTCCGTGGTTTGTTTACATGCTATATCTCGCCTTGACGGTATCTTGTTATGAAAAATTCCTAACTTTTTTGACATATATGGAGAGCTAGTTAGTCAGGCTACAACGACCAACAAGTTTGAAGTCCGTAGACCCAATACTCGTGGAGAAAATGGGACATAAGCAAGAATATTTTGCCCGAGTTTGTTTCTGTGTGTAAATTGGCATAGAGTAGGCCGTCTGCAGGCTTCACTCCGTGGTTTGTTTTATGCTTTATCTCGGCTTGACAGTATCTTGTTATGAAATATTCCTGATTTTTTTGACATGTATGGAGAGCTAGTTAGTCAGGCTACAACGTCCAACAAGTTTGAAGTCCGTAGACCCAATACTCGTGGAGAAAATGGGACATAGGCAAGAATATTTTGCCCGAGTTTGTTTCTGTGTGTAAATTGCCATAGAGTAGGCTGTCTGCAGGCTTCACTCCGTGGTTTGTTTTATGCTTTATCTCGTCTTGACAGTATCTTGTTATGAAATATTCCTGATTTTTTTGACATGTATGGAGAGCTTGTTAGTCAGGCTACAACGTCCAACAAGTTTGAAGTCCGTAGACCCAATACTCGTGGAGAAAATGGGACATAAGCAAGAATATTTTGCCTCAGTTTGTTTCTGTGTGTAAATTGCCATAGAGTAGGCTGTCAGCGGGCTTCACTCCGTGGTTTGTTTACATGCTATATCTCGCCTTGACGGTATCTTGTTATAAAAAATTCCTAATTTTGTTGACATATATGGAGAGCTAGTTAGTCAGGCTACAACGTCCAACAAGTTTGAAGTCCGTAGACCCAATACTCGTGGAGAAAATGGGACATAAGCAAGAATATTTTGCCCGAGTTTGTTTCTGTGTGTAAATTGCCATAGAGTAGGCTGTCAGCGGGTTTCACTCCGTGGTTTGTTTTATGCTATATCTCGTCTTGAGCGTATGTTGTTATGAAAAATTCCTGATTTTTTTGACATGTATGGAGAGCTAGTTAGTCAGGCTACAACGTCCAACAAGTTTGAAGTCCGTAGACCCAATACTCGTGGAGTAAATGGGACATAAGCAAGAATATTTTGCCCGAGTTTGTTTCTGTGTGTAAATTGCCATAGAGTAGGCTGTCAGCGGGCTTCACTCCGTGGTTTGTTTACATGATATATCTCGCCTTGACGGTATCTTGTGATGAAATATTCCTAATTTTTTTGACATATATGGAGAGCTAGTTAGTCAGGCTACAACGACCAACAAGTTTGAAGTCCGTAGACCCAATACTCGTGGAGAAAATGGGACATAAGCAAGAATATTTTGCCCGAGTTTGTTTCTGTGTGTAAATTGCCATAGAGTAGGCTGTCTGCAGGCTTCACTCCGTGGTTTGTTTTATGCTATATCTCGTCTTGACAGTATCTTGTTATGAAATATTCCTGATTTTTTTGACATGTATGGAGAGCTAGTTAGTCAGGCTACAACGTCCAACAAGTTTGAAGTCCGTAGACCCAATACTAGTGGAGAAAATGGGACATAAGCAAGAATATTTTGCCTCAGTTTGTTTCTGTGTGTAAATTGCCATAGAGTAAGCTGTCAGCGGGTTTCACTCCGTGGTTTGTTTATATGCTATATCTCGCCTTGACGGTATCTTGTTATTAAAAATTCCTAATTTTTTTGACATGTATGGTGAGCTAGTTAGTCAGGCTACAACGTCCAACAAGTTTGAAGTCCGTAGACCAAATACTCGTGGAGAAAATGGGACATATACAAGAATATTTTGTCCGAGTTTGTTTCTGTGCGTAAACTGTCATAGAGTAGGCTGTCAGCGGGCTTCACTCCGTGGTTTGTTTACATGCTATATCTCGTCGCGACAGTATCTTGTTATGAAAAACTCCTGATTTTTTTGACATGTATGGAGATCTAGTTAGTCAGGCTACAACGTCCAACAAGTTTGAAGTCCGTAGACCCAATACTAGTGGAGAAAATGGGACATAAGCAAGAATATTTTGCCCGAGTTTGTTTCTGTGTGTAAATTTCCATAGAGTAGGCTGTCAGCGGGCTTCACTTCGTGGTTTGTTTCATGCTATATCTCGTCTTGACAGTATGTTGTTATGAAAAATTCCTGATTTTTTTGACATGTATGGAGAGCTTGTTAGTCAGGCTACAACGTCCAACAAGTTTGAAGTCCGTAGACCCAATACTAGTGGAGAAAATGGGACATAAGCAAGAATATTTTGCCCGAGTTTGTTTCTGTGTGTAAATTGCCATAGAGTAGGCTGTCAGCGGGCTTCACTCCGTGGTTTGTTTACATGCTATATCTCGCCTTGACGGTATCTTGTTATAAAAAAGTCCTGATTTTTTTGACATGTATGGAGAGCTAGTTAGTCAGGCTACAACGTCCAACAAGTTTGAAGTCCGTAGACCAAATACTCGTGGAGAAAATGGGACATATACAAGAATATTTTGTCCGAGTTTGTTTCTGTGCGTAAACTGTCATAGAGTAGGCTGTCAGCGGGCTTCACTCCGTGGTTTGTTTACATGCTATATCTCGTCGCGACAGTATCTTGTTATGAAAAACTCCTGATTTTTTTGACATGTATGGAGAGCTAGTTAGTCAGGCTACAACGTCCAACAAGTTCGAAGTCCGTAGACCCAATACTAGTGGAGAAAATGGGACATAAGCAAGAATATTTTGCCTCAGTTTGTTTCTGTGTGTAAATTGCCATAGAGTAGGCTGTCAGCGGGCTTCACTCCGTGGTTTGTTTTATGCTATATCTCGTCTTGACAGTATCTTGTTATGAAAAATTCCTAATTTTTTTGACATATATGGAGAGCTAGTTAGTCAGGCTACAACGTCCAACAAGTTTGAAGTCCGTAGACCCAATACTCGTGGAGAAAATGGGACATAAGCAAGAATATTTTGCCCGAGTTTGTCTCTGTGCGTAAATTGCCATAGAGTAGGCTGTCAGCGGGTTTCACTCCGTGGTTTGTTTACATGCTATATCTCGTCTTGACGGTATCTTGTTATGAAAAATTGCTGATTTTTTTGACATATATAGAGAGCTAGTTAGTCAGGCTACAACGTCCAACAAGTTTGAAGTCCGTAGACCCAATACTAGTGGAGAAAATGGGACATAAGCAAGAATATTTTGCCTCAGTTTGTTTCTGTGTGTAAATTGCCATAGAGTAGGCTGTCAGCGGGTTTCACTCCGTGGTTTGTTTACATGCTATATCTCGTCTTGACGGTATCTTGTTATGAAAAATTCCTGATTTTTTTGACATATATAGAGAGCTAGTTAGTCAGGCTACAACGTCCAACAAGTTTGAAGTCCGTAGACCCAATACTAGTGGAGAAAATGGGACATAAGCAAGAATATTTTGCCCGAGTTTGTTTCTGTGTGTAAATTTCCATAGAGTAGGCTGTCAGCGGGCTTCACTTCGTGGTTTGTTTCATGCTATATCTCGTCTTGACAGTATGTTGTTATGAAAAATTCCTGATTTTTTTGACATGTATGGAGAGCTAGTTAGTCAGGCTACAACGTCCAACAAGTTTGAAGTCCGTAGACCCAATACTAGTGGAGAAAATGGGACATAAGCAAGAATATTTTGCCTCAGTTTGTTTCTGTGTGTAAATTGCCATAGAGTAGGCTGTCAGCAGGCTTCACTCCGTGGTTTGTTTACATGCTATATCTCGTCTTGACAGTATCTTGTTATAAAAAACTCCTGATTTTTTTGACATGTATGGAGAGCTAGTTAGTCAGGCTACAACGTCCAACAAGTTTGAAGTCCGTAGACCAAATACTCGTGGAGAAAATGGGACATAAGCAAGAATATTTTGCCTCAGTTTGTTTCTGTGTGTAAATTGCCATAGAGTAGGCTGTCAGCGGGTTTCACTCCGTGGTTTGTTTACATGCTATATCTCGTCTTGACGGTATCTTGTAATAAAAAATTGCTGATTTTTTTGACATATATAGAGAGCTAGTTAGTCAGGCTACTACGTCCAACAAGTTTGAAGTCCGTAGACCCAATACTAGTGGAGAAAATGGGACATAAGCAAGAATATTTTGCCTCAGTTTGTTTCTGTGTGTAAATTGCCATAGAGTAGGCTGTCAGCAGGCTTCACTCCGTGGTTTGTTTACATGCTATATCTCGTCTTGACAGTATCTTGTTATAAAAAAGTCCTGATTTTTTTGACATGTATGGAGAGCTAGTTAGTCAGGCTACAACGTCCAACAAGTTTGAAGTCCGTAGACCAAATACTCGTGGAGAAAATGGGACATATACAAGAATATTTTGTCCGAGTTTGTTTCTGTGCGTAAACTGTCATAGAGTAGGCTGTCAGCGGGCTTCACTCCGTGGTTTGTTTACATGCTATATCTCGTCGCGACAGTATCTTGTTATGAAAAACTCCTGATTTTTTTGACATGTATGGAGAGCTAGTTAGTCAGGCTACAACGTCCAACAAGTTCGAAGTCCGTAGACCCAATACTAGTGGAGAAAATGGGACATAAGCAAGAATATTTTGCCTCAGTTTGTTTCTGTGTGTAAATTGCCATAGAGTAGGCTGTCAGCGGGCTTCACTCCGTGGTTTGTTTTATGCTATATCTCGTCTTGACAGTATCTTGTTATGAAAAATTCCTAATTTTTTTGACATATATGGAGAGCTAGTTAGTCAGGCTACAACGTCCAACAAGTTTGAAGTCCGTAGACCCAATACTCGTGGAGAAAATGGGACATAAGCAAGAATATTTTGCCCGAGTTTGTTTCTGTGCGTAAATTGCCATAGAGTAGGCTGTCAGCGGGTTTCACTCCGTGGTTTGTTTACATGCTATATCTCGTCTTGACGGTATCTTGTTATGAAAAATTCTGATTTTTTTGACATATATAGAGAGCTAGTTAGTCAGGCTACAACGTCCAACAAGTTTGAAGTCCGTAGACCCAATACTAGTGGAGAAAATGGGACATAAGCAAGAATATTTTGCCTCAGTTTGTTTCTGTGTGTAAATTGCCATAGAGTAGGCTGTCAGCGGGTTTCACTCCGTGGTTTGTTTACATGCTATATCTCGTCTTGACAGTATCTTGTTATGAAAAATTCCTGATTTTTTTGACATGTATGGAGAGCTAGTTAGTCAGGCTACAACGTCCAACAAGTTTGAAGTCCGTAGACCCAATACTCGTGGAGAAAATGGGACATAAGCAAGAATATTTTGCCCGAGTTTGTTTCTGTGTGTAAATTGCCATAGAGTAGGCTGTCAGCGGGCTTCACTCCGTGGTTTGTTTCATGCTATATCTCGTCTTGACAGTATCTTGTTATGAAAAATTCCTGATTTTTTTGACATGTATGGAGAGCTAGTTAGTCAGGCTACAACGTCCAACAAGTTTGAAGTCCGTAGACCCAATACTAGTGGAGAAAATGGGACATAAGCAAGAATATTTTGCCTCAGTTTGTTTCTGTGTGTAAATTGCCATAGAGTAGGCTGTCAGCAGGCTTCACTCCGTGGTTTGTTTACATGCTATATCTCGTCTTGACAGTATCTTGTTATAAAAAACTCCTGATTTTTTTGACATGTATGGAGAGCTAGTTAGTCAGGCTACAACGTCCAACAAGTTTGAAGTCCGTAGACCCAATACTCGTGGAGAAAATGGGACATAACAAGAATATTTTGCCCGAGTTTGTTTCTGTGCGTAAATTGCCATAGAGTAGGCTGTCAGCGGGCTTCACTCCGTGGTTTGTTTACATGCTATATCTCGTCTTGACAGTATCTTGTTATGAAAAATTCCTGTTTTTTGACATGTATGGAGAGCTAGTTAGTCAGGCTACAACGTCCAACAAGTTTGAAGTCCGTAGACCCAATACTCGTGGAGAAAATGGGACATAAGCAAGAATATTTTGCCCGAGTTTGTTTCTGTGCGTAAATTGCCATAGAGTAGGCTGTCAGCGGGCTTCACTCCGTGGTTTGTTTACATGCTATATCTCGTCTTGACGGTATCTTGTTATAAAAAATTCCTGATTTTTTTGACATATATGGAGAGCTAGTTAGTCAGGCTACAACGTCCAACAAGTTTGAAGTCCGTAGACCCAATACTAGTGGAGAAATGGGACATAAGCAAGAATATTTTGCCCGAGTTTGTTTCTGTGTGTAAATTGCCATAGAGTAGGCTGTCAGCGGGCTTCACTCCGTGGTTTTTTTATGCTATATCTCGTCTTGACAGTATCTTGTTATGAAAAATTCCTGATTTTTTTGACATGTATGGAGAGCTAGTTAGTCAGGCTACAACGTCCAACAAGTTTGAAGTCCGTAGACCCAATACTCGTGGAGAAAATGGGACATAAGCAAGAATATTTTGCCCGAGTTTGTTTCTGTGTGTAAATTGCCATAGAGTAGGCTGTCAGCGGGCTTCACTCCGTGGTTTGTTTTATGCTATATCTCGTCTTGACAGTATCTTGTTATGAAAAATTCCTGATTTTTTTGACATGTATGGAGAGCTAGTTAGTCAGGCTACAACGTCCAACAAGTTTGAAGTCCGTAGACCCAATACTCGTGGAGAAAATGGGACATAAGCAAGAATATTTTGCCCGAGTTTGTTTCTGTGTGTAAATTGCCATAGAGTAGGCTGTCAGCGGGCTTCACTCCGTGGTTTGTTTACATGCTATATCTCGCCTTGACAGTATCTTGTTATGAAAAATTCCTGATTTTTTTGACATGTATGGAGAGCTAGTTAGTCAGGCTACAACGTCCAACAAGTTTGAAGTCCGTAGACCCAATACTCGTGGAGAAAATGGGACATAAGCAAGAATATTTTGCCCGAGTTTGTTTCTGTGTGTAAATTGCCATAGAGTAGGCTGTCAGCGGGCTTCACTCCGTGGTTTGTTTACATGCTATATCTCGCCTTGACGGTATCTTGTTATAAAAAATTCCTATTTTTTTGACATGTATGGAGAGCTAGTTAGTCAGGCTACAACGTCCAACAAGTTTGAAGTCCGTAGACCCAATACTCGTGGAGAAAATGGGACATAAGCAAGAATATTTTGCCCGAGTTTGTTTCTGTGTGTAAATTGCCATAGAGTAGGCTGTCAGCGTCTTCACTCCGTGGTTTGTTTCATGCTATATCTCGTCTTGACAGTATCTTGTTATGAAAAATTCCTGATTTTTTTGACATGTATGGAGAGCTAGTTAGTCAGGCTACAACGTCCAACAAGTTTGAAGTCCGTAGACCCAATACTAGTGGAGAAAATGGGACATAAGCAAGAATATTTTGCCTAGTTTGTTTCTGTGTGTAAATTGCCATAGAGTAGGCTGTCAGCGGGCTTCACTCCGTGGTTTGTTTTATGCTATATCTCGTCTTGACAGTATCTTGTTATGAAAAATTCCTGATTTTTTTGACATGTATGGAGAGCTAGTTAGTCAGGCTACAACGTCCAACAAGTTTGAAGTCCGTAGACCCAATACTCGTGGAGAAAATGGGACATAAGCAAGAATATTTTGCCCGAGTTTGTTTCTGTGTGTAAATTGCCATAGAGTAGGCTGTCAGCGGGCTTCACTCCGTGGTTTGTTTACATGCTATATCTCGCCTTGACGGTATCTTGTTATGAAAAATTCCTAATTTTTTTGACATATATGGAGAGCTAGTTAGTCAGGCTACAACGTCCAACAAGTTTGAAGTCCGTAGACCCAATACTCGTGGAGAAAATGGGACATAAGCAAGAATATTTTGCCCGAGTTTGTTTCTGTGTGTAAATTGCCATAGAGTAGGCTGTCAGCGGCTTCACTCCGTGGTTTGTTTTATGCTATATCTCGTCTTGACAGTATCTTGTTATAAAAAATTCCTGATTTTTTTGACATGTATGGAGAGCTAGTTAGTCAGGCTACAACGTCCAACAAGTTTGAAGTCCGTAGACCCAATACTCGTGGAGAAAATGGGACATAAGCAAGAATATTTTGCCCGAGTTTGTTTCTGTGTGTAAATTGCCATAGAGTAGGCTGTCAGCGGGCTTCACTCCGTGGTTTGTTTTATGCTATATCTCGTCTTGACAGTATCTTGTTATGAAAAATTCCTGATTTTTTTGACATGTATGGAGAGCTAGTTAGTCAGGCTACAACGTCCAACAAGTTTGAAGTCCGTAGACCCAATACTCGTGGAGAAAATGGGACATAAGCAAGAATATTTTGCCCGAGTTTGTTTCTGTGTGTAAATTGCCATAGAGTAGGCTGTCAGCGGGCTTCACTCCGTGGTTTGTTTACATGCTATATCTCGCCTTGACGGTATCTTGTTATAAAAATTCCTGATTTTTTTGACATGTATGGAGAGCTAGTTAGTCAGGCTACAACGTCCAACAAGTTTGAAGTCCGTAACCCAATACTCGTGGAGAAAATGGGACATAAGCAAGAATATTTTGCCCGAGTTTGTTTCTGTGTGTAAATTGCCATAGAGTAGGCTGTCAGCGGGCTTCACTCCGTGGTTTGTTTTATGCTATATCTCGTCTTGACAGTATCTTGTTATGAAAATTCCTGATTTTTTTGACATGTATGGAGAGCTAGTTAGTCAGGCTACAACGTCCAACAAGTTTGAAGTCCGTAGACCCAATACTCGTGGAGAAAATGGGACATAAGCAAGAATATTTTGCCCAGTTTGTTTCTGTGTGTAAATTGCCATAGAGTAGGCTGTCAGCAGGCTTCACTCCGTGGTTTGTTTTATGCTATATCTCGTCTTGACAGTATCTTGTTATGAAAAATTCCTAATTTTTTTGACATGTATGGAGAGCTAGTTAGTCAGGCTACAACGTCCAACAAGTTTGAAGTCCGTAGACCCAATACTCGTGGAGAAAATGGGACATAAGCAAGAATATTTTGCCCGAGTTTGTTTCTGTGTGTAAATTGCCATAGAGTAGGCTGTCAGCGGGCTTCACTCCGTGGTTTGTTTACATGCTATATCTCGCCTTGACGGTATCTTGTTATGAAAAATTCCTAATTTTTTTGACATATATGGAGAGCTAGTTAGTCAGGCTACAACGTCCAACAAGTTTGAAGTCCGTAGACCCAATACTCGTGGAGAAAATGGGACATAAGCAAGAATATTTTGCCCGAGTTTGTTTCTGTGTGTAAATTGCCATAGAGTAGGCTGTCAGCGGGCTTCACTCCGTGGTTTGTTTACATGCTATATCTCGTCTTGACGGTATCTTGTTATAAAAAATTCCTGATTTTTTTGACATGTATGGAGAGCTAGTTAGTCAGGCTACAACGTCCAACAAGTTTGAAGTCCGTAGACCCAATACTAGTGGAGAAAATGGGACATAAGCAAGAATATTTTGCCCGAGTTTGTTTCTGTGTGTAAATTGCCATAGAGTAGGCTGTCAGCGGGCTTCACTCCGTGGTTTGTTTCATGCTATATCTCGTCTTGACAGTATCTTGTTATGAAAAATTCCTGATTTTTTTGACATGTATGGAGAGCTAGTTAGTCAGGCTACAACGTCCAACAAGTTTGAAGTCCGTAGACCCAATACTAGTGGAGAAAATGGGACATAAGCAAGAATATTTTGCCCAGTTTGTTTCTGTGTGTAAATTGCCATAGAGTAGGCTGTCAGCAGGGCTTCACTCCGTGGTTTGTTTTATGCTATATCTCGTCTTGACAGTATCTTGTTATGAAAAATTCCTGATTTTTTTGACATGTATGGAGAGCTAGTTAGTCAGGCTACAACGTCCAACAAGTTTGAAGTCCGTAGACCCAATACTCGTGGAGAAAATGGGACATAAGCAAGAATATTTTGCCCGAGTTTGTTTCTGTGTGTAAATTGCCATAGAGTAGGCTGTCAGCGGGCTTCACTCCGTGGTTTGTTTACATGCTATATCTCGCCTTGACGGTATCTTGTTATGAAAAATTCCTATTTTTTTTGACATATATGGAGAGCTAGTTAGTCAGGCTACAACGTCCAACAAGTTTGAAGTCCGTAGACCCAATACTCGTGGAGAAAATGGGACATAAGCAAGAATATTTTGCCCGAGTTTGTTTCTGTGTGTAAATTGCCATAGAGTAGGCTGTCAGCGGGCTTCACTCCGTGGTTTGTTTTATGCTATATCTCGTCTTGACAGTATCTTGTTATGAAAAATTCCTGATTTTTTTGACATGTATGGAGAGCTAGTTAGTCAGGCTACAACGTCCAACAAGTTTGAAGTCCGTAGACCCAATACTAGTGGAGAAAATGGGACATAAGCAAGAATATTTTGCCCGAGTTTGTTTCTGTGTGTAAATTGCCATAGAGTAGGCTGTCAGCGGGCTTCACTCCGTGGTTTGTTTTATGCTATATCTCGTCTTGACAGTATCTTGTTATGAAAAATTCCTAATTTTTTTGACATGTATGGAGAGCTAGTTAGTCAGGCTACAACGTCCAACAAGTTTGAAGTCCGTAGACCCAATACTCGTGGAGAAAATGGGACATAAGCAAGAATATTTTGCCCGAGTTTGTTTCTGTGTGTAAATTGCCATAGAGTAGGCTGTCAGCGGGCTTCACTCCGTGGTTTGTTTACATGCTATATCTCGCCTTGACGGTATCTTGTTATGAAAAATTCCTGATTTTTTTGACATATATGGAGAGCTAGTTAGTCAGGCT
The DNA here is from genome assembly GCF_015706575.1 of Patiria miniata. Lineage (NCBI taxonomy): Eukaryota > Metazoa > Echinodermata > Asteroidea > Valvatida > Asterinidae > Patiria > Patiria miniata. The sequence goes on along the minus strand of NW_024037056.1, from coordinate 5,274,180 downwards.
ACAACGTCCAACAAGTTTGAAGTCCGTAGACCCAATACTCGTGGAGAAAATGGGACATAAGCAAGAATATTTTGCCCGAGTTTGTTTCTGTGTGTAAATTGCCATAGAGTAGGCTGTCAGCGGGCTTCACTCCGTGGTTTGTTTACATGCTATATCTCGTCTTGACGGTATCTTGTTATAAAAAATTCCTAATTTTTTTGACATGTATGGAGAGCTAGTTAGTCAGGCTACAACGTCCAACAAGTTTGAAGTCCGTAGACCCAATACTAGTGGAGAAAATGGGACATAAGCAAGAATATTTTGCCCGAGTTTGTTTCTGTGTGTAAATTGCCATAGAGTAGGCTGTCAGCGGGCTTCACTCCGTGGTTTGTTTATGCTATATCTCGTCTTGACAGTATCTTGTTATGAAAAATTCCTGATTTTTTTGACATGTATGGAGAGCTAGTTAGTCAGGCTACAACGTCCAACAAGTTTGAAGTCCGTAGACCCAATACTCGTGGAGAAAATGGGACATAAGCAAGAATATTTTGCCCAGTTTGTTTCTGTGTGTAAATTGCCATAGAGTAGGCTGTCAGCGGGCTTCACTCCGTGGTTTGTTTTATGCTATATCTCGTCTTGACAGTATCTTGTTATGAAAATTCCTAATTTTTTTGACATGTATGGAGAGCTAGTTAGTCAGGCTACAACGTCCAACAAGTTTGAAGTCCGTAGACCCAATACTCGTGGAGAAAATGGGACATAAGCAAGAATATTTTGCCCGAGTTTGTTTCTGTGTGTAAATTGCCATAGAGTAGGCTGTCAGCGGGCTTCACTCCGTGGTTTGTTTACATGCTATATCTCGCCTTGACGGTATCTTGTTATGAAAAATTCCTGATTTTTTTGACATGTATGGAGAGCTAGTTAGTCAGGCTACAACGTCCAACAAGTTTGAAGTCCGTAGACCCAATACTCGTGGAGAAAATGGGACATAAGCAAGAATATTTTGCCCGAGTTTGTTTCTGTGTGTAAATTGCCATAGAGTAGGCTGTCAGCGGCTTCACTCCGTGGTTTGTTTTATGCTATATCTCGTCTTGACAGTATCTTGTTATGAAAAATTCCTGATTTTTTTGACATGTATGGAGAGCTAGTTAGTCAGGCTACAACGTCCAACAAGTTTGAAGTCCGTAGACCCAATACTAGTGGAGAAAATGGGACATAAGCAAGAATATTTTGCCCGAGTTTGTTTCTGTGTGTAAATTGCCATAGAGTAGGCTGTCAGCGGGCTTCACTCCGTGGTTTTTTTATGCTATATCTCGTCTTGACAGTATCTTGTTATGAAAATTCCTGATTTTTTTGACATGTATGGAGAGCTAGTTAGTCAGGCTACAACGTCCAACAAGTTTGAAGTCCGTAGACCCAATACTCGTGGAGAAAATGGGACATAAGCAAGAATATTTTGCCCGAGTTTGTTTCTGTGTGTAAATTGCCATAGAGTAGGCTGTCAGCGGGCTTCACTCCGTGGTTTGTTTACATGCTATATCTCGTCTTGACAGTATCTTGTTATGAAAAATTCCTGATTTTTTTGACATGTATGGAGAGCTAGTTAGTCAGGCTACAACGTCCAACAAGTTTGAAGTCCGTAGACCCAATACTCGTGGAGAAAATGGGACATAAGCAAGAATATTTTGCCCGAGTTTGTTTCTGTGTGTAAATTGCCATAGAGTAGGCTGTCAGCGGCTTCACTCCGTGGTTTTTTTATGCTATATCTCGTCTTGACAGTATCTTGTTATGAAAAATTCCTGATTTTTTTGACATGTATGGAGAGCTAGTTAGTCAGGCTACAACGTCCAACAAGTTTGAAGTCCGTAGACCCAATACTAGTGGAGAAAATGGGACATAAGCAAGAATATTTTGCCTCAGTTTGTTTCTGTGTGTAAATTGCCATAGAGTAGGCTGTCAGCGGGCTTCACTCCGTGGTTTGTTTTTATGCTATATCTCGTCTTGACAGTATCTTGTTATGAAAAATTCCTGATTTTTTTGACATGTATGGAGAGCTAGTTAGTCAGGCTACAACGTCCAACAAGTTTGAAGTCCGTAGACCCAATACTCGTGGAGAAAATGGGACATAAGCAAGAATATTTTGCCCGAGTTTTGTTCTGTGTGTAAATTGCCATAGAGTAGGCTGTCAGCGGGCTTCACTCCGTGGTTTGTTTACATGCTATATCTCGTCTTGACGTATCTTGTTATGAAAAATTCCTGATTTTTTTGACATGTATGGAGAGCTAGTTAGTCAGGCTACAACGTCCAACAAGTTTGAAGTCCGTAGACCCAATACTCGTGGAGAAAATGGGACATAAGCAAGAATATTTTGCCCGAGTTTGTTTCTGTGTGTAAATTGCCATAGAGTAGGCTGTCAGCGGGCTTCACTCCGTGGTTTGTTTATGCTATATCTCGTCTTGACAGTATCTTGTTATGAAAAATTCCTGATTTTTTTGACATGTATGGAGAGCTAGTTAGTCAGGCTACAACGTCCAACAAGTTTGAAGTCCGTAGACCCAATACTAGTGGAGAAAATGGGACATAAGCAAGAATATTTTGCCCGAGTTTGTTTCTGTGTGTAAATTGCCATAGAGTAGGCTGTCAGCGGGCTTCACTCCGTGGTTTGTTTTATGCTATATCTCGTCTTGACAGTATCTTGTTATGAAAAATTCCTGATTTTTTTGACATGTATGGAGAGCTAGTTAGTCAGGCTACAACGTCCAACAAGTTTGAAGTCCGTAGACCCAATACTCGTGGAGAAAATGGGACATAAGCAAGAATATTTTGCCCGAGTTTGTTTCTGTGTGTAAATTGCCATAGAGTAGGCTGTCAGCGGGCTTCACTCCGTGGTTTGTTTACATGCTATATCTCGTCTTGACGGTATCTTGTTATGAAAAATTCCTATTTTTTTGACATATATGGAGAGCTAGTTAGTCAGGCTACAACGTCCAACAAGTTTGAAGTCCGTAGACCCAATACTCGTGGAGAAAATGGGACATAAGCAAGAATATTTTGCCCGAGTTTGTTTCTGTGTGTAAATTGCCATAGAGTAGGCTGTCAGCGGGCTTCACTCCGTTTTGGTTTTTTTATGCTATATCTCGTCTTGACAGTATCTTGTTATGAAAAATTCCTATTTTTTTGACATGTATGGAGAGCTAGTTAGTCAGGCTACAACGTCCAACAAGTTTGAAGTCCGTAGACCCAATACTCGTGGAGAAAATGGGACATAAGCAAGAATATTTTGCCCGAGTTTGTTTCTGTGCGTAAATTGCCATAGAGTAGGCTGTCAGCGGGTTTCACTCCGTGGTTTGTTTTATGCTATATCTCGTCTTGACAGTATCTTGTTATGAAAAATTCCTGATTTTTTTGACATGTATGGAGAGCTAGTTAGTCAGGCTACAACGTCCAACAAGTTTGAAGTCCGTAGACCCAATACTCGTGGAGAAAATGGGACATAAGCAAGAATATTTTGCCCGAGTTTGTTTCTGTGTGTAAATTGCCATAGAGTAGGCTGTCAGCGGGCTTCACTCCGTGGTTTGTTTACATGCTATATCTCGTCTTGACAGTATCTTGTTATGAAAAATTCCTGATTTTTTTGACATGTATGGAGAGCTAGTTAGTCAGGCTACAACGTCCAACAAGTTTGAAGTCCGTAGACCCAATACTAGTGGAGAAAATGGGACATAAGCAAGAATATTTTGCCCGAGTTTGTTTCTGTGTGTAATTGCCATAGAGTAGGCTGTCAGCGGGCTTCACTCCGTGGTTTTTTTATGCTATATCTCGTCTTGACAGTATCTTGTTATGAAAAATTCCTAATTTTTTTGACATGTATGGAGAGCTAGTTAGTCAGGCTACAACGTCCAACAAGTTTGAAGTCCGTAGACCCAATACTAGTGGAGAAAATGGGACATAAGCAAGAATATTTTGCCCGAGTTTGTTTCTGTGTGTAAATTGCCATAGAGTAGGCTGTCAGCGGGCTTCACTCCGTGGTTTGTTTTATGCTATATCTCGTCTTGACAGTATCTTGTTATGAAAAATTCCTGATTTTTTTGACATGTATGGAGAGCTAGTTAGTCAGGCTACAACGTCCAACAAGTTTGAAGTCCGTAGACCCAATAATACTCGTGGAGAAAATGGGACATAAGCAAGAATATTTTGCCCGAGTTTGTTCTGTGTGTAAATTGCCATAGAGTAGGCTGTCAGTCGCGGCTTCACTCCGTGGTTTGTTTTACATGCTATATCTCGTCTTGACGGTATCTTTGTTATGAAAAATTCCTGATTTTTTTGACATGTATGGAGAGCTAGTTAGTCAGGCTACAACGTCCAACAAGTTTGAAGTCCGTAGACCCAATACTCGTGGAGAAAATGGGACATAAGCAAGAATATTTTGCCCGAGTTTGTTTCTGTGTGTAAATTGCCATAGAGTAGGCTGTCAGCGGGCTTCACTCCGTGGTTTGTTTACATGCTATATCTCGTCTTGACAGTATCTTGTTATGAAAAATTCCTGATTTTTTTTGACATGTATGGAGAGCTAGTTAGTCAGGCTACAACGTCCAACAAGTTTGAAGTCCGTAGACCCAATACTCGTGGAGAAAATGGGACATAAGCAAGAATATTTTGCCCGAGTTTGTTTCTGTGTGTAAATTGCCATAGAGTAGGCTGTCAGCGGGCTTCACTCCGTGGTTTGTTTTATGCTATATCTCGTCTTGACAGTATCTTGTTATGAAAAATTCCTGATTTTTTTGACATGTATGGAGAGCTAGTTAGTCAGGCTACAACGTCCAACAAGTTTGAAGTCCGTAGACCCAATACTCGTGGAGAAAATGGGACATAAGCAAGAATATTTTGCCCGTTTGTTTCTGTGTGTAAATTGCCATAGAGTAGGCTGTCAGCGGGCTTCACTCCGTGGTTTGTTTTATATGCTATATCTCGTCTTGACAGTATCTTGTTATGAAAAATATTCCTATTTTTTTGACATGTATGGAGAGCTAGTTAGTCAGGCTACAACGTCCAACAAGTTTGAAGTCCGTAGACCCAATACTCGTGGAGAAAATGGGACATAAGCAAGAATATTTTGCCCGAGTTTGTTTCTGTGTGTAAATTGCCATAGAGTAGGCTGTCAGCGGGCTTCACTCCGTGGTTTTTTTTACATGCTATATCTCGTCTTGACAGTATCTTGTTATGAAAAATTCCTGATTTTTTTGACATGTATGGAGAGCTAGTTAGTCAGGCTACAACGTCCAACAAGTTTGAAGTCCGTAGACCCAATACTCGTGGAGAAATGGGACATAAGCAAGAATATTTTGCCCGAGTTTGTTTCTGTGTGTGTAAATTGCCATAGAGTAGGCTGTCAGCGGGCTTCACTCCGTGGTTTGTTTTATGCTATATCTCGTCTTGACAGTATCTTGTTATAAAAATTCCTATTTTTTTTGACATGTATGGAGAGCTAGTTAGTCAGGCTACAACGTCCAACAAGTTTGAAGTCCGTAGACCCAATACTAGTGGAGAAAATGGGACATAAGCAAGAATATTTTGCCCGAGTTTGTTTCTCTGTGTGTAAATTGCCATAGAGTAGGCTGTCAGCGGGCTTCACTCCGTGGTTTGTTTACATGCTATATATCTCGTCTTGACAGTATCTTGTTATGAAAATTCCTGATTTTTTTGACATGTATGGAGAGCTAGTTAGTCAGGCTACAACGTCCACAAGTTTGAAGTCCGTAGACCCAACCCATACTCGTGGAGAAAATGGGACATAAGCAAGAATATTTTGCCCGAGTTTGTTTCTGTGTGTAAATTGCCATAGAGTAGGCTGTCAGCGGGCTTCACTCCGTGGTTTGTTTTTATGCTATATCTCGTCTTGACAGTATCTTGTTATGAAAAATTCCTGATTTTTTTGACATGTATGGAGAGCTAGTTAGTCAGGCTACAACGTCCAACAAGTTTGAAGTCCGTAGACCCAATACTCGTGGAGAAAATGGGACATAAGCAAGAATATTTTGCCCGAGTTTGTTTCTGTGTGTAAATTGCCATAGAGTAGGCTGTCAGCGGG